>NC_090937.1:1129819441-1130453659 GCF_040938575.1 Ambystoma mexicanum
ATTTCGCTGTCGTGTGCGGACACATACTGCACAAGTGCATCGCGTTCGGCATCATTGAAGCTAGGCTTCCTTTGCGTGCCGGACTGCGTAGCCGTGTCTGGGGTATCAGCCTGTAGTGGACGAGCACTCTTCATCTTTTTTTTGGAAGGTGGTGGGGATCCTGAGTGGCCTACGCCGCTCTGGCAACTAGGTGGAGGAGCACCGGTGGACTGGGGAGTTGGAGTGTGGGAATACACACTGAGCATGGGACTTGGTGCAGGCATTGGCTGAAGTGTTACGTAGTCAGGGGGAACGTTAGTAAGATGGACTGGGACTAACACTGCCCTGGCTGGGAGAGTCAGAGCTGGGGTGGATGGAGTTGCAGCTGCCCCTGCAGCCTCCCCATCCTGCCTACTCGGGGCAGCAGATGACATATCTGCCCCTGATCCACGTGGCCTGGGGACACCAACTTGCACCGCACACGTGTCCTAGACTTGGCAACCTGGAAGTCAGCCTGGGAGTCACCCTCTGTCAGGTCAGGTGCCACAATGGGCTGGTCCAACAAGGGCTGATCAGAGATGGTGTCAGCCATGTTTCCCTCAACTATGGGGAGGGGGCAGGGGTGTCCCTGACTGGTCCTCCACACATGGGGACCTAGGGGTACCCTGCAAATCCCGGCCATGTCCCCTACTGCGCCCACCACGGCCACCTCTTGAGGCTCGGCCACCTTTGCCACCCTTACCGCTTGGTCACCTCCCAACCATGGCACTGATGTTGTTGTGCGTATGGGAGTTGCAGTAAACTATTGTCCTGGGCAATTGGGTGTAAAAGGGGTAGGTTACTAGATGGAATTCGTACCCTAGTGCTCTAGCAACGCTGTATGTGACCCCTGGGGAAAGATGACGGGTCACGCAACGCACAGGCACCCCAAAAACCGAATATAACGTGCACGCAACCCCTCGTAGACCACGTGTGTGGAAAATGAACCCGCACTACGCTGTGGCACCCAGAAACACAAAAATGAACGTACGCGTGTTACACGCAGCCCACAATGACCTCTGAAGGGGTACACGACACACCGGGCAAGCACAGTTGGTAATGCGTGCGCGTCTCACTGTCTGCCTGGAAAATGAGCATGAAAAATACGTGCATGTGCGCGTTGGCAACACCCCCGCCAAAAGAAGAATTGTAAACTGTCTGAGGAGACAGGACAAAAGAAGAAGTGAACACTGCTTGAGGAAACAGGCCCAACAGAAAATTAGAAAAAAGCTGTCAGAGGTAACAGGGAGTACGAACTAGAAACGCTGTGAAGTAAATCGCGTGTGAACCGACAAGAAGTACAGAATTCACCCACTCGCTCTCCACGAAAAGCATGTACAAGGAAATGATGTCCTACATGTGCCTTTTGAACCCGCCCACACTTCCCACGTCACTTCCACGTATACTCACTAAGGCCCTATCCTCCAATTACACGAGCTGACACTCGGACGTGCAGTTCTTGGACATGTAACATGCACCCGTGTACAGGGAAGCCTGTCCTGGGTTGAGTGGCGTTGCGTCAACGGGCCATGCGAGCTAACCTGCAGTCTTTTCATGAGGAGACTGCACGTCTTCTTGCATGGCTCATTGACCGCGTTGACCCACCGGGACAGCTCACCAGGGCCGGATTCCTCCGTTTTCTGGACCTTGTTCCGACCCCCCCCTCAACTGAACCCCCTATGCCCCAGTCGTCCTCCATGCCACCTTTCCACCCATGTATCACCTGGGTACCCTGTGGAGTTGCCTCTGACCTTGCGGCCAGGCTGGTGGAGGACACATCCCTGCCACAGTCGGGAGTCGTACATCCAGCAGGGGTGGCCACATCAACAACTGCACCCCAGCCGGAGGAGGATGTGCAGGCAGCAAGAGTCAGGGCACAGGCAGCGGCACAGCAGCAGCAGCAACAAGGTGGGAGCCATGATGGCTCGGGGCCTTCATCATCGGAGGGGCAGGCATCGGCCGGAGGGCAGGAGGACCCTGGACGGGAAGTGTCTTCCGTATGGCAGCGGTTGGGCCATGCGATAGATGGGAAACGCCTGCGCACGCACGTCACAGACGCGCTTACGCGCTAAGGACCTTTCCTCGAATTACACGCTGACGTGCAAGATTTTCATGTGCCAAATCACTCCGTATCAAGCTGGCCATGCGTAAGCACACGGAAGACCACGCTCCTGCCCAGAAGGCCGAATTACTGCCCCCCAGTACCCCGAGCACGCACCCACCTGCCATCTGCTGCTGCCTGAGTGCCTGCTGCCCATGTGCCCTGCTATTTGCTGCCTGCACATCAGCCAGGGGTGCAGTTGCTGTGACCACTCCTGCTGGAACCGAAGACACCCGACTGGAGTACGATCTTGCTCCACAGCCCAGCCCCAGAACCCAGTTGCCCACCCACTCCTGCCTCTGGGGTTGCCATGTCGGGCACTGCACCATCTGGCACTACTGGCAACCCCCAGCCAGAGAGGCAGAGGGCCACCAGCTTCACTGCCACCGAAGTTGGTGTCCTGGTGGAGCAAGTCCTGGGGCAGTATGATGCCCTCTACGGAAGTTTGCGCGCCAACAAGGAGGACGGACCCGGATCTAGACGGACATCGTGACAGCCATCAACGCGGAGGTGGTGGCAGTCTGCCTATTCCATCATGTCAAGAAGTGCTGGGAGGACTTCAGGTCCAGGACCCTCAGCAAGGCCCGGCGCCTCTTGAAGGCAGCAGATGCTAAGGGGCGCCGGGGACACCTGTCGGAAGATCAGATGAGGGTCCTGGAACGCATATCCCCAGCGCTCCACGTCCAGGTCCTTGGGAGGCAGATCCGTCTGGAGTCGAGCGGTAAGTGTGCATGCATACTGATTGTATGCTGTGCGTGTGGTGGTGTGCCAGTAGCGTGCAGGTTGCACATGTGTTTTTGTCGGGCCATGTATGTACAAAGCCGTGAGGCTGACACATGCGAGGACTCTCATGTGTGACACATGGATGGTGCATGTGTGTGTGAGCTTGCATGCAAAATGCTTATTTGTGGGCACACATGTTTGGATGACTGTGTATGTAAGTTGGGATGGTTGTGGTGTCACACATGGATGTTGGTTCCAGCTGCATGTGTCTGCACCGTGTGCATGTGCATGTGTGTGTATTTGACAAGGGTGCAACAGTGATGCAGCATGGATGCCTGGGACACTGATGTGTAGAAGACTGATTGCCAGATGTCACATGGGTGCAAATCTCATCACTGCGACAGTCGTAGGAGGTGTACACATGCATGTGAGTGTGGTGGCGTGTGTGCGTGTCTAGTGCACTCCTTGTGTTTCATGTGATGTCAGGCTCACCTTTGGCTGTTCATGCTGTTGTATGTGTATGGATGGTGCTGGCTGTTGCATTATGGCTAGGGAATAGCTCATGTGTGTGAGTTCAAATGACATGTGTGTTGGGGATTGTGATGCCATGTCTGAAGTTTGACAATGACACTCGTGTGCAACTGTCATGTGTGTATGAGTCCATTGTACAGTGCCCTGATGCCTGTCTCCTATCTATCCCTGTCAACTGATGAGGAGGGCGGAGAGGGTGCTGTGGAGCACAGCTGCAGGGATCATCCCACCAGCCGGAGACGCAAGGCCCGGCTCCCCTCCCAGGTTGTCATCTTGTCGGGGAGTGAGGAGTCTGGTGCCACGTCCCAGGCCGCAGCTGCCGAGGGAAGGTCCAAGAGGCAGAGGTTGGAGATGGACTTCTCGGCAGCAGAAGGGGTAACTGGGACCCCACAGGGTCTGACGGAGGAAGATGGCACAGAGTCATCCAGGTTGGTGGGGGGTTTGGTGGATGAGGAGGCCGTGCAAGGGACAGAGACGGTGTCTGGAGGTGGGGATCCCGCTGGTGCTAGTGGTGCAGTGCAGGGGCAGGGACAGGAGGCAGCACAGGCCGCCACGGAGGTGCCTGTGCGCAATCCTGTCCCTGATCCTGTCACTGCATCATCTTGCACCATCAGGGATGCCTACGTCCAGACCCGTTCTCAGGGAGGAGATTGGCTTACACCAACTGGCCTTCCTCTCCCTGCGTATGTGGCTATCCGGCACCGGGTTGAGCCTGTCCTGGGTGGAGTGGCGTTGCGTCAACGGGCCATGCGAGCTGACCTGCAGTCTTTTCATGAGGAGACTGCACATCTTCTCGCATGGCTCGTTGACCGCGTTGACCCACTGGGACAGCTCACCAGGGCCAGATTCCTCCGTTTTCTGGACCTTGTTCCGAACACCCCCTCAACTCAACCCCCTATGCCCCAGTCGTCCTCCATGACATCTTCCCACCCATGCATCACCTGGGTAGCCTGTGGAGCTGCCTCTGACCCTGCGGCCAGGCTGGTGGAGGACACATCCTTGCCACAGTCGGGAGTCGTACGTCCAGCAGGGGTGGCCACATCAACAACTGCACCCCAGCCGGAGGAGGATGTGCAGGCAGCAAGAGTCAGGGCACAGGCAGTGGCGCAGCAGCAGCAACAAGGTGGGAGCCATGATGGCTCGGGGCCTTCATCATCGGAGGGGCAGGCATCGGCCGGAGGGCAGGAGGACCCTGGACGAGAAGTGTCTTCCGTGTGGCAGCGGTTGGGCCATGCGATAGATGCGGAGTGGCAGCGGGCGGAAGAGGCACGGCTCATGACGGTCAGGGCGGAGTACTCCATGCGGAGGGCCCTGAGGCGGGCCGAGTGCCTAGAGGCCATTCGCAGGGACCTGGAGATCCAGATGTCATTGTCCATGCGAACCCTCTGGGCCATGGAAGAGGACCTCCTCCAGGACATTCAGCAGGAGTTCGATGATACCCTGGCCCGGGACTCAACAATTGAGTGCCCCTCACTGCTGGGGGTGGGGGTGCAGGGGGACATGAGTGGGACATGAGTGGGGACCTGCTGGCAGGTGCCCCGCACTGCTGTGGGGTGGGGGTGCAGGGGGACGTGAGTGGGACATGAGTGGGGGCCTGCTGGCAGGTGCCCCGCACTGCTGGGGGGTAGGGGTGCAGGGGGACATGAGTGGGGGCATACTGGCAGGTGCCCCACACTGCTGGGGGGTGGGTGTGCAGGGGGACATGAGTGGGGGCCTGCTGGCAGGTGCCCCGCACTGCTGGGGGGTGGGGGTGCAGGGGGACATGAGTTGGTGACCAGTAGTGCAAGGTGACATGTGGCTTTGCTGGGGGGCATGCCCATGGTGGATGGGCTGCCTGCGGGACATGACCAGGGGTGCAGGGTAGTCCCCTGTGGTGTGGGCTGCCTGCAGGGGCCGTGGAGGGTGTAGAGGGAACACCTGGGAGGACCTACACTGCCAATTCACGTGTAGGACTCCCCTGCACCCCCGTAATACACGTACCCAGCCCATTCACATGTGAAACTTCCCGCGCACCCCTGAAATACACGTACCCAGGCCAATCGCGTGTGAAACTTCCTGTGCACCCCTGAAATACACGTACCCAGCCCATTCGCGTGTGAGACTTCCCGCGCACCCCTGAAATACACGTACCCAGCCCATTCGTGTGTGAGACTTCCCGCGCACCCCTGAAATAAATGTACCCAGTCCATTTGCGTGTGAAACTTCCCGCGCACCCCTGAAATACACGTACCCAGCCCATTCGCGTGTGAGACTTCCCGCGCACCCCGGAAATACACGTACCCAGCCCATTTGCGTGCGAAACTTCCCGCGCACCCCTGAAATACACGTACCCAGCCCATTCGCGTGTGAAACTTCCTGCACACCCTTGAAATACACGTACCCAAGTCTTCTTGCATGGCTCGTTGACCGCGTTGACCCACCGGGACAGCTCACCAGGGCCGGATTCCACCGTTTTCTGGACCTTGTTCCGACCCCCCCCTCAACTGTACCCCCTATGCCCCAGTCGTCCTCCATGCCACCTTTCCACCCATGTATCACCTGGGTACCCTGTGGAGTTGCCTCTGACCCTGCGGCCAGGCTGGTGGAGGACACATCCCTGCCACAGTCGGGAGTCGTACATCCAGCAGGGGTGGCCACATCAACAACTGCACCCCAGCCGGAGGAGGATGTGCAGGCAGCAAGAGTCAGGGCACAGGCAGCGGCACAGCAGCAGCAGCAACAAGGTGGGAGCCATGATGGCTCGGGGCCTTCATCATCGGAGGGGCAGGCATCGGCCGGAGGGCAGGAGGACCCTGGACGGGAAGTGTCTTCCGTATGGCAGCGGTTGGGCCATGCGATAGATGGGAAACGCCTGCGCACGCACGTCACAGACGCGCTTACGCGCTAAGGACCTTTCCTCGAATTACACGCTGACGTGCAAGATTTTCATGTGCCAAATCACTCCGTATCAAGCTGGCCACGCGTAAGCACACGGAAGACCACGCTCCTGCCCAGAAGGCCGAATTACTGCCCCCCAGTACCCCGAGCACGCTCCCACCTGCCATCTGCTGCTGCCTGAGTGCCTGCTGCCCATGTGCCCTGCTATTTGCTGCCTGCACATCAGCCAGGGGTGCAGTTGCTGTGACCACCCCTGCTGGAACCGAAGACACCCGACTGGAGTACGATCTTGCTCCACAGCCCCGCCCCAGGACCCAGTTGCCCACCCACTCCTGCCTCTGGGGTTGCCATGTCGGGCACTGCACCATCTGGCACCACTGGCAACCCCCAGCCAGAGAGGCAGAGGGCCACCAGCTTCACTGCCACCGAAGTTGGTGTCCTGGTGGAGCAAGTCCTGGGGCAGTATGATGCCCTCTACGGAAGTTTGCGCGCCAACAAGGAGGACGGACCCGGATCTGGACGGACATTGTGACAGCCATCAACGCGGAGGGGGTGGCAGTCTGCCTATTCCATCATGTCAAGAAGTGCTGGGAGGACTTCAGGTCCAGGACCCTCAGCAAGGCCCGGCGCCTCTTGAAGGCAGCAGATGCTAAGGGGCGCCGGGGACACCTGTCGGAAGATCAGATGAGGGTCCTGGAACTCATATCCCCAGCGCTCCACGTCCAGGTCCTTGGGAGGCAGATCCGTCTGGAGTCGAGCGGTAAGTGTGCATGCATACTGATTGTATGCTGTGCGTGTGGTGGTGTGCCAGTAGCGTGCAGGTTGCACATGTGTTTTTGTCGGGCCATGTATGTACAAAGCCGTGAGGCTGACACATGCGAGGACTCTCATGTGTGACACATGGATGGTGCATGTGTGTGTGAGCTTGCATGCAAAATGCTTATGTGTGGGCACACATGTTTGGATGACTGTGTATGTAAGTTGGGATGGTTGTGGTGTCACACATGGATGTTGGTTCCAGCTGCATGTGTCTGCACCGTGTGCATGTGCATGTGTGTGTATTTGACAAGGGTGCAACAGTGATGCAACATGGATGCCTGGGACACTGATGTGTAGAAGACTGATTGCCAGATGTCACATGGGTGCAAATCTCAACACTGCGACAGTCGTAGGAGGTGTACACATGCATGTGATTGTGGTGGCGTGTGTGCGTGTCTAGTGTACTCCTTGTGTTTCATGTGATGTCAGGCTCACCTTTGGCTGTTCATGCTGTTGTATGTGTATGGATGGTGCTGGCTGTTGCATTATGGCTAGGGAATAGCTCATGTGTGTGAGTTCAAATGACATGTGTGTTGGGGATTGTGCTGCCATGTCTGAAGTTTGACAATGACACTCGTGTGCAACTGTCATGTGTGTATGAGTCCATTGTACAGTGCCCTGATGCCTGTCTCCTATCTATCCCTGTCAACTGATGAGGAGGGCGGAGAGGGTGCTGTGGAGCACAGCTGCAGGGATCATCCCACCAGCCGGAGATGCAAGGCCCGGCTCCCCTCCCAGGTTGTCATCTTGTCGGGGAGTGAGGAGTCTGGTGCCACGTCCCAGGCCGCAGCTGCCAAGGGAAGGTCCACGAGGCAGAGAATGGAGATGGACTTCTCGGCAGCAGAAGGGGTAGCTGGGACCCCACAGGGTCTGACGGAGGAAGATGGCACAGAGTCATCCAGGTTGGTGGGGGGTTTGGTGGATGAGGAGGCCGTGCAAGGGACAGAGACGGTGTCTGGAGGTGGGGATCCCGCTGGTGCTAGTGGTGCAGTGCAGGGGCAGGGACAGGAGGCAGCACAGGCCGCCACGGAGGTGCCTGTGCGCAATCCTGTCCCTGATCCTGTCACTGCATCATCTTGCACCATCAGGGATGCCTACGCCCAGACCCGTTCTCAGGGAGGAGATTGGCTTACACCAACTGGCCTTCCTCTCCCTGCATATGTGGCTATCCGGCACCGGGTTGAGCCTGTCCTGGGTGGATTGGCGTTGCGTCAACGGGCCATGCGAGCTGACCTGCAGTCTTTTCATGAGGAGACTGCACATCTTCTCGCATGGCTCGTTGACCGCGTTGACCCACTGGGACAGCTCACCAGGGCCGGATTCCTCCGTTTTCTGGACCTTGTTCCGAACACCCATTCAACTCAACCCCCTATGCCCCAGTCGTCCTCCATGACATCTTCCCACCCATGTATCACCTGGGTAGCCTGTGGAGCTGCCTCTGACCCTGCGGCCAGGCTGGTGGAGGACACATCCCTGCCACAGTTGGGAGTCGTACGTCCAGCAGGGGTGGCCACATCAACAACTGCACCCCAGCCGGAGGAGGATGTGCAGGCAGCAAGAGTCAGGGCACAGGCAGCGGCACAGCAGCAGCAGCAACAAGGTGGGAGCCATGATGGCTCGGGGCCTTCATCATCGGAGGGGCAGGCATCGGCCGGAGGGCAGGAGGACCCTGGACGGGAAGTGTCTTCCGTGTGGCAGCAGTTGGGCCATGCGATAGATGCGGAGTGGCAGCGGGCGGAAGAGGCACGGCTCACGACGGTCAGGGCGGAGTACTCCATGCGGAGGGCCCTGAGGCGGGCCGAGTGCCTAGAGACCATTCGCAGGGACCTGGAGATCCAGATGTCATTGTCCCTGCGAACCCTCGGGGCCATGGAAGATGACCTCCTCCAGGACATTCAGCAGGAGTTCGATGATACCCTGGCCCGGGACTCAACAATTGAGTGCCCCTCACTGCTGGGGGTGGGGGTGCAGGGGGACATGAGTGGGACATGAGTGGGGACCTGCTGGCAGGTGCCCCGCACTGCTGGGGGGTGGGGGTGCAGGGGGACATGAGTGGGACATGAGTGGGGGCCTGCTGGCAGGTGCCCCGCACTGCTGGGGGGTAGGGGTGCAGGGGGACATGAGTGGGGGCATGCTGGCAGGTGCCCCACACTGCTGGGGGGTGGGGGTGCAGGGGGACATGAGTGGGGGCCTGCTGGCAGGTGCCCCGCACTGCTGGGGGGTGGGGGTGCAGGGGGACATGAGTTGGTGACCAGTAGTGCAAGGTGACATGTGGCTTTGCTGGGGGGCATGCCCATGGTGGATGGGCTGCCTGCGGGACATGACCAGGGGTGCAGGGTAGTCCCCTGTGGTGTGGGCTGCCTGCAGGGGCCGTGGAGGGTGTAGAGGGAACACCTGGGAGGACCTACACTGCCAATTCACGTGTAGGACTCCCCTGCGCCCCCGTAATACACGTACCCAGCCCATTCACGTGTGAAACTTCCCGCGCACCCCTGAAATACACACACCCAGGCCAATCGCGTGTGAAACTTCCTGTGCACCCCTGAAATACACGTACCCAGCCCATTCCCGTGTGAGACTTTCCGCGCACCCCTGAAATACACGTACCCTGCCCATTTGTGTGTGAGACTTCCCGCGCACCCCTGAAATAAACGTACCCAGTCCATTTGCGTGTGAAACTTCCCGCGCACCCCTGAAATACACGTACCCAGCCCATTCGCGTGTGAGACTTCCCGCGCACCCCTGAAATACACGTACCCAGCCCATTCGCGTGTGAAACTTCCCGCGCACCCCTGAAATACACGTACCCAGCCCATTTGCGTGTGAAACTTCCCGCGCACCCCTGAAATACACGTACCCAGCCCATTTGCATGTGAAACTTCCTGCGCACCCCTGAAATACACGTACCCAGCCCATTCGCGTGTGAAACTTCCTGCGCACCCTTGAAATAGATGTACCCAAGCCAATCGCGTGTGAAACTTCCCGTGCACCCCTGAAATACACGTAACCAGGCCATGAATTACCCTCTTAATCGGAAAGCACCTGATTGCACGCCTTCTTAACGTGGATGACTTAGTGCTTGTCGATGAGACACCCATTGGCCTCCAGCGACACTTGATAGCGCTACATCAATAAACTAGCCAAAACAAGCTAGAAATTAACACCTCAAAAACAAACATCAGGATAATGGAATGCAAGAAAGGCTCTATTAACAGCTCGAAATTCAAATGGGCAATAAGGCAAGCCCGCACTTATTATTGTACCTGAATATAAATACCTAGGAGTCAACATTAATAACAACAAATGTGACACATCATATAAGACTGAAATCAAATATGACATGAAATCACTATCTTCACAAGGTAATATAATCCAGTCAAAATACGATACGTTTTCATACTACCACTCGCTTATATATTACAAGCAAAAGGTGGTTCTGGCGGTGATCTATGGAGCTCAATCAAAATTGCCACAAAATCAACCTAATTGGGACCTAATTGGGACCTCATTGAAGGCTTATATTGGAAAGCATTGCTCCCTGTAACTACCAGCTATCCTATCTCAATTATAACGTACAAACTTGGTTGAACATCACTAAAAGGAAGAGTGTGGTGGAACACTGTATCATTATACAGGAAATGTCTCATGCCTAATGAATATAAAAGCACCTTAATCCCAATAACATCAGAAGCACTAAAAGATGACAATTGCAAACACATGGTAACCTGGAGAGCCAACTGCGAAACACTATTGGAAAATGCAAACAACTCCATGAAAATGTTATTATCGAACCCAGATAGAGCTTAAAGAAAACTGTGGGATTACGATTGGATCATCACCATGACACTATGCAGAGCACACACGTTATGCAAGAATTCCCACTTTCCACTGAAAAGCAGAGGACAAATACCGAAATATCTGCTGAAATTTCCAGAGCCGAGATATCGTGCACAAATAATGAGAGTGATATTCAATCTATGGTCCACCAGATTGCTTCGAGCTCGATGCAATAAAATTCTAAAAACGCCTGTAACCTGCAGATTCTGTAATTAGGAAAAGAGCCTAGAAACTCTTGAACATTTATTGGGCCTCATTACGACCCAGGCGGTAAGTTACCGCCTGGGCCGTGACTTTACCACCATGGCGTAAACTACGTTTACGCCATGGTGGTTGGCGGACTTACCGCCCCATTCCGAGGTCGGCGGGGCGGTAAGTCCCCAATCCCCATTTACCCTTCCCCATTCCCATTTTTGCCCCATAGGGCATAATGGGAGTGGGGAAGGCGTTAATTACGCCACCGTAAATTACGGTGGCGTAATTAACTCCATGGTCCCTTAGCGCCATGGATTTTAACACCTGCTAAAAGCAGGTGTTAAAAGCGCCATGGCGCTAAGGGACCTCGTAATTGGCGGTAAGGGGTCGGCGCAGCTAACGCTGGCGTTAACCCCTTACCACCAGGGTCGTAATGAGGCCCATTGTCTCAATGCAAAAGTCTGGATGATCTACATAAATAACATTATTTTAGATTTTTTAAAGAATACAGAACTATGAATCAAACACTAATGTGGAAAATGATAATTAATGCTGAGCTAATATCATTCTTAGAAAAAATGAAATTATAAATTAAAAACCTTAGTACTTAACGGACAATATACATATGTATTAAGTTATCAAAAATGTTAAATAACTAGAATGCAAACTGTGAAAGAGATGAATTGAATGTAACAGAGCGATATCTCAGTTTGTGAAAGGTTTAATTAAAGCCAACACACAAAAAATAAAAATAAAAATGATTAAATAAAAACAACTAGACTTCCTAGCTATCACGGAATCCTGGCTACAGCCTGTGCCAAGCCCATCTTTTGCATTAGCCATCCCTCCCAACTACACTATCTTCTGGACGGACCGCCAGTATGCCATAGGGGGTGGAGTAGAAGTAATTTCCAAAACTACTCTGCAGCTTAGATCATGCCCCCATAGAGCCTGTTCCAGGATACAAACTCCTGCTCTTGAAGCTCACGACAGACCCGAAAACTACTTACAACCTCCTTCTTAGCTACAGAAAACCGAAATAACACTTTCAATCCCGAACTCGACATCCCCCTGCTCAACACTCCTCTCTTGAAACCACACACCAAATGCATTATCCTAGGAGATATCAACCTTGGATTTGATGATAAACTAAATCGCAAAGCCCCTGCTCTCACCCCTGCCCTCTATGCACTTCACACAAATTGTCAAATCCCCTACTCACATTAAAGGAAAAATTCTTCACTGGATTCTGACATCTAACGTAACTATAAACTGGGAATCCATCTCTGAAGTTACTTGGATGGACCACTTCTTAATACGTTTTAACCTCCTCACCTCCAAGGCACAGGCCCCTCCTTTGGCCATTCATAGACCTATCTCATCAGAAACACCTGCAAAATCACTGCAGAAAATCTGATCCCCATACTTGTTGATGCGCTCAAAATGCACTCCTCCACAGATACCAACCCTGACAGTATCCCCACTCGTTATCACACCTGTCTCAAGTCCACACTCGACATAGTCACCCCACTCACCTCCAAAACTCTGCACAAACCGAAGCAAGTGAATTTCTGGTTTGATGAAGAGCTCATACTCCTACGCTGAAACGAAAGAGCATTGGAGCACCTCCAGAAAAAGAACCCCTTTACCATTAAAAATAGTGTGCTTGCCGTAGCCAATTAAACATACAAATTGACAGTGATAGCCCACAAAGGAAAATCCCTCAATACTTGCATTACCAATGCGTCATCAAGTACTAAAGAGTTGTTCTCCATACTTAGAGAACTAGAATCACCTATTCTTACACTAGCAATCGCCTACACAGACAAAGCCTGGTGTACCACCATCCAAAACGCACTGACACACAAAATCTTCATGCTATAAGAGAAAATAAATATTAAGAGAAAACTCCTAGCATACAAAAGTGTGCCCTCACACTTACCTAGCACTAACGCTTAGACCACTGCTCCCTAATTAAAATTCAGAATAGTATCCCAAGAGCAGGTCTTAGCCACCATCTCCACCCTCAAACCCTCCAACTGCAAACCCCAGCCTTCATGCCCATTATCACAGACTTTATCAATGCATCTTTCACCTCCAACATTGTCCCAGTTAGCATCAAATCGGCCTTGGTAACTCCACAACTTAAGAAACCCTCCCTTGATCCAACCACACCGACAAACTATCGTCCCATCACAACCATACCATTCCGACTGAAGATAATTGACTAAATAGCCTACGCTCAAATCCAACACTACCTGGAAAGCAACCACCTGCTAGGAGTGAGGCAATCAGGTTTCCACCCTAAACACAGCACCAAATCAGCGTTACTAGACTTAAAAATCCAGATGGGCAGCACCCAAGACTCAGGGAACATAGGCATCTTACTACTGTCAGCTGCTTTAGACCTGGTAGACCACGACAAGTTGTGTCTTGCTCTGGCCGAAAATTTAAATTTTTCCCCAGAAGCCACCTTATGTATCAAATCATTCCTTTTGGAATGCACCTCCAGAATCTTTATCGGTGATGAGGCTGACAATCCCATTACAGTACTGCTAGGTGTCCCACAAGGCTCTTGCCTCTCACCTACACTCTACAATACTTACACAACACTACTATTTGTAGCACTTGACACCACGGGTGTCATCTACACCAATTTTGCAGATGAAACCCATATAATAATTCCTATCATGGGGGACCATAAGCAGGACACTACCACTATCAATAAGATCTATGCAATCATCCAACATTGGATGGCTACCTATAGCCTATGTCTGAATGATGAGAAAACAGATTCTCATTGTGGGCTCTCCTACTCGCTTAAAATCCCTAGATGATAACTACACTGCCATAATTATTGATGATACCTCTACCCCCTACCCCAGTTTTGAAACAAGACAAAACATTGGGCGTCTACCTTGATGCGCACCTCTCCAAACACATTAATGCCCTATCTTCTTCCACCACCTATACCATGAAACCTATCTCACTGAGCTGACAATTCCTTACTCCCCAGAACTGCCTCACACTAGCACAAGCCTCATCCTTTCAAAACTTGATTACTGTAATATCCTCCTACTAGGCACCACAACCTTTAATTTTGCCAATCTGCAATTACACCAGAATAAAGCTTTATGTGCTGCCTTTGGCTTAAAAAGAAAGGATCAAGTCTCCCATATCGGGAAAGAAGTCCACTGGCTCCCTGTCAAAGCTAGAATCCACTTTAAGGCCCTGACTGCCCACAAATGTATCATTAATGAAGCCCCCAGCTATCTGACCAACAGTGTAACCCAAAAGATCCCCACACGCTCGCTAAGATCCTGCTCTAGCACATTCCTGAATATTCCACATTACAAAAGTAAAAGGGCGGGAGTCTCTAGCTTCCCAGTAGCTGCACCAACGCTCTGGAACACACTACCAGCTCACATTAGAAATGAGCAATTGCACCAGCGATTCAAGAAAATGATCAAAACCTGGCAAATTTGACTAGGATCTCAACCTAAGTCGTCATTGTATCTGAACATGTCGTAACTGAACTGAATCTCTGTTTGTAACCAAAACACTATGACTGTAACAAGTCAAGTTCTTAAGTATCCCACACCATGATACTCGTGGGTTTGGGCATGCAACAAATATAATAAATAAATAAATAAATTGTGGATGTCAAGTTCAAATGGGTTAATCAGTGGGAACTTGTGAATTTAAAGGTTATTAAGACCGTGGGGGCAATTAAAGCTTTCACCCTCTACTTACGGTAGGCACAGTCTACAGTCGATAACTATTTATAGAAAATGAAAATAAGATCAATAATGACTTATGGGGATGAAATATGTGGGGATTAATCAAACCCCCCTCCCACAAATAAATGCAACTGTAGGGCCACAGGAAGCATGGCTTGCCAGATTTCATCAAAGAAAATAAGAAACACATTCACACAGAATATGGGTCTATTAAGACTGTGGGGGTTTTTGCACGTAACACAAGGATGCGCTATGTGAAAAGGCTTACCTGTCATTACAAAAGGAAAAGCAGCCTTTTTAATTCACAGTGGCAGAAGAAATCCAAAGGCCCCTCTCACTTGAAAAGCAGGATTTTCAAACACTGACAACAAAATGACTTTGCATGGGCATTTGCAGTTTAAAGCAAGACATGAGAAAATGTATCCCTGCTAACATAAAGATGACAGGCAGGGAAAAGATATGGGGCCTCATTAAAAGTCTGGCGGTAGCTGTGCGGGTAAAACAGGCAGGCTGCCGCGAACTTCCAGAATTTTCCAGCGCCTTGCTTCCTGGAATTAACGGGGTATTCCAACCCTGGCGTACCGGGAAGTCAGGGAATGGAATTTCCCATATTCCCATTTGAGTCCCATAGGACTCAATGGGAATGGGGAAGAAGGTAGCACCGGCACCATTATGGTCTGCGCCGTTCCACCCGCCCGGTCAGTCCTGGCGGGCGGGAGGGCATCCGGCCCGCAAACTTGTACTCTGCCGATCTGTAAAAATGGTGCTGGTAAGCCTACCAGCACCATTGTTACCGGACTGGCATGGTTGTAATGACCCCCATGGTGTATGTTAACAAAAAGTAATGTATATTATGCTTCACATGCAAAACACCAGCAAACAGTTGAAAAGCCCATTTTGTTTCCATGGAAAAGTTCCTGTAGGACCAAGGCAGACCCGTTTGCTTGCTGTGGGGAAAACTTCACAAAGGACTCCCCCACTGAAAGCCTGGCTGGCATCCCATCTGACATCCCAGCTGTTTACAACTGCAATAAATTGTGGCTGCTAAGAGGTGTTGCAAACAGAGGTTCCCAATACTTGGTGTCTCTGAAAGCTCATTTCTGTCCAGAGCTAATGACTCTAGCCGGTGCATGACTGGAATGTTGGGAGGGGGATCTCTGTGTTGCTAAGGCCTCCAAAGTGTTTTCAACCGGCAGCTACCAACTTCAATCAACAAAGAGACTAATAAAAATCTCTGGTCACAGGCTGGCCCAGAGAGGCAAATGGTGCTAGGGAGAGGAGGGCTCCAATTTACATAAGCTAAAGATATCCTATTAATGTAAAATGACTTTTATCATTTAGACATTTTTCTCAGAAACCTTGAGTCATACTTCTTTGATGATGTCTAATTTTGAGGTAATTTCAAAGCAATTTTTTGTTGAAATAAAATGAATCCCACTGTGATTTAGGGAATTGTAATGGTGAGCCAAAAGCTGTTCCTGTCTGCTATGAACTTGTCCCCGATTTAAGAGTTGACTGGATTTGGGAGGAGAGAGAAGGGTACATGGCCAATCCTCATTGCAATAACTCTTGCAGGGAACTGGCCAATGGTGTAAACTTGATGGTGACATCCCTGGTATATAAAGTGTATGCACTATGAAGAAAGGAGAGAGTTGCTAAAATTGCCTTCAAGAGAGCTGCTAACATTTTTCATCTGACAGCCACAAGGAACACCAAAGGGAGATGTGACTGCAATTGCATTTGGGTGAGGCTGTCTTTTGTTGGAAAGGCTTAAAAGCTGACTGGGTCCTATGGTGGAGAGCTGGGGACCATCCTTGATAGTGGAGTGACCAGACAAGTGCCCTGTCCTTTCTGAGGTTCCTGACACACAGTTGGTTTTCCAGAAATTTAAACATAGGTTTTCTATGTAAGTAGAATTGCATCCTTTGCAACCAAAATGGTGGGGGAATCTGCTGGCCTTAAATCATTTCATTTTATAGCAGGAAGGGGTGGTAAAACTGTGTAGGTCCTTAGCCTATTTAACTAAATAAATATGAATTTAGTTAATTCCCCTTGGTGGAGTACCACAGATTCATTTGTGTTCAATTTGAAATTAAAAAAGCTTGTTACCACTGGGCGCTGAAAACTATAGTCTCTAATTTAATGTATAATCTTTCTGTCCAGCATCCACAAATCCAAAATTCTCAAATCATCCTAATTTTTACCATCCAGCTTCCCCAACACATGCCTTTTAGTGGATGGAGTTCTGAAATCCCAAATTTTCAAATCATCCCAATTTATAATATCCAGCTTTCCCAACACATTCCTTTAAGTGGAAAGAGGTATGAAATTCCAAATTCTCAAATCATCCCAATTTGTACCATCCAGCTTCCCCAACACAGGCCTTTAAGTACAGGGGGGTCTGAAATCCCAAATTCTTAAATCATCCCATTGTTTCCGTCCGACTTCTCCAACACAGACCAAAGAAGGGGGATGGTCTGAAAAACCCACTGCTAAATTATCCTGTATTTATTTACTGCTAGACTTTTAAGCATGCAGGAAACCAACATTGGACAGCATTGCAAATTTAAAGTGATTTTATTCAGGGACCAGTGTTGATGATCATTTATTTTGAAATTTTTATGAAGTAAAATATTGTGATTTGAGCTTTCCCAATGAAATGTTGTGAGTTATTCATGTAGAGAGAAGTTTATTGTGTTGGGTCACTGATAAAGTTTTGGGTGACATTTTAGTGCAATTTTCTATTACCTGTCATCCAAATAAATACAAATATATTTCCTGTAAACCGGCCTGGTTCTTGGCTCATTGGTAGCTCAGGGGGAGTGATCCAAGGGCTATGATATGCATCAGAAATAGGGCTGAATAAATAACTGAAATTAAACCGTTTATTGTGCGACACTTAGATTGGGGAGGTAAGGAACGTCCTGTGTTGAGGGTGGCCTCCCAATAAATGTATTACATTTGTTTGGGCTTTATTTGGGCTTAGACATTCTCAACTGATTCGCAATCAATTTGGACCTAATTAATGTTAAAGCCCGGTCATGACTGGGGGGTAACCTCATAGGCTTTGATAACACAGAAAAAGCATTCCAGTCAGCTCAATGGCTGCCTTATGTGGTTGAAGTTCATGTGCAAGAAGAGGTCCCCATCCCAGGACAGATGCAATAATTTACTATTTCCCTCAAATTTAAGTGAGGACAGGCCCTCAAACATCAGAACACCTATATACATCAACATTTCCATCTCCAACAACAAGGTTTGTATTTAAATACGACACCTCTAGTAGACATAGAACACAGCACCATTAAAATATTGGTGGATAACAGTGACCATCGAAGTGGGCGTAGACACCTTTATTGGAATGACGGTTGATGCCCAACATTATTTTATTGATTTAGGAAATGAAATCATGCGACCAATCCCAAACAACTGTTTCGACATCAGCAATGGTGTGGGGTTGAAGAGGTGACCTTTGACATCAGAAGGGAGGAGGTAGTGTTCAGAGTTAAGGACCCCTACCTCGAATGCCTGGAACCTGCTGTCCAGGTCAACACCATCAAAAGAGATCTCTCCACCCAACTGGACCGCTGAAATTTCCAAGCCTGAGGTCTTTCTGGGTTTCAAACAGATGGTTGAGGAAAGGATCAATCTTGCTGATGCCTGTGATACTGAGGAGCAAAGACAAAATCTGAACCGGTCTTCCTGGAATTCCAAGATATCTTTTCAGTGGACTCATACGATTGGGGACGTACAGCCATTCATTCAACCACCATACCCACAGACCCTGAGATGGCTCCAGTATTTGTGAAACAATACCGGTTACCTCTCGCCTCCATGGAATCACTCACAGAAATTAAGAACTTAGAATCCTGAGGGATAATTCGTCCGATCCACAGTACCTTCAACAACCCAGTACTGGGGATGCTCAAACCCAACGACCAATGCAGACTATGTGCAAACCTGAAGAAGTTGAACGAACAGGTCCACATGTCCTGGTGGCCACTTCCCTACATCGATTAAGGGCTGGCCCAGATCCAAGGGTCAAAGGTGTAGACCGACGTTGGCCTTACCAACGGCTACTGGATGTACCCGTGAGTAGGGAAGACCAGTACAAGCTTCCCTTTACCTTCGGGGGGCAGCACTACGTGTGGGCCCAAACCCCCTTGGATACATAAACTCTGTCAATGAGTTCAACATCATTGAACTGCTGTTTGTAAAAACTATGCCGGTGCTGTATGCTTTTACTCACCATGTGTTGTAATTTTGCTGAAACTGTTGTTAATTGCAACCTGTAACCACTTATTAATGTAACCTGTAACCATCTATGCAACAATGTACTTCCCATACTGTAAGGCTTTACACTCATTTTAACCTTGAGCAAAGAATCATCCTTGTAACTAAGACACTTTCTTGCAACAGCACATCAATGCCTCTGGGCTGCTAGTGTGCTCACAAATTAAAAAAATAAATAAAATTAAATCTTTCTACATAAGGCTATGCCCGACTTGGGTGAAAGGGTGAACATGGCCTATGTGGATGATGTTCTGATCAAGAGCTCAATTGTGGAGGAACACATAGCAGAAATCTGCTATATTCTAACCCAGTTGCAGAAAGCTCGAGCAAAACTGTCCTTCCATAAGGCACAGTGGTGTCAGACCCGAGTGAGGTTCTTAAAGCACGAGATTCCCCCTGAAGAAAGTGGAAGGTGAAGAAAGTGGAAGCCTTATAGAAATTAAAAGACCCACTGCTCTGTGATAATTAAGAAGCCTTCTTGGACTCCCTAATTATAGTTAGAAGTTCACCTGATATACCCGGGGGCGTCTGGAAAGCTCTGAGATCTGGAACCCTGGATGCGAATTTGCCCCAGTGCTGAATAATGAATCTGCATTTACAGTCTAATATCTGGCTCTAATGGGTGAATCTCCCACCTCCCTCTGACCAATTCCCTTCCCACTGGGTTCTTTTCTCACCTTAGTTATTTGTAGTTATTTGTAGGGTGAGCTATCCATCCTGCGTTTCTTGTGCAGGGGCGCTTGACGTTTGTTGGCGAGCTGCCCGAGTTGCTTCACTGGTGCAGTAATGCTTCCTTGGGCCTAGGTCTGCTGTGACCCCAAATCTGCTGGTAGGCAGGTAGGTTTGTTAATTGTATGTTTTTGTTCTGTTTATGGTGGGATCCGTTAATGTCTTTATCTCCTTTTTTTCAGGTGCGAAGGTCTTGATGCTGGCGTGCCGGATGCAGAGGCACGTTTTCTAGGTAAGAGAAAGCGTGAAGCACAGCGCCCTTTATTGTCTTTTAAAGCTAACCTGTGTTTTCTTCCTCTTCTCCTCACAGGCCGCTGTGGTGCTGCGAGTGGATGAGAGCGTGATGAAAAACAGGCCCCCGGAATCCGTTAAGATAAGTACAGCGCTGTGCGGTTGTTTAATATTGAAAGGGAACCTGAATATGTCTCTTTTCCTTTGCAGATGTTGCTGTGGTGCTCCGGATGGAAGCAGGGCGTAGCGCAATGGATTTCAGGTAAGACTGATGGAATTCAATGTTTTGGAAGCACGCATTCTAATATTGTTTTTCCCTTTCTCGTTATTGCAGGTCGCAATGTTCGAACAGCAGCTGTGGTAGCGGTTCGGCGGAAGTCCTTAACCTAGTACTCACAGGTGAGTGATGTTTCTTCTTCTCTGGTTTCCACAGATTGCGGCCCAGTTGAGATGATGAGTGCTGGATGGTGTTTTCTCAGGTAAGACAGAAGAATCTTGTTCTTGTTCTTGCAGGATTACAGGAAGATGCTGAAGCCTAGGAGCGGGACACGGTGAGCGTCACGCTGCGGGTTTCAGAATAACACGAAGTGTGTTCTGCAGTCAGGGTGTGGTTTATATAGCCCAGGTAAAGTAGTACCAGGGAAAGTAGTTCCAGTCCTGCCACACCCAAAACACTAGACCGCACGGCTTGGTTCTTAGAACTAGACTGTGTGGGTGCATTCATGTTGGATTTAAAGGCCCATCTACATAAATTAGACCTAGTTTGAACAGCCCTTCCTTCCTACATATTAGCCCGGTGCCAAAAGCGCCAGGACTGGCTCCAGGAGCCCTTTTGCAGTGGTTTTTAGGCCCTCAGGGTTCTGGTGGGAGCCTGCTTATGGCACAACTTTTGCCCCCTCACAGTGGTCATGACATTCTCAGATACTTGCCTAGCAACAGTGCTGTATCAAAACCATGACAAGGTGAACAAAATCATCTCGTACGCGAGCAAGACTTTGTCTTCTGTGGATGAAAAATTCAATGACTGCGAGAAGGCACTGCTGGCCACAATGTCGCCATTGAAAAATTACCGCCCATTCATCAAGGTGGAGCACATGATTGTCGAGACTCCTCACCAACCCTTGCAATAATTACAAAGTGACAGAATCCATCTGGAGAACATTAGTAATTCCAGAATTACTTCCTGGATTCTGTCCATGCAAGGCTTTCCTGTGGAGATCAGACATGGCCAAAACATGATGAGTCCCATAGCAGAAGTGTTGACGGACTTGCATGATTGTGTTCAAGAAAGCTGTCTCTACGACGGAAGTCTAATGACCAATAAAAACATGCATGTGTACTTAACTTCCCTACACAGTCTATGAAGAAGACACATGTCCGGGGACAACCACAGTTTATGTGGATGGGTTTTCCTACCATGTTAACAACAAGGTGGAAAAAGAACTGGTGGCTTGAATTAGGAATGCCTGGGTGAAGGATAACCCAGAACCCTCTGCTGGTTACAAAATAGCACCCCAAAGTAGTCAGGTTGCAGTGTTGATGGCCGTTCATCAAGCCATACTGAAGCAGTGCACCACTCAATAAACTGGTCATAATCACTGACTCTGATTATGTCAAGAATGGGTTTGTGGAGCACCCGATTAACTGGAAGAAACAAGGCATGCTTTGTACCAACAACAAACCCTTAAAGCATGCCAAACTGATCCAGTCAATTGACGATCTGGTGACCACAAATGAGTTGACCATATATTGGAAGAAGATAAGAGGTCATTCCAAAATAGAGGGTCCACATAAGACTGGGAATGTCCTGGCTGACCAGCTGGTAAAAACCAGAGCTCTACAGGGGGATTTCATAGAAACAGAATCCCTGCTGGGTGAAATCCAAATTTCTGCTGTCACCAGGAAGGTCACACTACTGCCCAGTGAAGTAAAGATACCCAAGATGCAGATTTGATCAGTGCACGGAAATAGGACCCGATCATTGGGAAATGTTATCGACACATTGAAGACTTTGTGAACTTTCCTCTAACCGAGTTGGATTGTACCGGTAAAGTGGCTCACTGGATGTTGAAGACATTTCCCAAGATGTTCCGGATCCAGGATGGTGTGTTGGTAAGGAGAGCCCTATCTGGCTGTGACATTCGGTGATACCTACCTCAGTTTGAAGCCTGATGTTGAACCACACCCATGACGTGGCCACTGCCAGTCATAGGGGGTTTCACACAACATTAGAAATATTGTGCAAGGTAGCCTACTGTCCAAACATTGGTCAGACCCTCGACACTTACCTAAAGGGGTGTCTTGGCAAATTGGTGGGGCATAAAATTAGGTATTTGGCGAGTAAATTATATGTTCATCATTTTTATGCTTTTTGTGGAAATGGCAGAAAATTGCCACGCTGCCCTGCAACATGATGTGGAAATGGCTGTATTTTTTTTATAAATCCCCATGAGTAGCTGAAGCTGAATTTATGTATATTTTGGAGGTTACTAGTAAATTACATTTTGCCAGAAAACTGACATAGAAACAAAAGAGGATTTCAAAGGGAAGTTGCCATATGTCTGTTCCATTGAGAGAGGCTGGACTTGGGAGGAGAGAGAAGGGTAACTGGCCAATCCCTGTTGTGAGAAGTCTTGCAGGGAACTACCCAATGTTGTAAACGTTGTAAACGTGATAGTGTCATTACTGGTATATAAAGTGTATGCACTATGAGGAAAGGAGTGAGCTGCTAAAATTACCCGCAAGAGTCTTGTAAAAGTTACATCATCATCTGACAGACACAAGGAAACACCAAAAGGAGATTTGGGAGAGATTGCATATGGGTGGAGCTGTCTTTTGTTGGAAAGGCCAAAAAGCTGACTGGGCCCTATGGTGGAGAACTGGGGACCATCATTGAGAGTGGAGTGACCAGACCCCTGCTCTCTCCTTCCAGGGGGTCCTGGCATTGCAGCTGGCTTTCTGGAACTTTAAACAGAGGTTGTCTATGTAAGTAGAATTGAACCCTTTGCAACCAAAAGGTGGGGAAATTTGCTGGACTTAAATCATTTCTGTTTATAGCAGGCGAGGGAGAAAAATGGTGTAGATCCTTAGCCAATTTAACAACAAAAAATAATATTAGTTTAATTTACTCCCCTTGGCATAACGCCACCGGGTGATTTCTGTTAAAATTTGAAATTAACAAAGCTCATTACCAGTGTTAAAATTTTAGTCTGCAATTTAATTGGGCATCTCCTCATTAAATATTGTTTCTGGCTCTTGGTATTCATTGGAAACCATTCCTCGTCTTTGCATTCAGCTTGAGTATTTCTACCATCAAGCTTCAGGAGAAGCCATCACAAGGGTTTTTTCTAGTTTAAGCCCCTTTTTCCCTTTTTGGGTTCTGGCAGCTGGATCTTTTCCTGCTCATCCATTGTTCGGGGTGATCAGGAGAAGGAAACAGGCTGCTTGGTTCACATTTCTTCCGACTACTCAGTTGCGCTGCTCAGATGGTAAGTGATCCCTATATTCTCACACAAGCTACCTAAATACAAGCATTTAAGTGGAGAGGCGGCTGAAACCCACAATTCTCAAATCATCCCAATTTCTTCCATCCAGCTTCACCAGCACAGGCCTTTAATTGGAGGGGGGGTCTGAAATCAAAAGTTTCCAAACCATCCCAATTTTTACCATCCAGCTTTCCCAAAACAGACCTTTAAGTGGAGGGGCGTCTGTAATCCAAAATTCTCAAATCATCCCAATTTTTACTGTCCAATTTCCCCAAAACTGGCCTTTAAGTGGAGGGATGTCTGATATCCCAAATTCATAAATCATCCTAGTATTTCTGTCTGATGTCCCCAACACAGACCAAAGTTGGGTGGGTCTGAAAAACTCACTGCTAAATCACCCGGTGTTTATCTACTGCTAGCCTTTTAAGCACGCAGGAAAACTGAAATTAGACAGCACTGCAAATGTTAAGTGATTTTATTGAGGTACCAGTGTTGATGATCATTTATTTTGAAATGTGTTAAGTAAAATATCGTGATTTCAGTTTTCCCAAACAAATTGTATGAGTTATTATGTAGAGCGAAGTTTATTGTTTTGTGGCATGGATAAAGTGGTGTGTGACATTTTAGTGTGTTTTTCTATACATATATAACCTGTCATTCAAATAAATACAAATATATTTCCTGCACAAACGGCCTGGTTCTTGGTGCATTGGCAGCTCAGGGGGAGGGATCCAAGGGCTATGATATGCATCAGAAATAGGGCTGAATAAAGAACTGATATTAAACCGTTTATTGTGTGACACCTAGATTGGTGAGGGAAGGAATTCCCTGTGTTGAGGGTGGCCTCTTAACAAACCCTTACAGATATGGGGTGGTACATTTATCACATACCCAAAAAAACTGGAAGGCAGATGTCTAAGGAAACTATTTAGGACACACAATACGCTACCGGTAGATTATATAACTCTGGACTCTAATATATATTTTTTTATTTGGTTAGTTGATAAAATCAGATTACAACAAATTCACCTTCTTTGGTAATTTTAAAATTATGAAAATTCATTACATAAGAAAAGGTGAACATATACAGGAATAAAAAAATATAGCAACACACATCATTAAATTATACAGTTCAAATTTGCATATCCTTAAAAAAAAAGAAAAAGGGAATAAAGATTCCACACTGGTAATATATCTGTACAATCTTGTTGTATTTCACAATAAGCAGTTAAATATACTGGAACCATACTTGAATCATCCCTAAATACAATCAACACTAGATGCACTTATAAATTAACTTTTTATATCTGGTAATATTGCTTCACGAAAATGCACAATTGCTACTTTCACTGCCAATCTTGAATTTGAGAAAATCAATTGCCATATTTGATCAAAATCTAATAGACTATTCATGGCAAACACATTTTTAAAGAATTTCCTTCAGTTCAATATTAACATAGGACACTCCACAACAAGATGTTGTAGAGTCTTTTTGTAGTCTGTTTACACAATATCGACAATGATTTTGAGGTATTTTCTTTCGCCTAGTCACCACCTCTCGAATATGCCATAGATTAAATCTAAACCACATATATTGTCTGCAAATGTGTGGAGAAGGACATTTGATCAAATACTCCACCATAACTCTGTATCTTTTATTCCCAAAAAGGAAAACATCAAAATCCTTATAGGAATTACAGCTAATTTGATTGCATATTCAATCATACTGGAATATTTTAATGTTTGTCCGCACTGTATTGTTAATCAATAGTTTTAGAGTTATTGAGGCATCAGCCAATCCATCAAGTATGTATTCACGCCAGTTAGTAGAAAAGTTATTCTTGGATGACAAAAGATGATAGGCTGCTATTCCCAAAATATTAGGTGCATCTAGGCCTAATAGACATTTTCACAATAGTGCACACATCTTCCACAAAACAGAATATAGAGATAAAGACCCTAATTCGAAGTGTATCAAGGGTAAGGGTGTACAGGAAGGTAGATGTAAAACTTATTTCCAAAACCTTGATTGTAACATGTCCCAATATTTGCGATTTCTTGGTAATGTGGCTTCAACTCCATATAGTAAAATTGGTATTACTTTCTGTTGATAAAATGCCATTATGTGTTAGGCCTGGTGGAGGCTGCCCCTGCACTGCTGGGGGGTGGGGGTGGTGGGAGACATGGATGGGGGCCTGGTGGAGGGTGCCCCTGGTGGCGGGGGGTGGGGGTGATAGGGGACATGAGTGGGGGCCTGGTGGAGGGTGCCCCTGCACTGCTGGGGGGTGGGGGAGGTGGGAGACATGAGTGGGGGCCTGGTGGAGGCTGCCCCTGCACTGCTGGGGGGTGGGGGTGGTGGGAGACATGGATGGGGGCCTGGTGGAGGGTGCCCCTGGTGGCGGGGGGGTGGGGGTGATAGGGGACATGAGTGGGGGCCTGGTGGAGGGTGCCCCTGCACTGCCTGGGGGTGGGGGTGGTGGGAGACATGAGTGGGGGCCTGGTGGAGGCTGCCCCTGCACTGCTGGGGGGTGGGGGTGGTGGGAGACATGATTGGGGGCCTGGTGGGGGCTGCCCATGGTGGCCTGGGGGTGGGGGTGGTGGGAGACATGAGTGGGGGCCTGGTGGGGGCTGCCCATGGTGGCAGGGGGGTGGGGGTGGTGGGAGACATGAGTGGGGGCCTGGTGGGGGCTGCCCCTGCACTGCTGGGGGGTGGGGGTGGTGGGAGACATGAGTGGGGGCCTGGTGGAGGCTGCCCCTGCACTGCTGGGGGTTGGGGGTGGTGGGAGACATGGGTGGGTGCCTGGTGGAGGCTGCCCCTGCACTGCTGGGGGGTGGGGGTGGTGGGAGACATGAGTGGGGGCCTGGTGGAGGGTGCCCCTGCACTGCTGGGGGGTGGGGGTGGTGGGAGCATGAGTGGGGGCCTGGTGGGGGCTGCCCATGGTGGCAGGGGGGTGGGGGTGGTGGGAGACATGAGTGGGGGCCTGGTGGAGGGTGCCCCTGCACTGCTGGGGGGTGGGGGTGGTGGGAGACATGGGTGGGTGCCTGGTGGAGGCTGCCCCTGCACTGCTGGGGTGTGGGGGTGGTGGAGACATGAGTGGGGGCCTGGTGGAGGCTGCCCCTGCACTGCTGGGGGGTGGGGGTGGTGGGAGACATGAGTGGGGGCCTGGTGGAGGCTGCCCCTGCACTGCTGGGGGGTGGGGGTGGTGGGAGACATGTGTGGGGGCCTGGTGGGGGCTGCCCATGGTGGCAGGGGGGTGGGGGTGGTGGGAGACATGAGTGGGGGCCTGGTGGAGGCTGCCCCTGCACTGCTGGGGGGTGGGGGTGGTGGGAGACATGAGTGGGGGCCTGGTGGAGGGTGCCCCTGGTGGCGGGGGGGTGGGGGTGATAGGGGACATGAGTGGGGGCCTGGTTGAGGGTGCCCCTGCACTGCTGGGGGGTGGGGGTGGTGGGAGACATGAGTGGGGGCCTGGTGGAGGCTGCCCCTGCACTGCTGGGGCTGGGGGTGGTGGGAGACATGAGTGGGTGCCTGGTGGGGGCTGCCCATGGTGGCATGGGGGTGTGGGTGGTGGGAGACATGAGTGGGGGCCTGGTGGGGGCTGCCCATGGTGGCAGGGGGTGGGGGTGGTGGGAGACATGAGTGGGGGCCTGGTGGGGGCTGCCCCTGCACTGCTGGGGGGTGGGGGTGGTGGGAGACATGAGTGGGGGCCTGGTGGAGGGTGCCCCTGCACTGCTGGGGGGTGGGGGTGGTGGGAGACATGTGTGGGTGCCTGGTGGAGGCTGCCCCTGCACTGCTGGGGGGTGAGGGTGGTGGGAGACATGGATGGGGGCCTGGTGGAGGGTGCCCCTGGTGGCGGGGGGGTGGGGGTGATAGGGGACATGAGTGGGGGCCTGGTGGAGGGTGCCCCTGCACTGCTGGGGGGTGGGGGTGGTGGGAGACATGAGTGGGGGCCTGGTGGAGGCTGCCCCTGCACTGCTGGTGGGTGGGGGTGGTGGGAGACATGAGTGGGGGCCTGGTGGGGGCTGCCCATGGTGGCATGGGGGTGGGGGTGGTGGGAGACATGAGTGGGGGCCTGGTGGGGGCTGCCCATGGTGGCAGGGGGGTGGGGGTGGTGGGAGACATGAGTGGGGGCCTGGTGGGGGCTGCCCCTGCACTGCTGGGGGGTGGGGGTGGTGGGAGACATGAGTGGGGGCCTGGTGGAGGGTGCCCCTGCACTGCTGGGGGGTGGGGGTGATGGGAGACATGGGTGGGTGCCTGGTGGAGGCTGCCCCTGCACTGCTGGGGGGTGGGGGTGGTGGGAGACATGGATGGGGGCCTGGTGGAGGGTGCCCCTGGTGGCGGGGGTGGGGGTGATAGGGGACATGAGTGGGGGCCTGGTGGAGGGTGCCCCTGCACTGCTGGGGGGTGGGGGTGGTGGGAGACATGGGTGGGGGCCTGGTGGAGGCTGCCCCTGCACTGCTGCAGGGTGGGGGTGGTGGGAGACATGGATGGGGGCCTGGTGGAGGGTGCCCCTGGTGGCGGGGGGTGGGGGTGATAGGGGACATGAGTGGGGGCCTGGTGGAGGGTGCCCCTGCACTACTGGGGGGTGGGGGTGGTGGGAGACATGGGTGGGGGCCTGGTGGAGGCTGCCCCTGCACTGCTGGGGGGTGGGGGTGCAGGGGGACATGAGCAGGTGTGCAGGGTAGTCCCCTGTTTTGTGGGCTGCCTGCAGGGGCTGTGGAGGGTGTACAGGGAACACCTGTGAGGACCCACCCAGCCTAATTGCGTGTGATAATTCCCGCACACCCCTGTAATACACGTACCTGGCCAAATCGCGTGTGATAATTCCCACATACCCCTGTAATACACGTACCCTGGCCAATCGCGTGTACAACTTCCCACGCACCCCTGTAATACACGTACCTGGCCAAATCGCATGTGAGAATTCCCGCGCACCCCTGTAATACACGTACCCAGCCGAATCGCGTGTAGAACTTCCCGTGTACCCCTGTAATACACCTACCCAGCCAAATCGCGTGTGATAATTCCCGCGCACCCCTGTAATACACGTACCCAGCCAAATCGCGTGTGATAATTCCTGCGTACCCCTGTGATACACGTGCCCTGGCTAATCGCGTGTAAAACTTCACGCGTACCCCTGTAATACACGTCCCCTGGCTAATCGCGTGTATAACTTCACGCGTACCCCTGATATGCACGTTACCCGCTTTGCGTTCCTTGTTTGGCAGCCCTGTGGACTGGTCCAGGGTTAGCGCTGCCCTTTGCGATGATTTAGCGATTTTGATGGCTTTTCCTTGCGCGAGGGCGTCCTTGGGGGCGTTACTGGCGCTGCTGCAGGTTCGCTGCGATACTCTGCGCCACGGCTGGTTTGGGAGCCTAAAATCCATGAATACGCTGTGCGCGGAAATCGGCTTTAGCGCACAAACCTGGCGCAGACAATCGCACGCGGACACTCTGCGCCAGCCGCTTGCGACACTTTTCTGCGAAATTCTATGAATTACCCTGTTAGTTTGTTTTAAATAAATGAACCAAAGTCGCAGGATATCTTCAGATCTAATATTTTTTATTCTATACAATCTAAAACTATTTACTCTTCTTCAATTTATACCTTTTCTAGAATATCTGAATCACGCAGGAAGTAAGCACAATACAATAATAGCTATTTTTTGGCAGTAAATAATACAATGGTGGTAAATTCCACTAGTTTGTAAGAACTACATTGGTGAATTCCAAATGGTTCCGTTTATAATTGTAGCCTTTCCATGGCAAGCCATTTAGTGACACATCAGGTAAAAACATCTTTCCATCAGATATCGAAAAAGAAGCAAATTCTAGCACTCACAAATAAGGAAGCTAGTACATTGACTACAGCAAAGTCCTCATTGATTTATCATTACAGAAATAACATTTATGAAACGAACATCAGCAAAAGGCACCATATTTGAGTCATGATCAGTAAAGTGCAATCCATTTTTGGTTGCAATAATACCCCAAAACAAGGTGTATGCCAGGCACTAAAATGTATTACCTAGAGCCCTATTTTGTTCTTTTCTTTTATGTTACAAAGGTTTTGCTTAGTGTTAAGCTTGTGCTTCATCTTCCTTTGGAGCTATGTGTTAACCATGGAAAATATGCTAATTTGATTGTTATCACACTCAATGAGAAGAAACAGAAGCTACTGCAAGTTGATGATATTCTGTAATACTTTGTTGTCATCAGACAGGATCTCCATCTCTAGATTACTAGGCCATGTGAACAAGATTAATCCTGTTTCGGGCTACATTACCAACTGGGAGAAGCCATATATAAGGCTGAGTATACTTATATTAAAGGAACATTAAGGACCTCATTACGAGTCTGGTGGTGTGGTAAAAATGGCATTTATGCAGCAGTATTTCTGTCACTGCCACATTACGGCACCGCTATACTAGTAGTTTGGTGGTAGGGTGGAGAATAAACCACCAGCGCAAAGCTAGAAGTAAATCCTCCACCTTACTGCTAGAAATCAGCACAATTAGCATAATTACAGTGGGCAGAACTACCCCCGAAGGTCATTCTGCTGAATTCTCCAGGGGCGTACACCACCCTACCACCACTGTAATTGTGCAGTAATTCTGAAGGAACAACTGGCAGCATCAGTAATTCCATTTGGCTGTATTTCCGTGGACTCACTGCCAGAATAGCCCCAAACTCGTAAAGGGTCTCTGGGTCTGCTAGAAACTCTGTTAAATATCACAGAGTAGAATAATATATTTGCTAATACACATCAATGACAACTTCAACCTTACTCTTCCAAAACGGATGTACTGACACCAAAGGATAGGCAATGTTCATACCAGAATAGCTAAAGCTAAAGTAATCAAACGTTTTTGGGTTCTCAGGATTCATAAATATATTCAGTAGCATAACCTTCAATGCCCTTAACAAAACCTATAACTATATTGATGGTCTTTTGAGTCATTCACTGTGGGACAATCTTGAACGCAAATGTTATCCACAGAAAGAGTCTGAGCACCATCAGAGAGGTGAAGTGTCACTTTTTCCAAGTCTGAGGCCTACTACAAGGCCCTCTGTGCTACATCAAGCCAATGCTAAGCTCAAGCATTCCAGGCTGAGGTTCACTGGCCCTTAGTGGCTGGGTCCCTCCAGAAAGCAAACATTAATGGACACTGATAACCAATACTGATGCCTGTGAACAAGAACAAGGGAATCTTAAATTGTACAACAGAAGTAAAGTATCAGCTATGCATAAGCCTTGATGGACCAATCCCTTGAACGTTTACAAAATGTTATTACATTTTGGATAAAATATGCGTATTCTTTCTGCAATCAATGAAAAACGGAATTGATTTCTTATGTTGTGTTTATTGATATTGTTTGTGCTTTTGGTTCTTAAGGACATTCCCATGGTCAGAGTTAGTGATTTTGTTGCCAGAGGATGTCCACCAAACTGTGATGATTTCCCTCCACACTGCTTGCACACAAAGGTGCACTACAGCTGGTAATTCAGCTGTCAGTTGTGTTTCCTTATGTTTGTTGGTATGTTTGCGCTGCTGTCTTGATGATGGACCTCCATCCTTCTTTTCGTCCTTTGTGTACCACTAGTAATGGTGGTATTAATGCCATTTACATAGTTTAACAATCATCATGGCGTCTAAGGATGCACATTGTTTCATTTTAATACACAAAGGCCTCCATTGTTGAGCAAAACACACATTTTATGTCAACAGAGCTTAATTGTGAAATAGCTTAAAAAAGTTCTAAGTACATTGAGAAATTAAATTAATGTTTAAATAGATATACCTAGTACTTTTAAAGGACATGTACTGTAGAGTTTCTATTTTTATTTATTATACTTATTTATATAGAGGAGCAATGACCTTTTGATCACAAAAGAATATACAATGGATAAGAAATTAGATTTGATGGGAAGCAATGAGCGTCTTACAATGGGTGAGTTTGAGGAACAATCTGACCAGGTGGTGGAGGGAAGTAAATGGAATAGTCACCTCTGGTGGACAATATATAAGTGGACATACATAGATTAAGGACAACCAACATTGGACATTTGTAAATGCAGGTAGGCAGTACAGCCATCTGTGCATGCAATGTGAACATTATGGGTGAAGTGCTTGAGTGGGAGGCAGTGAAAGTTAGGGACAGAAGGAGGTTAGAGGTGAGGGAAAAACAGCAGCGAGAATACAGATGAGAGGTCGGTAAGAGGGTAACTCAGAGTTGAGGAGGTGACTTTAAGTTTGGTTTTGAACAAATCATTATTGGGAGGCAAATGAATACATCATCCATAGGTTCTGCCACTCCCCTGCATCAATACCACAAAGGTGAGAGATGTTATTCCTTGATAGACCCATTACGCCCTTATCCACCACAGGTACAGCAGGGTTTGGGAATAATGTGAGCTAAAGATGGCAAAAGTATTCAAACTAATGTTTTAGAAGTAGAAAAGCATACACTAGACACGATGCACCTGAAGAACATGAACAATAGATAACATATGCATTTAGACATGAAGTGAATTAACATAATATCCACAGACATGAAGAACACTAACATGACCAATGTATAAGGTGAATGCAACATGAACAACATGCGAATATAGCTCTCTAATATATAATTGCAAAAGTGTAGTTGGGCAGCCATCGTATTAAAAATAGAAGCCACAGCACGTCTCTAAATGCTCACAGGCCTCAAAGCCTTGGGAAAATAAAAAGCCTGAATCCACAGAAATGCGGTGCAGAGCTCAAACAGTGGCTAACAACTAATACCAAGGTTAAAGGGAAATTAGGGAGCATCGGTATGCCTTAACGAACGCGTGCAAAAGCAATTCCCAAGACGCAAGCAGTATACTCCCAGATTAATTAAAGTTTTATAAGAGCACAACCAGCCTTTGTTTACCAGGTGCAACAAAACAGTAAGCCAACATTCTCCATGAAGAGTAACTCAAGCGTGTCCCCATTGGTAATAGAGAACACGACACATGCTTTAATATTAGCTCAAATCTCAACAAATTGAAGGTAAATCTATTCCAAAAACAGTCCCATTGCACATGACCCATAATCTAAAACAATGGCCATTCATTAGAAGCAAACACAGATAGGACACCTGTTGTCCTCCCCAAATGCACATGTAGACATGAGGTGCCACAGAAGGCCAAGTACAAACATACCATGTTGCCTTACCATGGAGAGATTTGTGAACAGGAGAAGAAATTTAAATCTGGCCCGGTTTGCATCGGCAGTCATCCAGCCTGCTGACCGCACGAGGAAGTAGGTTTGAAGTGAGGGAGCTCAAAGAGAGTCCTGGTAGCAAAGTTAATAATCCTGTCGAGAGGACAGAAAGCATTGTTGGAGAGACCAAAGAGGATGCGGACACAACATTCCAGTTTAGAGACGACAGGAGTGGTTAAGAGATGCTTGGCAGTGTGTAAAGGAAGGAGGTGCCTGATGTTCCTACTATTTAGGAGGCTGAGGTAAGCTCCTGTTACAGATTTGGAGATGAAAGTAGAGAAGCTGTGAGAATATTGTAGATGACACCGACGTTTCTAGCTCAAGAAGAGTAGGGAACTGTATAGGCAGGGAAAAAGATGAGAGAGAGATTTTAGAAGGGAAGAAGATCACCTCTGTTTTGGTAGTTTTAACTTCAGTGAATCAGTGCAAAGCCAACAGCTATCGGGAGCTTATGAGTCCTCATTTTAGGGGCTGTGTGGGTGAGGACACTTAAACACAAAAAATCTATAGAATCCCACAAACCAGCTTCCTATTCCTTCTTCTAAGAGGGAGTGTTTAGATGCACATGCACCTGGTGATGTTCACCCCTTAACCAAAAAAGGGCGAATGACCATGTACTTAACCAAAAATATACATATTTCAATATTTACCAAAAGCATCAAAATTCACAATAAATTTCTATAAAATTGACATCATGATCCAAAATCCTTCTAAAAAGCACATATACATTTAACACATATACATTTGACATATATGGCAGAGAGAATGGCTCTTCAGAAGCTTTCTATCCCTTGGTGGAGAGTTCATCATTATCTGTACCACTTCTGTAATTGATAATGCCCTTCTTATTTGATATGGGCAAACGCCTGTGCCAACACTTACAAAATGTGTTTCTAGAACCAACATGAATATAATTCAAAGACAGATAAGCACAGAAATCAATCCACATTGCATATCCTGTTGGTGCTGTCTTCAGGGCACATAAGCTTTCTCACATATTCTCATTTTCACGTGTAACATAACACGTTTGTAGCCATATTCTCGATATTCTATGAAAACAAACAAACAAAAATGTGGTCTTAGAGACATGGTACCTTCAACTTTAAACATAACGAGATCATTGTGGCATCTTTTTCAACTTCACCTCTCTCCAAAATTTAAGAAGAAGGATTGCTAATTTCTGGTATTATCATTACCCGCAGTCAAATCATTTCCAAACGCTTAAAACCAAATGAATAATCGTCGAAAGTTATGCAAATTCGGCTATCATTGTGTACTTCCCGGTTATCATGTGTCACAATATTAACATGAAATACCTCTGTTCTTACTCGTGACCCTCTCCGATCAAACGGGTCATCCGTGAACCTCTTCTAATTGTGTTGCCCTTATTATTGTCAAAACGGCTCTACAAAAAAGAGGACACACATCCATTCATTCTATTCAGGATTTCATTCTAAATGATGGAACAGTAAATCACAAAAATGTTTTCACATATGCACTGAATCAGTGCTTACCAATTTTTAACTTCCATGGTGGATTTCTTCCAATATTCTGATAACTTTAGGGACAATCCGGTCATTTCACCCCCTTGTGCGCTTAGACTGAATGAAGCCGTTTGTCGCTTATGCAAACATGCCGAATCCGGAACACTTATCTATTCCTCCATTTTCCGGTCGGCTCTAGAACAACAGAAGTGCCCATATACTTATTTCCAAACTATGCTCAAGAATCACTACCAGGCTGTGTATCTCCCTGATATAAGCTTACCGATAAAGATCTTGTAGGTGAAGACCTTTTGAGGTATATGCGTCGGATGTTGCACCCATGTCGACTAATATGGCTTCTCTCAATTATGTCTCGGGACCTCCCGTTCGCCTAGTAAAGTGACACAGAGTATGATGTCAATTACACGGGATAATAACAAAATATATTATCGTCCCGGCAGTCTCGTCTTACCTAGTTAATGCTGGTAGTTCTCAGAGTCTTTCGCTTACTCGGATGGTCGTCACCTGGTCCGCAGCGCAACAGAGCGATCATCGCTTTTATTGTGGCATTTTTAATCACGTTGAGCGTCATGTCACGTGATTAACGGCCAAAAAAAGTTGTCAAGGCCTCTTCATAAAATGGTTTGTAACGACCGCCATCTTGGAATGATGTATATTCCATATGCAGCGTTCCGTTACTAATGTTGTTCTACTAAATAAATAAAAAATGCAAGCCATTATTCAAAATATCTTTGTATTTAGATCTATGTGACCTATATAAACCGAACAAGGCTTATATCGCATAACATCTTACTCCATTTGAGCTCCCCGTGTAACAGGTGTTAATACCTTGCATTACATGATCAACAGCGGTAGACATTGTCAAGGCATTTTAGTAAGTGGCTCTAAACGGCCGCCATGTTAGAACGATGTATGTTCCATGTGTAACGTCCCATTTACGATGTTATTTAACTAAGTTAAATTGCAAGTCGTTACTCGGAATGACTTTGTATTTAGATATATGTGACAATTATAAGCCAAAAGAGGCGTATATCATGTAGTTTCTTGCTACATATAAGCTCCCAGTGAACCAAACGTTAATACCTGGGAAACTGTGGAGCAAGTAAATAACTGGTGAATGCTCAGAGCGACACTACTAATTCCTTGTGTATTCCTCAAACGTATATTTTATCGGACATTTCAACCCATACTTAGGGGGGCACACATCTTCCTTGTTTGCTCTTTTCTTATTTTTTGTGATGGATGAACAAGGACCACTCAATGGAAATATTCAAACAGTGCTTCACGGTATCCAGAGAATAAATCCATTTTTGTTCTGCCTTTCTCAACTGTAAATCTCTATTGCCTCCTCTCGGTTGGGGAAGTATCATCTCAATGATGAACCAGTAAATGTCATCGGCACTCTGCTGCCTTAAAATGTGCAACCAGCGGTTTTTCTGGTACCTGATTTTTCACACTGGATCCAATGTGTTTTTCCGATGTACAGTAGTCCACATGGACATCTTATACGATAAACCACCCATTTGGAGTTGCAATTAGTGAAGTTTCTCAACTCCCATTTCCTGCCTTTCAAATCCACACTTTTCATATTCAACGTGAGTCTACACACTGAGCACTTACCGCATGTATAATGGCCTACTACTGGAGGTAAGTTCCAAAGTGTCGATTGCATATTTCCCCCTTTGTCCCTAGATGTTTTGTATGTGTGGACCAATTTATCTCTCAAGTTAGGCATGCAGTGAAATGCAAAGCGTGGTTTATTTATAGAAAAGTCATCCGTGTTGATCATGTTTCAATTTTTGAGTATGCATCTGCACAACTCATTGCTGATAGGTGAAAATGTGGAGACGCATGTGATCTTATCTTCTTTCACCTGAGGTCGTGACACAAGACAATCCTGTCTATTTGTGTTCTTTGGTCTTTTCATGGACCTCCGCACAATGTATGGAGGCTAACCTCTCGATTTGAGTCTGACAAATCTTCGCTGTTTGTTTCAAAATCCTCCTTCCGGCTACAATTTCTCCTAATTCGAAGGAATTGTCCGAAAGGTAAATTCTGTCATAAAGATTGGGGATGGAAACTTTCAAACAGTAATAAGGTATTCTTATCTGTGATTTTCCTAAACAGGGTGGTATCAAACCTGTCATTTATATCTTTATATATCTCAAGGTCTAGAAATTAGATCTTGTCTTTACTGGAGCTCATTGTGAACTTAATGCACTTCTCTTGGTTATTAAGCCCAATGAGAAAGAGTTCAAGCTCTGATTGGTTTCCTCCCCACAGCATGAAAACGTTGTTGATGTATTGAACCCACAATTTCATGAGATGTTTAAATGGGTTATGTTCAGCATAAACCAAATGTATCTCAAGATCGTCCATGAAAAGATTTGCCAAATCCGGGGCAAAAGTTGAGCCCATGCTCATCCCATGTTGTTGCAAATAGAATGTATCTTGTTCAATGAAAAAATTGTTAGTGAGGGTGAGTCTGATGCATTCTAAAATAAATGAAGATGGAACAGTTCTATCCTATGTATTTATCCATTATATTGACACATTTCATCTGGGGAATGCTCGTATATAGCGCCTCGACATCCAAAGTGACTAGTATGTCGTTAGTCCTTACTTCTATAGTGTCTAACACTTTAATTATCTGGGTCATGTCTTGAATGAAAGAGCGCATAGTTTTCACAAACGGTCTTAAGAAGAAATCTGTGTACACCGACAATGGCTCCAAAATGGAGCGTCCTGGAGGATCCACCGGATCTTTATGAATCTTAGGTAGGCAATAAAAGGTCAGTGTCACAGGATGATGTTGTATTAGGAATGCTTTTTCATCAGCGTCTATCCAGCTTTCACTTTCTGCATGGTTCATGAGGCTTTTGATCTCCTCCCGAATCCTAGCTGTAGGGTCACAAGGTAAAGGCTTGTAAAAAGCAGCTCTCTCAAGTTGCTTCTTAACTTCAGTGTGATATTTATCAGTGCCCCACAACACCACTCCCCCACCCTTATCTGCTGGTTTGATCACAAACAAATTATTGTCTGCTAAATCCTTCACAGCCCTCCTCTCTTCTTTGGACAGATTGTCTCTGTGTGCATTTTTTGTCTTTACAAGTGTCTTCATCTCCCTAATGATCTTATTCTCAAAACTAATAATCTCCGGGGAGACCATCGAGGTTAATGGGGTGAAGGTAGAAGGTGGTTTGAGACCTGAAACACTATTCTCCCGTGGTCGTTGATCATCATGATCTTTGAAGAAATACTTCAAACGTATTGTACGGAAAAAGTTACGCATTTCTATTTCAGTGGTAAAAAGGTCAGCTCTGTTTACAGGTACAAAAGAAAAACCTTTACTTAGGACCTGCGTTTCTGCAGATGTGAGGGTATGGGCACTCAAATTGAAAATTGGTATTACCATGTTGGCGGTCCTGGTTGCCACTGACGCGTCCGCATCCCATGGTTGCCCGGTTGGCGGGTCTTCCCGCGTCTGCCTCGATTCTGAAAATGCCAGACGGGCAACCATGGGATGCTGACGCGTCAGTGGCAACCAGGACCGCCAACATGGTAATACCGATTTTCAATTTGAGTGCCCATACCCTCACATCTGCAGAAACGTGTGACATATGGCTTCATTCAGTCTAAGCGCACATGACCGGATTGTCCCTAAAGTTATAAGAATATTGGAAGAAATCCACCATGGAAGTTAAAAATTGGTAAGCACTGATTCAGTGCATATGTAAAAACATTTTTGTGATTTAATGTTCCATCATTCAGAATGAAAACCTGAAGAGAATGAATGGATATGTGTCCTCTTTTTTGTAGAGCCGTTTTGACAATAATAAGGGCAACACAATTAGAAGAGGTTCAAGGAAGACCCGTTTGATCGGAGAGGGTCACAAGCAAGAACAGAGGTATTTCATGTTAATATTGTGACACATGATAACCGGGAACTACACAATGATAGCAGTGGCGGCTGGTGAGTTTGAAAGCTGGTGGGGCATACATTTTCCCCCCGCGAAAAATGGCCTACAAAATGTGCAATTTACTGTCCAAAAACCCACCGAAATATGAAAAAAGCATTTGGTTTTACATATTAATGGTGGTACACTATTCTTACGTGTGCAAGTGTGATGGTGTATTTTACAGCAGTTTGTATTGAGAATAGCTGGTACTATGGTGTATGCATAAAGAAATTCTTTATATAGTCAGTAGTGATGGAAACATATGTTTGTCATGCTGTTACTGGCATTCACATGCACTCATCCTCTTACTAATGTGGGATTTTAGGCATTTTCTGAAAGGGGAAACTAAGCTAAAATATTACTTTAGTTTTTAACCACTTAATTAATGCGACATTTGTCCTACCTTTAATGGCTGTCTGCCACGCTGAGTTGCCATTGCTTCAGTTTCTCAAAGTTGCAACACGTGGAATGCACAGGTCTCTGAAATAGCACATACATATTGCATGGAGAAAAATGCAACAGAAATAGTTTACTGAGTTTATTATGTTGAGTGCTTTATTATCAACCAACAACCAAAACATCAAAACATACTCCACTTTTCTCAGTGTTCTGTCAAATAGATCACTGCAACCTTCCCCAAAATCCTAACATACATAAGGCCATTGAAACAAAGAATTCAAGGTAACCCACAACATAACTGCAAATAGCTTGTTTGTAACAGAACATTCACTGGTCAATCATTTTGAAAGTTTGTACACAAATTGTGCACGTCTATTTTTCAGAGAGGCACATTTATCAATAGCCTGTTTATTGAAGTCAGGGATCTCTTGAATGAGTTGTTTTTCCATGGACAGCATGGCCAAAGCATTCAGATGATCCTCAGTCATTGTGTTTCTCAAGAATGTTTTAAGTCGCTTCAGGGTGGAGAAACAGCGCTCAGACTCAGCTGTTGTCATGGGTGTAGTAATCAGAATTTTTAATAACTGCATTGTCTCACTAAATGCTTCTTCGAGATTGTTTTCAACGAACACTTTTAATCAACAAACACTTTTGATAAAGAAATTGCTCCACTTGAACTACAGAATTCTGGTCTCTCATAAACAATAGAAAGCTCAGTGCGCAATCTTTCCTTGTTTAACATGGGGTACGCTTGGGCAGTTGCATTCAGTGCATCATTGGGAAAAGACTGTCCACGTGTTTGAAATAGGTCACTGCAACAATTTGGCCCCCTCCAAGTGGTTAGTAAATGCAAAGCGTTCTTGGGCTTGTGTAACTATAATATCACATACTTCTTTAGCCAAACGATTCAAAGTGTTCATATTTACATTGCAACCTGAAAAAGTTGCCTCTGATGGAAGTTTAGCTTCCAGATTGTCAGTGCTTTCACGTACTCTGCCAATGCACTTGATAAAAGTTGCAGTAGCTTTCTGTACATACACAGAGTCAATGTCTCGCTTTGGAAGCTGGTTATATAGAATGTCGACATGGGGCATTATGTCATTGAACAAAAAAAAAAAGAAAATGAACTCCTTCTCTTTCAGAGTTCCAATGAATCCCTGGGCCTCATGCACAGTAACCCCCTCAAAATCAGTCCGTCTTTCAATAATGGTCTCAAAGCATGTACAGAGTGCTTCCCTGTGCTGATATATGGCTTCCACTACCCGAATATGGTAGCTCCAGTGAGTGCGAGATGGTTTTGGAAGTCTTTGATCTGATACCTCATCTAGAACTGCGGTCCTTTATGGAGAACGAGAAAAAAATGTACAGAAGCCAGAGATATCACAAAAGAAAACTTGAGCTTCTGAGATTTTTGAAACAGCCTGTTCAATGATGAGGTTAAGCAGGTGTGCATAGCAATGTACATAATGTGCATTTGGATACACATCAGCTACCTTCTTTTGGACTCCACCAGACACCCCCCTCATTACACTCGCACCATCATATGTTTGCGCAATTACTTTTTTTTTGTGGCAATCTTCAGGGAATACTTTGTCCAATTTTTCCATTATGGCAGTAGCAATGGTCTTTCAGATGAGAGAATCCATAAAACCTTTCAACAATTCTGTATCGTTCATCAATGTAGCGATAGACTAGAACAGACTGAGTCTTAGTGGAAACATAAATTGTATCGTCTGCCTGAATAGCCACATACTCTGTGCATTTTAACTGCTCTACAATAATCTCTCTGGTGACCGTGAGCATGCAGTCCAGCAGTTCATTCTGAATTGTTTTTGAAGTGCCCTTGAATACGGTTGCATTTTTTAAGTGTAGTTCCATTGCACTGTCTATGCTGGATACAAATTCCACGAGGCCTCTAAATACACCAGGATTTAAAGAGTCTTCAGTTTCATCATGGCCACGTAAAGCCAATTCAAACGCACCACAAAAACGCACACAGTCTATTAACTTTGACAAGATGTATTGGTTTTTATCCACATCCTCATTATGTCTCATCACGCTCCGGCGATAGGCATCATCCAACTGTATTGCAATGTTTACACTTCCCAACATGGGCAGCTGTAATATATTCTCAATATGAGATTTGCTTTTTTCTGACAAATGCTTTAAGTCAGTGACTCTGGTTTTTGTCCATGCCGTTTCACCTCTAAGCAGCAGGCAAGGGAAGCAGAACAAAGACCGCTTAGCGATGCTACCAGTGAGCCATGTCTTCTTTTCATACCACACCATGGAAAATGTGTGTGTGTAAGCCTTTCCCCTATCTTTTGCGGACTGTTCAATTTTTACATCTGGCCGATCAGGCCCTAGTCTTTTCACCTCCAGTTTTTCACTGTGTGCGAGTCCGGAAAATGGTTTTGAGAGTAATTGGTCCACTGAATTCATTTTTGGCAACAGTGACACCTGTTAATAAGCAAAATGATTATGTACATGTATATGTAGATGGAATCATGTAGTCATTGTTAGGTATGCTCTCCAATAACACATTAGTATAATTAGTCGGTACTAGACACAGATAGCGTCTGCAATTATACACAACTCTGCTGTACTTATCATCGACCAGTATAATTGAGTATAATTGCCGATGTTATCTATTCATGCGTTAGCACACATGCCCATTAGCAAATGAGTCACCAGCCACACAGTACGTATTGCAGCTTGTTTGGCAAACGAGTACTTATGGAAGAAATGAGGCAAGTTTGTTCTGTTAATACTGTTCTAAAAAAAACATTGCTTAGAATGTAGGTTGATTTTTCTGACTGCATGACACAACCCCAACCATTCCTAAGCACTGTAGGATCAATGGTGAAGATTAGAAAGAAGGTATTCTGATGTTTGAAAGACTGTGGGTTTTTACAGCAGTAAAACAAATTACTGTATGCCATTCAACTGGAAGATACCAGGACAACATGAGGTAAGTGGGAACCACCACCCAATGCTATCCTTCGAAAAACTGTTTCCAAATGGACAGGTTTGCTTCCATTGAACCATAAGCAGGCCATTTTGCATTATATGTATGACTTTCCATTTTCACATGCCACCCTCTCAGCTAGTCATAGATGCCATTCTGTATCTGTAGTCTGTACTGTTCATCAGATTTACCCTCACCTCATTGATCCCCACAAATATGGGCTTCTTTAAAAAAAAATGTAAACAAGATAGCTGTGTGCCTTCTTTACTACAGATGAACACAAACAGAGTTGGAGTGCCCTGAGCACCAAACCCTACAAAAGACTCATGCCAGCTCACCTCGTTCTGGAGGATGGTCACTGCAATGAACTCCTTCGCAGGCTATGGGAAATCCAAATCCCGGAAGGTGCACTGTGGAGGTTGAAGTTCGATGTTTTTAGTTGAACAACAATTGCCCTGGACTGGTTGGATTTGTTCATGTAAGGTATTGCTGATTGTCTGTAAAGAGAAAGCGAGAGACTGATCTGAGAAATGGAAACATAGGCTCAGAGCAGTATTAACATGGTTTTCACACATGAAGAAGAGAGAGTTAACTGCTTGTAACATTGAAGTGGCACCAAAATAATCATTAGTATAATGTGTAAAGAAAGTACCATCAACTACCACCATGTGCCAGTCATCAGTTGTATAACGCTGCAATATATACATTTTTGTAATGTTTTCGTTCTGGGGCTTTAAAAGTGCGCTTTGCGGAGCTCATATTACAAAATTAATTTGCTGCAGCCCTTCAGGCACCCGATTTATAAGCACTCTACATGTCCTTCGCTGAAGTCCTGTTAAAAACAGGATTGGCAAAGCCACTGAGATCCTGTTCAAACATAAGCATTGACAAAGCCAACATTTTGGCCTTGTGCATACACGGTGTAAGCTTCTGCCAGGCACTGCTATTAGATCATGATGCCCAGGAACTTGCACCATGTTGCTGCTTCTACAACAATGGGTAGTTAATTCTGCTACAGCTGTGCTTGGCAAATGGCAAGTGCCTGGCAAGTGTAGCTGTGCTACAGCTATGCCTGGCCATAACAAGGGATGAAGGGGTGAAGGTAGACAGATCAAGCACAACACAAGGCGTGAGCCAAGGTCAAAGGGGAAGGTGGGTAAACAGCAAGAAGAAGAAGCACAGGCTGATAGATAAATACTAGGGGTGCAGTCAGATAAGCAAGAAGGAGAAACGGCAAGTCAGAGAACTGGTTGAGATCAGAGAGCAGAGGGTCAAGGAAGGGGGTAACAAAGAACGTGGAGGACAGAAGGCAGAGAAGGGGGGAAAATCAAGGAAAGCGGTGCAAAAGTCAGATCAATGGATGCAAGTAGGTGAAACATTGCACAGCTCAGGAGGCAAAGTATCAACCAGATGGTAAACAGCAGAAAGGGCCTTCAGCTAAGTAGGGTGAAGGAGGGGTGGTAAAGCGCAGGGTTGGGAAATCAGCATTTTTCCAGTGTTATCTTTCCATCCAACAACAATGTGCACGTGTACAGGACATTTAGGCCTAATACCCACATGTTCAATGGGAACGTGAACAAGTGCAAATCTCTGCAAAGTGTCTTGGCTAAAGGGGCAAGCGGCGACTAAAAAAAGTGGCCCTTGTGACTGGGGCCTGGTGGAGAGCACTGCTAGGAAACCTTAATAAACAGTGATGATGTGGGACGATCAATGCACCTGAGACACAGTATTACCGACACAAGTTTCCACAAACAGCGTAGTAGCGTGTGCTGGCCTTCTGCTGCGATTCAAGAAAAGAAACGAGGTACAAAAGAGTGGGGGGGAGGTGAGTGGGAGGAGGGGGTGCTGGGGCACTCATTAGAAGATGGAAGTGAAAACGACTATACTGGTCCTTTCTCTGTTATACGGCAGTTTCACGGTTTGCAAACACATTCCACACCGACTGAAACTGCTGTATAAAAGAACAAACTTCTCACGGTTTGGCAACCACAGGATGATCTTTTCAGACCCAAACATGTACAGGCTTGCGACATTTTTCCATGTTGTCTGATTTTTGTTGCGTCTTCAAGGAATGACGATTCAAATACACAGAAAATGCTTGCACACAATGACAAATAATGACCACCTCAGCCACCAGAAGTTCTTGCATCTCGCATGTCTTTCCCGAATTTAAACTTGATCCATGACCATAGCTGAAGTTGGTGCCAGTAAAGCGTGTGCACCCAATGCATGCAAAGGAGCTGGACAGGGCATCACTTGCTTTAGCAAATGCCTCTTCCCAACCACATAAGTGCGCAGGCGACCTTCGTGAATAAGGTGTCCTGTGCATTTCTATGAATCGCGCAAGCATCTTGCGTTTCTTTCTCTTTCAGAATCGGGCTCAGTGTGTCCAGCTGGAAAACCTGGGATTAGGGCTCAAACATGCGCTTTCCAAATCTTCAAATTTAGAAGCTACATGCTTGTAATTGATGGGAGAATATCTATATTATGGATTTATAGCCGAAAAGTGGTAAAAACACACAAACCCCCTGCAGGAGTCAGGGCAACAAGGTCGTTTGAGGCCAGCCTGCCTGGCCATCTGGTGCCAGTGCAGCTTAGTGACTTGGGGGTGGCACTGGAAGGACCCTAATTGCCCTGGAGTGGAGTGGTTGCGGCGCCCTCGCAGGATCCCACAGCCTGCCCCGCTGCCCCCACCTCACCCACCGCACCTGCGTCGTGAAGAGGGCATGCCTTTGGAGCACGATTCCCTAGAATGACAAGGAGACATAGTGCAAAACAATAGAGCATTGTATGGCAATATTTGCTGCATTTTGGGCATATTTTGGGACCACAATAGTGAAGATGTGTGTCGATGAAACTACTGTTTGGGTGGGAAAATGTCCAACTATCACTCAAGTGCAGTGCGTAGCCAGCATTACTAAACATTAATAGAGCAAATCCGCTAACAAACGCAGCTCAATGAGACACTTAAAGCCGCATTTTCTACTGGCGGGGCCACACCTGAAGCGCCCCGCCAGGCTTCTAATTCTGAGGGCTACGTAGAGTGCGTGGAGCTACGAGCTCCACACACTCTACTATAGAAACAATTTATATTAAATTGGGACGTGCCCCGCTGTGAAAGCCGGGCCGTCCTATAGTATATTTGTTTCCTTGCCACAGCGCCCCCGCGCTGTTGGCAAAGGAAATGCAGCACGACCAGAAGCTAAAAGAGATTCAATCAGAGAAACTCTGATTGAATCTCTTTTAGCTTCTTTTTTTTTTTTTGGGGGGGGAGGGCGGCGCCCGGCCGCCCTACAATAGCAGCTGCCACTGAATGATAGCAGAATCTGCATAGATTTAGACGATTCTTCATTAGGATTTAAGCGTTTGGAAATGATTTGACTACGGGTACTGATAATACCAGAAATTAGCAATCCTTCTTCTTAAATTTTGGAGAGAGGTGAAGTTGAAAAAGATGCCACGATGATCTTGTTATGTTTAAAGTCGAAGGTACTATGTCTCTAAGACCACATTTTTGTTTGTTTGTTTTCATAGATATCAAGAATATGGCTACAAACGTGTTATGTTACACGTGAAAATGAGAATATGTGAGAAAGATTATGTGCCCTGAAGACAGCACCAACAGGATATGAAATGTGGATTGATTTCTGTGCTTATCTGTCTTTGAATTATTTTCATGTTGGTTCTAGAAACACATTTTGTAAGTGTTGGCACAGGCGTTTGCCCATATCAAATAAGAAGGGCAGTATCAATGACAGAAGTGACAGAGATATTGATGAACTCTCCACCAAGGCATAGAAAGTTTCTGAAGTGCCATTCTCTCTGCCATATATGTCAAATGTATATGTGTTAAATGTATATGTGCTTTTTAGAAGGATTTTGGATCATGATGTCAATTTTATAGAAATGTATTGTGAATTGTGATACTTTTGGTAAATATTAAAATATGTATATTTTTGGTTAAGTACATGGTCATTCGCCCTTTTTTGGTTAAGGGGAGACCATCACCAGGTTCATGTGCATCTAAACACTCCCTCTTAGAAGAAGGAATAGGAAGCTGGTTTGTGGGATTCTATAGATGTTTCAGTGCAAAGCCATCCAATATTTGATGACAGAGAGACAATTTGAAATTTTGAAAGAGAGATCAGAGGAGAGTTCAGGAAAGAGGAGAAGATTTGAGTGTCATCCATGAAGAGTTGGTACGGGAAACCAATGAAGGAGATTAGTGGCCCAAGAGCAGAGGTGTAGAGTGTAAAGAGGAGCAGACCCCAATAGCCTTGTGGTACATCATCAGTTAGAGGAGTGAGTAGAGAGGTGTTGTTGCTCCAGGAGACAAAGAATTGGCAAGGTGCCAGGTATGATTCAATCCAAGCAAGGGCTGGATCGCTAATCCCAAGAAGAAAGAAAGTTCAGAGTGATCGACAGTGTCAAAGGCAGCAGACAGGTCAAGGAGAATTAGGATAGGTTGGGAGTTTTTAGCAGATGTGATGAAGTTGGACACATTAATGAGAGAAGTTTCCATGGAGTGGGAGGAGAGGAAACCTGCTTGCAGGGGGTCTCGAGGTTTGTGGATGTCTAAGGAATTAGTAAAATGGTTAAACACAACCATTTTGAGCACTTTATAGTAGTGCAGAAGGAGAGACACAGGGTGAAATATAGCTGGTACGTTTGGGTCAGCCCCTTGCTTTTTAGGAGACGGATGACTGTTTTGAAAAAGGAGGCAAGTGGAATTGAAGGACAGGTTGAAAATTTCAGCGAAGTGAGATGCCACTAATGGGGCAATAGGATTGATTAGCTAAATGTCAAGAGGATCTTATCGGGCACAAGAGGGGTTAAATTTCATCAGTAGATAGATGACTTTGCAACTAATGTGGGAGATAGAGGCAGAGGATTATGGTAAAGTAGGCAGAGTGTAAAATATAAAAAGAGGGAGTGTGAGGTACGTCAGGAGAGATTCTCTAACTTTGGCAGCAAAGTATTCAGCTGGGTCATTATCTGTGAGAGTGGAGTTGATAGTCATAGACTACTGTGTTAGCCCACCAACATACATTAGTTGGTGGGCTAACACAGTGTTCCTACTTCTCTTAGGTTACTATAGTTATAGCCAACTAAAAGCATGGATTAAAACCTAACTTTCTTTTAATCTAGAATGGTTATTTGAGCGAATGTATCACAATATTACCATTGATGTTTCTGTTTTGCTGCAATCATGACACTCGTTATAAAACACATTTTGTTTAACCAATTAAACCAGTTAAGACCTACTGCAGGTGATCCGTTCAAGTAATGCCTCATTCGTTACACTAATTTTATATTCAAACAACCTATGACATGTTTTGGAAGATGTAATTTGTCCCTGTGTTTCAAGGTGCTGTCTAACCTCTTCTTAAATCACAATTAGTGCTGTGAGGGATGGGGATGTTGTGGTTTTAAGCATTTGGTCTGCCCAAATCAAATTCTGCATTGTGCAGAGCTTTTTGTGGGTCTGTCAATTAATGTGCTCTTTTGGGCAGGTGATATATGATGCTGCACATTCAAGCTTAATACTGGATACAGAAAAATGGTGTCTCGCGAGATAGCAGCATAAGCATTTACATATGTCATTTCCTTACGGAATTCGTTTGTACTCTGCAATATATAAAAAGGTGTATAGGCATAGGAACCAATTAACTTCATTTGAATAAGGGATCAACCATTCAATCAATTTTCTTAGTAGATAAAATATAACAAAGACATATATCAAATGTTAAAATTAAACACAGACCGCGAGAGACAGTAAATGACAAAAATACAAATATCAACAATAATCAGTTATATGTGCAAAGACCTGCAATAAAGTGCATCAAGCCATCAGGCCTACATACATATCCACAAGTGTGACTATGTAATAATCAACGATGTAAACCTAACACAAAGTGCTAAATACAGCACTACATTGAAATAAACAATTAGAACAACATACTGGTCTAACAGTAGATAGACCACAGAGTGTGACCAGACAGAGAATATCAATGGTTAATAATAATAATGATGGTCAATAATAACCATACACTACTTACAACAGGCGTTTTTTGATGTATGTTTTATTCAGGCTTAATGACATCATCACATGGGCCACGTGATTGTTTGTTAAATCGTTGCTCTGTCAGTTTGCAGCATCTTCTAATCCTTACTCAGGGTGATTTACAGACAGAGTTAAGATCGAGTAATGACTAAGCCCTCTTCAGGCAGAAGAGCTGTGTGTTGCAGACAGTGAGGCTGCATACAAATATGTGTGTGTGTTTGTATTTTAGGGCAGAAAATGTGGTCATGTTTTAGTACACTAGCATTTTAGGACAGTGGATGATCAACAACTAGGGCCATTGCTTCTGTAAGGAGTAAGTGATTACTTATTTGGACTGAACACAAACAATAGAGGTTGCGATACTGACAGACAGGTATAATGACAGTAAGACATACAGCTAGGTGAACAGAGAAACTATCAGGCAAAACTACATGCAGATTGATAGGTATTTAATTGGCTAGAGGGACAAACCATGCTAAACGTTTATATAGTGTGGCTTTAGAATCCAGAGTGAAGTACTGAACAAATACACTACTAGAAAGAGGTTTTTAGTTTTCAAGTTTATCTGACTGCATTGGAATTTGTGTGAGGAGTTACATTTATACTGTTCAGAAAGGCTGGTGAAATGTTTCTCAAGAGGACTTTTAAGCTGCTCTTGCCAAATGGGTGAGCTATTGAGATGGCGCAAAGCCAAGTCATGGAAAAGTGAACATATGTCAAGAAGTAAGTAACTGGGAAACTGGGTAGAAGATTGTCTCTCCTGACTATAATTGATAGGAATAATGAAACAATAGTTGGGTGTGACTGACTTTTAAAAGCGCTAAAGGACGATAGCCTTTTGTGACCGATTCCATCAAACTGCAGTTTGTAGGATGAAGCTGCAGAGAGGAACCTTAAGAGAGCAATATCACTAGCCAATGCATTATCTTGGACACAAAATAGATGGGCAGAAGCTATGAGTCTTTATTTTCTTATTTATTAAGCAATTGTATGGTGTCAATACAGCAAAAGTTGTTTCCAGGTGCCACAAGACGGTGGCGGGGGGTATAGGAGAAACAACAGTAACAATCCTACTAGTCCTTGTGACGTTCGAATCGTGCAAGTGCAGTAAAAGGAAGTGCAAGGGGAGGAGGCAAGTCAGGGAGGGAGGATGGGATAGGGAAAGGGGAGAGGGGCAAGTGCAGGAGCCAGAGGGCCCAAGGGACTGGCCAGTGCTAAAGGGAGCCCAAGAGGGAAAGTGCCCGGGGAACAAGGGGTGAGGGTGTAATAGTGCAAGGGCAGGGATGGACCAGAATCAGTAGGCTAGTCAGGGAAGGGTATCAGAGGGCAAGTGCTGGATATAAAGTGGTTTGGGGGACATGTCGAGGTGGGTGTAAAGACTGGAGGGGGTTTCAGTACTCCTGCCCTCTATATGGCAGAGTAGAAGCACAGGGCACCCCAGCTAAGATTCTCTATATGGTAACGAAGGTCGAGCAATCAATGCTTAAGCTCTCAGGAGGTAATGCAGGCTGGTTCTTTAGTACAGTGTAGTCCCCAAGCCCCCACAAAGGAATGTCCACAGACTATATTATGTGATAATACAGTTCTTTATATAAATAAGGTTCAATATATATACACAGTCAATACCACACTTTGTGCTTTGTCAATACTAATATGATACATGTACAATGTTTATGTGGTACCACAGTTAAGTCTTGACTCCTTTACAATGCACCAACTGCTGACAATTTCCAATGGCATACAAATCAAATAGTAAAGTGACTCAACATCAGACATAGGAAGAAAGGCAAGTTAGGTTAAACAATGACCCAAGACACAGTTCTTTGTGAGTATCCCCCACCTTGGCAACCTGCAAATAAAGTGTATTAACATACCCAGTCCATATATGTTTAAAATAGTCTTGGCTCCTTCTAAAATGTTCTACTACCTCAATGTACCAGAGTTTAGCAGCATTCTTTCGATGGTTTGTCGACGGGCCCTTCATGAGTGGACTCCCTTTAAAGCAGGAGCCACGGGTGGTCGAGATTCCTATGAAGCAAGGGGAACACTTTTGTCAAGGGAGCAGCTTCAACCTTCACGGTGCTCGTGGACGTCCTGTGAAGATGAGGTGTGTGGTGAACATTGATGACAAGAGTTTGTTGCTGCAAAGCAGATCGATGAAGAACGTAGTCCGAGCAAGGGCATCGGGTCGTTGGCATTGGAGTCGATGATCGGGACTCAACCACGGCTGGCTTTCGGATCTTCATCAGCGTCTTTGTGGACATCAGGTGGCGGGTAACCCACCAGTGGATTCTCCTCAGTTTTTGTCAACAACCTTGATTTTCTCCAGTGGGACAAAGCGGTAATCGGTGACGGTAAGGGAGTCCTTGATTTCAAAGTGTCTATGGAGCATTGAGGCTCCGGTCGATGAGGTTACATCGGTCCTCCCAACCTCGGTCGACGGTGATGGTCATCGACAGCCTCGACATCGTGGTGCTTACTTCAATGTTTCTCAGCGGAGCCCGTCTCTGGTCGCAGCCTTTCGAGACTGACATACAGGGTGCCTTGATGAAGATCAGCTTCTGAAAGATGTTCCCTCGTAGCTCGAGGAGAGGTCTCCAAAACAGGTCCTTTCTTGGGCCAGTCCTTGACAGACACAGCAGCTTTCAGATTGGTGAAGGAAAGCAGCAGCAATTCTTCTAGCGGGCTTCAAGGATAAGCAGCTTCCAGTTTCAGCTTCAGCTTCTGAACAATTCTGGTAAGAGAGAGGTCCCCAGATATACTGTTCTGTCTCTCATTCACACTGCTGAGCCAAACTCTGGCAGCCAATCATTCAGAAGGGCATTCAGCAGGCATGCAGCCAATCAGGCTCACATTGCATTCAAGCCATTCTTCTCCATCCAGACACTCACAAGAAGGAATGTGGATTGGGGCACGCATCCAGCCTTGCAGCACACCACGCTGCATTCATAACAGTTTTGGGCAGGGCTGTCCAAGTCATTGTGTCACACACCAGAAACCAGACACCCATAACATGAAATGCATATTGGTCACACACTTCATTCAGCCCGGTCCCACCCCAAGGATGTACACACAACATACAGTTATTGGGAAGGCTCCAGCCAGTCTGGCCTGGACATCTTCGCAATACCAGATATGGAATTTCCACCCAACAGCCAGTCAGGGAAAGGGACAGAGTCAGGGCTTCCCAGGACTTTGGGAAAACAAGGTAACAGGTGATAGAAAGCAAGAGTCCACATGGACCATCTTGTCTCCTATAAGGAACTGATTCCAATGGCAGGGCCTTGGTATCCCAAAATGGAGGATACTCAAAGCACCTGTCAAATTCAGCATGGAGCTGCCACCAGCCCATACCCTGCTCTGTGGGCCACCCACAGATGCCCAAAAAAAATACACTAGGGGTGCAGGTCTGTACCCGCACCCATGGGTGCCATAAGCATATCCCAAGGGTCTCTGTTCACCACAACCAAAAAGAGTAAGAGCTGCACTTTCAGGAGTCCCACTGGACTCCTGAAACTCACATGATAAAAGAGTACAGGACAAGGACATGGAGGCCCTGTTGCTCCAATGCATTTCCAGCATAACAGTGGACCTGGCCCCTGTAAGACTCAGAGGGGCTAAGAACAAGTCACAGTTACAGAGGGAATTAGCAAGGGATGGGGAACTGGAAGGCGGAGGAGAAAAGGAATGTTTTAAGAAGCTTCTAGAACTTAAGAGGATCTGGCTGAAATCTGAGAGGGGCAGAGGGCCATTCCAGAGGGAGCCTCCTGCTGAAGAAGAAATCTATCCCCCACCCCCACTCTCTGCTTGGAGAAACATCTGATTTGTAGAGAGTTGGAGCTAAACTGAAGGATGCTAGAGGGGAGGTATTAAGGGAGAGAGGGTTGGATGTAGCAAGGACCCAGGCCCCAGAAAGCCTTTGGATGATGCATAGGGTCTTGAATTTGATCCTTGCAGCCACCAGGAGCCAGTGGAGAGATTCTAGGGCTGGAGAGATGCATTCCCTGGACTTAAGGCCAAGGATAAGTCTTACAGTCCTATTCTTGATTAGTTGATGAGGGCAGATGGAGGACAGAGTCAGATTGAGGAAGACGCTGTTGCAGTAGTCCAACATGGAGATATTGAGTTTCTGGGGAAGGTGAGGAAAGGGAGAATTCCTCTAAGGGGGTGAAGCTCAAAGTGGGCCTTCTTGGCAAGATCAGCAATATGAGGTGAGAAGGAGAGGAGGGAGTTGAAGATAACACCCAGGTTTTTTACCTCACACAAGGGTGAAGGGCGGGGGCCCAAAGAGGGGGGCCAGAGAGTAGGAGGGAACAAAGGGGCAGAAGTCCCAATGAGGAGTATCACAGTCTTACTGACATTAAGGCAGAGATCGTTAGCAGCAAAGCACGCCTGAATAGAAGCCAGATTCTTGGGAATGAGATAGGAAGGAGAGGGAGAAGAGGAGGGAAGCTTAAAGGAGAGCTGTGTGTTATCACCATAACAATGGAAATGAGGAGAGAAGGTGGAGATCAAGTGGACAAGAGGGGCAAGGTCAATGTTGAAAAGCCACGGTGAGAAGATAAAGTCCTGAGGAACACTGCATGTAGAGAGTGAGGTGGAGGAGATAAAAGGGCCCGCTTGAACCTGGGAAGGCCAATAAGAAAGGAAAGAGGTCAACCAGACCAGTGCCCAGTCCATGATACCAAGATCTTACTAGGCCAAGTGACACTGAGAACGCGCAGGTGCAGGGCAGAGGGAAGGGGGAAAGTGCAAGGGCAGGGTGTAAAGTGCTGAACACATGATCTAAAAAACAACAGTTAGTGCAACCAGCTGGTGGGCTTTCAAATCTGGTCCTGAAAGCATATATCCCATTATGGGCCCACATATTAAAACATGTGTTTGTATATGTCTGTGAATCTGGTGTTATCCCAAAGATGTGGAAATCAGCAATTTTAATCGCAGCCTTTAAAAAGGGCCCTTGTGACCTACCAGATAATGATACACTTTTAGCGATGCTAAATTGTAGCGCAAAAATCTTCGCTAGCATACTTTTTGAACAAAGTTTCAATGAGCATCGGTAAGCTGAACAAACACAGGCAGATGGGAGAGCCGTGTGGATGTCAATCATCCTAGCAAAACTGATATGAGTACTAAAACAATGTGCTTAGCCACGTTTTGAAGCTACGGAACATATTTGAGAGCCTGCATTTGGGCTTTGATGACACGTTCTGTTACATTGAATATGCTTGATCTTTTCCGCATGGTTAAAAATGTTAGTGCGCTATGAATGTGTCAGGGGATATTAAGCACGGAGAGTCGGATGAAAAGAAGAGCATGTACGAAGTGCAGGGTCTGCAGATGTACATAAAAGGCTATGTAGATTCTGCAGGCATACGCACAAGTAACTTTACAAAACAGAACAGTAGCAGACAATGGAAAGGGAACATTGGCTCTTGTACAACTAGCAGTTAAACCTTGCTAGTCTCCTGCAAGCCTCATGCACTGATTGTATTAACCTTTGGAATATTCAGCTGTATGGGTGCACTATGCTGCATCACTTGCCTTTCTCAAGTGTCCTTTTCCTAGCTCTGGCAGAAATCTGGAATGTTCATCTGCTCCATTAATGTTGTGTGAAAACTGATATTTGAGAACATTGATATGCAGAGGATTTACCGTGGACAAAGACCTATGGGTTAAGGATTAGTAAAACCCTGGTGAGACTTAAGTGTCACCATTCAATTGTGACTGGATAGATGGATAGATGTTCATCAGTGGGGCCTGTGAGGGCTGGAATGTGGAGAACATGGCTCTGGAGAGCTCAATGATTAACTAATTCTGTTCTGTTGATTGTTTAAGGCTTAATTGTCGCCGTTGTATTTTGACAGTATTTGTGGGAAACAATGTTAATAAGCTGGATACTATACTGAAATGGTGAACTATTAATGGAGACTCGATGAGAATGATTCAACACTTTGTAAACTTTGTTCCTTAGAATATTTAATGCAGGATTATAGTGGGACTGATAAACTAGGACCTAGATTTTCAGAGATTAACCCACGCAGAGAAAGGAGCATCTAAGTGGATCTGGTGTATGCAGGAGAGTAAGGGTGAAAAGTGAAAGCTGTGTAACAATGGGCAGTGTTAGGGAGAATTCTCCAGAATGGCTAATTTCCCTTACCTACTGAGTCCCTCAGTAGCTTTGCTGGATTTCTAGGATTTTTTTTTTTCACCTTGTAAGAGTGTGAGCCTTTTTTCCCACTCTTACATGTGTTTTGGTGTGTGTGTTTAACATTTTTTGTGGAGCTTCACCTACTCCATAGGCATAATCTTTTTACTATGTGTTACAGAGCATCTTTAGTGCAGTGACAGAGGGTTGTCTTTTTCAGACTTCCCACTTTAAACTCCATTTTCTGGGACTGACTACTGTCTCCCAGAACATGTAAAGTTGCCATTGACTTTATTAGTCTTTCTAAAGTCACAGACCCAGTACAAACTATCTTACATAGAGTTCTGAAAAGGGTTAATAGTTATCCCTTTTTGTCTGTTTCTCATGGAACATTATTTTGTTCCCCTTTCTTTAAGATTTAGCAGGTGGCAGTGGTATCTATCCTATTTTTCCTACTACTGTCTATTTAAATAGCATTGGTACTGGTTTAGACTAAGTCAGCAGCCTCAAACTTAAATCCGCTGGACCCCATTTACTTTTATTTGGTTCCGGATGGGTTTATTCGCCATTTCTTTTTGTAAAGATTTCTTTCTCATTTTTTACTCTGTGTGTCAAACCAGTTTTGGTTCCTTTGCAGTCCTTTGGTGGGCTTCTGCACATAAGCCCTCCTTCGGCGCCTGAATGTCTGAGAGGGACAGGATATGAGGGAGGGGTTTGAGACTCTGTATGATTGGCTGTCCCGCCAGGACAGCCAGCCTGCTGTGTGATTGACAGCCAAGCTGTGTGAATGGGGGAAAACTGCATAAAAAGCAGGTCTGGGACTGAGAAGGCAGAGTCGCCACTGGATCGAGAGACGCAAAGAGAAGCTGACAGAAGAAGAAGAGCACCTCTACCACAACTGAACCTCCCAGGGGAGCTCTTCTGCGGGTCCAAATCTCCAAACTTTGACGACAGGGAAGATCTGAAAGGAATCTTCTCCCCTTGAGCTGGTGGGACCAACCAGTTCGCCAAACTGCAAAACAAGCCCCCCTCCTTGGTCGGATTTGCTACAGTGAACCGGATAGCCAGGAGGATCGGACCCTGCTTGGGTTTTAAGGAGCGCACCTTTTATTTGTTGCTTCACTCTGCTGCTGGTTTCTCCCCTGGGCAGTGCAGGACCCTCCAGTCTTCCTACTTCGTGTCAGTCCAACAGTCGCTTCAGGAACCGTGAGCCTGCAGGACCTGCCAGGAACTTCTGCCTCAGCTACAGCCTTCTTCTTCATTTAAGGTACTGTTCTAAACCAGTTGTTCGTTCCGTCCGACCGCGGTTAAAGTGTTTGAAATCTTTTGCCAATCCGAGGGCTTGTACTTACCTACTCTTTTAAGTAACTTTTCTTTCAACCATTTTAGTTTCGAATTCTTGGCAATGACTTAACCGCAAACTACTCTGAACTTAGTGATCCTCTGCAAAGACCCTGGTCTATCAACTTTGGCTCAGGCCTCTTGATTTTATTTCCTCACCTTAGTAGCGTTTCTAGATTGCCCTGCTTACTTACTTGTTGGTGCTGCTTAATTTTTGTCTTACCTGGCCTTTCCTCTCTTTTAAATTACTGGAGTGACATTTTGCTCACACTTCATTTTGAGCTTAACTTATCCAGAATCTATTGGGTGGTTTGTAGTATATTAAAAGTGTGATTTTTCTACTGCTTTATTTTAGTGAATTGTTTTACAACTGATGAGTAAATAAACATATATTCTTTTACTCAGAAACCTTAAATCAGTGTTTGTTTGAACTATAGTAATTGCTGTCCTTTGTGTAATTGTTGATACTGCTCACTTTACTCTTCAGATAAGTCTGGCTGCTCAGCCACCGCTTCCTCTTTACTGTGTAGTACAGGCTTGTACCAGAGGTGAATTTGTACTGTCACTTGTAGTCTTAATTGTGTGTGGTGTTCCCAGAGGGTACTGCATATGATTCTGCCTAACAGGCAGTTAGGCCGCAAGTTAGAGGTCATTGTTATTGGGGGATGGTTTTGGCTTACTCATTATGCTGAGAACGTGGTAGGTGATATATAAAACACCTTGCAGGGAATTAATGGGCATGTAAAGGTTAGTTAGGTAAGGCATATTGCTGTCTAATTGTAGAGAGGTTTAATTTAAAGGGGGTTTGTAGTATGGGGGTAACAACCTTAATCGATCTACTTTACTAAAGGTTGTCCTGGGCTCAATGATTGTCTGATAATATGGCTTGTCTAATTAGTCATTAGGCTACAATTATGAATGTTCACAGATTTTAATTTAAGATTTCCTTACAGTCTATTGAATGTATGGAAATAAATGAAAATATTGATGGGATGTTAATAGGGATAGGGGAATGCTATATTGGTGTACTGATAAGGTATAATGAAGCTGGTAATGGAGGAAGGGAAACTAATAAATTGTGGGCACAGGTTTCTGGGGGTATCATTAGGAATTGCAACTGTATTGTATATATTAGACTTATAAGTCAGTTCAATACTTGTTGGATTCTTTCTAACCAAAGTAATTGTCTGTGTGTTTGTGGCATTTTTATGTTTGTCTGTGAAAGGGAGGACAAAATGAGCTGCACTCTAATCTGCTGTAAAACTGGGGGACTAGCAAATCCTATGGAGGGTCTGAAATTGAAGCTGAAGTTGTCGGAAGACCGCAGATGCTTATGCTCTATCAGCAACAATATAATATGTATAGATCTTAGTATGGGTGAGGTTTTTAAAAGTGTATGTGGAAACGCACTTTGGAAGAAATGTAAGATGGGTTTGCTGACTTTAGGCACTTGGAATGTAAAGGGTTTGAATTGTCAAACAAAGGGAAGAAGGTACTGTACAAGCTTTGGAGAGATAAGGTTGATGTGTCGTTTCTACAGGAAACACATCTGATAGAAGGTTCAGGGAACTTGCTTAATATTCCAAAATATGCAAACACTTTATTGAATTGTCATTCCTCTAAATCCAGAGGGGTAGGGATTATGTTTCCGAAAGGATTAGACATGAGTAGAGACAGGGTGGCTATGGATGATGAGGGACATATTATACTGGCTGATTTGCGATTTGAGGGCAGAGTAATCACATTAGGAACTGTGTATGGGCCGTGTGCTCGAGTTTTCTTTTTTAAAAGAATTTAACTGAGCTACCACAAGATATGGGAGGTGAGTGTGTGATTTTGGGGGGCGATTTTAATTGTGTACTGGACTATGAGATGGATGGATCTTCAGTATGTGGATTTACAGGTCAAAGATCGAGTAAAGAATTCCAGGGCTTTATGGATGTTTTAGCCTAATCAATATTTGGAGAACCTTACATCCAGGGGAAAGAGAACTTTCATTTTACTCCCCGGTGCATGCCTCCTATTCAAGAATAGACTATGTTTTGATATCTGATAGACTAATAGAAGAAGTAGTAGAGGCAAATATGGGAGAGCGCAATCGTTCAGAACACTCAATGGTAAGGATAAAAGGACGTCTTGGTCCTTGTAGGCATAGTGTTTTCAGGTGGTGACTTAAACCATTTATTGTATAGGAGGAGAAAGATTTCAGCAACTTCAAAACTAACTTTGTTAGTGAGAACCAAGGGTCAGCCGATAGCTTGGTGGTTTGGGATTCCTTTAAAGCTTCTATCCACAGAGAATTAATGACATGGACCGCTAGAGCAAGAAGAATGGGAGGGGCAAAATTGAAAGAATTTGATGGAATTGGGGGATCTACAAAGGAGCTACGCTTTGTCAAAAACTAGGGAAGATAAAATGAAGATGGATAAAGTAAAGGAGGCCTTGAAGAGTGAGATAGATGCGCAGGTTGAAAAGGGTATTTTTTTAATGAAACAGGGATATTGGGAGGAAGGAGATCGAGGAGGCAGGCTGCTAGCAACAAGTCAAAAGTTTCTCAGAAAGGTCATATGTTCATAAAATTGACAATGGTTTGGGAGGTATGGTGGTTAGAAGAAAGGAAATATGTGAGTGCCTTCGCTCATTCTACGCATCTCTATATACTGAAGAGCTAATCCCGCAGGCGCATGAACTATCTAATTTCTTATCCATTTTATGAGGCAAATTGTAGACTACAATGCGTGCAAATTAATAGAAGTGCTTCAGAGTGACATTCAAAGATGGGGACCTGTCACACTGAGTGTTTGGGCGAAGGTGAATGCAATCAAAATGATGCTACTGCCGAAAGTGTTGTATATTGTAGTCACTCCCTTTGTGGTTTCCTAAAACGGCCCTTAGATGTATAGATACAATATTTCAGGAAATCTACAGAGAAGACACCAAAGATACCATGCCATATTATGCTCTGCAGCATTCAGGAGGGGGGATTTGGATATCCTATACTTGACAACTATTGTAGGGGATTATTGTTAAAAAAATCTGTCAGTTACTTTGGAGAGGAAGGGAGTCCAGAGCCATTATGGGCACAAATAGAAAAGGCAAACTTACAGCTATTTGTAGCTACTAAGGATGCATTAACATCATGGATATTGGGTAGCGTGCAGAGTCTGTTTATGTATATGGATGCGCTGATTTGGTTTAATCCAGTGTTGCAGATTGATAACAAAATGCCGAATTGGCATAGTTGGTTTAACAAAGGTATTTTGACAATTGGGGACATCTGGCGAGATGGGGAAATGGTGTCCTTTACAGGTCTGATGGAGAAGTATGGACTGAACAATGGGGGAGAATGGAAGATATAGAGTTATGAGGAAATTGATAACTGAAAGGCAGCAGATGTTGAATGACTGATGCTGCAGAAGTTGGAAATTTGTAATTTATTGGATGCAATGCCGCAAAATGTGTCAAGTTTGAGGAGTTAGGTACGAACGTTTATGTGAAAGAGTGGGACGGTCTTTGGAAAGTCCCTGTTAAGGCTAAGATAGATCTGAATTTTCGATATAGCCATAAAAGAATATTAGGCCACCTTTACCGGAGTCCAGTGCGAATTAACATTTTGGGATTGATTGCTAGTGATCAATGTTGGGGATGTCAGAAAGATAGAGGTTCAGTGTTACACATGCTGTCGGACTCTGCCAGGGTGGTGGATTTTTGGAAGGATGTGCTGGAGAGACTTGACACAATCTAAAACATCTCATTCCCACGGAATTCATCAGCAGTGATTCTACAGTCACCAAAAAATTGATGTGACATTGATAGTGAGTATTTATGATGGGTTAACAAGGTTCTTCTAGTGGCAACTAAACAAATACTGAGGGTATGGAAGACAAGAAAAAAAAAAGTCGGTGGAAGGCTGGTTACTGAACATGCGAATAGTTTCAAACTTTGAAAAAACAACTTTTCATAGACAACATAGAGAGGAAAGTTATATGGAATTGTGGGGGCCTTTCAATGAACTTTATGGGTAATGTTAGTTAGAGCGCAGGTTGTGAATTATTTATGTGATGAAGGTGGGGGATAGGTTAGTCATGGGGATGTGTGTGTGTCTTATGTTCTCTCTGTTGGTCTGTTTTGGATGTAGTTCTTTATCACTATATTCTAGGCTACAGCTAGGATGTAGATAGAATGTTGGTTTATTTTGATACATCTTTATTTGTAGCTGTAGGGTGATGATGTTTCTGATATGTTTTCTCAATGAATTGATGCAGTAATAGCCCAATGCCTGTATGCTTTTTACTGTGTTGTACTGTTGATTAATTGAAAATGAAATATAGAGTTAAAAAAAAGGAATCACCTTCCCTTTATAGAAACGAATCAGGGGCACCAACGAGAATTTACAATACTTCGTTAAGAGCTTTCTCATCTGTCAAGATAACTGATCTATTACACCTTCCAAGCGCACCGTATCTTTCAAGATTGATGGATTGGCATACAAGGTCCGGCCCAAATATCTTACCTCCACCTTCACTGGATTACATAAGCCATTTAGATACCATTTAAAATTATGGAATACGCTTTCCAGGAGTAGAGAAACAAATGATGTTTGTTTTTGCAGGGTTGATTATTAAATCATTAATTGCTGCATACTTCTCAAACACCCTTATAAGGCGTTGAAGGCCTATTGGGGTGTAGTCCACCAGGACCACGTCATCCGCATATGCTAGCCAACTCAGGGGTTGACTCCCTATTTTTGGACCGGCTAGCGCACATAGATTTAAGGCCTTGTTCAGATATGCAATATAGAGGTTAAATAGGCAGAGAGCCAGGATGCACCCCTGCCTAACTCCTCTCTGTGTTGAAATTGGACCAGAGAAGGTGCCACTAACATCCTGTCTGGTCTGACCTGAATTTTGGTATCTGTGTACAAATGTTTGATGATAGCCAATAGGGCTGGAGGAAGGCCCAATTGATGTACTTTAAACCACAATCTGTGTCTGTTGATCATATCGAAGGCCAAAGACAGGTTGATCCAGGTACCATAAAGGACCAGGCCACATCGTCACCATGATTTACCTATTAATGTGTGCATTATTACCCCATTTAATGAGGTGGAGAGGCCCCTCCCAAACTCAGTCTGGTGTTTCTGCAGAATTCCGCTACCCTCTGCACAAGCTTCCAATTCACCCAGAATTATTGAGGGAATGATCATACTATCTGCGTCAAGAAGAGCGATCGGGCGATAGTTAACTGCTTCCACCCGATCACCCCCACCCCCACCTTGAAGACTGGAACAACAATGGCAGAATTCCATGAAGGGGGAGTTTCCTCAAACTGCAGGATGTTCTCGAACAGATTGTATAGGATTCTTGACCAAGCAGGAGCGTTCGATTTCAAAATTGAGTTGGAAAGCCCATTTGTCCCATGTGCTCTGGAGGAAGATGTCCTTACTATCAAGTCCTCAACAAGCTTTTGCGAAATAGTCAGGGACCACCTGGCCTGAAAAAGACAGACGTCTCGCTCAGAAGTCAATAGTCCATACAACTCCAGGAAGTGGGAATGCTACACCTCTTCTGAATTGGCATTGCCCTGCAGCCCAAGTTGCAATCTCTTGCTTTGATTAACACAATCTCCCAAAAGTTGCTAGAGTTATTGTTAGATACAGCCCTTAATATGGTTTCCCCATCTTGTTGTGTTCTCAAAGCACATTGTGCTTTGGACCAATTCTTATAGCCATTTAACAGAGATGTACGCTTAAAAGCTGTTACCTGCACCCCTTCCCACTCTTTCTTAAGGGCTCTAATAGCTCTTCTCAGATCTTTTTTCTTATCTCGAGTAGCTTCGTCAAATTCATGTTGGTGATATACTGTTCCCTTTGAACTTGTGAAATCTGGGGTTTCCAAACCCCAAATAAGATCAGTATAATTAAAAGAGTTATATCAAACTCCAAATAGCACTCAAGTTTAAAATTTAGGGATTTGCCATCTCTTCGAAACTTCACAGCCCTGTTTCCTCCTTGATTCACTTCCAAGGGGATTTTATATTTCTCATGGAAAGCAAGGTGTGCAGAGATCAAAACTAGCTGTCAAGATGCTATGGTTGCTTCTATTCATTTAAATGATTTCAAATGTGTTACAGCATGCTAATAAAACCCCTGGCAGAAACAGATAATCTATCATTGAGCTGTGACGACCATTAGTCCAAGTTGAGTTGACTGTTTATACTCCGCTAATACATCCATTTACCATGTGTAAGTTCCATTCGCTCAAGAATTCAACCCATGTCTCACCATTCAACACCAAGACCTTAGTTACATCCCTGACTGATATATAGGAAGAATCCAGATCTCCACCCAGTAGTATATCTGTGTTCTTAATATCATTCATTACTGTAGAGGATAGATCTTCAAAAATACCGATAAGCGGCATATATTGGGATTCCAGTATACTTTAATCAGGACTAAAGATCTCAATTGCCCCTACACCCTTATTTGTGCCTGAGCGGCACAAATTCCCCGGTTTTCCATTGGAATTTTCACCAAACTCACAAAGTTGAATTTTTGGCTGCTATTAATAGACCACTAGACGGTCAGACAGGATATTTGGTAGAAGGGCAAGAATGTTGTTCTTCTTAAATCCACTTGACCCAACATCGCTATCTCCCACTCCCCCTTTGTTCCTGCATTAAGCTTTGTTCTCTGTTCCTGTTATTTGCAGGGAGAGAGTTTGAGATTACAAGGCCCTGTTTCTCCAGCTCACCTGCCGCAGCCCACAATGCCTCAAGCCCCAAATGGGATTTCAGACCCAGTTCCACCAAATCCGTTCTAGATTCATAAGGGAAACAAATGTAGACCAAATCATACCTTGAAAAAAGGCACAAGGGTGGAATTTATTTTGTGATCGCCAAAACAGAACTTCAAAGGGATTGTGTCCTCCGACGTATTCCTTATCTTCGATTTTTATCCATTCCAGCTTCCTGGCCACGGAAATTTGTTCAGTAGAGGGCGCTGCGCATCGACGTTCCTCGAGTTGGTGTCCCTCGACAGCCTCTGTATCGGCGCCAACTTCATCGTGCGTATAAATAGACTTGTGCAGCGTCCGTTGCTCAGTTCTGTTTTTCCGCACTTCGTGGGCCTCGGAAACGTGTCGCTCAGTTCTTTTCCTCAGGAAGATTCGGCTTATTCTTCGAAGATATCATATAATTCAATGGCTTCATCATCCGAACCATCGACCCCACGGTCCGGTTTCAAAAAGTGTTGTGGATGTGGGAAGAAAATGTCGTTGACGGATCCTCACAGGATCTGTTTGTGGTGCCTAGGATCAGAGCATCACTGTTTGGAATGCGAGGACTGTATGTCCATGACGGCGAAAGCCTTGAAGGAGCGTAAAGAGAAGCTAGAAAGAGGTAAGACTCTTAAAACTTCTACTCCCTCGAAGGTTTCTTCGGCAGAGTCGAGACATTCGTCTCCTCGTCGTCACAAGAAACATTCCCGTTCAAGGTCTCGAAGCAGTTCCCATCAGTCTTCGAGATCAAAACACTCTAAGAAGAGGCGTTGTAGATCTCCCTCTTCTTCTTCTTCCTCTACCTCCCCAGAAAGGGTCAGCTGCCCCACGAAACACAGCTCGCCAGCTAAGTGGGAGGAATTCCGTGAGAAAATGCTTAGCGTCTTCGAGAAAGCAGCCTCGACCCCCCTCGGAGACGTCTAAAGGTGATACTCTGGGTGAGAAGATTGAAAAGTCAAAATGCCGCGAGTCGTTGAACCCAGCTAGAGAAACTGCCCGAGGGCGTCATGAACCCTTGAGTAAAGGCAGTAAGATGACACCTTTGTCGAAGGGCCCTTCAACGCATAAATCGGTTACATCGACGCCGTCTTTGACGCTACTGTCAACTCCGATAAAAGACAGAACTACAACTGTCACTACATCTCAGACAGTAGAGGTGTTGAGGTTTTCGACCATTACATCGAGGATACCGTCGACAATTTCGATGACACCGAGTAGGATTCCGATCCTCTCGAGTATATTGTGGTCTTTTAAAACTTTTTCCTTGCCCTTTTCGGGATTGTCGAAGCCTCTGACTTCCACGTCGACACCCTTGATGTTTTCTCAGCCAGTGACAACCAGTATGGCTCTTTCTTCTTTAGAAATGGGTTTTAAACCATATCCTAGGTCTGACTGTTTTAGAGCCTTATCCTCTATATATGAGGAAGAGGAGGATTCCGACCTTGAGAGACCTTCTGCTTTACAAAGGACTACAACACCCATGCCAGAGGAATTAATCTCTGAAGAGAACAGGTTATAAGACCTTCAGGACTCTCTATAAGAGGCAAGTGGTTTAGATACTTCTCCAGAAGTAGAGTTTGTTAAACCAGACCCTGGGGAGCATGCCGAGACCCCTTATAGGGCTCTAATGACCAGAATAGTTGAATTCATGGGGTGGTCTACACCTACACCTTCTTTTCAACAGGATGACCTTACTGATATTTTAGATAAAGGTCCTCAGGAGAATCCTGTAGTTCCCTTTCATACTGCCCTGCAGAGAAATATCTCTGCAAATTGGGAAACTCCTGAAGTTATCCCAGCAGTGAATAAAAAACTTTCCGCTAAATACAGGGTATCTGCTTCAGATCCAGAATATTTGAGCAAGCATCCAACTCCAAAGAGTTTAGTTGTACAGGCAGCAACTTCATCAAATAGTAGGTCTGTAAACCCTACTATTCCACAGGACAGGGATGATAAAAGATTTTATGCCATGTCAAAGAAGGTCTTTTCGGCATGTAGCATGGCACTTAAATCTATTACCGCCACTTGCACGCTAGCAAGGTTCAGCCATACACTTTGGGAGTGTGCTTCATCTGCGGCTGACTGCCTTCCGGAAGGAGAGGAAAGGTAAGCTTTCTTAAACATCATAAGGGATGGAAAGGAATGTGCGAATCACTTCAAACAGGCATTGATTCTGCTGACAGTATCAGCAGGGCCATGGCGGCAAGTACCACAATCAGCAGATTTGCGTGGTTGCGGAAGTCTGGTTTTGCTCCAGATGTACAAGTTAGACTTTTGAATATGCCCTTTTACGGCACTTCTTTATTTGGTAAGAAGGCTGATGACAGCCTGGAGAGATTACAAACATCCAAGGCAGCAGCGAAATCTCTTGGGGCTGCAATCCGGCAGACTCCGAATCGCCCCTCAGGAGCTTCCTGGAGGGGTAGGTCTTTCGCTTTTACTCCGCATTCGGAAAAGGCAGAGGACAGCCAGCTCAAAGGGGCCAGAAACGATTCACCCGTGGTGGATGGGGAAAAGGTACAAAAGCTGTAGCAGCAGGTGCCACTTTACCCTCGGCATCTGTGTCAGCCGCTTCAAAACCCCTCTGAAGTCTCCCCTCACAAGACACCAGTAGGGGGCAGGTTAACTCAACATCTGGCAGATGTCAGATGCTTGGGCATTGGAGACAGTTGCCCATGGTTACTGCCTGCCCTTCCTACACACCCCTCAGAGTCATCCACCGGAAAACAACTCTTTTAAGTTTCCAGGTCTGCTCCTTACGCATGAGATTATAGACCTGCTAGAGAAGGGTGCCATAGAGCCGGTACCTGTAGCGGAGAGGAACCAGGGTTGATATTCCCCCTACTTCCTAGTACCAAAGAAGGACAGAGGACTGAGACCCATCTAGGACTTGCGAGAATTGCACAAATTCCTCAGGAAAGACAAGTTCAAGATGGTAACTCTTCTCAGATCCTCCAGGCCCTCCAGCTTCAGGACTGGTTGGTATCTCTAGACCTTCAGGATGCTTATTTCCATGTGCCAATCCATCACAAACACAGCAAATACCTGAGGTTTGCAATTGGCAACTCTCACTATCAATTTCGAGTTCTGCCATTTGGGATGACCTCCGCCCCGAGGGTCTTCACCAAGCTAATGTCGGTAGTGGCGGCAAGTCTCTGGAGGGAAGGGATCCATGTCTACCCCTACCTGGATGATTGGTTGATCAGAGCAGTATCTTCGGAACAAGCTCAGAACCAGCTAGATTATGTCTGCCACTTCCTTCACAAGCTGGACTTCTCCCTCAACTTAAAGAAGTCACAGATGATACCATCACAGAGACTCCAGTTCAGTGGAGTGGTCCTGGACACTTGCCTGGGGAAAGCTTCGCCACCAGAGGTGAGGGCTCAAGATATTCTGCAGATGGTCAACAAGTTTCAAAATGACCAACGTCTTCCAGCCTTTGACTTTTTGAGGTTGCTAGGCCTCATGGCATCCTGCATATTCCTAGTGCCAGAGGCTCGCCTGAGAATGAGATCCCTCCAGTGGGCACTAAGAACCCAATGGTCGCAATTCTCAGGAAGAATGTCAGATCTCCTTCAAGTCCTGGTCAGCGTAGCTTGAGACCTTCAGTGGTGGGCCTGTCGGGAGAACATTTTGAAAGGAGAACAGTTTTGGCAACCATGGCCAGAGATAACAGTAGTCACGGATGCCTCACTCACGGGGTGGGGAGTCCATGCCAATGACTTGACCATCAGCGGTCGTTGGTCTCCATCAGAGTCCAGAATACATATCAACCTGTTGGAGCTGAGAGCAATCAGACTAGCGCTGAAAGCTTTTCTGCCATCAGTTCAGGGGAAACATGTCCTGATATTGATGGACAACACGGTGCACTACTTCAACAAAAGAGGATGCGTAGGGTCACTGCCACTGTGCAGAGAGGCAATGCAGCTTTGGTTTTGGGCAATTCAACAAGGAATCTCTCTATCGGCAATTCACCTAGCTGGAGAGAAGAACTTGATGGCGGACGCTCTGAGCAGGCAGAGCACAGTCTCCCACGCCTGGTGAGCATTCAACACTGACACATCGACTGAACTCCTCTCTGCCATGTTATTTGATAGAAAAATTGGGCTAATTTGCCGGACTTTACTCATGCCAAAAGATGTATTTGTCAAATTTCAACGGACATTCCGGCTGGTGAACAAAATTTCCTGGGGCTTCCACACTGTCGAGGTGATTAAAACAGGGCGTGGAAAAACTACACCGCTTGGGTTTTTGACCCTGGTCCCTTCCAGGACATCCTCATCAGTCAGGCTACAATTGTGGCCTAGTGGAAGGCAGCCATGTATCTTTCTTTTTATTGAAGAGGAGGATAGGGTCTAGTCCTTACAATTTGAAAATAAATGATTGGTCCCTCAATGTGTTTGAGGAGAGTTCACAGGTGACACTATGATTAGGTCTGAAGGATTCACTTGGGGATTTCTTAGTGTATGTGAGGATTCAACCACAAACAAGTCAGCTCTAGGTTCGTCCCAGTCCACCTCAATAGCCATTCGATCATCCCTGCAAACACTGCTCCTTAAATTATACATGGAGGCACCCCAGTTTAAACCAACCTCCTAAGTTCAAATTTTCACCTTCTAGTTTACAGTTTATTGCTCCAAATCCGTGTTTAAAAATTGACTATCTCCAACGAGATTCTCGACAGAGGAATAAAGTATGTCAATTACTAAACCTCCAATATTCTGGACGAAGAAGTTGTATAGCAAGGGCTCCTGGTTAGCACCAAAGAGTCACTTTGATAGCACTCTCCAATCGTTAGTGTTCAAAGGCTGTAGTTGCAGAGAGTTGCTCAAGCAGCTCGATTGACGGCTCTTATGAGAGCATTCTGCAGGATACAGGGACTCCAGGTAAAGTCTATTTAGTCTGTGATAATTGTTCAAGCGGAGTGGAGAACATTGGAGCTCAAATGCTATTGGAGCTCAAAGGCTATAGATGCCAACAGTCACTCCGTCAATTCCCTTAATCAACCAGACAACCAAACACTCCCCAAGTTGACATGAAATGGTTATGAATTAACCAATAACGGGAAATGCTTGAACAGCGCAGCACAGCACAGCACAGCAATTACTGCTTATGAGAGGACAGTGTCCTCCGAGTCCACCGCAGAACACGCAAAACACTTGTGCCTCACTTCGCTTCCCGAAGCCGTTACTTTTTATAGTCCTCCCTCTTAAAGGCACAGCACAGGATGATAGCTCCTCCAGCAGGGACAAGGCAAAACAAGTATTTCCAGCACAACCTTTTGGAGTATGATGAACTGGCAAAACACTTGTGCCTCACTTCGCTTCGCTTCACAAAGCCGGTATAGCTCCTCCAGCAGGGGCAACGCAAAAACACAATTTTCCAGCACTACTTTTCGGAGTATGATAAACATGCAAAACACGTTCCCCTCACTTCGCTTTGCTTCGCAAAGCCGTTAGTTTTTATAGTCCGCCCTCTTAAAGGCACAGCACAGGATGATAGCTCCTCCAGCAGGTGCTAGGCAAAAAACATGTCTTTCCAGCACGACCTTTCAGAGTATGATGAACAAGCAAAACACTTGCGCATCAGGTCTTTTAAGATGTATTGGGAGGGTGAGCTCCTGTATTGTGAGCCCACTGAGCCAGTGCCTGGTACAGTAAAATTGTTGGTTGTACCCCAAGTGTGTAGGACCTTCCTTCTGCAGTTGGCTCATGAGGTGCCCCTGGCTGGTCATCTTGGCACTAAAAAGAACAAGTAAAGGCTCTCATCCCACCTTTACTAGCCCAGGATGGGAGAAGAAGTGGAAGCCCACTGCAGGACCTACCCCACTTATCTGGCAAGATTGGAGGCAGTGTAATTTCCCCACTGCAGCCTATGCCAGTGGTTGGCACACCAGTTGAGAGGTTAGGCATCAACAATGTTTGTCCCTTAGACCCTCTTACATGAGGTGGACACAGGTTCATCTTGGTACTGGTTGATCATACCACCAGGTACCCTGAGGCTATATCCCTTCAGACCATAACTACCAAGGTGGTCATTAAGGCTCTCCTAGAAATGTTCACCAGAGTGGGTTTCCCTAAAGAGGTAGCCTCTGCCAGGGGATCCATATTCATGTCTAGTTACATTCAAGCAATGTGGAAGGATTGTAATGTAACTTACAAGTTGTCTACACCCCAAAACCCTAGACCAATGGTCTGGTTGAGAGATTTAACAAAACTCTCAAAGGCATGTTGGGTGCTTTGTTGGAAGAGCCCATGAGAAAAAAATGGACCTTCTACTACCCTGCCTGCTGTTTGCCTATAGAGAAGTGCCTCAGGAGGGTGTTGGTTTCAGCCCCTTTGAGCTCCTCTTTGGACATCCAATGAGGGGGCCCCTTACCTTAGTTAGAGAAGGCTTAAAAGCCACACCTGTAGGTCCTGCCAAGCAAGTGGGGAACTATGTGTTAGGCCTCTAACATAGGATGGCACAGATGATGGGCCAGGCATCAGCAAACCTTAAGGCCAGCCATGAACTGAACAAGTACTGGTATGACTTTGAAAGCTCACAAGTAGACTGGACTCCTGGCCAGGATAAACTTGTGATGAAGCGCACCAAGCCTTGAGCTTTGACAGAATAGTGGACTAGACCCATCAGGATAATCTCCTAGATGGGTGAAGTCAACTGTCTGGTTAGCCCCTCAGGTCTTCCATGTTAACAGGCTTAAGCTGTACCATAGAAGAGACAAAGTCTCATGCTTTCTGCTAACTTCATGGCAAGAGGAGGATGAGAGTGAGCCCCTTACTGACTTGCTGCATAGCAACACTCAGATTGGCTCAGTGGAGAGTGTATCCCTCTCTAGATCTGACATCAGAGCAGCAGAGAGCCTGTAGTGCTTTGCTCCAGCAGTATGCTTCCCTGTTTTCACTGAAACCCAGCCTAACCCCATGATGTAAGCATGACATTGACACAGGTGATAGTGTACCTGTCAAAAGCAGATGCTACAGGATGCCAGACACTGTAAAAAAACACCTCTAGACAGAGGTTGCCAAGATGTTGGATCTGGGTGTAATGGCACCCTTAACCAGTCCATGGTCCAGTCCTGAGGTACTTGTTCCCAAGGCCAGTTCCCAGGCAGGTACCAATGATTGGAGGTTCTGTGTGGACTACAGAGAAGTCAATACAGTCACAAAGACTGGTTCTCACCCACTGGCCAGGGCTAATGTGATCATGGACACCATAGTGCTGCCAAGTTTGTAAGCACCTTTGACCTTACATCATGCTATTGGAAAATATCTCTGACTGGCCTGGCCAAGAGGAAAATGGCTTTCTCAACCCCTGAGCCACTCTACCAGTTTATAGTCATGCCTTTTGGGTTGAAGAATGCCCCTGACATCTTACAAAGGATAGTCAATCATGCCTTCAGTGGACTAGATGACTTCTTTGTGGCCTATTTAGAAGACATCTCTGTCTACAGTGCCACTTGAGAAGAGCATTTGACTCATTTGGATAAGGTGTTGCAGGCCATGGAAAGGGCCAACCTCACTATCAAGGCCACCAAGTGCCAGATATCCCAGGGGATGGTTGTTTACCTTGGTCATGAGATAGGTGGGTATCAAATCCAACTTGTCCTTAGTAAGGTACCTCTCCCTAGTAAGGTACAAGATGTACATGACTGGGAAACTCCCACTACTCAAACCCAGGTGAGAGCCTGTTTGGGCCTTGCTGGGTACTACAGAAACTTCAAAGCAGGCTATGGCACCATAGCTTTCCCTCTGACCTCACCCAAGCAACATAGAAAGGTTAATTGGACTGATGACTGTCAGAGGGCCTTTGATGACTTGAAGGAAGGTCTGTGCAGGGCGTCCCAGTTGGATGACAAAGGGAGAGAACATCCAAGAATCTTCATCAGTAGGCAACTGAAGGGTAGAGAATGTGGGTGGGCCACTGTTGAAAAGGAATGTTTTAGTATAGTTTGGAGCCTTAGGCATTTTAGACCTTAACTTACTTGGACTACCTTCAAGGTCCAAATGACCATAAACCCTTCAAGTAGCTAATGCAGATGAAAGTTGGAAACCCCAAACTACTCAAGTGGTCATTAGCCTGAGCATAGGACAGGGAAGAGTCATGGCAATGCATATGGCCTTTCCAGAAGGTATGTTGACCATCTGGATGAGGCTGATAATATTGTGGGAGATTAGTGCACCCTAATCTCAGTCTTGGGAGTGGCGACTGTGATGCTAGAAATGCTCTTGGAGGGACAGGGCCTCCTCATCCCTGTCCTACCACTTCTCTGTTGGTGTTCTTGGATGTTTTTCTGCACAGGAGTGCCGTTTGCACCCCTGGCAGTGCTGCTCTTCATTCTTACTTTTTGGTGAACAGTACCCATGGGATACCCTTAGGGCACCCATGGGTAGGAGTGCACCCTTGTGCCCTAAGTGTATGTTTTGGGCACATGTGTGTTGCCAACAGAAAAGGGTATGGGCTGGTGGCAGCTACATACTAACTTGACAGTGACTCTGGGTATCCTTCCTTTCTAGGACACTCAAGCCCTGCCATAGGAAGCAATGGATTCCTACACAGAGGTAAGATGACCATTGGTGGCCTCTTGGTCTCCTTTGCCTTTTCCCCTTGTTTCTCAAAATCCGGAAGAGCCCTGGCTCCATTCCCTTCCACTGAACGACTGTTGGTTGGAAGGACCATATATGGCTGTGGAGCTGCCTCCTTCCCTACTGGCTGGAGCCTTCCCAGGGACAGCTGTTGTGGTTACACCCTTGGGGTGGAGCCTGCATGAATGGAATGAGTAGTCAATATGCATTCTGTGTTGTGGGAGTCTGGTTTTGGTGGTGTGACACAATGCCTGGGCCAGCTCTGGTTGAAAATGGAATGGAAGCAGTGTAGTGTAGAGCTCCGAAAGGGAGGGTAGTATCCCCCAATAAACATCCTGTGTTGTGGGTACCTGTTTTCTGGTAAATGGCCTGTGAACCTGGTTAGGTGCTGCCTGCATGAATTCACTTGTGTGTGATTGGCTGGCTGATTCTGGCCCAGCCTGAGTGAATGGGGAGTGTATTGTAAACCAGGGATCTCAGCCAAACTGTGCTGCTCACCTAATTCCACCATCACCATCCATTTAATCCATTGACCCCCTATTCCCACCACCACACTCAAAACCGAGCTTACCTAGATCATATCCTCTAATCTAAAACCTACTTCCAAACTCCTCATCCTAGGAGACCTATGATCTGACTCCGCAGATCATAACGCCTCTGCCGTTGATAGCGCCACTGCAGAACTAGGCTGCACTCAGCATATCCTGTCATCTACACATATAAACGGCCACATCCTAGACTGGATTTTGGACCATAACTACAACAGCTTCATTGCCTCCAACCAACCATGCCCCTGATCGGACCACAACATCATCTCCTTCACCATCCTCTGCCCCAACAAGAGCCCCAAGGTCAACATAGCCTTACCCCCCACAATTGCTCATAGCATGCGCCATCTCACCTGTACCAAGCTGGCGACAACACTCAGGACAGCCTCCAAATCAACACCATTTATGAAAAAAATCCAAACTTGTATGGCCACCCACTCCCTATGTTTGAATGGTGACAAAACTTGACTTGCAAAACTGGACCCTGCTTACAAGTCCTTCACTCTTGATGGCCATGCCATCCCGGTAGTATCTGCCTGCAAAACTCTGGTGGTCTATTTGGATGCCACACTCACCATGACCAGACATGTAAACCACATTGCCTCCACTTCAGCCTATGCCATCAAGCTCATCAACATGAGCAAACCCTTTCTTTCTGTGGACAACCGCATCTCAAGTGCCCTTATTTGCACAAAAATAGATTACTGTAATGCCCTCCTTTGTGGAACATCAGAAAAGAACCTTAACAAGCTTCAAATTGAACAAATAATTGCCATCCAAGTGGCGGTGGATCTCAAGAAACATGACCACGTCTCAGACTCCAGAAGAGCTGCTTACTGGCTCCCTATCAGGGAGAGGATCAAATTTAAACTCCTCTCTATCGCACATCGCTGTCTCTCAAACGATGCACCCTCTTACCTCATCCAGAAACTATGCAGATACTCACCATCTAGACCACGCTCTTCTAACAGCCACCTCCTCACAGTACCCAGGGTCTGCCAAATAAAACAGGTGGTGCCAGCTTCCCAGCCTGCGAAGCCGCCCTCTGGAACAATTTACCACTCACCATTCGAGCTGACCCCTCCTAACTCTCATTCAGAAAGTACCTCAAGACTCACCTGTTTTGCTAATCTGCTATCCCTTCCTAACCAACTATTCTTAAACCTTGTCTGACTTGCATCCTCTGTTACTAGCGCCTAGATGCCCATGGGATGTGTGCGCTGCTATAAATACAAATAAACAAATAAATATATAAAGGGGACCTCACACTCACCTCCATATCAGAAGCTGAAACATGAAACCTGAAGCAGAAGGTGAAGTCATCTCACGCTTTCACACTGGAATCCAGCCGGACAAAGAAGTCTGCGGCTGTAGCTCATCACCAAATCCGAAAGCTGCCATGCTGATTCAAGGACCGAATCACAGATGACCTGGATAGGTGACCTCTTCTCATAGCTATGAGTGAACATTGTGCATTTGCTGCTCTTCACCCAAAGCATCCTGTAAGGCAGTCCTGTCTGACTTCCGTCCGCTGAAGGGATCATCGTGGGCCCAGAAGAGGAGTGCCTGAACATCTTGAAGTCAAGAAGTTCATTTGTTACCGGGGTCTGGAGGAGTGTTTGTGACTGCTGTAAGCCAAACTGCTGAGTATCGCCCCAAGAGGGAGTACCATGGCATAGTATTGCCCGACATCCAGAGCTTACGAAGTTCCAACTATCAAGAGAAATCTTCAAGGAGAATCCCTGCCATGACATCTACCCATTTTCCATGCCAAGGAAGATCCAGGGTCACTGCCTGCAGAGGAGTGTCTGCCAATGGTTTTCCCACCACCAAAATCAGAAGAAGACTTTCTGAGGGTTCATAGTCTATACCAGTTTTCATGTCCAGATGGTTGTGTCCAGGTTGCCATAAGTCATCTTGAGGTTCGTGCTGTGGCTGCTGGACAGGAGAACCAAAAGACTGTAAACCAAAAACGGACACATACTTCTTCTACTGCACCAATCACCACTGGAAGTTATCCACAGCCACCAAGGGCTGTATCTTCTTCAGCCAAGGCTTGCTGAGTTTCACAGCAAGTGTCACATTTGTAGGACATCCACAGCCGGCATAGCAACCGACACCGGTATCTGGAGACCAGTGCAAACATCCTGCATTGCTGCCATCCCGACACTGCCTGCTTCCCTTCTTCTCGATACCGACATCCCAGTCACTCTTTCTTCCAAAGAGGGCCCATCCTTGAGGGGCCTAGTCGAGTAGAGCCAAGAAACTCCATCATTTTGCTTACCAAGGCAGCAAAGGTACTGTGACGAGGAAGAACATCTTAAATCCTCAGGATTCATCCAATGGTCCCAGGTTTATATTGGATCCTGTTCTCCTGTGACTTTCCAGGTACTTTGTGGTATTGGGATCTGTAGAAAGAGAAGCAAACTATTAATGAACATATTTGGACTGGGCTGTTATATACCAAATATAGTATATTTTTAACTTTTCCTTACAGGTTGCCCAGGTGGGGGGCATCCTCACACTGTATTGCAGTTTACCCTAAAGAAAGCATTCTCCCTATGCTCTAATTAATACCTGCCTATCTATGGTAATTTTTTATGAAGTCAACCCTTATCAAGAACCATGGGAGGCGTGAGGGAGGTCAAATTACCTTACCAAGCAATCCCTCAAAACAGGTTTCAAAACGTTTAAATAACAACAAAAATGCTTGTGGGTAGAGCATTGTTTCAGGGTGGGTTCCCGGGCCCTATCCAATGACTACCGCTCTTATTTGACGGTACACTGGCTAGGAGCTTTTCAATCAACTCATAAGACAGTTGAATTTTAATCACAAAAATATTAATTTTATTTAAATACACATGAATTAAAACAATTTTAGTTTTTTGCAAAATACACAACAATACGTGGAAAGACTGTTAAATACAACAATGGGTTGTATTTGGTAACTCTAATCTTATTAATGTGTCAAGTGCTGTGCAAAATAATTTCTCAATTAAAAACTCACATCAGACATTCAATTCAATCTACTACTCACACCCACATTCTTAATGAAACATACTCATCCATCCCAAAATGTCTCTTTCCTCAACATGTAAGTGAACACAACAGAGTGCAGTTATGTGTATCAAAACAAAAATCAAGGAATGCAATAATTAAATGTATTATTAGTGGCAATGCATTCTTCGGTAGTGATCCTATATTGATGTCCTCACTTGAACGGGAAACCGTATCCTCCCCTGAAACAACATTAACATTGGTATGCATGTGCCATATGTTCTACAGTAGTACTTTAACTCGAGCAAATAATAACATGTTAGAAATGTGCTGGCGCATGCAAGTTGAACTAGTTTATTTGTCAGGAACTCAAACAGAACCATTTCTGTTACACACTTTAAAACCAATACCAAGCGTCCTCTATTCGAATAGGCAGGCTCCCATTTTATTAGAACTTGGTTCTGAGCAAGCAGTGTTATCAGTGAAAGACTTCCTAGGGTATCCTAGCTGGATAGGATGGTTGCAAATTTGCGCACAAAGTGTTACACGTCTCTAAATTCTACTATTGCGTCATGGTAGAAAACGTACTTAACCCCAGGGTCGTTATGCAAACTACACAATATTGGCTCTATTCACAACAAATCTGCAAGCTATATTTGTCTGTGTTCTGAATAGTTAAATAATATGCAGACTCACCCGTCTCAGTGGGTTCTCCGCCGTCAACCGTGAGAGACAATCTAGGTCGACCCTGTCCTATTGTGTCATCTCTGACGTTTTCAAATGCTGAACGCTACTCGTTCGCTGTGGATGACGAAAGTAGGTGTGTTAAATTAGCCGGCAGGGGTACAAAGTCAACCCTTGCCAAAGAATTCAAATGCTTTTTAATAACTGTCAGCCGTTGGTGAATTACTAATGAATTTGAAGGTAACAGCATTACAACGTAGAACTGTATATATATCTTAAGTTAAGTGTTACCTGTTTAGATTTCTAGTACAAAGTGAGTCTTATTTATTTCTGTATATCTACCAGAGTTGTATCCTTTAATAAATCGACTGTGTTATTACCTAACATAGTGTGTGGACATTCTATTGTGGGGAGCTTGGAGCATTCATTGTACCTAAGAACCGGCCTGCATAATCTACTTTGAGCCTCAACCTTGGTCGCTTGTCCATAACTACCCTTAGAGAACCTTGGCTGGGGTGCTCTGTTCCTCTAACCCAAATATATTGTGGGCAGAAGTACAGATACACCCCCCAGCTTTTCCACATATACATGTATGTTCATTCCCTGCTATCGGTTACAAAAACTACCCTATCCAGGAGAGGTCCAGACTGGAAAGGGCCAGAACAAGTCTTTCATCTGTCCCTCCTCTCAGTTTCCTTGCTATCTCGACAAGCAGGGAACTAACAGTATTAGCACCATCAGGCCTCCTCCCACTCTTCCTCTTGTCCCATATCTGGTCCTCCTTCTGCCTTGTATCTGCATCTTGGCTCATAGTCACCTCCTCATGCCCCTCATCCACCACTGCCCGCCTTGCATCCATCTTATGGAGCCTTGTGATCCCCCTTCGGCTGTCTTTGCATCTCCATAGCTGTCTCCTTCCATATCACCTCTTGCTGCTCACCTCCTCCCTCAACTGAAGATTAGATGCGCCCAAAGAGATCCAGTTTTATCATACATCACATGTTTAGAGTCGGAGGACTTGAGGGAAAGGTTATTAGCACAAAGGATTTAACACCAGGGTTCTCTTTTTCTATATGTGTGCTGCTTTACAGAAAAAGGATTCAAATAGACAGCAATCACAAAGGGGGGTTCACAACGGCTTTTCAAGCAGCATTCATTTTTTTCGTAATCCTTTTTTGGAGGGAAATGAGGAAAAGTAATTGTGATAGAACACACAGAATCAGAATGGGATTGACAAACGGTTTCTAAAAGTGGGAGTCAGATGTTAAGGAACTTCACAAAACAAGAATAGTCAGTGGATACAGCACAAGCTCTCCATCTCTCTTCCCACGTGGTACAGCACAGTTCCTTCCTTTAACAGCCAAGCACAACCCATAAGCCACAAAACCTCCGCCATGGGGAAAATTATTGTTCTGCTAAATCTCTGTGAAACATCTAGCTGTTATCATTGGGCCACAGATGCATGTTTCATATGCCAAGGATTTTTTGTTTTAAAAATGACTGTCGCCCTAAAGCAATATTTCAAAAGACATATGGCTTAAGCGTATCATGGTGTTGCTGAAATTATGCAAGCTTAAATTGTATGCTCGTTATTAGAGCACAGGAACAGCACAGATAATAAGTGGTGAAATGTACTGTTGTGTGTCCATCGACACAAGGCACTAACAATGTTGTGAGACACATATCTCGCTATACACTGATAGTCTCAGAGAAGCAAGATGTGGTGTCAAATGCAGGTGAATTCATTAAATCAGAATGAATTACTCTTGGTAGATGCATTAAACCATCGCATATGACTATTGATTTATTGCATCACAAAACAGCAATCACATTTGTTACATCAAGTCTTAGTGGATCGCATTTACTGATAATTGATCTACATTATGATTGAACATTTTGCTTTAATATCTCTGCCCCATTTTTACAAAGGAACAGATGTCGCAGAAGAGCATTCATGCATACGGTTTGGTTCTGTTATTTTTGTTCTTTCGCGTTTGAATAAATGATTCTTTAAAACAATTTGTTGAAATAAAAATGATGTATAATGGAAAAGAAAGTGTGACAGAGAAGATGACCGCCAGTTTTTCCTTTGTCTCTGTTCTTGCTTATGTGGGAAAAGCAATGATATCACAAGTAGACACTGACACAAGAGCTGCAGGTTTCAAAACCTTTATTGAAGGTTTAAAAGGGGTTGGAAAACTCATATCTTGCCCTATAACTGAGATGGGAGCATTCTTGACTGTCAAACAAAAAGAAAATACAGTCCTACTCAGTCATTAGTCAAAAATAAAATGGACTATACTAATAAACCTAATGCCTGCCCTCTTTCTAATATAATACATGTGTAAAGGGAATGTGTAATGCAAAGAGGAAAATCAGTGTTCAAAAGAAATGCCAGTATGGCTGAGTAAACTCCCTTCCCCACGTTTTGTAGCACAGGGTAAGGTGGCACACTTGGTCCTTGCAACACACTATGGCTTTGGTCACAAGGATGCAGTTTGTTTCGTAGACCAGGGCCCACTTGGCCTTCCACGAAAAGTCTTGTACTCATGTTCAAAAGTTTGTTTCCTTCTGTTTACCACAATTCAGTACAGGTTTCTCTCTGCCAGGCCCAAACCTTTCAAACACAATTTGTGGGGGTTCTCTTCCCCAAGCTTCAATCACACCTCCGTCGGACTCACGCCTCCTTTTACTTTTCTTCCGCTGTGAAAGGCTTTCAAAACTGCAAGGCGTTTGTTCTTACCTCAGCATGACCACTTCGACCTCAAACGTCCCTGTTTCTCTGCTACACCAAGCCCTCTTGGTAAATGTAGTTTCAAGCACAGTACTTATTTCAAAGTACAAAGATATCTCTCACATCCAGGTTTCCCTCTGGCGGGATCAAACCTAACAGTTCAAAGACAGCCCTCACATCCAGGTTTCCTTCTGCCGGGATCAAACCTAACAGTTCAAATATTGTATCTCAGTTTCTTTCTCAGCCCGCCACTTCTACCCCATCAGACATTTTACTGAGACTTTTGATTGGGCAATCCTCTTTCACTGGAACACTCTGTTACTTTGTATCTTTAATTTACAGTTCTTTGCATTGCTTTGCTTTCTCTCCTCTCGTATATTATTGGCACATGCACAACCTTCATTCGTTGGATACTGTTGCCATCAAGTTTCATTTAACACAGACTGGACATTCATTGCTTTCATCAACTCACCAGCTGTGTTAATTAATTTTCGTCTTTCGCGGCTTTGACCTTGAAGTCAAGTCTGATACCACAACTGCTGCTGAACCTCCCCAACTCTGCCATTCACCCAGGAGGGTGGCTGGTATCTTTAAAATCACAGTTCGTTGACTTAACTTCTCATGGGTCTCCCTCAGTCGGGCTGAGACCCCTCCTTTACTTCTCACACAGGTCTCCCTCAGTTGGGCTCGAACCACTCCTTTGCTTCTCGCACGGGTCTCCCTCAATCTAGTTCAGACCCCTGCGTTACTTCTCACACGGGTCTCCCTCAGTCCGGCTCTGACCGTCCTTTACTTCTCACACAGGTCTTCCTCAGTCGGGCTCAGGCCCTCGTTTACTTCTCACACGGGTATCCCTTAGCCGTGCTCAGACCCTTTCTTTGCACAAAAAGTTCAACCATAAAAAAATAACACTGGACTTCAAGTTCCATAATGCAATGTTCTTATTTCACTCCCACTTCACCAGCTCTCCTAAAACAGCATTCTGGCAGTTTTGGGAGCTGCAGGTTTTAAATAGGAGGTTCCCTGAAGTCAGGGTCTCACCACCTGCCCCTCAAAATCCTGGGCTTCAGTATCTAACCCAGGGGAGGAGCTCTGGCTTAAACACAGCCAGGAAACCACATCTACCCCTGGTTTGGCTCCCTGGAGACAGAACTCCCTTGCCATACTGCAGCCTTCCCTATACTCACAGGCCCAGTATTTTAGCAGTCCTCCTTCATCCAGGCCTTCCAGGGTTCCTACAGCTGTAGTTCTCTTCCTCCTGGCCTCTATGCTTCCTCCAGCATCCCCAGCTCACTCAGAGTGTACCTGTGAGTGCCACCTTTTATACTGGCTGGGAGTTTTAACAGGAGTCAGGTGTGAGTGCAGGGCTCAAGTCAAGGGTACACGCGGGGAGGCGGAGTCCACCCACTTTATTCAGAGGGCAGACTCCGCCTCCTTCCCCCAGCTAAAAGAGAAACATTGGATGTCCTCTTTGAATTTATTAATTAAAGCTGACCTCTGGGAACAAACCGCAGTCGTCAGTGTACTATATAACCTGATGAAAAATAAAATAACTAAGGGTTAAATATCCCATTTCGGTACTGCAAGTCCCAGGGAAAACATTTGTATTAGTTCTTGTAGTTTAAAACATGCACTTCTTTTAACATTTTCAAAAACATTATGAGAAGAGAATATCCTGTCTTAGTTTTTTGTGTGTGTTGATTTTATGAGAGGCAAATGCCATTTGTCCTGTTCAATTTGGGTGGTTATGCCAATTCAATAAAATGTGCTTATTTCACCTTGATATGCTAATTTCTGGTGACGACACATCCCATTGCGTTTGTTGATGAGTCCCCCCACTTGAATTATTAGGACTTGACCCCTGTGGGAGTGGTTTCCCCACCCTGCCTGACCGTGTATCCTGACAAGATGGAGAATGCCCATAGGAATACATGGTGCATTGGTTCCTATGAGTAACCTTCATAGCTCTATTTAGCCTCTTCCTGGTCCCAGTGGTTTTAAGAAAAGGCAGTGGGGAGGAATTATTGGAGTCGTAGTGTTTCTTAGTGTTTGTGGGAAATTCATAAGAAATGTTGTAAGGAGAAGGGGAACAAGTGTGCTACTGTAAAACATAGGGTGATGTATGTGCTTTCCTTTTCCTGGATCTCCTACACCTCCCGTTGATCTTGGTATCTATTGGCATTGGGACAGGGGTAACAGTACATGATTCATAATAGAATATGAAAGAGTAGAAAATGTCAGGGAGGGAGGTATTAAGGAAAGGGCTACACCATGTCTCACCTTGGGACACTTCCACCCTCTCTGGTCCACTCCCCGGGTCCTGACTCAACAACAACGACCCCTCCTTAGCTGCTCCAGAAGAGGATACTAAGGGGGTTGACAGGGAAAACCCCTTGTTATGAGGATGCCATTGATGCTAGAGTTCAACAATTCTTGTACAAGGGCATGTTGAGAACCAGGAGGTGGTGGGAGATGGGGCCAAAGAGGCCATTGAAATTTGCAAAATGTTTATTGCCAGATATAAAAATGCTTCTGTGAATCATTGGTTTATATTTCCTCCATTGTCTTTTAATTTTAGTGATTTTGACCTAATTCTTATACCGCCTCATTTTTCTGAAGAGTGGGCTTTCAAGCCGCGCGGCACATCTTCACTTACCTCCCTATTCACTGCACACATTTAATTTCCATCCTAACAGCCTTAGGGTCACCACAGTGGGTATTGCATCATCCACCCATGCCCCTCTTGCTCAAAAGGCTTGAGTCAGCAGGGTGGAGCCATTTACACAGTGTGGCAAGAGCTCTAAGTTTAGTTTGCTGCACCTTATTTAGATGGCTGTGCAAAGTTTACTTTGCATCATTTGTTTGTATTTCGTTTATTGTTTTTACTTTTAACCATATTATTTTTAACCTGACTATATAAAGAGCGGGCTTTTTAGCCTCCTGGACACATGTTCACTTACCTCACTCTTCACTGCAAGCACTTCCTATGCACGACATTTCCCATCATTCCAGCCTCAGGGTCCCTGCGGCAGTGCTTGTATCATGCCCATGTCGCTCAGGCACAAAATACTTACCTCCAGGGGTCAAGTGGCGGAACTCATTAAAAAACACAATGGGATGTGACATCGCCAGTAATTAGCATGTAATGTGAAATATGCACAATTCATTGAATTTGCTTTGCATAACCACCCACATTGCACAGGAAAAATGACATTTGCCTTTCATAAAATCAACACACATATAAAACCAAGAGAGGATGTTTTCTTCTAATATTGTTTTTGAAAACGTTTAAGGTGTGCATGTTTTAAACTGCAAGAACCAATATCAATGTTTTCCCTGGAACATGCACTACCGAAATGGGACATATCACCTTCAGCTGTTTGTGGTTTTTCATCATGTGATTAAGTACAGAGGTGAAGTGTCCAGCCTGTGAACCTGACGACCACGGTTTGAGCCCCGAGGCAGTCGTCAGTGTTAATTCATGAATTCAAAGAAGACATTCAATGTTTCTCCCGCCTCTGAAAAAAGTGGGTGGACTCCACCCACGTGTACCCTCGACTTGAGCTCTGCTTACATCAGTGTAACACCCTGGTGAGCCTGTTTGGCTGTCGACAAGACACGTTGTCAGATGTTGCTTCTGAGGCAATAGATAAAAAAAAAAACTTCTTGTCATTTAGGGTTTTGTTTCTTGTAACTTCGCATAGTTTAATGTCCAGGTTTCCACTAATTTAGAGCCTGTATATATTACAGTGTGTAAAGGTAGTATTTAAAAAAGTCATATTTTGCTCTTAACATGGGGAGAGTGTCTATTCAGCCACAAAAAAGGGAGGTTGTACTTGCTGGTTGTGCGATTTCTTTTTAACTAGAACAGTTCAATGTCCTCTGAATAACGCTAGATCAGCAATTCCAAATGCTATCCCACTACACAATGTAATTGGGGAACTTAAACTTGATATTCTGCTTGTCACAGAAACTTGGTTCACCAAGGTTTGTAATGTTGTTTTCGCTATCTTAGTCCCCATAAATGATGCCATGGAATGTCTGAATCACAAGGAACGCAGTGGGGGTGGGTAGGCAATCACTTACCAAAACAGTCTTACTTTTTCTAATCTTACTCCTCTAGCATGGAATAATGCTTCCTAAGTTTGTACACTAAATCTTTCCCTGTCAGCTACTGCAGTCTAAGAAGTGTGCTTTCCTATTGACTACCTTGCAGTGCATATTCTTTTTTAGGAGGCCTCTCTTCCTGACATTTTCTGTATTCAAATTAATCCATCTCCTAATTTTAGGATATTTCAATATCCACACTGATCTCCCTAAGCACTCTGACATTGTCACGCTTTTCCATTTATTGGAAGGATTTCTAATGCACCCTCTGATTCTAAAGTTCATTGTATGGACCTCATTGTTATTAGGGGTTCTAAGTCAACCTTATCCAATCTATTCCTAGTCCCAAGGTATGATCTTTTTGTAATATCTTTTGCGATTCAAGTCCCTTCCACTAAAGTTAGAACCCATCACAATAAAGGCTCAATCCCTGCTTTAAGTAAAAGCAAACTTGTATTGATTCAAGATTTCAAAAAAGGTAGCAGGCGCTCCTCTCCAGAAAGAACATGGCATGATAACCTGTTCTGTGTTTTTTTCCCACTTTGAGATGAGAGTTTGCTGCCATTGCTTTTTGCTCACGTACCTTTCACAGATGGGAAATATCCATTTGCATATCAGTCTTTGTCCCACCCACATGGGCAGTCTAGCACCGAAATGCTATGCAATTCCGTTCTGAACAAGAGTACCAAAAGCAACCCCATGCCATGCTCAGATTGCCTTGTCTGCCTTAGTAGCTTTTCATCAGGCAAATGTCATTGCTCCTTGTGTGGCCAAGTCTGTTATTCTGTTTTTTGTGACAGTACTGTTCCCATGACCCCAAACAAAGCCTGTATTAGCCCTTTACTAAAATAAAGCTTAATTTAGGTACAGGTAATCTAAAGAACTATCTTTTTTTTGTGTATGTCTTGCGTTAACAAATCTTTCACACCTTTTTTCACTCATAAATATAACAATAAAAAAGAAATAAAAAACAAGATCCAATTACAATTTTACACATCAAATATCAATTGAGAAATTCATTAAAATGATTTAGATGAAATTTCGTGTGACTAAAATCGTAAGCCTATCAACAGTTTAAGTATGTAAAATCTGATTAACAAGCACATTTAAATATTTAAACATCAATACAACCAAGAACACTTTAGCAGCAACATTAACCACCAGACTTTCAGAGTTATAGTTCTGTAAAGGACCCTAAAAGTGGTCAAAATATGTCTGTCTCTACACTCATAAGCTCGGAGAACCAACCATTAGATGTTCTAATATTCCGGCCTATTCCCTTGTTTACACAAAACGACAATTTCTATGTTCTCCGGGAATACCTTGCTGTGTTCACCTCGTATGTGTTAAACAAATGTAATCAAAACCGTTAAAGTTGCAGCCAAACTTTCAGACATGCACATTTTAAAATATATTTAGGCAGCACTTTTGAAGGTTTCACCTCATCATTAAAATGGTCAAATAATTGATAATGTTGTATTTCAGTTCATGTCTCGATCCAGTCAGTCTATAACTTCTTCTTAACAATTAGCGGATTAGACTATAATGTAGCAACAGTTACACCTATGTCTGTAAGAGTACACAATAAAATGTTCATCTATTCAGCAAGAGATCTTTCTTTTCCATCCACCATTATTTTACCTAGGTATGAGTATAGTGATCCTTCTACTGCTGTCGAACATTTACAAAAGAACACAATCATTCTCCACAATATCATAGCCTTCATAGAAATAAGAACCACCTTACATTTAGTTACCTTGACAGATACCCCACTGGGAAGGACCAAATGTTCTTTCCAGAACAGACTTTCCAAACTCAGCCAGCAATCTGTTGTGAATGGGAGTATAGTTTCTGTCCCATAAATCCGAGTCAGGATAACTTTTAATCTATAAAAAGGTATGATTAATGAATGATTAATGACAACTTTCCAAATGTTCTATTTATTATACCAGATTGTGACATCAAACCTTTCGTTTTTGCTTTCAATGTATCCCCTAATATGGTTGAGCTAGCCATCCCAGAAATACAGAAACCTAAATATTTAAAGGAATTTACCCTTTGCAAGACATTTTGATTCATTACTCAATAATATATTTTCTCTTTCATATTTTTGGAGGGATTATTTATCACAATCTTAGTTTTTGTAATATTTATTGTAAGTGCATTTTCCTTCGCGTATCTCTCTAGAGCATACAATTGGCAGTGTAGTCTGATTGGTGTTTGGTCCATCAGAACAAGGTCATCTGCATATAAAAGGTGACCAATGGATTGTGGGCCTACTCGAGGGGGGAAACTTCTAGTTGTACCCAGGGTCTTGTGCATGTCGGAAATAAATAAATTAAAAAGTAATGTGGCCAACATGCATCCTTGCTTCAACCCCCGATTTGTTAAATTCCTGCGTGACAATAGACCTTGGTTCAAACGTATTAAAACACATGCATCTGAATGGAGGTCCTTTATTATCCCCACTAGATGCTGTGGGCAAGACAACTTTTGCATTTTAGACCACAATGATGTTCTGTCCACACTATCAAAATCTACAGCAAAATCAACAAATGCCATATAAATTCTTTCCCTTCTACCAATTGCTCTATGTTTAATCAGATTCACAATAAATCCATTTAATCAATTATCTGATGCTTTTATACGAATCCTACCTGAAACGTATCCGCTCTTCCAGACAGTGTCACCCATGTATTTAGTTCTAAATGCACATTTTAATTTTTCAGGTCTGCTCTTTTCCCTTTTAAAATATTGGCACACTAATAGAAGATCTCCATGTCCTTGGAATTTCCTTACCTTTTAGAACTTTTCTAAAAATATCTAAAATATCTGGGCAAAACTCATGTGAATTCTTAAGGGTGACATTGGACAGGCCATCTGGGCCTGGGGCACAATCATTTTTACTGTTTAAAATTATTGCTTCTATTGCACCTCTATCACACTCAATAATCCACAAAGTACACATATTTGTACTTTCAGAATCTGTACCTGCCGCATTACCATCATATACTTGTGTAAAATGATTAATCCAATCAGATTCTTGGATTGGATTTATGTTCATGTCTATTTGGTCACTAATTGAGTTTTTAACTAGTTTCCGGAAGGATGCAAAATTGTTTAGAGTCAGAGTTGAAAGCATTGCTTTATCATCCCTCTGTAATAATGCAGCTTTGTGGCCTTTCAACCAATTGTCATACCTTAAGTTGGTCTTTTTTGTCTAGTTCATTTTCTTTTATCCTGACTCTTATATTTAAGAGCCCTTATAATAGATCTCAGCTGCCTTTTGTGTCTTAAAATCTCAATATCATAAACATGTTTATATTTAAAGTGTATCTTCCCAGAAGAATCACTAAACTCGAACATACTTGTCAGTAGTGACGCATATTTCATTGGAGACATTACATTCTATATACCCATTGCATTATATGGCATTTTTTTAAATAATTATTAAACTTTTCCACGTTTGAAGCATTCCATCTTAATCTATTCTTCACGGAATTGGTCTTCAAAGATTTCAACACAGTTCTCCCTCAAAAATACATCAGAGAACATTTCCCAGTCTATTTGTACAATATAGCAGTCACTATTTGCAGTTGGGAACATTTGCAATTTTTTTGACTAATTAAAATTTATTCCGATACAACTATATAATCAAGCCGGGGGCGGATTGTACCACAATACCATGTTGTTTGAGCTGGAACACATCCCTCCACCTGCCCATTCAGTATTTGCATATCCAAATTATTCATTGACTCAAGCCAAGCAGCTCCTCTTTTACTAGAAGGCACTTTTTTTATTCATTAGAATCTCTCTCTAACGACACATACAATTTAAATCGCCACCAATTACAATTCCTCCCATGATTGATTCATCATACCAATCATCCATTAATGTTTCTATAGAATCTAAAAATATTTGCGTGTCATTGCTAATGGGATTCCAATAGGTGTTAATCATTGGAATATGAGTCATATCTGGGAAAATCACAGAATGCAGTCCAATCTTACCACTTGTAAAAATGGGTTGGGTTTCCTCCAAATGGTAGCTTTAACACCTATACTATTTAAAACTCCCAGTAATATACCTTCTACAGATCTACCCATGTATCCCAACACAGCTGGATTCAAGAGAAGCTGATAACCATCTAATACCAGTGACGTCTGAAGCCAAGTCTCCTGGAACATAAATATATTGTAATGATTTAAATTCAAAGTACTGGTTTCTCTCTGAAATAGATGACTGAATCCTACTGTGTTCCAAGATGCAACTACTATCCTCATTTGACCCCACCTGTCTTCATTGGGGTCCTTTGTGTAGGGAGTTATTTCTTATTTAGTTGCAGTGCCTCTGCCAACCATGACCAACTTTTTTCAAGTTGAATAGACTGGTTTCGCAAACCATTCCATGAAACTTTACTTGGTTTATTATCATTAACTGAGCATGTTATCCTGAAACACAGTAAATTGCTGAGGGGCTTATCATTATTATATTCATGTTGCTGATGATCATGTTTTTTATTTTGATCCCCCAATAATTGACCTCTGTCAAGTTATATCCAAACAAAGCAACTGTGGAGCTGCTTCCAACAACAGCTGGGTAACCAATCTAGAGTTAATATGTAGATGTACCTTATCTAACATTGTGTCATCTCCAAACTCTACCCATTCAATATCTTTAGAGATAATCAACCGTAAACAAGGGATTGCATGAAAGAGGGAGTGAACCTGTGAATGATTCAAAATAATGTCATCATGCTGTTTAAGGATATATTCTAATAATAGCCCTCTTGTTGTTTAAGGATTAAAGCTCCCTATTTTAGTAGCAGCTTCAATTTGTTTTTCTAGAGCATTTTATGTATCTCTGTAATCATCACTTGCATTCAACTTTTTTCTATGCTTTTCCAATGTAAGAAAAGGCTGTATTGGGATACCAGAAGAGGTTGCCCCCTTTACAACCACCTCTTCTGGACACTGAGCAGTAGGGATGGACTTCACATTTGAATTGACTGTCAGGGGGTCCTTGCTCACAGTTTCCATCTTATTGTGTTTAGTTATATTGGTTTTGGTATTAGATTCAACAATAAACAATGGAGGACAGGTCTCTGAGTACGTATAGATATTCATAATCTCTTCACATTCAAACCCATTCATATCATCTATCTCAGAATCATTCCTAGATGTTCCTTGCGTTATACCGTGCCTATGAGACTGTCTTTCTAATGTTTCTTCACAATCTTTCCCCACAACCATCCCTCCCTCTTGCACTGTATTTACATTGTTATCCCTACTTTGAGGGTGCTGTTTGGGAGAGATTTAATGAACTTAAGAATTTCCTAGTGGCCCAAGATGAAGATGTAAGACTACCTTTCATATTTTTTGATTTCATTGTGTTAGGTGGACCTTTACCCCCCTTGTTTTCTTCTTCTTTGGGGGATAAAACATAGGATATTTTGACTCTTCATTATGTTTTGAGCCATCCAATTCTTGCTCATTCAATGTATTTCTTGAGATTCAACAATTACCAAATCATGGAGCCCCATATAAACTGAAGCAAGACCCTCCTCATAATCTACCAGCGCAACCACAGTGTTTTCTTTTTGTTCCAGCACAGCAGAAACCTTTATCAATTCTGCTTGTGCCACAACAACTATTTCATCATCAGGATTCTCCACATTCCTGTCAACCATCTATGCTTCTTGGAAAGCCCCTGCATTGACACTCTGAATTACATTATTTTCAATTATACCCACATGACTTTAATTTATAGTATCTAAATATATTTCTCTATCATATATGATATTAGTCCATCTTTTTTCCACTGTATATCTGTCTTAACAGGAAACATTTGAAGTTAACACATTCTAAACAGATATGTGCTCCATTAAACTAGTATTCATGTTATTATAAGAGGTAACCAACGAGTTCATAACAAAGTTAAGGGCTGACAGGGTTGAGGAACCCAAAGGAGGGCCGGAAACAGTAGATTCAAAAACACTAGTATGAGAATACTGATTACGGGAAGTGGGGGTTGAGGTACTAGGAGAAGAATCAGAGGATGCATTTGAGTGTGCAGGTGCCGATGGTGAATTGTAGAGAACTTTAGATGTCAACAACGAAGCCGGAAGATGGTCAAACACTGTTCTTTGAATTTTCAAGATTCGAGATTCAGTCTCATCAGTGGATTTTATTTCACGGACAATGTTATTAGCCAATATCTTGCCCAGTTCTTGAACTTCTTCCTCCAATTCTGGGTATGGAACTTTCAAGTTTGTCGCTGTAACCCCTTTACAACAAGATATGTGATTGGAGTCAATTATTGCAGTTAACTCTCTACTATGCTCTTGATGAACTGTAAAAACACAAAATTCACCTAGATCATTAATACCTTCATTTATATTAACACATTGAGGGCCTGTATTAGGAACATCTATATCCTTGGACGGATCCAGTTGCCCACATTGTATCATCACGGTGTCCGAAATAACATCCACCACAGTTGCAGCTCAAATAGAAATATGCACTTTGTTGTCAGACGACTGTACACAGTATGTTGTATTACGGCTAACCTGATGACCCTTCTTGCCATATCTTAAGGCTGTTTGTAACGGCAGCAGTATGGATGATGTGTTATTAAGAAGATGTTGTTCCATGCTGTCAAGATACATTCTCCCCATCCACAGTGAACATTTTCCTTGTGTGTTCATTTCAGATTCTATTGTATGAGCCTGTGAACATGCAGTTAGTAATGGCTGCACTGCGCACTACACTCGCTTATTCCCGGTAACTTCAATTAATGACAGCTGCTCAGTATTGAAAGCACTCTTACTTCGAAGACGAAGATTAGAGGATGCAATCATAAAATATCAAAAAATAGACTTAAATTGGAAAGCTGGGCTGCTTAGATCAATTGGTTTCCCATTTTACCTGAGCACAGTAATTCATATAGCTTTATCCCGACTGTTGCGAACATCACAGATTTATATTCCTTTTCATACAGTTACTTCTCCTAGATCAATCAGAATGGGACCTCACACTAGGGGCACACCTTTGAATCTGCTTCCTCCAGCACTGCAACAATCTCCAATACTACACAAAGAAAATATTAAGCACTGCCTAATTTCAAGTCAAACTGTGCTGAAAATACCCAATTTCGGCATGTCCGACCCATCAGTGAGCCCACAAAAACAAATAAAGAGTAATTACCAATGTGCTGATACTTAAAATGATCATTTTGTCAAGCCCCGCTGAGTTCAGTTTAGATAACCAGCCGCTTCCAATCTATGATCTATTACAATATATATATATTTAATGAAACAGTTATATGCGGGCCACAAGGTATCTCCCCACTTGAAAAACAAGGATCCCAAGAGCAGTCTGTGTTGCCTCTCACAACAGTCGGTTTTGCTGCTCCACCGCACAACGCAGACTGCTGTCTGTGCCCTGAGTAATGCACTTGTGGAACTGTGCACTGATGTTTACAATGGTGCGTTTGTTTGTTTCAGGAAGAATTTGACGCTCACCAATCCACTAAACCGCCAGCGAAATCCAATAGAGTGCAGAATTAGCTTCCAGAAAAATGAACAGGAGACCAGCACATCAGCCGACTGTGCACTTAATAATGCACTTGTGGACCAAAGAACTATCACTGCGGCCTTCCTAGTTGCTCACCGCATAGCAATCTTCCCAGGCGCTTTAAGGGTCTGGAGCAGATATTAGCCTTCCTACTTTAATCACACATAGAAAAAATCTACCTTCTTGATCCCAGACTACCCGCTTCAGTGACTTACTTGGCAGAGAATGGCTCTAGAGGGCCGAGGTCTAATTACATTGGGGAATTGGCAAACTCACTTTTGAAACGTTCTTTGAGGCATGAAGTCAGCAAGGACCCTCAAAGTTTCCAGGGATTTCCCAGTCTAGTTGCGTTCTCTCGCCTCAAGGAGATTAGGTCTACCTCAGAAAAATCTACTTCAGGCTTTCTCATGTATTTCTCATGTATAAGGACCTGTCCATCTGCAGATGTTACCCAACGTCAACACTCATCCATTTGGAACAGGGATTCCCCTTCTCTGTAGCCTTCACATTTCTACTGAAGGATTTTATCTCTACTGAAGGATCATGGCTGAGTCCTATCTGGAATGTTAAATATACTTTTACATTAAGAATATTTCCATTGAGATCAGTGTATGTGAGTAGAGGCATCTCATTAAATGTTTTACTGACAGGTTCTGAGCAGATGTTCTTTATTACATAGAATGTAATTGGCCTCATTACGACTTTGGAGGTAGCCGTGGCGCTATTGGCGCCATGGCTGCCTCCAAAATCGGGTGCGTGTTCACTGAATGGGGAATTACCGGGCCATTCCGAGTTTGGAGGGCCCAGTAATTCCTCCTTCAGGGAACCCGGGCCCGGTCCTTCCCCATTCCCATTTGAGCCCCCATAGGACTCAATGGGAATGGGTGCAGGAGATAACAACGGGCCGATTACGACCGGCTCGTTGTTAGCTCCCTGGTCCCATTGTGGGACCCGCTCTGGATGTCTGGATTAACCAGACGTCCATAGCGGGTCCCGCGAGGGGACCTCGTAATAGTGCGGAGTGGGTTTAACGGTGCGGGCACCATTACCGGCGCCGTTAAACCCATTCAACACTTCTCGTAATGAGGCCCAATGTGTTTCTCTGATGTGATATGATATGGCATTTGTAACGCGCCTATACACAAGTGTTTCAAGGCATGACGAGGCGGGGGGAACAAGGGGAGACAGACAACAATCCTACTAGGCCAGGTGTCATTCAGATCGCGCAAGTGCAAGGGTAGAGGGGAAGGGAAAAGTGCAGGGGGGGAAGCTAGAGGGAAAAGTGCAGTACAGGGTTATAGCATACAGGATAAATTACAAGGGCCAGCTGGTGGCAAGTGCGAGGTAAGTGCAGACAAGTGCTGGGAAGGGGGGCTGTAGGGATACAGACACAGTCCCGCAGTGCAGGGGTTGCCAGGGAGGCAGTGCAGGGGAGAGTGGCTGGGCCAAGGACCGAGAACGGTGAGTGGCCCAGTTGCAGATTCAGTGCAGTTTCAGTAAATTTAGCAGGGGAGAGGGGGAGAGAAGGCGGAGGCAAAGAGGAAGGTTTTGAGGTGCTTCCGGAACTGGAGATGGTTTTCCTCAAGTTTCAGGGAGGCAGGAAGGCTGTTCCAGAGGGAGGCCCCTGCAGCGGAGAGAGATCTGCCCCCAACTCGTTGTTTGGAGAAGCGGCTGACCCTGAGGGAGTTGGAGGCGGATGAGCGAAGAGCACGAGAAGGAAGATATTTAGGAAGAGAGAGTTGAAGGTATTTTGGCCCAAGGCCCCAGACGGTCTTGTGGACAATGCAAAGGGTTTTGAACTTGATCCTCGCAGTCACTGGGAGCCAGTGTAGTGATTTCAGTCCTGGAGAGATACGGTCCCTGGGCTTGAGGCCAAGGACAAGTCTCGCAGTCCTGTTCAGGATGAGTTGCAAAGGGCGGAGAGTAGAGGCGGGCAGATTTAGGTAGAGGCTGTTACAGTAGTCCAGCTTCGAGAGAACCAGGGCTCTAGAGACAGTGAGCTTCTGGGGGAAGGAGAGGAAAGGAAGGATACCTCTGAGGAGGTGTAGTTGGTAGTGTGACTTCTTAGAGACGTCGGATATGTGAGGAGAGAAGGAGAGTGTGGAGTCAAAGATGACCCCGAGGTTTTTTGCCTTGCAGGTAGGAGCAGGAAGAGGGCCACGAGAGGCTGGCCAGAGAGCTGCAGGGAAGGAGGGAGTGGGTGTGCCGATGAGTAGAAATATGTGAAATAAATATGGGTTGTTTGTCTTCAGATGCCGACACTAATCTCTCGGAATTTCAACCCTACCACTACTACCAAAAGTCACCACATTCACTAGAGAGCTAACACAACCAGCATTGCCAAAGCCAAACCTGAACTTCATATCTGGCCATGCAGAGTTATACAATAATGTAATCCCTATTTTAATGTCTCACATATACTATAACACATAGGGAGTGATTTTCTTTTGAAGTGGTAGAGTGTACAAGGAAAGTGTGAAAGCAGTTTAGCTTGATCCCCTGTGTGTTATAGTTAACTGCCTGTATGCTTTCCTTTTATGCTCCACTTCATTTTAAATCTGTCCTCATGCGCAGACAAAAGCAATGCTTCTTTGTATTTTTTCAGACTCTACATCTCTTTGTTTGTGGAGTTCTCGATTGCATACTTTATCTCAATGCATCAAGGTACCACTTTTAAAGTAGAAGATTTTAGTTTGCAAATAGGGCTTTCATAGTTTCTTGATGTAACTTAAGTTGTTCAGAAGCCAGTCCTTGCACTTTAAGTACATTTTCGACTATGCAGTTCCATATTAATGAAATGTTCATGAGGAAATGAGTGTCTTTTGTCGGGCTGTCTATGACACAAGTAGGTAATTACCAGCATCTTGCAGGTGCTCTTTTTCATAGTTATTGAGGAAAATCACAACACATGAATAAAGCAAGGAATTATTCCCACACATCTCACTTTACATTCATCCAATCTCAATCTAGTTTCCAGTCTGGAGAAGGTTGTGCTGTGGGATGATGGTGTGTAACCCAGTGTTTTAGTTTGGCTGGTGGTTTTCTTGTAGATGAGTACTTGGTGACCAGATCCTGAATGGGAAGCCAGTTTAATTCCTCCAAAATGGGAGTGATTTTGTCACATTTCCTAGAGATGGTGGTAAGTCAATCAGTATAAATATGGGCCATTTTGGGGGGTCCAGGTAGGCAGCCAGAAGCTCTGTGAGGAAGTTTCTACCCCGGTTGAAATGCAAGTTCACTGGGGTCTGCACCTCCCTTTGGAAGTCCTGTGGTGGGAGGAAGAGTTTGATCTTGTGGATGAAAGATACCTGATAGCCAGTCATAAGAACCATTTTTTGCAATGTGTTTTTGGAAGGATAGATTGCTATCCAGTTTTTATGCACAGTTAAGCCTAATGATTTTGCTGAGTGCGTGGATTGAGGGTTGAACCCATTCAGCCACCTTTGAGTGGGTTTCTGCTTGGAGGGGTGAAACAGAAGTACAAATTCAGTGCTCATGGGTTTAAGCTTTAAAGGCACTTGATATCCATGTGTGTATGGTTTCAAGGCCTGAGTGAAGCCGTGCGATATCTTATTGGCCCTTGACCTTTAGGTAGAACTGTGTATCATATGTATACTGTTGTATTGTGATGTTGCGAGCATCTAGGAGTGAGCCCAGTAGTTCAATTGAGAAATTAAAGATGTCTGGGGAGAGAATGGAACCCTGAAGGATTCCACTGGTGATAGTGTGGTGTTTGGACCTTGGGGAGCCCATCTGGATGGATACCTTGGTGTCTGCCAGATCGGTAGGTTGTGAACCATTTTAGCAGGGTACCAGAGAAGCCCATCCTGCGTGCAAGGAGGGTAGTTAGTTTGTGTGGTCGATCATGCTGAATGCAGGCAATAGGTCCAGAAGGACTTGAGGACATTGTCAACCACCTGCATTATGTATGTTTCAGTGCCTCATTTGGAGTGCACACTGGATTATTATGGTGGCCTGGTCCTCAAGAATCACACAGGTTCCAGGCCTTCAACCCACGACACCAGTACCCCCCCTCACCTCAGCACTGCGGCTGTGCATCCCACCATAGCAGCCCTATGCACTTAGCGTATGGGTCTCTCTTGGCTCCACTTGGGACTGCCCTCTGGGCTCCCACCAGCACCATTCCTTGTTCCCCTCACCCATCCCTATCCTGCACTTATCCTCTCTGCAATTGCACATCAGAATTCCATAAGGCCTAGTAAGACCACAATTGTTATTTACTGGGTTTTTATGCCACTGTTTTTTCTCACCTTGTTCCCACCCATTTGTGCCTTGTGGCACCTTGAAACACCATTTGGTTGTATAGGTGCCTAACACATGTTCAATAAATAAATATATATATATATATATTGGTTATCCCAGAGTAGACCAAGTTGCATGATTCCCGTAAGCAGTTGATTAGCTACCACAAACTCAATGACTTTGCTGATAAATGGGAGGCTTGTGATAAGCCAGTAATTTTCTAGGTATTCCGGGTCGAGGTTGTATCTTTATAGGAGCGGGCATATAAGCATTGATTTTAGGAGTCTAGGAATGTACCCTCACTGAGAGAGGCCTCTTAAGAAGAGCTGTAAAGTCAGTACCAGTGCATTTATTTAGGGATGGTAGCCAGGAGGGTGTCATTGGTGTTTATCCTATGTACTACACTTCCCCCTCGCACTTTCCCCCTCTCACCCTCCCCTGCACTTGTGCGATCTCAATTTCACCTGTCCTAGTAAGATCATTGTTTCTGTCTACCCAGTGTTCCCCTGCCTTGCCTCGTCTCGCCTTGAAACACTTGTATATAGGTGCATTATAAATGCCATATCATATCATAATCATGTACCAATGTGTTTGCCTCATGCTTCATGGCTTCTTGACTTTGGTCCTGGCTCAAAAGGTGGCATGATAGATAATCTGCTGGGTTGTTAACTCCCATTCTAAATAGTAGCATCACCCCCAAATCCTTCTTCTGAAGCATCCAGCATTCCAGGTGCAGTGGGGGGGTGTAATGCTGACCCTTGAAAAAATAGGGATGAGCATTTTGTGGTAAGTTACCATAATTATCCAGTGCCCAATGCAGATTAAAGTGCTTGCATCCCAACAGGACAGTGAATGCCTCCCTTTTGATCTGAGAGTACCCCTTTTCTATCCGGGTCAGCCTCTTGCTCCCAGATGCTATGGTAGTATGTACTCCATCAGCAACTGTATGCACCAATACGGCAACCAGTAGCACCAGGCTTGCATACACCAGTGTTTTAGAGGTTTTATCTGGGTTGAAGAAAGCCATGGCCATTTCCAACCCCAGCACTGATTTCAACTTATTAAATGCCTGTTGTGCCTCTGCACTCCATGGCCATTGGGCTTCTTCTTTAACTAATGCATGTAATGGTTCCATGACCGTGGGAAGATAGGGTATGAACCATCCACAGAAGTTGACCATCCCTAATTAACTGCGTTCCTCAAAAGGGTTACATGGAGGCTGGAAATCCTGAATTGCAGCAACATTTTGTGTATTGTGAGATATGCCCATCCCCTGAAAGGAGAATCCAAAGAATTGGGCTTTGGATTGCAGAAAAATTACACTTTTGTTGACAAAGAGTAAGCCCCTTCTCTCTGAGAAGCGAGCTGGGGGTAGATCTCTCTCTTTGGCTAGGGGCCTCCCGGAAGCACCTCAAGCCCTTCCTCTTTTCTTCTGCCTTCGCTCCCCCTCTCCCCTGCTGATCTGTTCTCTCTTGGCACTGTGCACCTGGCCACCCTCTCTCCTCCGGGCACAGGTACCTGCTCACCCTGCTACCCTGCCGCACTGCCTCGGGGCCATCCCTTGCACAGGGGTCTGTATCGGTACCCATAAAGCCCCCCCTTTTTCTTCCTGCACTTATAAGACCTACCCTGTCTGCTGCCTTAAACCCGGCACTTGTCAATTGCTGGCTGCACTACCACTGTTTGTTGTTTTTATTTATTTATTTATTTATTTATTATTAATCCGTTTCTCTTTTGCTCCGCACTTTCCACTTCTCCCCCCTTCCATGCACATTTCTCCTCCCCCTCTCCCATGCACTTGCACGTTCTTAATGTCACTGGGCCTAGTAAGATTGTTGTTTTGTTCACCCCTGATCCCCTCCCTTGCCTTGTAGTTCTCTGAAACACTTGTGTACGAGCGCAATAGAAATAAAATATCAATATCAATATCAATATCTGAGCCATTTGAATACAGCTGCCAGGAGGTGTAAATGTTCCCGCTCCGATTTAGAATAGATGATGACATCATCGCTCATGTTAATGATTCCCTTGTGTCCTGCCAGAACCCCACGCACTGTGTGCTGAGACACATCCATCGCTGACGATATCCCAAAACAGAGCTACTTATACCGGAGTAGGGCTATATGTGATAAGAATGTGGTTATTGAACGTAGTCCTCGAGGAGCATACGCTGGTGGTATCCAACATGTGGTACTATCAAGGAAAACACAGTCACCCCTGTAGATCTGCCAATATGTCATCCATTATGGGCGTGGGTTGTCTCTCCCTTTGATTGCCCTGTTTAAGAGACATATGCCTACTTCGCTCTTGTTTTTTTTTTGTCTTTGTCGCTATTACAATAGGTGAGACTCAGTAGGTGTGCCTGCTCACTCTCTCTCTATTATGTCTGCCTCTTCCATGCACAGCAATTCCTCCTACACTTTCTTTCATAGGTGAAACAGAATCCACCGTGTCTGAAAGCAATATGCCGGATTCTCTTGCTGACTTGCAGACACCTCTCTTGGCCTTTTAGGAATCTGATGCCATGGGAAAACCCACTATACTTCTTGCACAGCTTGTCTACATCTGTCTGATATACATTATATGCAAAATTCTAACCCCAGGGTCTCAGCTGTGGAGCAACTAAGGAGAGTGTCTTTTGCCTCCGGGGTGACATGAATCATTGCAGCATAGCCATGCAACTTTTTTCAGCTTGGGTGTAGAAAGCCTCTTCTAAGAGTATGGGCTGTTTTCCACTATATGTTTATAGGCACACATTTAGCATGGCCGGTCACGGGAGTGGGCGTAGCTGGCTGAATTGGGCAGATGGCATGACGTTTGACCGAAGCCTCTGTGTCAATTAACACAGGTGCCTGAGTAGAATGTATGGTCACCACACATCGTGGTTGACGTCTTCTGCTTCTTTACCCCGGTGAGCAGGAGGCAATACTCACTCCTGTGCCGACAATGTCCTGTGGTTCAGTGTCCCCTTCTTGGACCTCCACCGTGAGCCTTCCCACCTTTGCAGCTCTACTCCTTTGTGGTTGTACGTGGCTCGGCAGCAGCGCGGTTAGCCTCAGTGCTCTGTAAACATGTGCAAAGTGCCCTATTTCAGTACAGTGCCCATACAGGTGGCCAGAAGCTGAGCACTCTTGCATATGAGGTTGTCAGTCTAGAAATCTAATTTGAGACCGCAAACGCATTTTGGTGGCCGTGGGCCAACCGTCTCATGCACGATACGACAGAATATAGGTTTTTGAGTTTTCCAATGAACGACCATTTTGATGTAACAAGAATCCCATTTTGTTTTCTAACCATTGCTCATTGCTTTCTGTTCCTATTGCTTCGCAGTATATTTTCCGCTTACACTGCTCGACTGTGGAACATTGTTGTCTGAATATGAAAAGAACAAGGTCACAGGGCCGAGAGGATAACAAGAGTTTCGCTGAAACACAAAAGTAGGCAGCGCCAGGAAGAATGCCCGGCTCCCTCCTTAATGTAGCCTTGAAGCAGAGCCGCAGGGCATTTAATCATTTCACAGCTGCCAGCCAGTCTCGTTATATGGTAGAATATGTTAGAATAATACCGCTAAAGGCTTGAATTATGCTTTTCTACCGGTCCCCTTTGCTGAGCCCGCTAAGAGCATGTCGGCTCCCAGGACACGAATAGCACCTGATAGATAGCAAGGTCTGGAATGCAACTCCCTCTGTATGTAGTTTGCTTCCAAGAACAGAAGCGCCATGTTCTATTCAAGAACTGAAAGATGCCCACGCACTCACGAATTGCAAATTGTTACTAGAATAGATGTTTGAAGGTGTCATAGTGGTCGGAGATGTCCATCATCACACCAAGTTCAAAGAAACCCAATAAAGGGGGGTGTTATACATATAATAGCTGATTGTTTGATATGCATTTTGTATATATATAACTGATGTACGTAATTCTCTCTCTCTAATTCTACACGTTGCGGGGTGTGAGACCGAGTTGGCCAACTGAGACTTTTGCTTTGCAATAAAACCCTAGCTTTGGGAATACAACCTCGTGTCTGGCGTCTCTATCGTGTGTGGTGACCTGCCTTGTTTCCATAGCCGTCAGGGTCCCCTAGGGGCCCCTTTCAATATGGCGCCCGAATAGGGACCCTCCCCCACTTGTTCCTTCGCGTAATGTTGTAATTGAGAAAGGCAGAGAACAGCGAGGATGGGACGATCGAGCCGGGATCAAGAGGTGTTCGGGTGCCCTGTAAAAGTGATGAGAGACTCCTTTGCAGATCTGCACACATCTGATCCCTGATCGACGTGCCTGGCTAGAGAACAAGGAGGCGAGGGTCCCGAAACGAGGCGGAAGCCAAGAAACGCAGACACGACGTCCTTTGGTGCGTCAGTATACAGACGACTTGATTTATCAGGTGAGTCATTCCCCGATTCAAAGCATCCTGATATTGGTTGAGAGTTGACTTTGCAAAATCAAGCGCCCTAGGTTGATTAACCAAGGGGAAGGTTGAAACATGCCTGGGGTATTGTCCACCTTAGTGGGGTTTTTCCGCTGTGGTAGACAACTTTGGAAAATGGCCAAATTGTACCACCTGGGGGAACGCCGGCGTATGAGATGTATGTGAAGTATGGAGTGGGTGCGATAATATTCTGTGAGACTTGGCATAGGCAAACCAGAAAGCAACAAGACCATCAGTGGCCGATTAATGGTAGTTTTGAGATGGCGAGGATAGATAACTTGGAAAGGGTATTGATAAGAAAGAAAGCGCGTCCTGCAGCATTTGAGACTATTAAAGACTGGAGAAAGGAAGCAATGCTCCGATTTAAAAACAGAGCAAAGCATGCGCGCAGGCATAAGTCAAAAGGTGAGGTAGCGGAAGAAAAAGAAGAGGAGGAGTGGACTGAGAGTCTAAGAAGGGCAGGCAGGCGTGACCAGTTGAATATAGAAAAGATATACCCACAACGAGAATTACACATAGCAGATGAAATGATAGAAAATATATTGACCCATACAAAACAAGGCCCAAGATCAGAAGTAAGACCAGATACGTCAGTAGCTATTGCCCAGACCCCGCCCGTAGCTCAAGCTCCCCCTCCGGTAGCTCAAGCCCTCCCACAGCCACAGACCGCGCACATAACACTTCCTGTTCCCATTGTCCCATCCGCACCTCCCACCTTAGACACAGACTCGGTACCGTCTGTTCCTCCCGGGGTTGAAGTTGAAACCACGGGGGCAAGAGGTGGGGCTGACCAACGGTAGTGCACGAGGGTAACCCGCAGCGCAATCAGCAAAGAAAGGAAGGTGGAATTGCAGCAACAGGCAGAGATGTATATAGACGGGAATGATGGGACGGCAACATTGGCTTAGATATATGACTTTCGCAGAAGCAACGAAAGACAGGTAGTGTTGGAATGCATGGGTGAATATTTGGTGGAGAGATGGAAACAGCTAATTGGGAAATTACCACCGCAGCGATTGTTAGATTTGAATGCATTAGCATGCTGTAGGGAGAGGGATGAAGAAGTGAGAGAACATGTGTATAGACTTCTTGAGTTTAGAGATGAATTAGATAATGATTATGTTGAAATGTTTACTGCACCTGCCAAAATGTTTACTACACCTACGTACAGGAGTAGGGATATCGGGAGACCTGGGAAAGGGAAAAAGGGGCCGCATAATAAACGGCAGCAGTTACCATCGCCGGGGCAGAAGGAGATGGTAAACGAATTATCGTTGCTAAAACAGGTGAGGGCAGACTTGAAGGAATGTCTAATTAGAACACAGGTACTATTGCAGCAAGTAACAGGACATAATATAGGGCGAGGGAACGCACAAGTAAGGAGTAGTTCGAATATGCATGGGGGAACAGTGGGGCCAAATCAGTGTGCATATTGTAAAGAGGAAGGACATTGGCGAGCACAATGCCCGCATCTACAGAATAGAAATGGGTCTGGTCAGAGGAGACAGCATACAGGACACCCAGGAGCTAATGGACCAAATAGGAATAGTATGCAGCAGCATCATAATAATGGAGGTCATCAAAACCAAGGCCAAAACCAAAATGCCCCGAACCAGAGTCAGGGGCAGCAAAATCAACAATATGGAAATCAGAGTGGGGGAAATAGAGGGAAGAGTGGAAATGTTTTCGATACACAGCCAAACACGTATTACAGTAATAGTAATGATTACACATCGGACGATGTGTTATTTCCCCAATAGGACAGCCCAGGACAGGGGTCGGAACCAGTGTCTATTCCCGTGAATCAGAGAGGACCCTACGTAGAAATGAGAGTCCGGAATGAAGAACATCGCTTTCTTGTAGATACAGGAGCACAGAAGTGTTCAATGGATCATCACTTGGTTTCGAATATACCACTATCAGGGCAAAAGAATATTTCCGTAGGGTTCGCAGGTACACCAGTCATAAACCCAGTGTCCAAACCAGTCCCAGTTACCATAGGACCATTTACCGAACATTGTCCTTTCCTTCTAACAGAAAATTGTGGAGAAAATTTGTTGGGATTAAATTTGTTGAAAAAACTAGGTTCTGTCATACATTGCACGGCAGACGGAGTGTGTCTAACGATATGGCCACACGATGCCCCTGTGTCAGAATTCATGTCTGAAGCGTTACCAGGGGAACTAAGTAAAGTACCAACCTGTATATGGGCAATGCATGACAACGATGTGGGATGTTTAAAGATAGAGCCAGTAAAGATTATTTTAAAAGAAGGTGTTACCCTACCACGAATACCCCAATACAAAATTTTGGTTGAAGGTGAGAAAGGATTGAAGAGTATTGTTACTGATTTGGTGAAATTAGGGGTAATAGAGGAAATCACAGGCAGTACATGTAACAGCCTGATCCTTCCGGTTTATAAAAAAGGAGGTAATGAGGTACCATACCGTTTCATAATTGATCTACGCGCATTGAATAAAGTAGTACATCCGCAATTTCCTCTAGTGCCAGACGTCACTACAATATTGACAATGATACCTGTTTCAGCAGAATATTTTAGTGTAATAGATTTGAAGAACGCATTCTTTAGTATTCCAGTGGACAAGGACAGTAGATATTTGTTCGCGTTCACATTAGGAGGGCGATCATTTACATTTACACAGATTCCGCAAGGTTATACGGAAAGTCCAAGTATTTACAGTAGAGCATTAAAAGAACAACTAGACATGCTGGAATTACCCGTGGGTTGTGTACTTTTGCAATACATAGACAATTTATTGCTAGCTGCAGACACAGAGGAGATTTGTAAAGAAAGCACTGTATTACTACTGTCACACCTAGTGGCACATGGCCATAAAGCTAGTTTGAAGAAATTTCAGTATAATCTAAAGGAGGTAGCTTATTTGGGCTACCTACTTTCGAAAGGAGGGAGAAGACTAACGCCAGAACGCATAGAAAGTATTTCTTGTATGCCTATTCCAAAGACACAAAAAGGTGTCAGAGCCATAATAGGCATGGCTTCATATTGCCGACAATGGATTGGTAATTTTGCGTTGATTGTGAAACCATTAGTGAATTTGACTAGAAAAGATGCGGTTATGCCTTTGCAGTGGGATGAGGAATGTCAGAGAGCATTTGATGGATTGAAAACTGCATTATGCTCGGCTCCAGTTTTGGGTACGCCGAACTATAAGAACATTTTCAGACTATTTGTGTGTGAAAGTGAAGGATGTGCATTGGCGGTTTTGACACAGGAACAAGGTGGAAGAAATAGGCCGTGCGGCTATTTTTCTTCTGCACTGGACCCTGTAGCGCGCGCACTACCACGATGTTTGCGATCTGTCGCGGCGGCTGCTGCGTCAGTGAAATGAACGGAAGGGATGGTATTGGGGCACACTTTAATTCTGATGGTGCCACATGCCATAGACGTTCTATTAAATAGGACACAGACGCAACACCTCACCTCTGCTAGATTGACAAGATATGAGATTATCTTGTTCGCGGCCCATATCCAAATTATGAGGTGTAGCGCTTTGAATCCTGCAGAATTAATGCCATTAACCATAAAAGAAACTGGGAAGAATGAATCACCCCCCCACGATTGCTTAATGGTCACTGAGGAAGAAACCAAGGGGCGAGTTGATTTAAGTGATATTCCACAGAAAGAGCCGGATGGAGAGTTATTTTGTGACGGCTCATGTTTTAAATTACCAGATGGCACGACAACTGCCGCATACACTATCGCTACCCTAGAGAGTGTTGTAGAAAGTAAAAGAATCCCCTAGAATTCAGCACAAGCGGCGGAAATAATAGCAGTAACCAGAGCGTGCGAGATTTCTGAAAATTTGAATGTGAATATATATACTGATAGTCAGTACACGTTTGGAGTGGTTCATAACTTTGGATGACTCTGGGCTGAGAGAGGGTTTCTAACATCACATGGTGCCAGAATTCAACATGCCCTTTGATTGTACGATTGCTGTCTGCACTCACGTTTCCAAAGCGCCTAGCAATAGTGAAATGCGAGGCACATAAAAAAGTAACATGCAAAATAGGAGAGGGAAACGCGTTTGCAGACAGGATTGCAAAACAAACTGCCACTGATTTGAATACCAAGATGATGACGGTTCAGACAGAGGAAGTACCCTGTATGATAGAAGATGGAGTTGCGACTGTCAAAGAAATGCAGGCCGAGGCTACGGCCGATGAAATACAGGGATGGGCAGAGGGATCTGCTGAGTTGGATTTGGAGGGTTGTTGGGTGGACAAGGGAACTAGAAACTGGATGTTGCCAAATTCATATGTGAACGCAATGGTCACAATGGCCCACAGCCCTACACACATCTGTGCCAAGAAAATGATACAGCACCTTTCTACAGTATGGCAGAATGCAAACATAAAAAAGAATGCAGAGAGGTTGGTGCAGAACTGTATCACGTGTTTACAACACAATGTAGGAAAGGAAACAGTGACACCAACAGGCAGTTTTGGCCCGCCCTCCATGCCGTTTGAGGTAGTTCATTTTGATTTCACAGAGATGGAAAGGTGCCAAAACTTAAAATACGTCTTGGTGGTAATCTGTGCATTCAGTAAGTGGGTGGAGGCATATCCTTTAAAAGACTGCACAGCGATGACTACGGCAAAAGTAATGTTGAAGGAGTATTTTTCCAGATCTGGCTTGCCCCGTGTCCTATGGTCCGATAATGGACCACATTTTGTGGGAGCAGTGGTGTTACAGATATGTGCAGGTCTCCAGATTGATAAGAGATTCCATAGTTCAAGGCATCCGAGTTCTGCCGGTCTTGTGGAGAGGCACAACGGGATTCTTAAATCAAAGATTAGCAAGATTTGTGCGGGAAGCAAGTTGAGTTGGGTGGATGCATTACCAATAGAACTATTATGCATGCGTACGTCTGTACAGGCTAAAAACTGGGCTCTCCCGATACGAGATCATAATGGGGAGGCCGGTAAATTTATGGTGCGCACCTCAGCAAAAACGACTCAGTGAGATAGAACATCCTGTGCTTAGTACTTATTGTGGCCTTTTAATGCAGAAATTGAGTTTGATTCATCAGCAGGTGCAGGAGGCAGTACCCGTGCGGTATACCGGTCCGGGGCACGCGCTGGAGCCAGGAGACTGGGTGCTGCTAAAAAACTTCGAAAGAAAGTCATCATTAGCACCCAGGTGGCACGGGCCTTATCAAGTACTCTTAGCGACACAGACGGCAATACGGGTGGATGGAAGGAAGTCGTGGATCCATGCCACCCATGCCAAAAAGATTCCAACGGCACTGAAAGTCTTGCCTGACACCGATGACCGGAAAGAGACAGCGGTCGCAGAAACGAAAGAAACTGTTGCCAGTGTGCAGCCACCTGATCTGCCAAAACATGACGTGAAACTCGAAACAAAGCCTGAGACGATTGGGGAAGGGCAAAGAGTGCCCCAACGTTGCCCAGCAGAATCGACATCACTGCTGACCGATGTGAAATCTGCCTTGCAGATACCAGCAAAACCAAATTGTGTACCCCTTTGGCGCCCACCAGCACTTGCCAGCACGCCAAAGACCGAATCTGTATCATAATGCGGCGCACACCAGCACCTGCAGAAGCGCCACAGGCTGACTTCAAGCCTGAATCTGAAAGTGCACCGGACTGTTCACGGATCATACGATACCAGGAGCAAGGCGATACAACCTGCGGCCTCGGAAGACAAAGTGATCTGCATTCTTTTTCTTTTGGTGTTTATGTCAACCTCTGGTTCAGCTCATGGACGGAGAAGGAACCAGGGGTGTAGAGGAGAGAAGCGTGAGAATTGTGCAAGTCGGACAATTCAAGACTCGAGGCTCCTCGGTGCGATCATAAAAGTACATGTGTCCGGAACCAGAGCGGACAAGCTGGGCGCACATGATACTGAGGCGATAACTGATCAAAGGTCCTCTGAGCAGTATAAGAAGGGACAAGTGATCTCGCCTAAAAACGAATAATCGAATCCAGGCTAAAAAAAGGACAGGCGAAACTGAAATGTGAGAATTCCATTGAATTTATAGACATCAGAGCAAGCGCGACGAAGAGAGATATCCACAACGAACTGTGATAAGGAAGAAGAAGGACGACGAGAAACATGCCGGGACCGGTTCCAGCCTCCTCCTGCACCACCACTGCTGAAAATGAGTCAGTTATAAAGACTGTTAGTTTAAGAAAAACGCATGGTAAAACAAATTGTATGCTGGCACTAACGATAATAATGTGCCTTATGAGCGTGGTAGCACCAATATCGACAGCCCTAATATTATGGTGGGTAGAAACAATACACCCATTAAAAAATGTTTTTAGCAATAATTAATATATCCACTACTGAAAGCCCGGTTCAGTTGATCACTTATACCCTACCCCCAATGGAAGAAAGACACAGGGAAGGTTTTGGGAATAATACATTATTATTAATCATGAACATGACACATGCAATCCTGAAGAAAACAAACTGCTGGATGTGTGCCCATTTACCACAGCATGCTGGGAAAGGAATGGGGTGGTATGTGCAGCCATTACCATTAAGTTCTGCATGTAGTGCATCTTTAGGTGCAATGTTCTATGGGAAGTGGAATGAGAGTAATACGGGTCGATTAGACAGAACCAACATGAATGAGTTTGAGGAGATAATAATGAAGCCTGTGGGTTGTTCCATTTTCCATAAAGCACAAGTAATAGCCCCAGAGCCCACGAGGAAAAGCACACGAAAGATAACACGACAAAATAGACGAGATAGATTGTCCCCGCCAGAAAAAACATCTGTAATGACGTTTCGTGTAAGAACGGGAGGGAATAAAGATGCGATTCCCCCATCTTACACGCTGAATTATAGCCCAAGAACTGTCCCTTTTTGCCTAAAAGAGAAAGGATCTTCCTCAGTCGGAACATATACTGGTTGTATGAATACAGTGGTAATAAAATGGGAAATAGAACCAGTATACGTAGGTGATCCAGTTTATTTTATATGTGGAGAGAAAGCATACCCTTGGTTGCCCAGAAACTGGGGAGGTACATGTTACCTAGGGCTATTGTTCCAAGGAGTATTACTCTTAGAAACAGCAGCCATGGCCAGATTATCCAGAACTAGAGTCAAGAGGACTGACGAAGGTGTTTTAATAGCAACTGATGTAGCGAAATCATTCATTCCATTTTTAGGACAGATAGTGGACTCCTATAATATAAGGCAACTGTCCAGAATCCTAAAGAATACAATAAACACAACAACAGATATATTATTTAACATGACGTTGGAAGAAAGAGGAATCAGGTTAATGACGCTGCAAAATAGAATGGCTCTCGATGTAATCCTGGTTGATCGTGGGGGAATTTGCAAAATAGTGGGATCAGCATGTTGCGTTTATGTCGATGACTATTCCCCAACGATCTTTGAAGCAATAAAGAAAATGCATGTTCTAAGCTCTGAACTCCCCACGGGAGAAGGGAGCTGGGGAATAGGATCTTGGTTTTGGGGAATACTACGATCTTGGGGATGGAAGTTGATCTCAATATTAGTAGTGGTGTTCGGAATATTCCTAACGTGCTGTTCTTGTATACATTGTTTACCCATAGTTTGTGCAGAGGTAACTGAGGGATGTACGGAAGGATGCATGCATATGATAACAAAGAAAAAACAACCTCATGATCGAACTAGCCCAGACCCAAATGAGATGAGAGCAGTGAAAGAGTTGATGGCAATAGATAATAATGAAGACAATGATGACCACGATAGCATGCGAGACTCAGACATAAGTACTTCAGATTCATCATCACTAGAGGAGGTTTCAATAAATAGATGAGACGTTTGGCATACGGCCAAAGGAGGGTTTGTCAGTCTAGAAATCTAATTTGAGACCGCAAACGCATTTTGGTGGCCGTGGGCCAACCGTCTCATGCACGATATGACAGAATATAGGTTTTCGGGTTTTCCAATGAACGACCATTTTGATGTAACAAGAATCGCAATTTTGTTTTCTAACCATTGCTCATTGCTTTCTGTTCCTATTGCTTCGCAGTATATTTTCCGCTTACACTGCTCGACTGTGGAACATTGTTGTCTGAATATGAAAAGGACAAGGCCACTGGGCCGAGAGGATAACAAGAGTTTCGCTGAAACACAAACGTAGGCAGCGCCAGGAAGAATGCCCGGCTCCCTCCTTAATGTAGCCTTGAAGCAGAGCCGCAGGGCATTTAATCATTTCACAGCTGCCAGCCAGTCTCGTTATATGGTAGAATATGTTAGAATAATACCGCTAAAGGCTTGAATTATGCTTTTCTACCGGCCCCCCTTTGCTGAGCCCGCTAAGAGCATGTCGGCTCCCAGGACACGAATAGCACCTGATAGATAGCAAGGTCTGGAATGCAACTCCCTCTGTATGTAGTTCGCTTCAAAGAACAGAAGCGCCATATTCTATTCAAGAACCGAAAGATGCCTACGCACTCACAAATTGCAAATTGTTACTAGAATAGATGTTTGAAGGTGTCATAGTGGTCGTACATGTCCATCATCACACCAAGTTCAAAGAAACTCAATGAAGAGGCGTGTTATACATGTCATAGCTGATTGTTTGATATGCATTTTGTATATATGTAACTGATGTACGTAATTCTCTCTCTTGCCTCCCTCGAGGTCTAGAGATACACGTCGCGGGGCATGAGACCGAGTTGGCCAACTGAGACTTTTGCTTTGCAATAAAACCCTAGCTTTGGGAATACAACCTTGTGTCTGGCGTCTCTATCGTGTGTGGTGACCCGCCTTGTTTCCATAGACGTCAGGCTCCCCTAGGGGCCCCTTTCAAGATAGTGCCCCACACAAAACTGACAGGGGTCCTTCACCACTTCTTTCAGATGAGGATGGGACCCTGCGTTCTCTCACACTTCCCCTGGTGTGGGACGACTTCTGGGGTGGGGTGTGAACAGCTTGTGCTTCTTCAATGTTTATGGCTCTCATGGCCTCTTCCATATGTGTGGCCCAGTACGTGACTAGCTGTCGGCATGTCCCATTTGAGGATTTTTAGTAAAGGCAAACCAGGTTGTTTAAGTATCTGTTTCCGCTGTTGAGTCAAGGAACACTTTTGTATTATGTGTCCCCAAAGCTCACCCTTTTCAATAAGGAAAGCACCCGTTGCAGCCAGGTGGCATACTCTTCTGTAGAACACATCCAATGACTTTTTGGGAACCTGTGGTGCTTGTCTCAACAGGAACTTCTCATAGTCTATGTTCACAATGAGCGTGAAATATGTTGTAAGAGCGTTTCTGGAGTTGACCCAGAAACCTGTGCCATGCCTAGAAGTTTAAAACAGCTGATGTATCTTGCTGCCTGCATATAATAACAGCATCGACTTCTTCTATGCTTCGTCTTCCACTCCAGCGGCCGCAAAAAATATTTCCATGCGTTCATTCCACAACAACCATCTTGGGCTTAATGATAAAGATGTTGGTTCCCCCAACATGCTGAATTCCGGTACTGGGCAAGTGTGGAAGTGGACTATGGAGTTCGGGTTGCCACTCGGCTCGTGAGGTTGTGTTCCTCTCTCTCTCCTGCCTGGAGTAGTAGATAACGAAACGACATCTTCATCCTCCTCGCCGCCATTCAACTCAAATCTTCTGTCCCTATGCATCTGGCCACTCCCCTGGCCTTCCATGGAAGAGCATAATGCACTGATGTTGGGCGTGCGTGTCTGACTTTTTGGCCAAACTACTAGGTCACACGGGCACCCTTTTAAAACAGGGCCATGACGGGTCACCGCTTGTGCTCTGTCCTCTCTGGGACCTCTCGGGGACTCCCTCACTGGGTGTTGTAGGTGTGTCAGTCTGATTTCCAGTCTCTACGGAATTAATGTGCATTTGTCTGGAAGAAGCCTGGTCGCAGGAGCACCCTAATAGCTAAGGGCCATGACGTTAGCTGGGACACCCTTCCTGGGGGATTCAGTTGTGGCAACGTGTCCATTAGTCTCCTTATAAGTGGGTCCAGCCACAAGAGCACCCTTCATCTCGAAGGCTGCGGTTATGCCCGGTGTATGGTGAGCAGTGTTGGCATCTCATGCAATGTAGGAGGTTTGCTGGCTTGTGCAGTTGCACCGCCATCCCTCCTGCTCCTAACCAGGTGATGTTTGGGATGTGAAATGTCACGTGATATCCTTCCACAGCGACAACGGAACCTGCTGCCAGTGACGTCACATCCAGGAAACTGGCGTTGGAGCCAGGTGGTGGAAGCGAGCATCGGGAGCCGCCTACGCATCACTCTACAGAGGCATGGTAGTACCGACCTCATTGACAATTGTTATGTGCATAGTACATTTATCATAAGGGTGATGAGTGATCTTGCTGCATCAATAACGAGACACTCTCAGCAATACTTCGATGGTACTGCCCACCCAATGGATGTGTGGTTCTCTTTATTAATTACATGTAGCACACATGTGCATCCGTACGTTGTCATGCTGACGTCATCACACTGGGTACGGGAGAGTGATCTATGAGAAAGATGTGTGGGAGTGCATCCTGTATGTGAGAGTGTGGTGCAGTGAGAGATAGACACTGTCTAGGAGAAGCGGGAGTGTTGCAGGGAGCAAGTGCAATACTGAGAGCTTGTGCATGGAGCGAGATTGGTGTAGGCAAGACAGGTAGAGGGAGACAGATGCACAGTGAGGGATTGGTGCGGGCAGTGAGGAGTAGGAGAGAGAGGTGCAGGGGAAGTCGTCCCGGGAAGGGCATGTAGAGAGGGAAGCAGTGTTTGTAATGTGCACAGAAAGCGAACGGTGAATATCATCAAATAATGAGGGATACAGGGGGAGGAAAAGAGGTGCATTGGTAGAGAAAGTGCAATGGGAAATAAGGGTTCATGACAAATGAGCAGCACTATCTGGTGCTGGTGGAGAAAGAGTGCAGGAGAGAAATGTGTGCAGAGAAAGGTATGAAGGTCCAGAATGCAAAAAATGTGCACTGCAGAAATGTGTCCAGCAAATACTATTGAGCAACAGGCATCACTGCAAGCATGCATCGCCATACAATGCTTTTATGATTTTACAATACACGTGCCCCTACCACTGCATACGTTGCCAAGCTTTACATTTATTTTGAAACGTGTTTTGTTTGTATTCAGTTGTAGTTAGCATGGCTCTGGGAAGGGGGCCATGGACGTTAGTGTTCCATATCAACATACCATTGTGATCTGCATCCTGTCAAGAGTATGTTATTAAAATAGTACACATCAAATCATGATTCCTAATTCTCCATATTCATCTTACTCTAGATGCAAGATATCGACTGTGGATATTCTCTTGTTGTCACTCAACAGTGTGTCTGTCAAAAGTAAATATGTATAGAACTGTAATATAATGTATGGTAACTGTAATTGGTACCCAGCGCAGCGAATCCACGGGATACTTTTCATGTGGATTGGCTCGTTTCCGAGTCATACCACAGTGTAATCCCGTGGACGCACGTACGTGCTTCGCATGCTGGGTACACTGCTGTTTCCCATTCATCACTATGGAGCAAAATGGCGCCCTGTTGCTCCATAGTAATGAAGCAGTACGCGCTTCCTAGTGTTCCTAGAACGAACGTGTACTGCTGCGACGTCTTTTCAAGCGGTAAAAGAAATGGCGCTTGAAAAGGTTTCGCTACTACATTGGTAACCCGGAGACTACAAACCCAGGAATACTAATGGTGAATAACCGCCTCGCCGGTGGACCATTACCGCCTAACGGTAATGCCCCCGGTGCCCCCGTTAAGGCACTCGCTACGCTCGGGCCTTTAACTTTGGGCCCCAGGGGCATTACCTTAGGCAGTAATGGCCTGCCAGCTCGGCGGTTATCGCCATATTAATACTTTAAAGCTTATGGATTTTATTATAAGTGTTGTGTAATGTTTGCAAAAATATGTATTCTAAATACTTAAGCTCCTGGTCATGAATTGGAAATCCCCAACGGTACCGAATACTGCCCAAGTATCAGCCATTCAGGCTAAAATTAGCTCTATGGAGAAAAGCGCATTACATAGACTAAACCCGACTAAAGCAGCGCTCGCCCACACATATTGGAACAAATTAGATCCACCCAAAAGGCAAACACTACAAACAGGGGTCCGGGGAGGCAACGAATAGGGGAAAACACTATACTCGCCGGAACACAAGCTGCCCCGGGCCCACAGGCCCTCGGGGCGGAACCACCCCAGACCAAACACTCTCAGGACGCCGGGGGCTTACCCAAGAATGTGGCACCCCTACGGATGAGGGATGAATCTCACGCCTCGCAAGAAGGAATACACAGATCCCAAGAAATATTGGTAGTAATTGTTCAAGTTTAAGGTTCTTTTGTTTAATGTTAGGGGAGGTTGGTGGGTAAAGAGAAGAGGGAAGGAAGAAGAGGGGCAGGCTGGACTAGAACACTGAATCAACGACACTCTGCGCAATGGCACCCTGCCTTGCGATGGCAACTGACCCTGGAACAGTCTCCACCCACTCTTCAAAGTTGGAGGGGGGGAGCGGCGTCCGGGGGTTGTTTTAAATAGAATGATGTTTTTTTTTTATCTTATGAAGAAATTTCAAAAGCATAAAGTGGCACGCCACGGTTCATGTATATGATTAATCTTTAATAAACAGATGTTACCAAAAAAAACCAACAGAACATGTAGTTTATGTGGCGTTGACCTTCAAGAAACCTTAGAACATCTGGTGATTTCGTGTCCAGCACTTGGCAGAGGGGGATATGAGTACTTTGCTATATTTGTCAATAATCCTGATGCAATTGTGGGGTCTACCTTTTGGCAAAGGACTCTGGGTACACAGCTCATGCTGATTTTAGCAGTTGGTCGGCTTTTACAATGTATATTCCCCAATAGTGAATTAAGAAATCCGATATAATGTATTTGGGGTTGTGAACTAACCTGTAATTGAATAATTGGGTGCATATTTTTTTATTATAGAATGGTTTTTAATCTTAATTTGTATGGATATGTGCAAGGTTTGTTTTTAAAATGTGCCCAATAAATATGTATTCATTACTGCAAAAACAAATAGAAAATACGTACACTAACGGTGGCCGTGTGGCAAACCTTTAGTGTGCTATGACATACAGTGTCCTCTCATAATGCACCTGTCTACTGATATTTTAACTGACATAAGAAGATAGCATTCCCCTGTAATACATGTGTGGCTGCACCCTCCATATGATGGCAATACCTGATACATGGTGCCTTAACTGGCATTAGAAGTCAGTGCTACTTAGCATACCCTGGCTGCACATCGGCATAATAGGACGCATGTGACATGAGAAACTATGACTGGCATTGGATGGCAGTACCAAGGTTTATGATTCTGCACTTGGCATATGTTCCATCCTCTACCCACCCATCCCAGCTTCCTCTGCTTCCCCTGCGCACTACCTGTAACCCCTGGGATCTATCCCTATGCCCAACGCTACATGTCTTCCCAAGTAAGATAGAATGTAATGAACCCAATGCATACACGCATTATGATAGTAAATGGCTTAGTAATCTGTATTTAGCATATGATGCCTATATGGGGCATGTGAGGATATCAATGGCAAAAGATGGCAATAATATGATGACATTGTCCATAGCCTCAGATAGCTTTACTAAGTGAGTGCAAAGCCTACCATGTCTGGGCACATATCATATCAAGGCAACACTCTAGGAAGTATATGGGAAGTAAAATAGGCCTTTTATCCACTTAAGCAACATTTAGTATTTTATTACTCTGACCACTATTGCAATTTCCTTTTACTTCAGGGATGTCACTTCCTCTACTGTCATCAAGGCCATGTGATTTAGCTTCACGTGAGACATATCTTATGGCAATAACAGCGAGCCAGCGGGCCATTACCGCCTAAGGTAATGCCCGCAGGGTCCGAAGGCGAGGGCCGTAACGTGGGCCCTGTGGGCATTACCGTTAGGTGGTAATGGCCCACCGGCGAGGCAGTTATTGCCATTAGTATTCCGGGGTTTGTAGCCCCGGGATACTAATGTATTAGTGAAACCTTTTCAATCAGCATCTCGTTTGCCTTTTGAAAAGGCGTAGCAGCAGCACACCTTCATTCTAGGAACACTAGAATGCGCATATTGCTTCATTACTACAGAGCAACAGGGCGCCATTTTGGGCCAACTTGGTCCGTAGTAATGAATGGGAAACAACAGTGTATGTGGTGTGCAAAGCACGTATGTGCGTCCACAGGATTAAACTGTGGTATGGCTCGAAAACGAGCCAATCTACATGAAGTGTATCCCGTGGATATGCCACGCCGGGTACTACTATCACTTCCACTACCACTGGCATTTTGATTAATTGATGTACCTGCTCACACCAGATTGTTCAGTTAGTAGGGGGAATAGAGGGGCATGGACATTGGGGATGAGGTGTTTGAGGGAAGAGAGGAAACAAGCTATTCTGGGTATTGTGCCAGAAGTGCCATGAGGGATATGAATGATAGCAGTGGTTATACTACTGTGTGCAAATCTCGTTTTAAGCATTGAAATTACCAGTTCAAGACTTTGACACTTGACATTGAGGACATTTTGAATAACTAGTTGGAGTTGCTCATGGGTTAGTTGCAGAGAAATACTGACAGCTGCTGTAGACAGACATGTAACAACAGCTTTTAATGAGAAACAAGGATTTTCTTTCCATTGGGATAAAGGGCGATGGCATGTAAAAAGTGGCTGAGAAAAGAAACAAAGACAATATAAGAAATGTTCAGAAACCGGTCTGGGAGCCCCTCTATTGAGAAGGAACACGTCCGGATAACCAGTTCCCTGGGAAGTTGCTGACTTGGGAGGCTCTACAACCACGTTTTAGCTCACTGTACCTTTCACAGAGGAGAAATATTTTGCATATCAGTCTGGTCCCACCGACTTGGGCAGTCCAGCACTGTAATGCTATCCGATATTGCTAGCCATTATCAACAGGTTTTGAATTCTACCTTAGACAGTACTGCACCGCTTAGAGAACATAAGATATGCAACTCCATTAATGAAGAGTTGTGGTCCCAGCCAGAGCTGCACAAATTAAAATCGGAGCAGAACAACTCCCATAAGCAATGGCAGACAACGCTCATGGTAGAAGATACAACCTTATATCTTGAAGCAAGAAGGAGGTGCAAGGAGGCTATATTTAAAGCTAAAAGATACTATTATGAGCTATACGTTAACTCTGCAGACTCTGACTGCAAAGAATTATTTAAGTTTGTCAGATAGATGGAATCTCCAGATGTTAAACCTCAGAATTCTGTCCTCAAGAATAGGGGTTGATGCACTTCTATACAGAATGTGATAATGGAAAAAAATACACACTCCCAATTGCTGCATGGGTTTTGCAGATGATATTCCCTCCTTTGATTTTTTCCACTGTAATGGAACAGGAGGCTGGAGACGTCATTGCATCACTAAAACCCAGTGTTTGTAATGGAGACCCTTGTGCAGCAGCCATTGTTAAAAAGTGTGCTTCTCTTCCTATTCCAATTGACACCAAGGTTATTAATGTCTCCTTTAGCACAGCTTCCATGCCAAAGAAGCTTGGATAACTCCTTTTCTAAAAAGCTCTCCCTTGACCTTGTCCTAGCGACAAACTATAGGCCTATGACAAAAGTTCCATTCTTACTAAAGATCATCGACAAGGTTTACAGCTACAGTCCTACCTAGAGAAATCCAATCTACTTGGTTGCAGGCAGTCCAAATTTAGAACTAGTAATTGTACAGAAACCGCTCTTTTAGATTTGAAATCTAATATGCTTCAGATCTTAGATAAGGGCAGCATGGCACTTCTTATGATCTTGGATCTTTCAGCAACCTTCAAATTGGTGGATTATGATATCTTAGTCAAAAGACTTCAAGTTACAGATAATTTCTCAGTTAATGCCATACTCTGGGTTCATTCCTTTCTATCTGGCTGGTCTGCGAGAGCCTTTAGTGAATCTGTGGCAGCCGCCCCAGTTGGCCTATTATGCAGAGTTCTTCAAGGTTCTTGTTTGTCATCTACCCTTTATAACTTTTTGTTAAGCCTCTTTTTGATATTTTGGACAGTCTCAATGTACTATATATCAATTACGCCAATCACATGCAGGTCTTGCTACAGCTCACTGGGGATTATAGGCTGGCCTCTGCCAACATTAATCAAATCTACAACACTATTCAGGGTTGTGTGGCATTGCATTTAACGTGCAGGTGTTAAATGATTCCAAGATAGAACTACTGATTGTAAGCACTCAGCAAAGACTGTGCAAGCTTCCACAAGAACTTAAAAAAATTGTGATAGGAAGTTGCGTCATTCCTGTTGTAGAGAAGGTTGAAACCTTAGGAGTATACCTTGATGCCACTCCCTCGATGAAGACGCAAACTAACCACATAGTGTCTTATACTTCATACTAATTGAAGCTGCTATTGTATTTGTATCTACAGATCATTGTGCAACATTGGCACTTGCCATTGTGGGCTCTAAGAATGACTACTATGGCAGTCTTCTGCATGGTTCTTCCTTGAGTAACATTTTTTAGCTGGAGGCACTTGAAAAGGGTGCAGTTAGAGATAATGTGACGGAAGCTCATTGAGCTTTGCACTGGCTTCTGGTGAAAGAACGTCTGCCATATCAAAGAGCGACTATCACTCATAAATGTCTTTATGGCATTAGTCCTTCATATCTGAAGTCTAGACTGTCCTTCAAATCCTCAGTATGCACATTACACTCAAATAATACCTTTCTGTTGGTAACACCTCAAATTAATCTTGAAAGAGTGGGCAAGCTGGCTTTCGATTCGATTCGACGGCCCCTAGTTTATGGAATGACCCCCTAACCCGATCTGTGGGCAATGTACTAATTACCATTATTCAAAAGAGCTCTTAAGACCCTTCTTTTTAAATGACCTCTCTGACTATTTGATCGTTTCAGATCTGATTTGACTTCTTGAGTGTTGTATCTTTTCCAGGCTTGGCTTGATCACCTATGTATGGTTCTGTTGTTTCTCGTTTTGGCTGTTTTTGTTTATGTTTGTGTTTTTGCTGTCTACTATGCACTTCTATGCCGATGGGCTGTAGGCTCAGTATAAGTAAATAATACATAAATAATGTGCACCTGAGCCTGTAATGGCCCTGCTCTGCATTGCATGTGGGTGAGAAGGACGGCATCTCCGATAACTACTTTTTACACCCTCAAGGTGTAGGCTCAGACATTCACATAATAAAATGCTGGGATGTCTTTTGCAATTTGTACCTCCACCTTTTATGTAGAGGTCAACTTTGGAGAAATTCTAATTATATATTTTCCGTCATAAAACAGCATATTTCTTGAGGCAACCACCTCAGGACTTTAATTTTGGAGTCCAACTAAAACAGCTCGTGCTGTAAAAGCCAGAAGAAGAGTTTCATGCAGTATTGCCTCCTTTCTCTGGCCCTTTATGAATTTGATTTTATGGTGTTATTTTGATAAACAGTTGCTGCATTTGGTGTGAGTGCCCTTGCCTTGAGACATGAAGAACGAGTGTAATATGAGCATTTACAGAAACGAGGAGAGAAAGAGGTTTTAAATCTTTGTCAAGGTATAGAATTTCCCAATGTGTATTGAACTGTTTAACTGCATATTGACTTTTCCTTCTGAAATGTGTAATTTTTCAAGTTATTCGTCGCTATATTTTCTTGTTCTGTAATAATATTTCTTCATGTTTTCAGTTGTTTTATATACTACTGCATTGCTTTAATGTTGTACTCTCTCGCAATGAATATGTTTTGTCTGCAGCTCCTTCTTCCTCAAATTATCTGGCTTTGGCATGGCTTCTTTTAAATCTGGGGTGCTATCCAAGTGTTCTATTGTTCCTTATAATTTCATAATGCTGGCTGTAGGCCTGTAGGACCTATTAGGGCTCAGTCGCTTTTTCAAAACAGTGTGGTCTGTAGAAGTCCATCTTTTGCATACATTGCCACATCCAAACAGATATTGTTGTGCTATCGGTTTCCATAGTCATTTGGATATTATAGGTACAGAAATACAACATATTCTTGAAGAGTGTCACCATCCTAAATTAACAATATATCATGTAGGAAATGGCCAGAATAAACCACGTTCTGTTATGTGAGGCAGTCCTAATGGTTCCATACGTGTTTCCTCCTTCAGAAAGGCCCCAATAAAGTTTGGAAAATGACGAGCGAATATAGCCCTAACTGGTGTAACTTCCCTATGCATGTAGAGCCCATCATTGATAAAAAAAAAGGTTTAAAAATGTAAACATAGCTTTTAATTTGAGATTATGTATAATGCCTGTGTAGAGTGCCGAAAAATCTTTAGCAACTAGAATAGGGTATTGTTAATAGGCAATACGATATCCTCAGTGTCAATGAAGCTTTTCCAGATGCTACATGCCAATGGATGGACAACATGTCTGACTTTGTGCACTTTGGTCAATGAATACAGTACTACCATAGACGCATATGGACAAGTAGGTATTTCTATATGTCTTTCTCGACCAAAACCTACATGCTCCATTTCTTTATTCGATCATTCCACTGCTCCCTCAGAAAAGACAAGGTAGACGTTTGGTTCCCATTTCTTGTTAGCAGTGCTGGTCAAACAGTTGTCTGAGAGCATCCACGGTATCTTTTAATGTATCAATGATCACCAGGTTGTTACTACTCGCTTACTCTATGATGATGACAGAGTGATCACAGCTCAAGTTGCTTGGTGCTGTGTATTCTTACTGAATGGGATTTTGGCATTTCTCAGCATGCTTCTCAATTGTACCTTGTCTGGGTTTATTAATATTTTGCATGATTGGTTAGTGGATGACATTATCTATATGTAGGAGATTTGTATTATTAGTTCATAGGGTTCTGTTGTCGTGGACTGCCTGCTGGTGGTTCTATGTTCATTCATTCTTGTTTTGTTTTGTCGCAGAGTTTGTTGCTGAAATTATTCGGCTGAAAAATTTCATAGAATGTTTTCCTTTCATTGGGGAGATGCCCTATCCTTCCACCTCCTACTACTTATATGCCCTTACCGAACCCCCATATTTTGCGATGATTTTATTCAGCCAAAATATTTTGGCAAAACATTCTGCAGAAACAACCCAGAGGTGCCAACCATAAGGATATGGACTTGGCAACAGTGGCAACCTATTCAGCACATCATTCTTTAGCACTTAGTGTGGCTTAGGTGCCAAGTTGGTGATGGAAAGCAATTGCTACTGACACTTGGAGTAGGTCTTGCGGTGCAATGTATGTCAACTCCACATGCAGAGGCTTGCTTGGAGGATCCATTATTTGCCACTCCTGTGCTTTATCCGGAGCCTGCGCTTTATCCGGAGACATTAGCGAGTTCTCTGGACAGTTCCGTTTCTTTGGTGCACCCTACGCACAGGCCTTCATTTGGCATGGCTCATGGTGCTATACCATATATAGGCTCATCTATTACAGCATTGAACCTTGTTATATCAACACTAGTAAAGTTGTATGAGTCCTTGTATGTTCAAATTAATGATCACGTTGCTCTACTTACTCTGTTGAACTCAAAGGTTTAATTTATTGAAGGTTTTTTGATGGCCACTTAATTTTACTACTTCTGCTGTCTAAAATAAAAAGCAAATGATAAATAACTCAATGGCAACAGTCAGTACACCAAATTGACACATCTCTGCAAGAAACTTCAATGCTGCAAGACATCTCGTTGGCTAACTCAGTCAAAACTTCCATTCCTCTTTTTGTGTTTCCCCAATAATGGCACCAGAACTTCGCTTGCGGTCACTAGCCCTCCCTGTTAACCGTCTTTATGAACTGAAGATCAAGATCAGCAAGCACATTTTTCAAACTTTAATAATGGAAAAAAGCAGAAGTTACACCCAATGAACTAGCTTAATACGAAGAAAAAAACATAAAAATCAAAAAGCTGCAATAAGACCCTCAACAACTGGTCCAAGAAAATGTTTACGATCATTAACGGATCCTCTGACTGATAAATCTAAAGTTAAAGCCCAGCACAAAGGAAAGAACAAATAATAGAACACAACACCCAGTTGAGCCTGATTTCTGAATCCTGCCAGGGTGAGGGCTGCTCAGACTCTTTCATTAGAAGAGAGATGCTAAATGTTACCACACACTCTATAGCGTTGGAAGAACCCCCTCTTGCTATCTCTGTATTGTCTCGGCAGGTTCAGCAAGTAACTCTTCCTGCTTTACAGATGTTGCCTTTAACTTTTTCTCAACCACATTTGAATATGCAGGTGTCGAATTATCGGGATTCCCAGCCTCTGGTCTCCCTTACAATTGAGCATAAAAGAACATTACTGGCAAAAAAGCAACAGTTCCATAAAGATGGCCTTCTGAGACAATCATCAGCCTCTTTACCGTTGAATCTGTCTGACTGTTCGCGTTTAGCTGCTCCTCTGGGAGGGGCTCTGCAAGGCTCTGATAGGCCCACGTATTCTACGTCTTTTTAAAAAAGAACTTATTTTGTTTATTTGTAACACGCTGGTACACCGCCCAAGGCCATAGAACCGCGGAGACAAGACAAACAACAGGTAAAACAGATAGATCATAAGAGTAATTAAGTCAGCCAAGACGGGCAAACCAGAAGGGGAGCAAAACACTGAAATCATTCAAATAACAGAGTCTTTAGCCTGTGCCTAAAAGTCGAGATTGCTCCACATACTCTATGATCTGGTGGGAGGGCATTCCAGAGCCGAGGTGCGGCCACTGCGAAGCAGCCATTCTGGACATGGGAGAGTTTGGCTACCAGGGTTTCCACCAGGCCAGTGTTGTTCATACATAGTGCTCGCCTAGCTGGCAACCATGTAATGCTTTTGGCAAAATAGACTGGATTTGTGCCATACAAACAGGCATGCATGAACTGGATTCTCTTCTGTATTGGGAACCACTGAAGTGATCTTCTTGCTGCAGGCACATTTTCAGTTTTGCGCAAACCAGTCACTGCCTACAACTGCATTATTCTGGACCGCCTACAACTGATTTATCTCTGTTTTTACAATGACCTCCAGAAGAGTGGCACAGCTAGCCAGATTGGATCCAATAATTGCAGGGGGCAGTGTTTCACTGTCCGTCTTATCAAGAAATGGTCTCGCCTGTACGAGTAACTTGACATAGTAGGAATCACGAGATACCAGGCTACTGATGTGTGCTTTCACAGTAAGCTCCGAGTCCAGTATGGGACCCAGTGTTTTAACTTTGGGGAGTGTTGGTAAGAGGCAGTCAGAGATTTGAAAAGAGCCATATGCCATATCCAATTTACATAGCTTGGAGGCTGTGCCTACCAACATAATTCTCGTCTTCCCATTGTTCAGTACCAGGCCATTAGTAGTCAGCCAATGATGGATGCGATTATACATGTTATTAATGGCCTGTGAGTCAAGCTCATGATTGCTGATAAGGGGAAAAAGACACTAAGTGTCATCCGCATAATTTACATATCCGACCCCTTCCGAATTCCAGGCAATTTAAAAGAGGTAGGATACAAATGTTCAAAAACGTTGGGGATAGGCAAGAGCCCTGGGGCACCCCACACTCCAGAACATATTCTTCTGCCACAAAGTTGTCAGAGAAAACTCTCGCCATCTGCTTGGATAGGAAAGAGAGGACCCAACTGGCCGCCAAGTACATAAATGGTGGGCAAATAACCAAACACCACTATATGCTGTGCCCCCCCTCATATGCCATTTCTCCCTATCTGTACTGTAAATGCAATAGTTTCAGCTTTATAGGTGTTGATAACCGAAACTAAAAATGAGAAGCCTGCTCCCATTTTCAAAATCCTAACTGGAGCACTGCTTGGTTCTAAAGTGTCTTGTAACCTAGTGATTAAGATGGTGTGATCAACAAGATCAAACGCTGTGGTAAGATCTAATAGCATCAAAAGCAATGCTTTACCTTTATCCACATGTTGCAGAACAGAGGTTTTTAGTTCAAGGAGAGTGGTTTCCATGCTATGATTTTTCCTGAAACCAGATTTATTGGAGCGGAGAATGTTATTAAGCTCCTGGAAATTTTTAACATTTTGATAAGCCACTTTATATAGGATCTTCAAAAGAAAGGGTGAGTTGGTAATTGGACGATGGTTGCCTGGGCTGTTGGGGTCCAAAGAGGGCTTTTTTCATAGTAGTGAGATCCAAGCCTGTTTAAGAGAGCTTGGGACAATATTCTCCCTGAAAGAGAGATTGACAAATTTGGTTTTCACAAGTAGATCAAACATGTCAGCTTCCAAGATTTCACAAAACCCAAAGGTTGCTGGAGAGGAGAGAGCATATTCTATGCTGACTCTGGTGGATAGATCCTGGGTGATGCAGGGCATGGAGCGCTGTCCATCCCTAATCTTAGGAATTTTCTGCCGCAGAGAGTTCTGGATATCCATACACCAAAGAGTGTCTTTTGTCACTGAGGAGGTCACAGGCCACTGGTCCTTAACACCACCAAGTACTCTAAATATCTCTTTAGAGCATTTAGAGGCATCCTTAATTCTTTGCTTATGGAATAGTTTCTTGGCGTGCTGTATTGCAACTTTGTAGGATTTGGCGGCTTCGGAATATCGAGCTTTGTCCACCAATGAAGATGTACATCTCTACCGTTTCAATGCCAAATTTTTCTTGCACTTCAAAGTTTGAATTTCTGGAGTATATCATAGTTTAGAGGGCTAGGATTTAACCAGCCTTTGCTTTAGAGGGGCCAGAGAATTGACTGCCTCTGTCATTACAGCATCATAAACTGAAACCAATTCGGTTGATGTTTCAAAGCTCTCAAGGGTCTTAAGTAGGGGTTCAAAGAATGGGTGCATAGATGCAGGGGTAAGTTTGTGCGCATTTTGACATGTGACTTTTGTCAGGACCACTCCAATTTTCTGTCCTAATTTTCTGTCCAGGTATAGGACACTCTAATTGAAAGTGTATAAATACGTGATCCGATCAAGGGTATAGCGTGGTCTCCACTTTTTCTACTTGCACCCCATGTGTAACTACCCAATCCCGAATCCTGCCTGCATTATGTGTGGGCTGCAAGATATACTGAGTAAAGCCCAAACTTCATAACAAGGTTTAGAGGATTCTGTCATGTGTGTCAGATAGATCATCAAAGCCTAAATTAACATCTCCCAGCATAATGGTCTTAGTGCCAGGCTTCAAATATATGGACAGCCACTCACACAATTGTGAGTAAAAGTATGACATGTTATTAGGGGGGCGGTAGATTAGAAGTAAATTACAGGTATTATTGGAATCAATGGCCCACTTCATCTCTAGGCATTCACAGTTAGAAATGTTCTCAGTGTTCACCTGCTGAATATTGAGGGAGGAATGAAAGATGAGAGCAACCCCTTTCCTGTTGCCCTATCTGTTCTAAGGGCTTTAAACTCTAGGGGTATTGCCAGCATCAGCTCAGCACCTGCTGCTGGATGAAGCCATGTTTCTGTTGCAGCACAGATGTCTATGCTATAATCTTGGATAAAGTCACAGATCGCCATTGCATGTTTAATCAGAGATTTAGTATTGATTAGAGCAAAGTGCACAGGCTTAGGCCCGGTACCCAGGATTTTGTTTTATCACCTACTATATCATTGGTGGATGGTGCACCTGGAATAAAGCTACTCCCTCAATTTATATTGGCAGTGCTAGATGTCATAACAGTGTTTGATAGGTGTAATATGTTAGAGGGAACTATCGAGTTGCATGAGCCAGAAAAGACTGCCTTTGAAAAAATATGACAGGACTGAGGAAGAATGCAAAAAGCAGGCTCTTTCCTGCATTAGGCGTAGTCAACCGAGCCCGGATGAGAACTGGCGAAAAACTGCCTATGCATATGGCCTCTTCCTATACAACAGTTGAACAAAGGAGAGCTCTAACTGGATCTGGACTATTACCTTGATTACAGGTTTCCTCCATGCAACCACAAACCAGTCTTGTTGTAAAACCTTTGCATTGTCTTATTTTGGAACATTTAGTGGACTCCAATGATCTTAGTGTATTTAATCTTACACATGTTTTAGACTTGTTTGATATTATTCCCTCCTTATGATGCATTCAATATAGAGATATAGATCAGATTGAACGATGCTGAACTGGATCGAGTTACATGTTCCCTCAAAAATTGTCAGAGTTGATATTCTGGATGCTGTGCAGAATTGAACAAGGCCATCATTTGACGGGCTGCAAATCGTGCTCTAGAGCCCTTGAAGCGCAGATCGGCTATTACATCTTGCTCTCCTCCGATGGTTACATGCACATAAATGGCTGTAGGTCAAACTAGAACAATTGAACTTACTAACCGCTCTGATTGCAGCAAAGTGGAAGAAAACTGGGCTTGGCTCCCGGGTGCATTAGTAAATGGACAAAGAGTAATTAACTAGACCATGTGAGTTATACAAGGAACCTTAAGATAGACTGTCTGCCGGACAACTATGCAAATGTGTTAAATATTTTTTTTACAAAAGCATGCTTTTTCTGAGAGACCTCGAGTCTTTTTGCACATAAAAACTGTTGATGTGTACATTCAAAAGCAGAAAATAACTTTAATAGCTGACATTAGGAATATTTCTACTATGGATGCAGCTGTAAAACATGTCGAAATCAGGCGAAAAAAGCAAAAGTAAAAAATATGGATTCAGGGTTACAGAAGTATATTGGTAGAAAATGATGAAATTCAGCGCACATTTGGCGCCTCTTAAAGAACGAGCAGTCTGCATTGCAAACAAACCCAATCTATGAGGAAGTTTGGGTGACTTATTTTACAGACTTGTTGGTGGGCCAGTGCCTAAATCAGCAGGACACTCCTTTGATCCCGGATGAAAACTGGAACATTTAGTTTGATAAGAACGCTATTACCTATTTGATTAAACTAATCAATCCGTCTCAAATGTTATGTCTAAGGCACAGCCTCTTGCCTGGGCAGAGATTCTATTGCCCTATTTAAACAGGTGTTGGAATTTAAAAGCGTCCCCTCTTCTTGAAAAAAATCGATTATAATTCAAATATCCAAGAAGGGGTTCAACGTTGCTACATAGACAAAATTGATTTACTCTGAGAAATGTCATTGGAAAATATGTGGGGTTGTGTGTGGGGTATATAAGGGGTAGGGGTTAGAGAGCAGGTAATAATGTTAAATGAATTGGGGAGGGAGTTTGGGGGTCACCGTAAATCAAAATGTTTGTTTTTAAGTCAGTAAAGTCAGTAAAAAACCCATCGAAAAAACGACTGTCATTGTTATAACATAGAACCCAAGCAGGGCGATCAGATAGGTCCCCAGAATTATCACTCCGCTATCCGACAGGTCCCCAGAATTATCACCCTTCTTGATGTGCCCGCAAAAGTATTTGCCTCTTTAATTTTGAGGCAGCTACTTTGTTGGGTGAAAGAGAGCTCCTCTTTTGATCTCTTTCAATCAGAGTTTGTTGCAGGCCTGGGTACCTCATTAAATACATTTATGTTGGAATTGACCCTCATTTTTGATAAATAATATAAAAGATCTTTAGAGTCAAACATTTATGCAAGTTTGTTACATCCAGAACAACAAAGATGACATCACAATTTGCATCATCAGTGACATCCTGCAATTTTATTTTGTTCAGTGACAATAAGAATTTTAAGCAGAACAAAGTTCAGTCTGTTGCCCTCCTTAGGCTGCTCCTTCTGTTCAGGAGCTTTGACTTCTCAATCAAGAAAAGGACTTCTTCCCTCACCCTTAATAACTGCCCTGACAACCCAAAATGGGTGGCCAATGTTTGTGCATTGTCTCTTATCAACCACATTAATTGGTGTCTGCAAAGCCCAGCCGGGGAGGTAAAACATACCGAAATTATCTGCACACAGAAATAAACGAACCAGAGAACACAGTTGAAAGACACAGCAGGGGAAGTGAAACATACACATGAGCTTGATTTGCTTTTAACTTTCTTTACTTAAGATATTTTCATTTTAAGATGTTGTCAGAATGTCCACAAATTAAAATATGTGTTGGCTGATAAGGTACTAATGTTTTTGCAACACTTTCCCAGAAAATTAGGGTTTGCAGATATCTTGTTCAATGATATCCACATTCCTAGAATCCTTTGCCAACTCAGTGTTATTTTCCAAGGTAGAAATGCTGATAGCAAGTGAAACATTTATCTTTTCATTTTGGGCGTCTATGAGTCTTTTACAAAGACAATCTTTTATAAACTGTGCTTACAAGACAAGAGGCTAGAAAATGTTATGGTTCACAATTTGTTTGGTAAACAATCCTGTGCCAGCTCAAAAAATCTGGCACCATTGTTTCCGGACCGGCAAACTATGGGCTTGCCTGCCAGAGCCGCCGTGCCTGACAGGTGTGGCCCTGCCAGGCATAGTGGTCACACAGAAGCACCAGCACCGTTAGAAATGGTGCCGGTGATTCCGTGGTCCCCATTCCCATAGAGTCTTCTAAGACTCTATGGGAATGGGGACCAACAATTCGCCGGCGTCTGACTTTCTGGGCCACCAGGGTTTTGATCTCCCGGTGGCACCAGGAAGTCAGGCGCCGCTAAATAATTATGGGTCTGGTGGCAACCTGCCGGTAGCATTGACACGGTTACCGCCAGATCCGTAATGAAAGCCCATGTGTATTATTGCCCTACATACGATAATGAAGCAATGCATACTTCTACCAAACAAACTTACATTTGAACTTAATCTAATACCCAAATGTGTCTCCTGCTTGTTTCCGAATGCAAACACCACCTAGTAAGGATGTTGGTACTAAATCTTCAGTTTGTCTAGTCACTTGTTTCCTCCTCCTTTTTGAATGAAATTACATCTAGTAACAAATGCTGTTACTACACTTCAATTTGTTTCTTTACATGTGTTGCATTTATGTTGGGCTCCTTTACAGATTCACAGAAGACTGATGACAATGCTAATAGGCTATATTATAACATTCTCAAGCAAATTGCCATCTGCCACTGCCATATTTTACATCACATGGCTGTCTCTATCTGTCAAGATCACCTGCTCCTGAGCCCATCTCCCCTACAGGAGTCTTTCTCACAATTATTATCACTAATATTAAGTGACAAAGGAAAACAAGATGCTATAATTGTAAATATGATGAGTGGGTGTACAGGTGTCCACACACACCCTGCTTAAACTGCTCCCTTGTAATGCTGATCACTTTGTTACCTTTTCTGCCTAAGCCCAATGATACTCAGATATGCTATATTTCATAAAACTCCGAAGAGAGAGAAAATTAATCTGTAACATGTATTGGAATGAAGGCTGGCACAACTGAAGGAGGTCTTTACTTGAGAGTGCATGTCCCTTAGATCAAGTCTGAAAATGCTTCATTTTGTTTTGTCTTTTTTTTATTAAGTGCATTTCACATTTAGTGACCTTTTTCACTACTCATCATTCATAAAAAGTGAACATGGAAAATTAAGATACCATATAAAATACAATACATACGTCATATTTAGACACACACACACTTTAAAATCTGATAACATCATGAAACTCATCGTGATGATGCAAATACAATCAATCCATGCAGAAATGTAATAATGAATCCTCTTAAATAATTAAATTATCTTTAAAACTCCAGGGACAATTTCCTATCGACCTGTTGCCATATGTAAAAGGCTGTTGAAGCAGTCGCTAATGACTGTGCGCTGAAAATGGATCGCCAGAATGTATCTGAAGTATGGGGGTTAATGTTGTTGTAAGCCTTCCCATACTGCAGCCACATTGGGTCAGGATATGGTGAGGTGTTTCAACCTGGTTAGCACACAATCTACATAACCTTTCAAGCCTAGGAGATTCCATCCCAACCCCTGTATTTTCGAAGACAGGTAGTGTGTTTAGTCAAAGCGTGAGTATGAATCTAATTAGGACCGGTAGCCTACGGTTTAGCAAGTAAAACTTCGGAGAGCCCAGAGAAAAAGCCACATGCGAGTAGACCTCATACTTGCGGAGGCCGGTCAAAGAGTCCAATGCTAACCCTGCCCCATGGTGTATGGACTTCTCCTCAACTTCTCTGGGAGATTAGCGTATGGACTTCTCTGGAAGATTAGCTATGTAAACCTCCACAAAGTGGGACCTCGCCAACATCTCCAAACACCTGCACCAGATACTTTAGAGAACCTTCTGGAGTGGCCCACCATCCAGCTCAACAGCAAATCATCTCCCGTACAGCCATAATGGATCTTGCCCCAGAACTAGCAGGCAGCAATTATCCAGAGTGCCAACAAAGGAGGCACACCCAATTCCAGCTTTATCGCCTCGACCAGCACTCTACCTGGGAGAGACAGTAAAGAGTGAAGAATCTTCGCTTTCAGACAAGGCAGCCAATCTACTGCCCTTATTAGAAAAACCTCTGTGGCATACAATATGCCTGAGATAAATGCAGACCTGCAAGCAATCATTTTTGCCTCAAGCAAACAGCCTCCCTGGGCATCAATGATTTTAAATGCAAGCCATTTTGCCCAGGCACTATGAGAAATTCTCTCAGCCAGGTGGGAAGGCGATAATGAAGCCCTAATAAAAATGCCCAGATAATTATACTCTACTACCTTCAGGAGGGATGAGGTGATCTTTCAAGTCCACCAGGACTGCCTTGCCCACCTGAAGCCATCAGTCCAAGTCAGTACTTTGACCAGGGACTTCTCCACCCAGCTGGAGGAGGCCGCTGAGATAGTCAAACCAGAAGTCTTTCCGGGCTTCAGGCAGATGGTTGAAGAGAGAGTTAACCTAGCTGATGTCTGTGAGACTCTGGAGCAAAAGCAAAATTGAAACAAGTTTTCTTAGATTTTCAAGATCTCTTTGCGGTGGACTCATATGACTGTGGTTGCACCCACATCCACACCACAACAATTCCCACGGACCCTGGCATGACTCCAGTGTTTGTGAAGCAATATTGCTTGCCACTTGCATCAATGGAGTCCCTTACTGAAATAATTAAGAACCTTGGGTCCCGTGGGATAATTCGTCCAGTCCACAGCACCTTCAATAATCCGGTGCTGGGGATTTGAAACCAAACCGCCAGTGGAGACTCTGTGCTGACTGAAGGGAGCTCAACAAACAGGTCCATACTTCCCAATGGCCTCTTCCCTACATTGACCAAGGGCTAGCCCAGATCCAGGGGTCAAAGGTATACACTGCCATTGACCTGACCAATGGGTACTGGACTGTACCTGTCAGTAGGGAGGACCAATACAAGATGGCCTTTACCTTCGGGGCAGCAGTACACTTGGACCCAGACTCCCTTCGGATACATCAATTCCCACAACAAATTTAACATCTTTCTGAATAAGGCCATGCCCGACTTGGGTGAAAGGGGTAACCTGGCCTATTTAGATGATGTTCTAATCAAAAGCTCAACCGTGGAGGAACACATAGCGGAGATCCATTATGTTCTGACACAGTTGAGGGCTGCCGTAGCAAAACTCTCTTTCCAAAAGAAACAGTGGTGCAGGACCTGTGTGAACTTCTTGGGGCATGAGATAACTCCTCAGGGCCTTTGTCCCCAGGAAAAGAAAGTAGAAGCACTCCAGAAACTAAAAGACCCCTCTGTCAGTCTAGAAAAATGGACACCGCTCATGATTGATGGCAAATGTATTTTGGTGGCCATGGGCCAACCGTCTCATGCACGATACGATAGAAATACAGGTTTCCGAGTTTACCGAGTTTACCAATGAACAGCCTTTTTGATGTAACAAGGATCGCCATTTTGTTTTCTAACAATTGCTCAACACAATGTAGGCAGCGCCAGGAAGGAATGCCCGGCTCCCTCCCGAATGTAGTCATGAAGCAGAGCCGCAGGGCATTTAATCATTTCAGAGCTGTCAGCCAGTCTCGTTATATGGTAGAATATGTTATAATAAAGCAGCTAAAGGCTTGAATTATGCTGTTCTTACGGACCCCTTTACTGAGCCCTGTAGAGCGTGTCGGCTCCCAGGACACGAATAGCACCTCATAGATAGCAAGGTCTGGAATGTCACTCTTCCCCGTATGTAGCTTGCTTCCAAGAACAGAAGCACTGTGTTCTGTTCAACAACTAAAAGATGCCTCCGCACTTGCAAAATTGCATATTGTTACTAGAATAGATATTTGAAGGTGTCATAATTGTCGAAAGTGTCCATCATCACACCGAGTTCAAAGAAACCCAATAAAGGGGGTAGTTAAACATGTCATAGATGATTGTATGATATGCATTTTGCATATATGGAACTGATGTACTTAATTTACTCTCTTGCGTCCCTCGAGGTCTAGAGATGCACGTCGCGGGGCGTGAGACCGAGTTGGCCAACTGAGACTATTTGCTTTGCAATAAACCCTAGCTTTGGGAATACAACCTTGTGTCTGGTGTATCTATCGTGTGTGGTGACTTGCCTTGTTTCCATAGACGTAAGGGACCCTCCCCCACTTGTTCCATCGTATACTTTGTAATTGAGTAAAGGCAGAGAACGGCGAGGACGGGACGATCGAGCCGGGATCAAGAGGTGTTCGGGGCGCCCTGTAGAAGAGATGAGAGATTCCTTTGCAGATCTGCACACATCTGATCCCTGATCGACGTACCCGGCTAGAGAGCAAGGAGGTGAGGGTCCCGAAACGAGGCGAAAGCCAAGAAACGCAGACACAACGTCATTAGTTGCGTCAGTATACAGACGACTTGTGTCCTGAAGGACAAATTGATTTATCAGGTGAGTCATTCCCCAATTCAAAGTAATCCTGATATTGGTTGAGAGTTGACTTTGCAAAATCAAACACCCTAGGTAAGGTTGATTAACAAGGGGGAAGGTTGAAACATGCCTGGGGTATTGTCCACCCTAGCAGGGTTTTTCCGCTGTGGTAGACCATCTTTGGAAGATGGCCAAATTGCACCACCTGGGGGCACGCCAGCATATGAGATGTATGTGAAGTATGGAGTGGGTGCAATAATATTCTGTGAGACTCTGCGGGTACTAAGGAGCCTCCTTGGACTGACTAATTACAGCAGAAAGTTCATTGAGGACTACGCAGAGATCACGAGATTCCTGATCCATCTGTTGAAGGGTGGGGGTCAAGTGGGAGTGAGGTCCAGAACAAGCCGAGGCAGTAAGACAACTCAAAAGAAGCCTCTCACAAGCGCCTTGCCTAGCTTACCCTCCTGTAAAAAACAAGGAGTTATTCTTGGAGACAGTGATCTCAAATACATGCTTGACTGCAGTATTATATCAAAAGCATGACAAGGTCAATAAAGTAATCTCCTATGCGAGTAAGACTTTATCCTATGTGGAGGAAAAATGTAATGATTGTGAGAAGGAACTCCTGGCAACGGTGTGTGCATTGAAGAATTACCGCCTGTTTATCCAGGGGAACACATCATAGTGGAGTCTCCACACCAGCCTCTGCAATATCTTCAAAGTGACAGAATCCAGCCCGAAAATGTGAGTAATTCCTGAATTACTTCCTGGATTCTGTCAATGCAAGGCTTTCCTGTGGAGGTCAGATATGGCCAAAAGAAGAAGAGTCTCCTCATGCAAGGTCTGGCCCTAAAACCGAGGACAACATGGAGCCATACCTTAATTCCCCACACAAGATCTATGAAGAAGACAAGTGTGAGGGAATGCTCTCGGCCATTGTGGATGGGTGCTCCTACCATGTTGACAACAACGGGGAAAAGGAACATGTGGCTGGCGTAGGGAATGCATGATGCCCCAGAACCCTCCACTGGGTACAAAATCTTTCCCTGAAGTAGTCAAGTGGCAGAGCTGATGGCTGTGCATCACGCCATACTCACTGCTGTCCAACACCAACTCCACAAACTGGTCATAATCACTGATTCAGATTATGTACGGAACAGGTTCGTTGAGCACCTGGTTAATTGGAAACCCAGAAGCATGCTATGTGCTAATAATAAACCATTAAAACATGGAAAATGAATACATTAAATCTTCATTGATTGCACCTAAGAAAATGAGCAAAGGATCACTGAAGAATAGATGGGAAATATTGCCAATTGTTAAGGAATGCAAGTGTCTTTCCCACTGCTGACATCCCCTGAAGATGTGTGGACACAGTAGTGGGAACATTTCCATAACCATGCTATGTTCTATTTTCTAGCATTGAACTAAGAATCATCCCAAGAATCATCAAAGAGGACCACTCGGGGACTGGGAGGAAAATCCCAAGGTGCCCAGAGTGTCGCTCCATACTCCCAACCGGAACTGGCGAGGAGAGCGGGTCGCCTCAATCACTGACGGGAGAAGCAACTGAATTTCTCCATATAGACAGAAAAGAACACCCCAATCTCCCGACTTCCCTTTGACGTGAGGTCAAAACCAAGTCGGGAGGGGGGATCTGTGTTATGTATTGACCCACTCCGTTATTTTATGCGGCATCTCTCTCATAGTTATGGTGCAAGAAAGAATAACAGGGGACTGCGCATGCGCGAGCCGCGCATGAAGAGCTAATCGTCTCGGGCTCCCGGCGGCCGCGGAATATATCCTGTAATTATTCTGCATATCGGAACCACCCGACCTCAAGACACAGCACCTCGGTGGCGGACGTCCCCAGGCAACAATAGGTGCGGCCTGGGGCAAAATCGGTCCCGGGAAGGCGAAGAACGCGACCCCGGATTCGCCGGTGCGAGACTTGCCGCCATTGCTGTGCGGCTGCAGAGCGGCCGCTCCGCCCCCTCCCCCCCTGAGCTATCAAGGTGCGGGCACTTCATAGAAGGCAGGAGACGGCCCCGAACCGACACCTACAAGCTGCAGCCCGGAGCCCCTCTCTCCCCGTGCCACACAAGACAGCCGGACCGGACAGCATATGAGAGGAAGAGGACGGGGGACGAGGCCCGGAGCTGAGACCTCTCCGCCCCTCCCCCCCGCCACTGGGGAGACAGTAGCATCTGGGGTTGAGCCGCGACGCAGACACGGGCAACACAGTGTCGCGTTCCCCCCAACAATACCGACAAGGTACGTGGAGCCTCTACCCCACCCACCCAACGAACCGAGGGACAGTGTCCTGCACGAAGGAAGGGGCACACCCCCCTCCCACAACAACAACGGAGCTGGGTGAAGGGGACTGAAGGCGCTCTCCGCCCCCACCTCTGGGAGCACCCTGTACTGGTGCGCATAACCTCACCCTCATACTGCGAAAGGGCTTGAAAGGCCCAGAGGACTGGCCACAAAGCAGCAACTTTGGGACACGATTGTTGGAGGCACGAAGGCCCCTGCTGCAGGACCCATAGCCCCACTGGCAAAAAGTTCTGGACACACACCCCACAAAGGGGAACAACTCCCAGTGGGGACGAGCATTGGGGCAACCCCCCCCCCACAGCTCTACCGGACTGCAGATCAAGGGCCTTGGGCACCATTACCGCTAGGAGACCGGGCCGTCACCCTACAACCAGGACCCTGTGAGGATAACACTCCTACAGAAGTGCACGTGGTGGGGTGTGCGTGACGGCGCCCCTCTGCGCTTCGATCCACTCAGGAACAGTACACATTCGTGATAGTGGGCACGGTCCTCACGTGTACGCAACTTCAAGAAGCCCCCCCCAGTGGACCACAGACTCTCCAACAAGTATACCGGACCACCCAGAACTGGGGTTTGGTGCTTAAGCAACCCACGCAGCCCCTGTCCCTGCCGGTGCTTCGAAACAGAGACAGGGTGGCAAAGGATAGATGACCGGCGAGCCCACCCCAACTTGGTCCCCTCGGCGATCCCCGCGGGGCATCCACACGACCCACCCGGGCCTAAATCCTCACATAAACCACCGACTCGGCCATGGGCAAAGACAAGGTCAAGCGGCAAACCCTGAGGAGTAGAATGGACTTTTACACAGTGGAGGCCCCCTCCCGCCAGGAGACACAAAACCCGGCGGAAGCAGGCAACAGGAAGGAACTCAGGAGCCCAACTCTCCCTGAATGACTTAATGAAGGCAATTGGGGACTCGAGAACTTCGCTGGAACTTAAAATAGGAGGTGTCTCCACGGAAGTGTCTCTCCTACGCCAGGATCTCCGCAACCTGTCATCCAGGGTCGGAGAAGCGGAATAAAGGGTGTCGGATACAGAAGATAACATCTGCCAGTTGGAACAAAAACTAGCCATAATCGCCCAGAAAGTCAACCAACTTGAATACTGGGCCGAAGACAGTGAGGGCAGGGCACGCCGCAACAACCTCAGGATTCTCAGGATCCTGGAGAGAGAGGAAGGCCCTAGTGTCAAACTTTTCCTAGAGGACTGGCTACCTCATGTCTTTGCCCCCAAGAAATTGTCGAAATTCTTCTCTATCGAGAGAGCACATAGGGTACCCACTGGGAGACCCACCCCAGGAGCCCCGCCTAGAACAATAATAGCACGCCTCCTCAACTACCGAGACGCTATCCTGCAGATGGCACGGGCCTCAGGCCCAATCACATACAACGGCTATAGAGTGGGGTTTTTCCCGGACTATACCAAAGAGGTCCAGAAGTCCCGCCAGTCATACGACTCTGTCAAGAAGAAACTTCACTCCTTGTCAATTAAGTTTGCTCTCTTCTTCCCGGCGATACTCAAGGTCCACCACGAGGGCACGACCCATTTATTCCACAATCCCAAAGAAGCATGGGATTGCCTCGAAACACAGATCCTCAATGGGCCCATGGCCCGACGCTCGCCCTCCGGACTGCCTGCGCGCAAACCCGGGCCCGGGCAGCGCTCGCCACCCTTCACTCAGATAGACCCGGAAACCGCATCGCCACAGCGTCCCACCCAAAATACCACAGAGAACGGATGAGGTCTGGGCACCACAGAACCGAACTTGCCACGTGACAACACGGAAACTACATCATTGCGGCCGCCACCGTTCAGGTACCGCAGTCTCCGCAAGGGCTACCACCCTAGGTCGGGTCATCCCGACGCAGTTTAAGTTCACCAAGTTATAAGTTCAATGTTTGGGCGACAGGTGCTCCCAGTTGGGGGGGAAGTACAGGGTGGGTGGAGTTTTGGGGAATCGAGGAAACGGAATCACGAGAAAAGAAAATGGAAACCGACGAGAGCAGACAAGGCAAACAAACACTGTTTTGGGCCAGGACCACAGACACAAGTATCTGACAGCCTTCAGGCGCTCCAATGCGAAGCGGCCCCCGGATGTCCCCCCCCGAGAGGAAAACGACATACGTCCCCGGGGGGAAAAACGCAACTGCCACTAATCCTCCCTGCTACCCCACCAAATAGACTCACGCAGACAGGATGAACACCAACAAGGTGACAATACTGTCCTGGAACATCAATGGCCTCGGCTCTACCATAAAGCAGAGACTGGTGCTCCAGGACCTAAAACGACACTCGCCGGACATTGCCCTCTTAAATGAAACGCACTTGATAGGCACAAACACCAACTTTTTCAAAAGGTCCAACTACTCGAATGTCTACCATGCCGGATTCACGAAAGGAGCCAGGGGCACAATGATTCTCGTTCACAAGAGAGTCCCTCTCCAGGTTAGGAAGATCAGGGCGGACCCCCGGGGCCGCTATGTACTGATGCTAGCGGACATCTGGGGCGAGAAATGGGGCCTGGCAGCAATCTATGCCCCCCCCACGCTGACGAAAGAACTGCTCGCCGAGCTTCAGAGCTTGCTCCTGGAGGAGGAGGCTGAAATGTGGGTGCTCGGAGGCGACTTTAACGAAGTAATGGACATCACAGTCGACAGAACCTATAGGCGAGCTGGAACATGCCCCACCTCCACGCCGTTCGCCATGTTCGCCGAGGCCTCAGAAATGGTGGACGCATGGCGCACACTTCATGGAGACGAGGCAGGGTTCTCCTTCTACTCAGGTGTCCACAAATTATTCTCCAGGATCGACTACGCCTTCATCCCCCGCCACATGACCCACAGGCTTCTCAATGCTGCATTCCTCGCAAGAGGAATCTCGGACCACTCCCCGCTTCTTTTAACTCTCAAAAACTCCTCCTGTCACCCGGATTGTAATTGGCGCCTAAATGCATACCATCTCCGTCTTCCTGAAATTGCGGAGGAGCTAGAAAAGAGGACAACAGAATATTTTTTCGAAATTAATGAGGGCTCGGTTGACTGCCCGATTTCGATCTGGGAGGCATACAAATCAGTCCTACGAGGGGAGGTTATTTCCACGGTTTCCGCCTACCAACAACGCCAAGTCCAGAAGATCAGGGAAGCAGAAACACGCGTCCTGGAGTGTGAGCGACAAATCCTTATACAAAACACCGAAGAAGCAAAGGAAGCAATGCTCACGGCACAAGACGCCCTCAGTAACCTGTCCCTAGACAACGCACGAACTGCCCACCAATTAGTCCGGAGCCAAATATATGAAAGGGGCGACAAGGCTAACAAGACTCTGGCCTGGTTGAAGAGACGCGTGCAAAGCAGGGGACACGTAAGGGCAATCAGATCTCTGGATGGGACATTGTTGACAGAAGACTTGGATATCGTCGAGGCATTCGCCACCTATTACAAGAATTTTTATACCCCACCCATTGGGAATCCATCAGTTGAACCCTCTCGATACCTCAACCACATCGAGATTCCGATACTCCCGCAACACCAATCTGATCTCCTGAATGCTGACATCACTGACACCGAGGTACAAGATGCACTGGCGCAACTCCAACCCGGGAAAACTCTGGGCCCCAATGGGTTCCCAACTGAAACGTGGAAGTGCCTCGGTGGCATGCTACCTGCCCACATGCACCGCATGTTTCTACGCAGCAAGGAACTAGGAGCACTTCCCCCAGACCTCAGGAAGGCATGCATAGTTGTCATACATAAGCCTGGGAAACCCCCAGAGGAATGCGCCTCCTATCGTCCAATATCCGTAATTAATGGCGAAGCGAAGGTCCTTGCCAAAACACTCGCTAACAGACTGCTGCAAGTGATGGAGACCCTCGTCCACCCAGACCAATGTGGTTTTATGCCAAATAAATCAACTCGGATGAACTTACGCAGAGTCCAATTGGCGCTGTCCAGGGCGAAGGAAATACCAGCCACACTCGCCCTCATGGCGGTGGACTTCGAAAAAGCCTTTGACTCTGTGGGGTGGGATGCTTTGTGGGAGATCATGGCTAGGATGAACCTGGGGCAGACATTTATATCCTGGGTAGAACCTTTATGTGCATCCCCGGAGGCCACGGTGAGGGTGAACGGCAGGTCCTCCAAACCATTCCCCCTGGGTCGGGGCACGAGACAGGGAAGCCCGCTGTCTCCACTCCTCTTCCTCCTTGCCATCGAGCCGCTAGCGATTGAGCTTAGAGCTAACACCAACTGGACTGGTTTCGTCTGGCCGGGAGGGGGAGAAGACCGCCTCTCGCTCTATGCGGATGACCTGCTCTTATACCTCAGTAACCTGAGTATCTCATGCCCGGTGGTCTCCCTCATACTCAGGGAATACCAGTACTTTGCAGGTCTGAAGGTTAATGATGCCAAAACCATCTTCTTCCCGATTCAGGATGGCGAGTCGGCGATCCCGGAGACCTGCCCATATCATGTCTCTATCAGGGAACTCAAATACCTGGGTATACGGCTCGACCCGACGCTTGATGGGTTCCCCCGGCTTAATATACAACCAGTCATAGAGCGGTTCAACAGAGACACTCCCCATTGGCAATCTCTTCCCCTATCGCTTATGGGCCGGGCTGCATTATTCAAAAGGATGACCCTTCCAAGACTATTGTATGTCCTCCAAAATACCTCATTCCCCATCCCCCGAGAAACATTCGCACTCATTGACAAGACCCTGCGCACACTGCTATAGGGCGGGAAACAATCCAGGATTGCCCTTGATACGCTCCAGAAATCAGTGTGGGAGGGTGGCATCGGTTTACCCTGCATACGCACCTATTACCTGGCCACACAGATAGGGGTGGTGAATGACTGGATCCACGTGGATCCCACACTTCCACACACCCGTATAGAGCTGGAGACCATGTCCTGGCTAACACCGCTCCAAATCCTCTACGCCACCCACAATCAACTCCCGGTGCTGCCCAAAATGACCCACCACATCTGGCGCGTATGGCGGGCCGCACACAAACTAATCGGCTGGGAAGAACCGCCAACACTGTCGCAACCCATATGGCACAATGCGCTCCTACCGGAACTAGTGAAAATGGGCTCCTTCAGTCACTGGCTGGCAAAAGGAATACACACATTAGCACACGTGATACAAGAGGGTCGCCTCCTGAGCTTTGAGACCATGCGCAAACAATTCGACCTGGCACCCATGGACCGGTCTCAGCATGCGTAATGTCCCACACCATCCGCACCCAATTCCCCGACACTAAGGTCGTACCTTCCTGCTCTCCCATCGAGACCAATATCCTTCCACAGCACATCTCCTCTAGGGTCACTTCCACTCTCTATCAGGCCCTTAACTCATTTGGGGCTACACAACTCGACGGGCTAAAGGCAAAGTGGGAAAGGGATCTGGGCCCCCTGGAACCTGAAGATTGGGTGGAGGCGCTAATGTCCCCCAGAGAAATTGGAATAGAATCCAAGCTCAGACTAATACAATTGAGGATTCTCCATCGTTCATACCACTCACGCACTGTGATGGCCAGATGGGGTGGAATAGAAGACGGGACATGTGTCTGATGCAAAACTGAACCTGCCACCTTCTACCATATGATATGGGACTGTCAGGCGATACAGGCCTTCTGGGTGGACTGTGTCAACACAATCTCAGCCGCTCTGGTGACACCAATCCCTTGGGACCGCAAGATGATACTCTTGGGCATTGGGGGTGAAGTAGACCTGTCCAAATATGAGAAAATGTTTTTGGCAATTGCATTGGGGGCAGGCAAAAGACTTATTGCGGCCAATTGGGGATCTGCCGAACCACTGAGCCTGAACCGTTGGAGTAATGAGTTGGACAGGTGCGCAACCTTAGAGCGCCGGATCTATAATGCGAGGGGCTGTCCCCGCAAATTCAAAAAAATATGGGGTAAATGGCTAGGCGCTCAATGAACCCTGCGGGTGGGGGTACACCGGTAACGCTGCTAGCATTGTTTGCCTGCCTTGTCCTATTGATGTCTTACGGTCCTCATCCCTACGGGCCCTGTTGCGATGGATAATTGCCTTCAACGTGTATACCGCTGATTCATGTCTTATTCATGTACGTTTCTCTATGTTATGTTGTTAAAATTCAATAAACAGAGTTATAAAAAAAAGAAAAAGAAAAAAGAAAGAATAACAATGGTGGCAAAATGGGATGACCATCTACTGGAAAAAGATTAAGGGTCATTCTAAAGTAGAGGGACCAGACAAAACTGGAAATGACCTAGCTGATCAGCTGGCCAAAACCAGAGCCATACAAGGGGATCTACTCGAGATCGAGTCCCTGTTGGGGGAAATCTAGGTCACTGCTATCACTAGGTCACTGACAAATGCTCACAATGAACTATCAACTGCCGAATGGAGTAAAGAGACCCCAGATGCTGATTTGATCACGGCTCAAAAAGGGGATCTAATAATTGGTACATTTTATCAACACATTGAGAACCCTGAGAACTTTCCCCTGACGGATACCGATTACATTGGAAAAGAGGACCTCAGAGTGTTGATGAAATGTCCAAAAATGTTCCGAATCCAAGACGGTCTGTTGGTGAGGAGATCCATATCTGGCCATGACCAGTGGGTGGTCCCTACCTCATTCCGAAACCTGATGCTAATTCACATCCATGATGCGGCCACAGCCGGTCATCAGGGGTTTCATACGACATTAGAAATCTTGCAAGAGGTTGCATACTGGCCACACATGGGGCAGGACCTCAACCAATACTTGAAGGGGTGTCTTGTGTGTGCACAATTTCAGCCAACATCACTCACACACCGTGCTGCCCTCCAAAAGAGGGGGATCACACTGCCATGGTCAGATTTGCAAGTCGATTTTATCGGGCCCGTGATTCGCTAATGTAGTCGGAACAAGTACATGTTGACCATCACATGCTTGTTTACTAAATGGGTGGAATGTCTCCCAGCCCCAAATTGCAAGGCAGAAACAGCAGCTACCCTGATGATCAATCACATCTTCTCAAGTTTTCGACTACCCCAAAGGATTGAGTCAAATCCGAGGTAGTCAGTTAACTAGCAAAGTGATGACAAGGATGTGGGAGATAGTTGGGGTAAAAAGGAAACTACACATTGCCTACCAGCAGTCCTCTAATGGTGGAGTTGAGAGGTACAATGAAACTATTGTGAGCATATTAGAAAAGTGTGTGGCAGATTCTGGGCCAAGTTGGGACATTCAATTACCCCTTGTCCTGATGGACATCAGATCTACCCCTTCTTCTGCAACAAAAATGTCTCCATTTGAGCTGATGATTGGATGAAGGATGGTGCTACCCCAGCATCTGCTATACAGAACACACGGGCAGACCTTGATAAATGCCTCCAAAACTCATGAGTATGTTGAGAATCTGAGAAAACACCTTCAGCATGCTTTTGCCTATGCTAAGCGGAATCTAGAAAGATCTGCAGACAGTATGAAGACCCACTATGACCTTAAGACAACTAAAAAGGAATATCAAGTAGGAGACCGGGTCTACTTTTATAATTTCCAAAGGAACCAAACCAAAGAGCGCAAATTCCTCCCAACTTGGCGGGGTCCTTTTGAAATTGTGGACAAAATCTCACTAGTCGTCTACAGAATCCGCATCCCCAAGGGCAGTTTGACAGAAGGGGAAGACAAGTGGGTCCACATAAACCAACTAAAAAGTTGCCACCCCAGGCATACTTTGCGGCAGTTAGAAGGGTTTACCGGGAACCCAGAGGGGGAAACTCCAGACACCTAGAAAAATTATTAAATCTTCATTGATTGCACCTAAGAAAATGAGCAAAGGATCACTGAAGAATAGATTGGCAATTGTTAAGGAATGCAAGTGTGCCCACTGCTGAAATCCCCCGAAGATGTGTGGACACAGTAGTGGGAACATTTCCATAACCATGCTATGTTCTATTTTCTAGCATTGAACTAATAATCATCCCAAGAATCATCAAGGAGCCCTGAGTATCGCTCCATACTCCCAACCGGAACTGCCAAGGAGAGCGGGTCGCCTCAATCACTGACAGGTGAAGCAACTGAATTTTTCCACATAGACAGAAAAGAACATCCCAATCTCCCTCTTCCCCTTGACGTGAGGTCAAAACCAAGTCAGGAGGGGGGGATCTGTGGGATGTATTGACCTACTCTGCTATTTTATGTGGTATCCCTCTGATAGTTATGGTGCAAGAAACAATAACAATGGTGGCAAAACTCTTGTGTGTGCCAAAAACCTCCAAAACCGTGTGTTTAAACGCACAGAAAGATGGATGCACAACCTGCCACCCATGGTGCATATGTGGTGGGATAGAGCATACACTGCAGAAAATGTGGCAGTGGGCTCCATGACCAGCAAACAGAGTGCAGAGAGAGAAGCAGCGTTTTGCAAATGACACTCCAAAATGTGCCTATAAATGACATTTGCTTTGTTGCTAAAAACTCCAAAATGCCTATACACAACACTTCTCAACATTCAAAATCTTGATTGGTGCTAAAATTCATGTAATCTAATGAAGCATGGCGAATATACAAAGTCCTAAAGTGTAAAGAGCAAAACATTTCCTCAGACAAACTAGATTATCTGTAAACTGACTGCTCCTGTCAAAATCTATGTGCAGTACACTGGGCTACCTGTGAATGACAGCTGTCAGATGAGCTTCTGATGAAACCTCAAAGTATCTAAACTAAAAGTCTGCCAGATTAGCAAACATAAAAGGATTGTTGCTTAAAGGAATACGTGTTTTTGATCCCACATATTTAAAGCTAAGAAAGTAATGTATTTATGTTTGATGCAATAAGTTTTGTTTTTTCTGGGTTTAAGAAATTAAGAATAAATTAACCTGGCTGAGCTGCAAGGAGTGGAAAATCAGGTTTCTCCCAAGGGGATGGAAATCCTCTCAGCAGAAACTCACTAGGAGATGATAAGTGTGGGTTAGGCCAGACTTTTTTCTACAAAAAAAGAATGAATAATGGCAGATCCTCCAGCCCAGGAAAAGGACGTGTGAAAGGGTCCTAAACTGCTCCTGGAAGGAATTCCCCAAAGGAGGGGGCTACTCCTGGACTCCAGGGAGAGACAGAGGGGCGGACCATTTTCTATTAAGAATGAACAATGAATAATTTTTAGAGAGTTGTTAGTCTAATTTTTGGCTGCACAATTTAAGAGGTGGTAGAACTGTGTAACATATTCTGGACAGGAATGGCAATATATGTGGTTTTATGTGAACTGTATTAATACTAGAATTGTGAACATTAACACACACATCCCTATTATAAACACACACATTTGTAAACATTTGCAGAAAATGTGGAAAATGTGTTCATGGCGAAAAGGACAAAATTCTGTAGAAAGGTGAAACAAGATCCCACAGCTGCAGGATTTTGATGAACAGATGTAATCTTTGTGGGAGGTTTGTGTAGAGGTGACCAATGTAGAAATATGTATTTAGAATACAATCCGATTTTGACACTAGTAGCTGAGGGGAGGTTTCTAAGGGCTGTAAAGCTAAACCATAAATGTGACATCATCTGGCCTTGATGCAATCACTCAGATGCAAGGCGGAGATGAGGCCCTGATCCAATCCAAGCTCACAGGGGCAAGCTTAGTTAAGCCGGCCCATACACCCCTTTTGAGATGTTATTTGAAAGGCTAAATAGAGACAGCTGACAACACATAGAGACTCACTGATTCACTCACTTTCCTGATTCTGGCGAAGCATTTTGTTCCAGCATTCTACATCCAGCTTTAACATCCTTCCAGATCCAGATGCCAAGACTCTTGCTAAGCAGTAGAGAACCATTGACTTTCAGCAAGGCCTAAATCCTCCAACTTATTCTCACAACCCAGTGGAGCGCTGTGGTGTGGGAAGGCCTTTGGAACTAGTATCCTGAAACTCTCTAGCTTGCTACCACAAGGCTTGCCTGAGGAACTTGCTATCCAGCTGTTTTGAACTACTCAGAAACAAGAAGGGCAGATCCTGTGCAGATCCGGTGACCAGCCTATCTGATCCAGTCCCGCACCTGATGTGCTGTCCTTTCCTTGATAGACCCGATCCAATGACCAGAACTGAGGGTCCAATTTAATTACAAAGGACTGTAAGTATTAATAGGAAGAACAGTGACCCATAATATATCTGCATGGTATTATCACAATCTCAAAACCATTCCCTCTTTAATTCAGAACCATAGTATTGCTAGAACTTTCCTTGCGCTGACTTTTCTCTCATCTGTGTTACTAAACCCTAACTTCTTATTGATTTGATTAAGAAAAGTAATTCCCAAACCAAATGGAAACTAGAGTATCACACATGAATAGAGTAATGAGCGGCCATGAATAACGGATTCCTGTGTGGCATTCTCTTTTTTGTAGTCCTTAACATAGTATAAGAAAATCTATCTGTCAATTTTAAACCCGAATTTATGTTCTCCATTCTCGCGCCTATTTTGCAAAAACGTCTTTTACTAAAACCTCTATAACTCTCTCAGTTTTTGTGATAGAAGCGAAATTTCAACTCCTACTCGTACCTAACATCCTTAGCTATCCACGTGTGAATTGGCTTTAAATTATTTCCTACATTGACTTTGAGATTTCAAATGTTTTCTTCTGACTAAATCATTGCTTGTGATTGTTTGCATTTGTTCAAAGCGGCCCCAATAGGAATTTATAATAATTAAGTATTTTTGACCACATTTGGTATTTTTGCTTAGCCAATTTCAAAGACAATTTCAAAGCCAATCTGACAGTTGAAAAGTCAATTCCGTTTTTCTCTTGTGTTTGAAAGGGGAAGGTGGGGGTGATATACTGTTTGATTTGTGTTATTCCCAAGTACCTGCTCTGTCCTCACACCTATTTAAATTGCCTATTGGTGGGTTGAGGGGTGTTGCAGGATGAACCTCTAACCATAGCGCTATCTGTTCCAAATCAACCCAAAAGTATTCTTTTCTGTGCTGCAATTTTTTTTGTGTTCATTATTCGATTCCCAGTGCATTAAATATATTATTCAGTGTTCTGTCACCCCAGTGGTGATTGTTGTTACCTATTAAAATATATTGTGATTAAATTCTGAATACATAAATAAATATTTACCTTTGCAAGCTAGCCTGATTCCTGGTTCAGTGTGACCGGGGGGTCTCAGGAGAAGGGTGTGATATGAGTGGTATATTGTTCAGAATATTTAACTTATAGATAAAAATAAATAAGGGTTTCATTGCACTACATGCTGGGCGTGACTTGGGTGTGTGCCAGATTGAAATCACTTACAAAGAGCTAGAGGCAAATCAGAAATATACTGTTGAAAAGCAAGGGGGCTAAGGGACACCCCTGCTTTACCTCTCACTTAGTAAAGAATGAACCAGATAGCTCCCCATCTTTTGACAATCTAACCCTGACCTGGGTGTCACTGCACAAAGGTAATAACAACAGGGTAAATTATGGCTTGCTTGAGCCGAAGTAATAATTATCATCCCAAACCGTAGGGGTATAGTGGTACACAAAAGACGGTTGGACGGGGAAAGGATACTTAAATTAGCAGTATACAACTGCCATGGATAAGTAGTGAAGGTTGGGAGGTCCGTAATGGATGCTAGATGAAGAGATGCTCTGGCCCTCTGATCAGGTATCCCCTGCCCTACCTGTGGTGGAAAGGAGGGGGGTTGTATCTGAGGTAACCCGAGTGTGAACAAGCCTTAGTGTGGGGCTTTGTTTAGGAGGGAAGGGGTCGTTGGATGAATCGCTTTTTGTGGGGTGGTAGGTATCCCCCAATATATGGTGGTAACACTAATAGCCTGTTGGAAAAGGCAAAATCAGGCACCACCAAAAAGTTCTAGGTTGCTTAGAGAGGGAAATTATATCTCGTAGTGATGACTCACGCACCTTATAACTAGCATGAAGGGTGTGAGGGCATTGGGATTTCCAAGTGACTGCTTTATTCACCCAAATGTCTCAAAATCCTTTGCATGCGGGCGATTGTCTAGGTAAAAAAAAAAAAAAAACAAACAAAGAAAATGTCTAAAAAGTGTACATTTTTCCGCAAGGCTTAATTTCGAAGTCCATACCGACTTTTCGTGGAGTAAAGCAGGGCTGTCCTTTGGCTCCAGCTTTGTTCATATCTTTTCTCAGAGACTTCAAAGAGACCCAAACCACACTCAGATCATTTCCACCAAAAATAGGTAACACAAGGGTCCCGAGACTTTTATATGCAGACGATTTGATATTACTTGATTTCACTCAGGTCGGTCTGCAAAGACAACTGGATAACCTTACAGTTTACACCACTGAAAATAATTTGGAAATCAATAAGGCAAAGACTAAGATAATGATTCTGCAAAAACCAGGAACCAAAAAGAAAGAGACCTTTCGATGGCACCATGAGACAAAAATAGAAGTGGTTGACTCATTCAAGTACCTTGGAGTGCAACTGTATAGTACAAAGAAAGCACGGAACATGCAAGAGGAACTGTGGTCTAAGGCCAAGAATCTGGCTGCACAACTGAGAGCAGTTGATCGAAAATACGGCAAATTTTCTCTCCAACCGGTGATCAGCTTTTATAAGGCCAAGATCATTCCCTCGCTGACATATGGTATGGACGCTACCCCTTGAATTCCTTCGGCCCTCTGGCTTAAACGTGAAGGTTTCATTTGGAGATCGGTGCTAGACCTACCTAAAACCACTGCCGTAGCTCTGATAAGACGGGAACTCTGCATTGTCTCCCTAAAAGCAGTGGTGGACATAAGAACTTTACAGATATATAGGAAAGTCATCCATCCTGAGAGCCTGGAAATCTACCGCATGATTGCAGAAGAGATCGATAAAGGCAATAACCACTCTATGAATGAGTGGGCCATGGACAAAAATTTAAAACTGCAGGAAATTGCATGCAATAAAGAAGATCCTAAGAATAATCCTGTTAGGATTAAAATTAAATTGGAATACTTGGACTGGATTTCTACCACAGAAAAAGCCACACTTAACAAACTACTAGTTCATCTCCCTATGACTACCAATAAATTGAAAGAACATATGGCTTACTGTAAAAGATATCCAAATAAATCACTTATGAGAATCTTTCCGAAAGCTCGTCTTAATGTCCTGCCGACGCAAGAAATCCTTGCCATAAGAACAGGATCCATGGCTAAAGCCTGCAGACTCTGCAAAAATCCTGAAGAGACAGAATCTATCAGACTCCTGCTGATGATCTGCCCAGCTATGCATCAAGCCAGGCTAGCCTTTTTTAGTCCTCTGATGATAAATTAATTTGCTGGCAATGAAGAAACTTGGTGGAATCGCCTTATCACTGGGGACAAGACACGATGGCACACATCGTCTGCCAAACTTCTGAATCTGGCAATGGAAAAAATAAAACTGAATATTGCCGTCTGATCCCTGTCTACCACACATTGGTCAAAATGCTGTCTGTTGTCCCCCGTGTGATGTCTTTGCAAATCTTTCTTCTCTGCAACAGAATTTGTCTGTGATCTTGTAAAACACTTTTTTGATTATATACAAGTAATAAAAACATTTAAAAAAAAATAAGTTGATAAATGAGGAAACACAAATTTGCACAAAGGATGCGATTAGGTGGATTTCGGACATATCGATATCTCCCGTAGAAGTATATGACACGTATAGTCAGTATACGCCAGAAATGCAGAGGAAAGTGATGCCGGTAATGGTGGAATACCTGCAGGATCAATGTATAAAAAGAAAGATTTGTTGTCCCGCAGAATTATTGAATATCTACAAGAGAGCTTTTTCATCTAACTCTTCTTCAGCTGCTTTAGCGCTCGATCTAGCTCTGCTGCTCAGTAAGCATTCAGAGTTTCCTATCTCTCAATTGCCTATGAGAGAGATTCTGCCGACATTTGTCCCAAAAGATGAGATTCCAGCTAATGTTGCAGCAGGTACTGCTGCTCAAGAAATTCCTGCACATTATGGCCCTCATTCTGAGTTTGGAGGTAATCATGGCGCTATTTGCGCCATGAGTACCTCCAATACCGGTACCGAGTCTGCCCTGGTTCAATGGGGATTTACCGGTCTATTCCGACCTTTGCAGGACCGGTAAGTCCCCATTGAAAAAGCCATTCCCCATTCCCATTTCAGCCCCCATAGGGCTCAATGGGAAGGTGCTAATAACGGTACCGCAAATTGCGGTACCGTTATTAGCTCTGAAGTCCCTTATTGGGCTCCGTCCATAACGCCTTGTAAAAGCAGGTGTTAAGGAAGGGACCCGCTAAGGGACCTCAGAATAGGGTGCAAAGGAATTACCGGCACTGATGTCCTTAACAGTGCCCAGTATCCCTTTGCGCCCAACTCGGAATGCGGGCCTATGTATCACAGTTTGTTCATGTCCCGTTCTCAAGACAGGAAGTGAACATCATTAAACAATCCATTCCCGATATTAGAAAGAATCCGACGGGGTTCTATAAGGAGATGGAATCTGTATTGCAGTCATCAGTATTTACCTTGACCGATATTTATTTCTTATTTCCCATGCTCCTACCTGTTGATTTGTGGAAACAAATTAGGACTGTAGACGATGCAGCAGGGTTAGGACACACATAATAATACTGACTTTGCCTGAGAGAATAGTCACGAAATGAAAAGCTATAATTCCTGAAAGAAGGATTATTTGGGACAAACTTACTACTTGTGTCCAAGGGATGTCTGTGGGTGCTACTAAATTTTTTAATCGGTTCGAACAAGTGTTTTCAGATTACAGTGGACAAGATTTGAGCACAGAGTCTGGGAAGCGACTTTTTGTAGACAAGTTTGTGCGTGGATTGTTGCCTGTCTTCGGAGAGCACTTGGCAAGCTAAATCTCAGTCTGAAGTATTGCATATGGCTCAGCACTATGAGAACCTAGTCAATAATGAGAAAGAAAGAATTGAAAAAAGAAAGGGAGACTTGAAAACTAAAGTTCTTTTACAACAAATTGTTAGAGGCCGTAGAGGGGGTGATTCACAGTTTAGGGGACAGTATGCTCCACCGGGAAATGCGCCGTTGGGTCCTGTAAACATGAACCAGTGTGCTTATTGCAGACAAAAGGGTCATTGGTATCCTCCAGCAGAGGTCGAATAACGCATTTGGGAACATGGGTAGATGATCCAGAGGCCGTCCTGGGGCAGGGGGTCCTGGTAGAAGTCAGTTTTCTCAAAATTCGCAACCTTTTTCACAGGATAATCAGGCACTGAGTGTGGATAATAGAAACATTTTTGATCATCCTTCTGCTGCATATCTCTCTGAAGAACTTCCTTTTGATGACATTCTGTTTCGTTAGGATTGCCCGAAGCAGGGTTTGGAACCGATGCCTATTCCCGTTAATCAGAAAGGTCCCTACATTGAGATGGTAGTGGGAACTAGGAAACATCTATTATTGATAGATACCGGGGCACAGAACAGAAGTGTTCCATTCACCATTCACAGGTTCCAAACATTCCACTGTCAGGGCAATCCAATTTATCTGTAGGGTTTTCCGGTACGCCAGTAGTCTGTCCGGTCTCTTCACCAGTACCGATTACATTGGGTCCATTCACAGACCACTGTCCATTTCTTTTGACTATGAACTGTGGTGAGAATGTGTTGGGGTTGAATCTGTTGAAGGAATTAAATGTGGTAATTCATTGTTCTTCGGATGGAGTGCGTTTGACGATTTTACCACAGCAACGTTCTGTCTCTCAGTTCCTGACCAGACCTTTGCCGCCGGAATTTAGTGATGTTCCGGAGTGTTTGTGGGCAATTGATGACAATGATGTCGGTGTTCTACAAATTGAGCCTGTTAAGATCATTTTGAAACATGGAGTAAAGTTGCCACGTATTCCTCAGTATAAGATTTCGGTCGATGGTGAGCAAGCTTTGAAATGCATAGTCTCCGATTTTGTACATCGTGGGGTAATTGAGGAAATTGCAGGTAGTTTGTGCAATAGTCTGATTTTGCCTGTGTACAAAAAAGGCGATAATGCAATTCCCTTCCGTTTCATTTTTGATTTACGTGCCATCAATAAGATTGTTGCTCCATAATTTCCTATTGTGCCTGATGTGACGACAATATTAACCATGATTCTGGATTCTGCTACTCAATTTAGTGTTGTGGATCTTAAGAACGCTTTCTTTAGCATTCCTATACACCAGGATAGTAGATACCTGTTTGCGTTCACCTTATGGGGATGCTCGTTTACCTACACCTGTGCGCCGCAAGGTTACACGGAAAGTCCTAGCATCTATAGTAGGGCTTTGAAAGAGCAGCATGACACACTCGAGTTGCCTACCACTTGTACACTGCTTCAATATGCAGATGATCTACTTTTAGCTGCTGACTCGGAACGTGCCTGTAAGGAGGGCACCGTGTTGTTGCTTATACACCTAGCAAAACATAGACACAAAGCTTCACTCAAAATGTTTCAGTATTGTCGACAGGAGGTTGCCTATTTATGCTATCTCCTGTCAAAGAAGGGAAGAAGGTTGACGCCTGAATGGATTAAAATCATTTCTAGCACGTCTGTCCCAAATACACAGAAGGAAGTCAGAGCCTTGATAGGAATGGCTTCTTACTGTAGGCAGTGCATCCCAAACTTCTCGTTAACGATTAAACCAATGTTGGCTTTGATGAAGAAGGGCATTTCTTCGCCATTGCCGTGGAACTTGGAACACCAGCAAGCGTTTGATCTGCTCAAGACTGCACTGTGTTCGGCACCAGTTTTGGGCACACCAAATTATGAAAAGGCCTTCGTGTTGTATGTGCATGAACGTGAAGGATGTGATTTGGCTGTATTAATGCAGGAACATGGAGGGAAGAATAGGCTGTGCGGCTACTTTTCTTCCGCCCTTGATCCTGTTGCATGCGCTTTGCCAAGATGTTTGAGAGCTGTCGCTGCTGCTGCTGCATCTGTAAAACAGAGCGAGGGAATGGTCCTAGGCCATACTTTAACCCTGATGGTACCTCACTCTGTAGATGTTCTATTAAACAGGACACAAACGCACCACCACACCTCTGTACGATTAACGAGATATGAATTGATCTTGTTTGCTCCGCACATCAAAATTCAGAGGTGTTGTGCCCTGAATCTGGCTGAACTTTTACCTTTCCTGCAAGGTACTGCTTGCAGTGACGAAGCGTCACATAACTGCTTTTACACCACAGAGCAAGAGACAAAAGGCAGAATCGATTTGAAAGATACTCCTTTGAACAATCCACAAGGAGAGCTGTTTTGTGATGCCTCCTGTTTCCAATTTCCAGATGGTACATCCACGGCTGCTTATGCAATCACCACATTGGGCACAATTGTGGAAACCAAAAGAATCACGCATAACTCTGCGCAGGCCGCAGAGATTATAGCATTGAACTTTCCGAAGGGCTTACAGTAAATATATATTGTAATAGTCAGTATGCTTTTGGGATGGTTCACAACTTCGGCAGACTTTGGGCAGAACAAGGTTTCTTGACCTCCCATGGAACTAAAATCCAGTATGGCTCCTTGATAGTGCGGTTACTCTCAGCGCGTGCACTCCCCACTCAGTTAGCAATTATGAAATGCGCAGTGCATCAGAAGATCATAGATAATGTGGGAAAAGGGAACGCTTTCGTTGACCAGATAGCCAAACAGACTGCCACTGATCTCTATTCAGAAATGTATACTTCAAGGGAAGCCACAAATGTTTGTACTTTGGATGAGGGTATCGAATCTGTGAAATATATTCAAGCTGATGCCACTTTAGAGGAATCTAAACAATGGGCTGAGGGTTTGGCATGATTGGATGATGACGGGTGTTGGGTGGACAAGTTAGAAGGGAAATGGTTGTTGCCAGACACGTACTTTACAACGATGGTCGCTATGGCTCATGTCCCCACCCACATCTGTGTGTGGAAGGTTTCCAAAATGTTACAAAATGTCTGGGTGAATGATAAAACCTCCAAAGTAGCTGAACGTTTTGTTCAAAGTTGTATGATTTTTTTCCAGCACAATATGGGAAAGGGCACATCGACTCCAAGGGGTAATTCTGATCCACCTTCTGTCCCCTTTGAGGTTATCCACTTCAATTTCATTAAAATGGAGCATTGTAACAACTACAAGTATGTACTAGTTGTAATCTGCGCCTTTAGTAAATGAGTTGAAGCCTTTCCTGTTAAAGATGCCACAGCAATGACAACGGCGAAAACCATGCTGAAGGAATATTTTCCTAGGTTTGGTTTGCCAAGAGTCATCTGGTCGGACAATGGTCCACATTTTATCGCTGCTGTAATTCTGCATATATGCGCGGGATTACAGATCGATAAACGGTTCCATTCGGCTAGACATGCTCAAAGTGCTGGTTAGGTAGAGAGAGACACAACAGCATCATCAAGAACAAGCTCGCTAAGACGTGTGCCGGCACCAAACTGAAATCTCCTTACTGATTCTGTTGTTATCAATGAGAACGACCCCACAGACTAAGACTGGGCTCTCCCCATTTGAGGTGGCTATGGGTAGGCCAGCTTATATTTGATTTTGCGTGATATTGAACATGTACTTCTTTCCGACTACTGTGGCCAGTTAACTAAAAATCTGTAGTTGATTTATCAATAGGTGCGAGAAGCCCTCCATGTAAGGTATGAGAGCCCAGGTCACAACATACGGCCTGGAAGCTGGGTTCTGGTCAAATCGTTTGAAAGAGCATCCTGCCTCGTACCACCTTGGCAGGGCCCGCATCATCTTCTCTTGGTCACACAGACCGCAGTGCGAGTGTCGGGGCGGAAATATTGGATCCACGCGTCACACATCAAGAGGATTCCCTTCCCTTTGCCACACGATACAGAAGACACAGGTACCCTTACCTGCGCTGCACCCACAAACCACGTAGCATCGAGTAGCATCAAGAGTACTTCGGAGACTCTCCCTGAGCCGTAGGGCCTGGGGAAACAGCCGTTTTATCTCCACACTCTCCCACAGTTCCTTTTGCACCATTGTCAGAGTCCGTTACAAACCCACCACTTCCATCAGGAAGCAACAACACATTGTTCGCAGATCACGCAGTACCAGGAGTCACAAGGTACGATCTGTGCCCGAGGAGTTAGACTTACTGCACGGTTCGGCTGTGCCATTAGAAGAAATCATCGGAGGGCTTGTCTTTTTGGCCCCATTCTTTTGCACGTGAGGGAATATTGTTGGCTAGGGTTTGGAAAGGACTAAGAAAACACGCGATCGGGAGATCGCCAGCAAGCAAACTTTGGGGTGTTTTTGTTTGAAGAAACAATGCCTGCAACCGCTCCCACTCGTACGGAACAAATAAGAGACTGTGTGACCGACTGTAGTAAAGAACAATCAAATGTGTGGGCCCCGAAAACGTATTGTTGTCTTGTGATCATGTCAACTGGCTTCACAATAGTAATTGTCTTAGGATTTTGGTATTTGGAAGAAGTACATCCACTTGAAATTCTGTTACCCACTGAAAATGTACCTACTGTTTCTACACCTTTTGTGCATCTGCACTCTTTATCTCCTAGATACTCTCAGCACAGACAGAGTTACCACAACAACACTTTATTACTCATCATGAATGCCACACATGCCATTTTTAACAAGTCTAATCGTTGGGTCTGCTCGCATTTACCGCAACATGGAGATAAGGGACTGGGCTGGTATATTCATCCTTTACCTCTAGTGCCCTTAAAGAATCATGGTATGCTTCTTTAAGGGCAATATTCTTTGGCCGATGGAACAATAGCATCTCGGGGAACTTTGATGGACGAATTTGAATGATTTTGAAAAATGAGTTCTAACGCCCCAGGGATGCTCACTCTTTGCGAATAGGAGCACATTTAATGTTGCTTCTATTAGGCCTTCTGATAGACTGTCTCGTCCCTTTCAATCTTTGATCTCTTTCAACATTGCTCCTATAGGCAATAGGGATGCCACGCCACCTTCCTACGCTGTCAACCACCGCCCCGATTCAGTTTCTTTCTGCATACAGAGGAATGATACTCAGTCAATGGGTGATTTCAAGGGTTGCGCCAACGTTGCAAACTTGACCAGTGAGGACAGACCTTTGTATGTAGGCGAACCTGTCTACTTTGTTTGCGGTAATGAAGCTTTCCCATGGTTACCGAGGGATTGGCAGGGTACCTGTTATTTAGGAATTCTGTTACCCAGGGTATTCATAGCAAGCACCATGGAAATCTCTAAGGCTTGTCCAAGGCGGGACGAGATTGGTGATACTTCAGTACAAGTTCTGGGTGATGTAGCTAAATCCTTTGTACCTTTTTGGGGGCAAATATTGAATTTGGAAGACATCAGAAGACTAGCGAGAGTACTGGAGAGTACCATCAACCGGACCACTGACATACTCTATAACATGACTTTAGAACAAAAAGCGACAAGGTTAGTGGCACTTCAGAAGCAGATGGCATTAGACGTCATCCTGGCTGAGCGTGGTGGAGTATGTAAATTAGTGTGGTCCGCTTGTTGCGTTTTCGTACCAGATTCCTCCCCAACTATCTTTAAGGCAATACAAAATCTGCACGTCCTTAGTTCAGAAGTGCATGTTCTCCAGGGAAACTGGGATCTTAGCGCTTGGTTCTGGGACTTCTTACGAACTTGGGGATGGAAGCTACTTTCAGTCTTCCTGATCATTTTGGGCATTCTGTTGTTTTTCTGCTGCTGTATACAGTGTCTTACTGGCCTATGTTCGGTGTTAGGAGGATGTTGTGCACAGGCGATGGGAACATTAGGACACAAGGTACGCGCCCCTGAGAAAATGACCAATGCATTTGTGTTAAAGGAAATATCTGTTTCTGACCTCATGGCGATCGATATCTCTTGTAGTGAATCAGGGGGTATGGACACTGAGGCGTGGAGTGACTAGAAGTAGTTTAGCGCTTGGCTTAGGCCAAAAGGAGGGTTTGTTAAATGGAAATCATATTGTGCCTCCTTTCTCGTATATATTGGCCTCAGGCTAGTCGCTCTGAGAAGAAAACCGCGTTGCAAAGTTCCGATTTTAGATTGACTTCGCTGCCATTTTAGGTTTATCCGTCATTTTGATTTCTGTTCAAATGTAACTCTGTATTCTAAAATTGTGGACTGTGTTTCCAATGTGTAACCAAGCTGCTGAACCTTGCAACATAGTTAATGTTTAGACTGTCCGTTGGCTGAATGTTTGGGCTATGTAAAGGGACCTTGTTCCATGCCTGACTTGTGGTCTTAGGGCTGTCTTCACCAATAAGTCTGATCCGGGAACATACATTGAAACAATATAATACAAATATTGAACGTGGACACTGGCTGAACTGCATTATGAGGGACATGAGCTAAGGCTTACTGCTAAATCTTGGAATACAATGTTGCCATTGTAACTTGTTTGTATGTAAACCAAAGGTGATCTGTGTGCATATTATTGTATAAACCATAAGTGAACTCGGCACAAACTCTAGACCATGGATTATTAACTTGTAGAGGAGCTGGACATTATTACCGAAAATTTATAAAATGCACGAATGTCTAGATGTCCGGTACCTCTCACTTCTCACACTGAAGGGCTGGTATTCGCTGTGATGTACTGAGGGCCAGATAGCTATCTGTTTTGTTCTTTGTAAACTGCGCAGTAGTAATAAAGTTCTATGAATCTTCTAAGCCTGTGTTTGGTGTATTTCCTTTTGTGGTACTCAGCCTTGATATTTCCTTGCTTTTACACCACACCCTTTCCTGAAACCCGTCTGCTGCAAATTCAATAGACCCTTTTCTCTGACCCACGATGATAACAGCTCCAGTAGCAAGCCAGCAACTAACTTGGAGCTGCAATCCAACATTGCCAGTAACCTGTAATTAGCCAGCTGGTCGCTCAAACCCTTCTTGAGGATGGGAATCAGGATTGATGATTTCAAGTAGGTAGAATGACACCAGAATCACAAATCTGATTAAATAGTTGATGCAAAAAAGAGGCCAACTATTGCGGGTCACCCTTCAGGACCAGATTGCATAGTCTGTCAGGACCAGTGGACCCAGAAGCCTTCAACCTGCTAATGCTTAATACCAGGTCGGCCTCCCTAACAGGCTGGCTTACCACTGAGTCAGATGTTGACTCTGAAGCCTCCCCCACACAGGGGGGGCTCTCCCACACATACAATTTCTCAATATAGTGGCCCCAAAGCTCTTCTGATATACTCTAATTCATTGCAACATAGCAAGTTGGGAATACACGTGACCTGTTGGATACTAGTGAAAGTATTGTAATAAACATTACTACAAGGTGGCTTTTTCAGGCTCATATTTACAGAATGAGAAAGTCTTCCCGAAGTATTTAGTGTCAAGGAATTTGTTTTAAATGTTTTATTACATTTCTAAACATGGTTAATGTCAAACGTTTTTATGTGCAGAGTTTGTAGTGTAAGCTTAAGAAGTTTCAAAATCTATACACTTCTCAATGGGTGATGGGTCAAAAGGCATGAATTGTCAACCCTTTCAACTGAAAATACATGTTCCCATTGTACAGTCGTACATCTATCATAGGAAACACAACTTTTCTTTGTTTTGTTGACAGTTTCCCATAACATATTGAATGGGAATAACCTACCTCACAGTCAACTCTAAAACGTGGTAGCACACTCGCTATGATCGTGTCTATGCTGCCTCAATCATTGACTCTTCAATGCAGCTGATTGCACACATACATATTCCACTGCCTTACATAAAGACAACCAAATAAAGAAAACAAGAATCACATACCTACCTCAGCACATATGTGAATGCAAAGAATGCACACACATGCTCACACACACGTACACAAAAACATCCTCAATGACTGTAGCTCCACACTCTCCATATGCCCACACACTGTCCATACTTGGACAGGTAATGCCAATACCTTCCAAAGGGTACAAGACTTGGGCATACAATGCTAATGCTTCATGAATGCTTATGTAGCGCCAAAACAATTGGCATTGCCAATGATTGTTTTTTTCATGAGCTTGTTCGGGTTTTGGTACAGTCAGGCCTCAAACCCCTCTCCTCTTAGTGTAGATGACCCAATTTGTAGCACAAAATGTAGCACAAAATGTACTGACAGAGATACACAAAAATCATACTCACAACAATATCTTTATAAATCATCAAATGAAGCTGCATTGGTGGGAACTGAATTCAGATAAACATTCAACAAAATCATCATGTGTTGCATTTGCATTTACTTATTATATTAATGCAGCTTTTCATTTCACCTAAGTATAATAATGTATTGACACGTGAATAAATGGGGCATTCAATTATTTACCTTAACACGGAAAGTAAATGTTCAAAATGTAAATGTATTGAACAATAGCAGGATCATATCTGACCATAGGTCATTGATTAAATTGCAACACTTAACAAAGGGGAAACAAAAGAAAATATGAGCTGGTTACTGTAGGGCAAGTCCCAATGATCAGACCAAGAAAAAGGCTAGGTGCACACGCTTTGAGAAAGACAAGAGTTTTATTTTGTATACAAAAGAAAAAGGCGGAAGGGTATTATAAGTCCGCTGCCACAGAGCTCTCTCGTCCATCATGAAATGATGTATATTAAGTGGTCAGCATAAACTGGCACCACCCTACCCTTTATCCTAACCATATGATGTGCACCTGGTTATCAATGTGAACTCCTTGCGGACAAAGCATCAAATTTCTCATCCCAGACACGTTGGTGGCCCCATCATGCCCTCAATGCTGTATGGGCATTATCCTTAGCTCTCCTTGGCACAAAACATAGATCCTGTCGTTCTCTGTTGTCAACCGTTATCAGTTCCCCTCTCTGAGAGTGAGCCTAGCATCCCACTAATCAATCCAATTTACAAAACATTTAGAGGCCCTTTCCCTGCATATTTGGACGTTCAAAAAGAGTAACCATCATTCTGTGGGGAGCTAATGCCTTAAATCTTGGTTCATGTTTTGGCATCCCAAGATCTCTGCCATTGCTTCAGGAATATGATTGTGGTACTAGGCCGCAGCCCTTCACTTCTTCGGTTGCACATATTCCTACCTAATTAGTTCAGATGCCTAAAAGATGTGGGGGCATATATATGTTATTTTCTGCACCTGGGAACTGGATGCAATAATGGGATGAGGAATAAGGCCTCGTTTTTCTGTGTTTTCTGTGAGAACATGGCTTGCAAGGATTCAGGCCTACTCGTACATGCAGTGCTAGTTTGTGTTATGATTGTCGTATATATACATACTATGTCCTACATAATGCAATTACAACACTACTAACTAACTTCCCCCTTCATGATTTCCTACTGCCATCAATTATCTCTAGCCATGACACACCCTTTCCCCCCTGCACCATTCTGCGCTCATTTCCATATGCTAATATATTTATCACTATCTAAATCATCGAGAGGTGGTTTGGACATGCATCCCAACATTCCCCCCATTAGTTAATCCTTCATGAACTAACTTATCCCTTTCTCTTTGTCGATCAGATTCATCCTTAGGAACCCATGCCCTACACACTTGAAATACAATACCTCCATCTCACATATACCTTTCATGGGTATTCATTAGATATGTACAATCCCATCACCTGCTAAATCTTCCCACTGCTCAGTGTGGATCTGATGGGGGTGATGTTAGTGTCTGTGGAGGGCGAAGGGGTTGTTCAACCCTGACAATATGTGTATTGTTCGAATCCTCAGTTTGAGCCTGCACCTCTTTTGTGCCCTGAGAGCTATCCTTGCCGGAATAGTAACCATCATTTTTGTGCTGCTCAGTATAGTCTTGACAGAGCATTGGAGCATCATCTGGCATGTGCAAAACACCACCCATTCTCTGCGTCATTTGCGGGTGTGTATGTGCAACATGCCAACCCAATCTTTTTGAACATGCCCACTTCCATCACCTTTAGGAGATCTAAGACGTATCTATTTTGAAGCGTCATCAGCCAGATCACCCTTAGTTCACTTTGATCGCTTTGAGGCCTTGCTCTGTGTCATTCGCCAATTGGATCACCTCCCATCGAACAATCTGCAGTCACTTGGCATTCGCTGCAGCCAGGATTCCTGGAGTCATGAGGGAGGTGATAAATACTTTTGTTTTGGTGTGCAGCCAGTACTTTCTGGAATTGCTTTGAGCAGTTTGGACGATTCTTCTCAGATAGTTTGATCTCTTCCTTCTCAGCTTCAATGACCGCTTTTTCTTCATAGACGGTGAGATTGACTGCACCACCTCATATTCAGATGCTATTGTCAAATGACCTCCTTGCACCACCAGGATAGCTGAGTGTAGGGTTGTCAATGGACAGGTGCCTCGTCAAAAGGGTGGAAGGTGCAGGTATGCTGTTGACAGCATACCCAGTACATGTCCTTCAAAGAGTTCCTTTTGAAAAGTCTGGAATGAACAATGTCTTATTGCACTTAGTCTTAGTGCCAAATGGAACAGATCCATGCTCTCAAAAGCAAAACTGGTATTCACCCCCTGATTGCACTTTTACATGCTTCAATACATGTTAGTTTAGATATGTATGCAGACCACATCTCAAAACAGTTCTTATTAATGTTCCATATGACTTCTTCTCCAAACCCTGACAACCCCCCAGCTGCACAGCTCACCACCACCTTCTCCCTGTTTGATATGAACAGTACTCCATCCAATGTCAACATAGGCCGGGGCTTGCATTGAGGGGCACTGTTATCCTTTGCACACTTTTCTTCATCTTTGTCCATTAGTACAACGTGTAACCTGGAATATACTTCAGACCCAACACAGCGCTAAGTGTACCAAACACTGAGCCTCTAAAGGCGATATCTCCTGAGGTACAAATATGTTGGGTGTTCCCAACGCATGGGGGCTAGGGGAGCAGACATAACAACTCCCATTATACCTCTGTATCCCCTCTGAGTTCACATCACTGTACCACATTTTGCTAAACTTTGGGTGGTGCACATTGGACATTGTATCAAACACTATTACTTTCTACTGGTTATATTCTTTTTCCTCCTCCAACTCCCTTTTTACTCATATTTTTAAATCCCATAACAAAGTATCCTGTATTCCATTTGCATATGTACATGCCTCTGCATTACTACTACTACATTCCCACTGCTCGTTATATGGCATACCCATACAACATCACTAAATATGTATATGAACAATTCAAAGGCAACCCCACACATTAGCGGATACAGCATGGCACTACAAGTACACCCAGATGACACATATTTAATATTGTTCCATAATCTAGTCATTTGGACAAATATAGTGCAGAAAAGCCAATACGAAAATGATTAATAAAAAAGAGAATCTCTTCAATAATCAAAAAAATAGAAAGAAAATATAACACAATTGATACAGCTATAAAATGTTTAAAAAACCAGCATTATGAAAAAGAAACAGTTATTCAAAAACATTCAGTTAAAATGCTTGCTTTATCACCTTTTTTGTTTAACATTGCATTGGAACCCTTGGTTGCATTGATACGGAACGAACAGAGAATAACTGGGTTGAATTTTGGGACAAAGGAAGTGAAAGTTCTTTCTTATGCAGATGATATGGTTCTTAAGGAGGTGCTTGATAAAGTGGGCAAATATTCGGGTTACAAAATCAACTGGGATAAGACTGAGATGTTCCCACTTTCAACTGCAGTCAGGAGAGGGGATTTTGTAGGATGGAATTGCAAAATGGTCTGAAGCTTGTGTGAGATATTTGAGGATTATTCTGATCAAATATATGCGGAAAATGGTTCAATTTAATGTAACTAAATTGTTGGATACCCTTAGGAGGGATATTAGGAGGTGGTCCAGATTGGATTTAGGGATTTGGGCAAAAATTAATACAATTAAAATGACACTTTTACCCAAAGTTTTATATGTTATGCGATCAATTCCCTTGCATTTGTCTAAGACATTGCTTAAAAATCTTTATCAGGTTTTTCAGGATTTTCTTTGGGGTGATAGGAAGGCTCCTAAGATTCTAAGGTTTATTTTGTTACGAGACATGAAAGAAGGGGGGTTTGGATCTCCGGATTTGGAGAAGTATTATAGAGGTTTTATTTTGAAAAAAGCAGCCTTTTATGCAAATGAAGAATTGGAGGTAGAACCGATTTGGTTAACCATAGAAAGGGAAGCTTTGTTGCCGTTTCGGTTAGGGAATGTTTTTTCAATTTTTCAATGGGGAGACTGCCTAAAGGATCTACTAAATTGCCAACTATTAAGGTGACTAAAGACATAATGTCATGGTGGATACTTAATTTCAATCAAAATGTTTTTATGAATCTTAAATCGTCTATTTGGTATAATCCGGTTTTGCAAATAAGGAATACATTTCTATACTGGCGGAGCTGGGTCTCAAAAGGTGTATTGTCACTGGATGATTTACTGCAGGATGGGCGTTTGCTGACCTTTGAGGAGCTTCAAGTAAGGTTTAATTTAGGTGGAAGAGAAGTGAATAGATATAAGGAACTAGAAAAATGTTGATTCAAATATTCAATATGTTGTCTATGCCATTGGAGAAAGAACTGGCGGGTTGGAACATGTTTAGCTTATCGATACGTCAAGTGTCTACATATTTGAAACTGATGAGAGAAGGTGATTCAGTAATGGAGTCTTGGGAAAAATTGAAAGAGAAGTGGGAATTAGACTTGGATCGTGTAATTGATGACGAGGCCTGGAAATATGTATGGAGGGTTGGATACAGCAGCAAGTTGGATCTTAAATTGCGGCTTATACATCAGAAGATTTTGGGGAGGTTATACTGGACACTGGTATGGATGTTACCTTTGAATTTAATAACTGAAGATATTTGTTGGGGTGTGGGAGTGGTAGGGGGACGTTAGTCCATATGTTGTGGTATTGTCCGAGAGTGTTGACCTTTTGGCGAGAGGTATTGGATAGATTAGACATTACTCTGTCAATCTCATCCCAAGAAAACCGTTTCAAGTTTTGTTGTTGGTGAAAAGTGGGCGATGCTTGAAGGCTTGCTTATACGGAGTCTGGATAGATAAGGTTTTAGTGATAGCAATAAAACAGATCTTAAAAGTGTGGAAATCCAGGAAAAAAACAATAGTAGAAGGGTGGATCAATGATGTGATTGTATTATCTGAATTTGAATTGGTTATGTTTCGTAAGCAAGACAAAGAGGAAAGCTATTGGTCTTTATGGAAATCTTTCATTGATTTATATGGTAGTGATATGCATAATGATGGTCAAGATGAATGATTTTTTTCCCCTGTTCTTTGTCTTGTTCTTTTGTCTAAATGTTGAATGGTGAACTTTATGAATCTTGTACATAGTACTATGTAAATATGGTTGTGGTGTAATATTGTTGAGGAACATGTTAAAACTCTGTATTACTGTATTCATTTCTTTGTATTCACAATCTATTTGTAATTGTTCAAATCAAAATAAATATGGTTTTTATAAAAATGCTTGCTTGTGGAGACACAGTTTGCAGTGCTTTTCGAACATCAGATAAATGTACCCAATAACACAGTTCCTTAACCTTAAAAGCAAGGGGACTAGCATGTACTACAGTGTAAGAACCATTATAATGAGGTTCACTTCACCTATTCGCAAAATTATTTATGTAAAACATGGCATTAGGAAAAAATTGCAATGGTGGTGAGCTGGCAGATTCCAGTGCAGTGCTGTTATCGGTGTCAACTGATCACCGTGGAGTAATCTGTTGAGAAAGGTATTTGATACACTTTGATAACTGGATCAAATACGAAAGGAATTCATCCCCAAGGATCGATACAGCCCTGTGAGGATCTGAGGCACACTGCACAGGTGTTAGTGGCATGTGCATAGATCTCCCTGTCACATTCTCATAAGGTGAGAGGTGATTATCCTTACAGGGTTGAGTCCTTAAATGGAACAAGCCCAAGGGGTGACAATGCACCCAATTCTTCTTCAGTGTCACACACAACTTGGATAGTTTTGTTTTGAGAAGAACTTTCATCCTCTCCACAATTCCACTGTCCTGAGGATGATAAATGGAACACAGCTTGTTCTTTATTCCTAAAAGTACTGCAATTTCTTTAAACAACTCATTAAATAAGTGGGTTCTATTATCACTCATAAGAGTATCGCACACTCCCCCTCGAGGAAACACTTTTCTCACCAAGAACTTGGCGGCTGATTTGGCATCAGGATGTGCACACGGACCAGTCTCAACACAATGGGCAAAAGCACAAACAATCAAGTACCAAAAAGAATTGCACCTCTCTCCCACATCAGCAAAATCTATGTGCCATTCAGAATGGACCAGTGGGGCATGGCAAAGTTCCTTTTAATGCCTTCAAAGTTTGTCCTGTGCTGTAAGTCTGGCACACCACACAGCTGGAGGTAAACAAGGATAACAGTTCCTGGATATTAGGCACATACCAATCTTCCTGAATATCTGCTACAATTTGTTGTTTAGCTATGTGGGCAGGATAGTGCAGCTGGTCAAATAGCACCAATGCCAATGTTTGAGGTATCATGACCTTCCCTGTACTCATTTGTCTCCACACCAAGTCAAATGGGGATTGTGCACACCCTCTCTTTTGCCACACTAGCCTTTCACTTTGTGGGACCTGATCTTGTATCTCAAACATTTCTATAACAGGCAGGGCCTGATGCACAGGTATCTCAGGTACTGGCAAATAAGCGTCCTGCTTTGCTGTGACATCTGTCACTTTGTTCCCGAGGGAAACAAAGTCTACGCTGCTTGTGTGGGAGGCACATTTTACTATTGTGGCAAGCATAGGTTGTCCGAATGCAGCAATCAGTCTGTCTAACATGGCTGAATGTGTATGGGTGATCCATCTGCTCTACAAAACCCACTCTTCATCCAGCCTGTCGTAACGTGCGCATAGTCTGAAAATATGGTTACTCAGCACCCCTGTGCTTCCTCAAGTGCTTCAATGAGGGCAATTCATTCTGGTGCTTGTGCTGAATAATGACCTGCAACCACCGCTGCAAGACAACCGCAAACTCTCCCTTAACAAGACGCATCACTGCCACCCCCAATATGTCGCCTGACCTGTCTCCTGGTCAATATTTCAAGACCCGTCAATGAAATATACCTGTCTGTCATCAAGAGCGTAGTCGTGGGCCTTCGGGATACCATCTTCGGGAACTTCATGAGTAACACAATCATGCACCTTGCCATCATCAGTAATAGGTTTAGTCAAAAATCTAGATGAGTTCACAAAAAACAATGGAAATAGATGGACTTGACAGTATTACTTCTTATGCAAAAGCTTTTTGCATGGTCAGAGTGGATTTGCACCTTTCTAATATCGCAAAGACCCTGTGCTCAATGTACAATCTTAATGACAAACCTATGACTATAGTCGCAGACTTCTCAATAGTGAAGGCAGCAAAAGCCAATGTTTGTTCGCACAGGAACTGTCCTTGCATAACAGAATCTAACATGCCCCTCAATATGCCAAAGGTTTATGCCCCATTGTACCATGATGTGTCAATACAGCAGTCATCATTTGACCATCAGAATGTGAAAAGAGATAAATCTTTTGCGTATGATCAGTTGCAGCCAATACTGACCATCCCATCTGTCCAGATATTAGTATTGTTTGTGTGCTGTGCTTCTTTGAGTACATGAAGCAATGGTTTAGTGTACAACATGTAGTCAAAATTGCATGCTCTTCAATAATTATATAGGCCAAAACATTGGCACTCCCTGCTGCTCCTCGCTCTGGAGTAACTTTTTTACCATTCACTAAAATCAACTGTCCTAAATACAACACTTGCTGCTGACAATATTGCAATTGTGTTCGATCCACCTTGTACCCTTGGTCAATCAACCATTGTAACAATGCTATAGAGTCTTCCAAGCATTGATACTCTGTGCTGCTGCACACCAACACGTCATCCACACATTGGATTATGGTACTAGGGACAGAGATGTTACCTAATACTTCATGTAGCACCCTAGTGAAAATATTCGGGGACTCACAGTACATTTGAGGAAGCCTAGTATGTTGGAATCGGCTCCTGGCAAACGTAAAGGTGGTGAGAGACTGCGAGTCAGGATGCAAGGGCACTGAGAAAAAAGCATTTTTCAAATCCACTACAGTGAAATGAGCGGCCTCAACAGGTATATTGCACACTATTGTAGCAGGGTTTGGAACCACTGGGAACTCTACCTGTACAATGCCATTAAGAGGGCGTAGATCTTGAATCATCCTCTAACTAGCACCTTTTGATTTCTTCACTGGATAAATAGTCATGTTACCGGTTGAACTCGAGGGTACTATGATGCTGTGATGTAAAAGGGCCATAATAGTGTCATAAATCCCCTCCTTTGCTGCCTTCAATAGAGGATAATCTATTGCTTGCGGCAACAAAGTGGCAGGTTTCATGGTGATGCATATCGGTGGATACTTTTCAAAAGTCCCACGTCATGCAGATTGTTCGTCTGCAAATTGTCAGGAACCTTTGCCAAATCTACAGAGGTAAATGAAAGAGCAGTTCCTACTAGCAGCATAGGACACACTGTATATTAATTTCACAGTGAACACACACTTCCAATATTATTTCTCCCTCTTTTTTTTGGTTCTCAAACAACTCCTCATCTGAGACATTTTTCATTGGTTTTGTAGGGTCATGCACAGAACCGTGTCCCATTCCCTGTTGTTGGAATCAACTACTATCAAAACAATTTTGTGTTCTCCCACTAGACTTCTATATCCAGTTCAGTGATGGTGCCTGCAACTATCTCTTGAGTCTGGGTGGTCCTGAACAGAAACTCAGAGGGTACTCACCAATACTTGTTCGCCACTTATGGCACGGCACTCAGTAGTATGGTAATGCCATGTACAAACAAATCAGGGGCCCCTGGCATTCCTTTTATCACAGACTCAATGCCTAATGCATGCAAAGTCAACATAACCCTGACGGCACACATAACAAGCTTGGAATACACCCCACCTTTTTCGGTGAATGAGGTGGTCATGATGAGCTTACTCAAAATATCCCTTCTGAACAGATTGATTGGAGTCACAGTGGAAAAAAACAAGGCAGTCTACACCTCTCTGCCCTCTATGTTTATAGATACTTTCTTTGTGAAAGGAACCGATTGAACTGCACCAGAGAAGCCCTGAATTTCCATAACCTCACCTGATAGAGGGAATCCTACCTCGCTAATACATGATTTAGTCGCACCTGTGTCTACCATGAAAATGTATGGTTTACTCACTATCTCCATGCTTACCAAGGGTTCCTCTACTGGGTCAGCAATTACTGATAGAACTGGACACACTAAGGCTCTCTCTGGGCTGTCCTAAACTGGGTATGTGTTTGACCCCGGAAAGTGTCCCTGATAGTGAGTCACTGTACCATTTGGAACAGTGTTATTGCTCGGGATATAGGGACCCTGTTGCTGTCCCTGATGTACAGCATATGAGGGCATATTACTAGCTCCTGGGGTGGGTAACTGCAGGAAAGTTGGTGGGGGATCGGGCATTGGTGCACCATAGGAAGCTGCCGGGGGCATCTGTCCGTATGACTGGGAGTATAAACCTGGACCTCCCTGCGGATAAGGATACATATGGTGTTGAGGATAAGCAAACACCTGTTTGTTCCAAAGTTTCTTGGAAAAATGGCCACATGTCCAACACTGCCTGCTCCTCCTTCTTGCAGTCCGATTCCTCCGAAGCCAACTCACCCTCCCCTGCACACGAAAATCCCCCTATGTCCTGTCGAAATCCCCCTGGGAACTACTCTTGGTACTGAGATTGATACCCGCCTGTCCACCTGTTTTCTCCTCCCCACCTGGGTGCTGCGTGTATATCTGCATGAATCACCTAAGGTCTTCCAACCATTCCATCTGCACTGCTGCTGCAACCCCCTCCAATTCAACCTTAGCTGGCTTCTTTTGAACCAGTTTTGCTGTTTCCTTCTCTTTTTCTTTCAATCGCTTTCAATGGTGGGTAATAATAGACTGAATTTCTGCCTCAATCCTCACTATCTTGTCAAGTGCCTTCTGTACATCTTTCGGGAGACCTGTTCTAACTATGAAATAGAAAAAAGGAATTGCTTGATCCCATGTATCCTGTCTCCACCCGCCACATTTCTTGTATGTGTAATATGTATTGGCTCGGATCCTCATCGTCACGCATTGTTCATTGCATGAATGACTGAAGATCGGGCGTGTCTGGGTACGCACATTGTAATGCCCCCCATACTTGGGGCCCAATGTCATTACAATGTGCTCCGTCATGACTATCGTCACCCAATTTCACACCCTGGATACCCTGCTTTAATCCATGTATCATCAGCCTGATCTCTCAGTATCGACACAAACAAACTTTTCAAATACCCTACAGCAGAAGATTTCGCAGCTGTATGCTTGTCGAATGTTTGCATCCATTTCCCCGCCCCAGCTGTGAGGGATGGGAGAGTCTTTATGAGGTTATTTTTGTCCAAGTGTGCCCAAGAGATATACTGTGCTCGCCCTGGGCCTTTATGCAGCAGCGAAAGCGGTGCCCTTACTGTCTTCCCAATTTTCTTCTTTCCCACCACTGATCTCTTAGCTACTGCCATTCGCCCAAACCTGTTTCATAACCTGGGTCCTCACAAACTTTCTACTGATGGGGATATTACAGGTGGCTGCTCTTCCTCTTCCAATTCATCTATGGTATCCCACTTCTCTTCTCCTTCGTGTGTGTAGTCATATTCCTCCTCTGACATTGCCATTGCATAACCCACCCCCCTTCTCGCCTGCTTCTACCTTTACATTCCTTTTCTATATGCACATCTTCGATATCTGTACTATCTATGCAAAAGAAAATGTCCCCTGTCCTCCATTCATCTACCTCTATTGGTGTCTGTTGCCCATCTTGTCGTTCTAATTTTAATCATGCCAAATCACCCTCCACCTTCCTTAATTCATCCACCAGCTCTTATTGTGGATTTGAATCATCTTCCTCTGGTCTTTTACCCCTCCCAGCTGCTGACGCTGTGGGATTGGGAAGATTCTGATAGTGTGTCGATGTAGATGGCAGGGGTATTGTAAAAGGCATTCGGGCACACATAGAATGTATATATCCTGACGCAGTGCACATAGAGTAACATCCTAATGTTGGACACCTGTCTGTTTCCATAATGGCAACAGGAGCGCTTGGGACAGTAACTGCAGTAATAATAGTACTACACAAAGTAGTCACATGCTGCCTTAGACTAATCGGTGGGGCAATCATCTAAATCTTCCACCATTTTCCATAATTCCAACACCTCCTTTTTGTTTTTGAATTTTCTTCCCTTATATTTAGATGTTAACAACGTATACATGCCTCTCAATATCTATCTATTATTTGTGCCCTGGTCCGACCATGGCTTAAACATCCCTCCGTTTATTTCTGCACACCATTCTCTATGATATTTACAATGGAAGGGCCATGCACATGTAATCAAACAGGGTTGTTTGTTCCATAATAACTACCCCGTCCCGTCAATATTTTTGCAATATTACAAATAGACTTGTACCACCCCAACAACCCATATCTCATTCCTGTACCCCTTTTCATACCCTACACTCAACCCTCTTTGCTCACACACACAAATACACACACGTCTTTCACTCGTCCCATGTCACACCTTAATCAGCTGTACTTTTGGCCAATACTAACTGCACTGCAACAGAAAAACGTACTAACAATAAAATCACACCAAATTCTACTTTTTTGTTCCAACACCCCCACTATATTGAGTATCCCGTTTCTCCACAAATCATAATATAAAAGGGCTCAATACAAATATATACAATACCACGTGGTTTTCTATTTCATCAATCCACACTATCTTCTCCATACATATATACCCACACTCCTTCACACTTCCCAGGACTCATACACTCTCCTTGTACCTCCTAGTACCCCACCTATTTTTCTCCAAAAGGGGGTGCACTTATGTCTGCGTGTTCACCCGCAGTCCACTGTCATGGGTTCCCGTAAAGGGCCTGCACAATCCGGGGACAGCGCCCGCTCCAAAGAACAGACAGGAATTCTGATAATACAGGCCTTGTAAACCTTTCTAAGGTTGTCCACAAGGGTACTGGTCACTGCAGGTGGGTATGACCACTCTGGATGTGCGGCCAGGAATCCTCCATCTTTGTGGTGGTCACTGGGATCATGTCAGGGTCACCAAAAATGTAGGGCAACTCCCAGCAATCTGAACAAGAAACTACAATGCGCAAGGGTTTTATTTTGCATACAAAAGAAAAAAAGGTATCACAGTATTATAATTCCATAGCTTTCTGATACCTTCCGTACAAGATACAGATTACCAACACACACATTGTCACTCATGATGTAATCGATTTACAGTGTTTATCCCCACCCTCATTGGCTGCTGCCTGTATACATGCTAGAAATAGTCCATTCTCCAAGTGATTCCGCTGTCTTCTCGCTCATCTTCACCACACGTGGGTGACATCCTTGTCCATCATGGAATGCTATAAAGCAGTTGGTTAGCATCAACTGGCACCACCCTACCTTTTATCCTAACCGCTGATGTGCACCCAGTTATCAATGTCAACTCAGTGGGATTCTTCAAAGTCAGCCTGTTCCTTGCGGACAAAGCAGCCCTTTTCTCATCCCAGACACATTGGCACCCCCATCATGCCCTCCCCACTCTATGGGCATTATTCTTAACCCTCCTTTACACAAAACATAGATCATGTCGTTCTCTGTTGTCTCTGTTATTAGTTCCCCTCCTGAGAGTGAGCCTAGCATTGCACTAATCAATCCAATTCATAAAGGATTTTGAACCCATTTCCCTGCACATCTGGTAGTTTAAATAGAGTTACCGTCATTCTGGGGTGTGTAATGCCTTCAATCTTGATTCATGTTTTGGCTTCCCGAGACCTCTGGCTTCACTTTCAGGAATACAACCTTGGTGCTAGGCCGCAGCCTTTCTCTTCTTCGATTGCACACATTCCTACCTAATTAGTTCAGAGGCCTAATTGATGTAGGGGCATATGTGTGTCCTTGCAGCACCTGGGAACTGGGATGCAATGATGGGGCGAGGAATAAGGCCTTGTTCTGTGTTTTCTGTGAGAACACAGCCTGCGAGGATTCAGGCCAACTTGTACATGAGCTGTTAATTTGTGTTATGATTGTCTTACATATGCATACTATGTCCTACATAATGCAATTACACTTGTACTAACTAACTTCCCCCTTCATGATTTCCTACTTGCTCCAATTATCCCATCCCATGAAACACCTCCCACCCCCCTGCAGCGTTCCATGCTCATTTCCATATTCTAATATATATTCGCAATCTAAATTGCCAGGGAGCGGTGGTGGTCTGGGCATACATCCCAACATTACTAATGTGAGAAAATGCAGGAGGGAAAATGTATTTCTTTGTCTCCCAAACCTTTAATATTTTACACGTTGTGAGTCAAGGCCATGACATGAATGGAAAGTCAAATCTCATGCTTCACTTTTTAGAAAGAAAACGTTCTTCTCAATTAAATCAATGTGTGCAGTAGATAGTTATGGAGTCTGCCTGCTTTATAGTATATCGGTATAACACAGATGTAGAAAGTTGACAGAAATAACGTTCTGTTCCACCTATTTTCTCTGCCATATAAACAAATGAAAATGCTTCGTGGTGTGAATAGAAGCTGTTAACGCCTTGCTCAAGGCTTTTACACCTTCCATTCACTTTACACTGCCTAAGAACAGGAGCTCCCTTTGTGTATTTCCACCCTTGATTACTGCGACTATGTCTGAGTACGATATTATCACAAAACAGAGAATGAAGCTATATCAATTTGACTCCTTTCTTTGGTACTCTTTAATATTGGTTCTTAAAAGAGCCTTTTTGTTCTTGTAAGCCTGTGATCTTAATATGTACACATGCAATGTGTACTCATACACTTTTCATTGCATACTCCTCTTCCAATTTAATTTCTAAATTAATCATATTGAAGTACTTACTGAATAACACATTACTGTGTAAATGTCTGTCAAATCTATGATATATCACCAATCAAATAGGATGCATAGATTCCTTATTCCTGTTAGAAGTGATCTATCATTACATTGTAAAACATGTGTCATGTGTCATGTATCTACTACCATCCTATATCAAGAGTCTTTCCCCTTAGTCGCTGCCATGTGCGTGGACGGCTGCCATACAAGTGGGGGCTGGCCTTACACCTGCAACCTGAAGCCAAACAACAGCCCAGAAAATAAATTTAAAGGCCCTAGAACGAAAAAATATAAAATTCAGAAGATTTGCTGGTCCTGCAACCGATAGGCCAAAGGACTAAAAAGTGAAACAAAATAGAAAAACCCCATAAAGCAGTGTCAGCTTGTCTGCTGCTGCAGGCACAGCCCCTGTTCTTGTCTCATCCTTCTATACATTTCCCAAATTCGTAGGGCTGCCTCTCTCAGCATATGACCCTTGCATCAGCATGCCTTCTCAACCCATGTCACACTTCTGTAGTTTTCCCTTTGCTCAAGTCAACCTGATTTTGCTCCTAATTGCAACAGTAACAGCTTCTTTATTTCTTTTGCACATGGAAAGAATTGGATAAAGATTTTTATCACCTCTTCTCTCTAGGCACACGTTTCCTTGTGTGTATTGTTTAAAACAGTGCAACTTGTCTTTGTTTATGGAAATGTTCTTTCTTCTTCAAGATTCACTCTGTGCTATGTGACGGTCTCAGACACGTAGCCAGGAGCTGTTTAAGTCCCTACACAGCAATTATGAAGACTCTACCAGCAACCGGCAAAGGATTTATAGTTGCTGTGCCTTAGATAAGAATTTTAAAAGAAAGAATTGTATATATATATATTTGATTATGGACCATCTTTTTAAACAATAAAATGCTTGAGTGAACTACCACTTTAAGTAATTTACTTAATGAAATTACATTTATCAATTTGCATGTGTAAAGTGCATAGTAACACTAACACATTCTCTTTAAATTTGATCTTACTATTGTTAATGCAGTTAAAACATCAATCAGATATTTTAGTTAAACGGGTTATCATATTCCATCATCCAACTCATAACATGAATGTTCTCCACACCCCTTTTTAATCCGAATCTTCTTGAATTTGTACCATAAATTGAAAATGGCCAAAAGTTGGCAACATATCTGGACCGCCAAGCACCAGTGCCAGAAGCTCTCTGTAGCAATACTGTCTTGTTTATATACAATCTTTTCCCCAAGCTACTAATATACCATGATGCTAAGGAACTGCACAATGTTAAAACATGCCTGCTTGTTTCCAAAGCATCTAGACGTTTGCATAGTCTACTGTTCTGTGTACCCTCATGCCTGTCTATGCTCCACATACTGCCAGCATGGGGAGTTCACTCATTATTAGCAATAAGACACTTCTGTGTTTAGGGGATGGAAATTGCATAAAATACTTCTGCAGGGTTAAAAACCTGTGGTCTAACTTAGCAAACCTTTGCTATGTTTTTAACTTTGCTACATGCTGAAGTAATGAGATCCCATCATGTTCTCTTGCTTTCATTAATAGTTCTCTCTTAAGAGTATAGAAACCCTTACCCTACTCTGGCAACCAGTCTATAGGCCTCATTACGAGTCAGGCGGAATGGGTTAACGGGGTCCGCTAATGGATGCAAACTCGTTATTCCAATTCCGCCTGATTACGAGGTCCCCTCGCGGAACCCGGTAGGGACGCCTGGTAAAACCAGGCATCCTTACCGGGTCCCGCGAGGGGACCAGGGAGCTAATAACGGGCCGGTTGTAATCAGCCCGTTGTTAGCTCCCTGCACCCATTTCCATTGAGCCCTATGGGGGCTCGAATGGGAATGGGGAAGGTCCGACCCGGGTTCCCTGAGGGAGGAATTACCGGGCCCTCCAAACTCGGAATGGCCCGGTAATTCCCCATTCAGGGACCTGGACCCGGTTTTGGAGGCAGCAATGCCGCTAATAGCGGCATGGCTACTGCCAAAGCCGTAATGAGGCCCCATGTCTCTAAAACAATCTTCATTTAAATTACAATATTCACTTTCAACCTGGCCACCGTGCTATTTGAATACTTTAGCAAGAAGGATCAGGAAAAGGCACTCCGGTTTAGACAGACTTATGATGTACAGAAGCCCTCATTTAATGCACATGTTCATATGTATAAAACTGAGGCCAAGTTCTAGCCGTAAGGCCTCGATTGGTGTCCCTGTACATGCTTCCAGATTTTGCTCTCCCTTTTATCTATGAAATCTACTACAAGGGTCACCCCATAATTTTACCTCAGCGGGAGACAGGACGCCTACTTTAACTGAGGAAATTAACATGAAATCTAAAGAAGACAAGATGTGGGTAACCAAGTCCTATGCAGGCACTGAGACATGAGGTCCGGGTGCTACTTCATATGGATTTTCATCCTAAGTTCACACTTCAACAAATTCAGAACATACAAATTTGTTAAGAGAACATTAAAAAAACGTTATTTAAAACCCATTTCACAGATTTTTTATAAACACTCCATAAGGAACATTTTTCATAATTTTCAATGATAACATTTAAAAGTGCGAGGTTAGTAACCCAGTGTAAGGTTAGTAACCCAATAAAGTGCTGTATACATTAGTGATTGCAAATCAATTATTTAACATGGGAAATACACCACATAACATACTGCGCTATTAATGCAATGTCCAGCACAACTTCCTGTGACTTAGAGAGTGTACAATAGTATGTAGAAAAAGTCACTGAATGTCACATGCCGAACGCTTGTGGCTAAAATTCTATTCCCTATTGTTTATTATTATTTTTTTTTATTTGAATTTGTAAAGCACCAAACTGCCTTTGGGCATCGTGGCGCTGTTATGAAGGCCTAATTAGTTACAAAAGTGCATTGGGGGCATACATACATCTATTGGTCATTTCAATCACCAAGCAGATGCAACACTTAAAGAGAATGAATCACTCATAACTCTAAAACAAACATGTCGACTGGTGTTTTGGCCTTCAAGGTTCTGGGGTACACCCATGCCTAGTGTCCCCTGGATTTCATTAAATGGCCTTCTTCAGGACTGTAGTTTAAATTCGATGCACAGGTGTCATTAACAATCATTGTATTGATTGTGATATGCCGTAGCTATTGCACTGCCTGGGTAAAAGCTCATAGAGCCTGTTGGACACGTGTGACCTAAATTCACCCTCAATGAGCACATGCTGTCACTTCTCAGCTATGCTATTGTCAAACAATACACAGCCTGTCGATAATGTCCACTTTTCATTTTCAATCACTGAATGGTGAATTGTCTTAAAATGTCCAAGGCAATATTCTTTTTACAAAACATCCTGTGAACCAACTCGTCTCACCCAGGGGCCTAGAAACCCCGGTAAAATTATCCCCAGGAATCCCAGGTAACAGGGAAAACGGGACACCCGGGAGGGGAACAGAGAATCTTTATGGGATCAATAAAAACCCAGAGAAGCAATCAGACTTTATGGGACCAATCAGACTTGTCCCAGTTAAAGTGAATTTATAATAAAGAAGCAGAATCTTTACAGAGCCAATCACACTAGTCCCAGTCATGGTAAAGCAACTACAAAATTAAGACCGCGAGACATGAAGGAGTATCATTACAAGACCAATATTACTCATCTGCCCATACAAGGAACAGTCTCAGATGAGAACAGTGATGCAGACCTACTGGCTGAACATTGCAGTTTTGAAGTTCAGATATACTGAAACCTCACAGAAATGCAGCTTCAAGGTTGGCACATGTGTTTTATACATTTGTAAGTGCTTCCCTTTTGAGGTAGAAGTTCTGTGAAATAAACAACTCCTGGAGTATATGTTATAATATTTAGGGCTGGGTTTCATTTGAGCATCAGGTAGTCACCAAACAGGCGTTCTTTCTATGTTTCTTTGTTTAGTAAGTGCTTCCATATTAGGTGAGCAATTGCTGCAATATCTCCACTACAGAAAACCATCTTTCAAAACCTTCATTAAGCAAGCTTAGAAAAGGGTGGGGAAAATGTGGGAGGAGCCTCACATGAGAACAGTGATGCAGACCCACTGGCTGAACATTGTAGTTTTGAAATTCAGATGTATTGGAACCTCACAGAAATACAGCTTCAAGGTTGGCACCTGCTCTGCGTTTTATGTATTTAAATATATATATATATATATATATATATGTATATATATATATATGTATATATATGTATATATACATACATATATATATATATATATATATATATATATATATATATATATATATATATATATAATTTATTTTCTCACTGTTTTATTCTCTGTTTTCTCCTCCTCTCCCTTCTCCCTCTCTCTTCCCACCCTCCCTTACTTTTTTCTATGCACTTAATGTTTCAGAATTGTCCTTGGACCTAGTATGATAGCAGCAAATGTTGTCTCCTCCCCTCCTCTCTTTACTTGTCCCCCCCAGCACTATCGGAAATGTTGTCAGGCCAAGTATGATAGTCGCTTGTTTTGTTCCTCTCCCTCCTTTCTCGTCCCCCTCCCTCACCTCTTGTTAATCACCGACTCTACCAGAAATGTCATCAGGCCTAGTACGGTAGTCACCTGTCTGTTTCCCATTTCCTTCCTTTCTGTGTTTTAGCTCTTGCACTATCTGAAATGTCGTCAGGCCCGGTACGACAGTTACTTTCCCATTCTTGATGTTCATGCATGTAAGAATGTCATTGTATTTTCCCTTGTTTCCTCCCTTGCCGTGAAGTGCTTTGAAACACATTGTGTAGAGGCACTATATAAATAAACTATCATATCACATCATAGCTCAGTCAATAGATATACAAATAATGAAACCTCAAGGAAAGAATAAGAATCAACATTGGAATACTCAGTTATGTGCCAGTAAAGTCAAGGAGGGTATAAAGGAGAGAACTATAAGTCTTGGATATATAAGTCGAAAGAGAGAAGAACACATCTCTGTGGAGAAATTCAAGAGGAGGGTGATAGAACCCAAAAGAATACCTATCAATGAAAGGCAACGCCAAGCCAATTCTTGAACACATTGTTTGAACGGATCAACACAGTTATCAGAGACAATCTGAACATTTACTATTGAAATAGAATTTTGCAAGAAGCAGATAGGCTACAGTAGAAGGGAGTCATTCTCCTGTCCTTGGCTATTATTATAGTGGTAGGGTCAACTATGTTATTTTTTGTTGTTGGAGAAATTCTTTTTAGGACAGGCATACCCGTCGCACCAAACACAGAAACAGCAAAATTGTATTCAGTTGGTCAGGGCCAAAACAAGGAGCACATTTTATTATTATTATTATTATTATTATTATTATTATTATTATTATTATTATTATTATTTTTATTAGTATTATTATTAAATTAAATGCAAGTATTAATTAAGTGCAAACGTACATTCAAGATCAGGGAAAGTACATTATATTGCATTACGGATCTTGTGGGCTTTCTCAGTCCATGACAGGAAGAAGAAGCAGGGAGCACCGATAAGAGGTAGGATTCAGGGCAACAGCAGCTAAGTCGGGTGTGCTACCCATGGTTGCTCCGGCTATGTTGTGACTGTCCATTTACGGGTCTGCTACCCGTGGTTGCTCCGGCTATGTTGTGACTGTCCATTTACCCCATACCTTGAAAATGATTTGGGGGCAACCCTTGGCAGTGTATATGCGTTTTTCCAGAGACTCACACCTGTCCATCTCATTAGTCCATCTACTCAGGGCTGGACCTTCCGGCTCTCCCCACATGGTGGCCACAAGTCTTTTGGTTAGACCCATTGCAACAGCTAGAAAAGTTTTTTTCCGTTTGTGTATAATCCCCATCCCCCCCGATTTCCAACAGAGCGGCCTTGGGTTCCAGCTGAACCGGAGCGTTCAGGACCACATTCATTTTGGGAATACACTTACGCCAGAATTCCTGTATGACCTAACTATGTTAGTTTGGAAGGTGGACAGATGCTGTGGAGACAATCCCTGGCGACTGGCGAGAACCTTAGCTAATTTTGTTAGGTAAGTATGCCTTATAGCATAGGGAAAATCAGGTCTTTTTCCTTTTCTTTAATAAACCAATAGTGAAATGGCTTATCAGAGTCCAATGCTGCAGCCAGATCTCCAAGTATAGTTTCGCGAATATTTACCCTTCAATCTACCGTTAAGCATTACTATGTTACAGTCGTTCACAAACTCCAGCCAACGTTTACCTTGCATATTCTGTGTCATTTGCTTCATCATACAATACGAATATACACCATCAGAGTATGCATTAAATGGCATGTCTGTACAATGTGCATTTAAGTCTGTCATTATGTCCTCTATATCATTACCCCCAGGGGCGTTATAGACATTTACAAGCAGCAGTTTATGAGTTTTAGTGGTGTACACTATTTGCATCTTACCCACCAAGATGTTATCATTTGAAGAGGGACGCATTTTAACAGATTGCATGGAGTTATGAACACCTATCAATAGGCCTCAAAAAGAACGTCCCTTTGCACCCTTTCATGTTCATTTCTGGAAAATCTTGTATCCGTCCAAGTAGAACAATTCCATGATCCAACTTTCTTGTATATAAAATATTTTGGCATTTTGCAATATAGGATGACCCCCATACTGCTTGCAAAATGTCTATCGCCCCTGTGTTTCAACTGATTTACTTACAGGGTCATGGCCTCTTCGCGGGTTTAGTAGGCAGAAAAGATCACAAACATATACAATTTTCGGGGCACTCCCGTTCTACTATCACTATCACTAGTTGTGTGTCACGCCATCCTTCACCCAGCGTTAGACAGAGTCATTCTTAAGTCTTTATCACTAGTCCTGGTCAATTTCCCGAGTGCTGGTACTGTGGTATTCATCACGTAATTATCCAGGTCATAACCGAATTTAGGAAGCATTGCAAATGTGCTATAATCATATGCAAAATAACTGCTGATATGCACTCTGGTATTGGGACCATTAGCTTGATCAGTAAGCTAGATTTAATCAATGTCCCTTGAAGTCAGTACCCTTAAAGGTGGAATGTGAGATACAACGTGCAGGATACAACCCCTTGTTGCATCTTGATAGCACCTCGTTAGATTTGTATGGTTAGCTTGCTGATGATAAAAGATGCTGTGTTGTCAGAAGTCTGTATGGATGGCAGCGATCCAGAGTGCCAGGCAGACGTTTTCAAGGCGGCGTGTCTCACAATCAAAGTCCTCTGTGAACCAGCACCAAACAAGTCAGTGTCTGTGCAGAATATTGCACTCAGCCGCACTTGTGCAGTGCTATGCGCTAGGCAAACACTTTGAAGGCGGCGTGTCTCACAATCAAAGGACTCCGGGAACTGGTGTGTCTCACAATCAAATTGACTCTGGGAACCAGCACCAAACAAGTCAGGGTCCGTGCAGACGGCTGCACTCAGCAGCACTTGTGCTGTGCTATGCGCTAGGCAAACACTTTGAAGGCGGCGTGTCTCACAATCAAAGGACACTGGGAACTGGTGTGTCTCACAATCAAATTGACTCTGGGAACCAGCACCAAACAAGTCAGGGTCTGTGCAGAATACTGCACACAGCCGCACTTGTGCCGTCCATTGCGCTAGGCAAACACTTTGAAGGCGGCGTGTCTCACAATCAAAGGACTCTGGGAACCAGCACCAAACAAGTCAGGGTCTGTGCAGAATACTGCACTTAGCCGCACTTGTGCCTTGCTATGCGCTAGGCAAACACTTTGAAGGCAGCGTGTCACAGAATCAAAGGAGTCTGGGAACCAGCGTGTCTCGCAATCAAAGTCCTCTGGGAACCAGCACCAAACAAGTCAGGGTCCGTGCAGACGGCTGCACTCAGCCGCACTTGTGCCGTGCTATGTTCCAGGCAAACAATTTGAAGGCAGCGTGTCTCACAACCAAAGTCCTCTGGGAATTATTTTTTAATCATACAACGGCCAGATAAAGGTAACACAATCACCACAACATATTTGTTACCAGGCACCAGAAATAATATATGCCTTAACAGTGACATCCAATAATTTAGTTTGCATGAGCCTCTGTATCAAATAGAAGTGCAGAATCTACTAATTATGTATGCAATGTGACCACCACAAAATGTTAATGCTGGTTTCCCTTTGAATTGCTTGTTTATCTGACGATTGCTCTCAGCACAGCACCCTGGCTATCACAAATGTTATGTTGTTCCTGTTTGCAGAGTGAATTTCAGAGTGAATTTCATGCAGATAACTCTTGTAGAAGACTTCATTAAAGCGTCGTTAATGGAGCCAAGGGAATTCATTTAATTGGTATTTCTCAAGATGCACAGGGCTGCAAAGTAGAGCACTGTCAGCTCCGAACTTCGCATCCCTTTTGTATAGAATATACACAGCCTCTATTTTGCTCTCACCAGCAGGGTGGGGTGGGGGTTTTCTCTGCATTCTCATCCTATCTGGAGTCCATTCAAAGAACAACTGAATCAAGTTAAAATACAGTATGGCGCTTGCAGCATTATCAGGCACAAGAGTGAAATATGCCTGATGTTTGGGAAGGGAACATATTTTATTTATGTCTTAGAGGTGGCTGTAACAATTCAGGAGCCATGGGATCAGCGTTGAGAAAAACAAAATGTGCCTTTCTCCTTGTGAAAAAGGAATTAGGGGGGCCACTTGCTTTTAAAGCAGTCTTATTTGTTTACAATGACCCCTTTGACTTTCATGCGTTCTATATGAGGCCTTCAAAAAATACCTATGAGAATAGGTGTTGTGAAGAAGAAGGATAATCCGCCACCTCCCCAAGACATCCAAAAGGCGAGGATGGTTACTTCTTAGCAACGCGTCTTCACAATGGTTTTTAAAACAGCACTTTCACAAATTCAAGGTTTTTTTTAACATTTGAAACAGGATAAGCACATAGGCCTACATCCAAACCACATTCAACGGGTGGGATTATCACATACAAACATCTCCACTCTTAATAGTTTGGATTACAACCAATCTGATTAATTCATATGCCCATGTTAGGGTGAATTTTCAGTTTCTGTGCTAATTCCCTTTTACCCAGGAGACCCCAGCACTATTGCTTGATTTTAATCTCCTGGGTGAGAGGAACTTTTTACCACTCGCTCATTATTTTTCTCTGACTGGGATTTTTATTTTTACTGTTTTATGAAGTCTGGTAAAATCCATATGTTTAATACAGGCATCTGCTTTTTTCTTTGTGACACACAGCACCGTCGGTGCAGTGTCACTGATGAGTATCTTGGACTTCTCTTTATGTTTTAATACCTTCATTGTGAGAACTACAGTTCCCAATAGTAGTAAGGTAACTTTTATCTTGCTTACCCTTTCTTTTGTGGGTTGAGCACACACCACCTTATGTAGGGTTCTGGGGGGTTATATTGTAACTCCTTCTTCCACTACTCATTTAACGTTTTGTTACATTGATTAAACTTAAATGGCTGGTGGCAGTGGTTAATTTTACAACCTTCTGTGTAGGTTATTGGCAGGCTGATTTCTGAGCTGCAGTACAGCTCCCATGGGTGTCCATTTTCGCAAAATGGTCCCTGACCTCTTTTTTTGCAATGTTTTGTTTGTCAGTTCCTTCTGAGCTCTTTCTATCGATTCATGTAGATTTGAATCATTTGTGAGTTTTACCTTTGGTGGTATTCAGCCCTGAAGCCTGCAGGGTGTCTGGGAAAGCAGAAAGTGAAGAAGGGTCCTGAAACTTCACTGTCCTTTGTCTATAGGTGTGCCTGGTTGAAACCAGTTCTAGCTGGGCAGCTGGCTGTCCTGCAGCACATCCAACTCCCAGGTGATTGAAGGCTCCATGGGAGTGAATGAAGGGGTTCCAGTATATTAGGTGAGGATCTTTAGACTACAGGCAGAGTGACCAGTGGAACAAGGAATTCGGATCATAAGATGAGGAGAGATGCAAGCAACACCTTCAGCAGCTGTAGAATTACTGCTGAAGCCCTGCAGCTGTGCTGACCCCATTTTCATCTCAACAGGGAAGCTCAACCATGGATGATTTCCTCTCTCAGGATAGTGGGACCAACTAGACTCAAGACCTTCTTCATTTTGAGCCAGCCCCTGACATTCTGCAACTTTCATGGGCTGCAGAACACCAATACCTGGTGTACCTGGAACATTGCAAGTGCATCATTTTGCGAAGATTGAATCTGGCTGAAACTTTGCAGGCATCCATGTGGACCTCGAGAGGCAGCAAAAGTCCCCTCACAAGTTCAGGACCAGCTAATCGGAGGGTAATCGATCCAACTAGCAATATGTGTTTGTTCTTGGTGCTAAGAAAAAAACACCAAGTGCCGCTGGAGTGAGCTGAACGCTTTGCCACTGATCGCTTCTGCCGAATTCTGCTGATGAAGCCAATCAGAGGTCCCTCCTATCATCACCATGACCAAAGAGCAGGCATCAGGGTCTTCATTCTTGCACCTAGAAGGCAACCAACTACATTTTCATCTTCATTCTTAAGGTACTGTGGGGCTTGGGTTGCACTTATCGTAGGCCATTTTTGGTGCTCCTTTGCTTTGGGAGGGCTGTTTTCCTCAATTGGGAGTTGACCTCAACACCATTGTCTTACAGCATGTCTGCTATCAGGAATGCTCCTCTTGAGCTCCTGTATATTTTCTAGAAGAACAACTGACTGGTTACTTAACTTTCCTTTGAAGATGTTCATCAGAACTGGTGCTGTCCATTTGACTGTGGCTTTGCTGGTTTCCCAAAGACCCATCTTCTTGATCCTACTGGCTTTGGCAATGCTGGTTCCTCCATAAATTTAATTGTGTACACTTGTTTAGTTACGAAACAGGCAGCCTACATCCCTCTGGGAGAGTATATTTGTTATTTAACAGTTTCTAGCTGTGCTCTGTTTAACCTGTAGCTCCTGCCATAATCAATTTTGCAAAGGTGATACACACAAGTGGTTTACAGACCTTTACTGACGTCACTCTATGTGCTGGATATGTAAGGCATATGAAAAGCTCCTCACCTGCATTATTGCTCCTTCTATAATTTGGTTCCATTTGTAATTCAATGTTATTGTTAGTTGCTTCATTTCAGATTTGCTTGTGTGCCTTGTGCATACATAAATGCATATATATGATCTAACTTTAAGTAAGTGTTTGCTTGGGTCGATGTATGTACTGATTTCTTTGCACTGATCTACAGCTCGCATAACTCCCTCCTAAGCATGGCTACTCAGCTGATCTACCAACGTTTGTAGTACAGGCCTTTATTAAGAGTTGGGTTCCTATAATGATTTTGACTAAAACATAGCACCTATGTGTGCTTTTTACTCAAATATAGCACTTTGTGCGGTGCACCCAGAGCTATAATGGATATTTGCTTCAGGCCTCAGTGGAAGCTGCACTTGATGCAAACTACTTTTCCATTGGTAAACATGTTGTCAATGCTGTGTAGTGCGTATGTTATTCTGCAATGCTTCAAGGACACGTTGGAGAGAAGCTACACACAGAGCCATCTGGTCATTGTTAATGTTGTTGTGGAATGTAGCTTTCATGAGAAAGGGAAACGCAGAGACTTGGAAAAATCCAGAAAGTTTAGGAAAATGCCATTGTGCATTTCCAATGGCTTAAAAAGGGGGGCGGCGCCAGACAGTCAGACAGAGAGAGAAGGCTTTGCTTGTAGATAGGCACATCGTGCCAGGCTCACTGATATAAAGATCTATCTCCCTGTCTGTGGGTGAGCTTTCCATTGCAGTTTTTCCTGCGAGATGAAGTCGTTCTTTAACACTGTATCAACAGTGATGTATTGTTTCTAAACTACTTTTATTACTTCTTATTCTTCTTGTTTTTCTGCATTTATGTATGCTTTTGGTAAATAAATAGGCCATGTAAAGAGCCATTTCATAATCTAGCTTAGTGTGTGTCTGTGTGAATAACTGTCTCCCAGCGTCCAAGGTTGCTTTCCGTTAGTGTACTGAGGAGAAAAATAAGCAATATATCTGTGCACTTTTTGGAAAGCAAAACATTTTGCTGCTGTGAGCAGGATGTCTTGTGATGATTAATTCCAAGCATCAAAAGATCTCTGCTTGAATGCTGGTAGGCAATTATAGTGAAAGTACATGTTTTTCTTGTAGTGGGAGTTAGGCTTTGTTAATTAGTGTGCACTTGTGTGACTGCATTCAGGCTGTGGTGAATACGTTACTGTGCATAGACTATTGTAAATTATTGTAAATATGAATACACTGTTTAAGAAGAGAGTGTCTTCCGCAGGTGGAGATTGCCTTAGTGTTTTTATGATTGCCAGCTGGACGAAGGCCCCATCTGATCTGCAGAGGCAGTGTTGTGTTTACATCAGGTTCCCGTGGAGAAGGGAAAGGAATTTGCTGCTCTGGCGAGAAGAGAGTGGATTCTGTTGTATGTTTACAGAAAAATGCATCCGAGAAATGTAGAACTAGAGGCAGATGTTTTGCTCTTGGAAAAGGAGTTAGATAGTGAGAAGAAAATGTTATTGATGCAACAATTACAGTTGAAAATCTGGCATGACAACACACAGAAATATCAGCAGGTTGCTGAAAGGGGGCCTGTCAGATTTGCTTGATATAAATACAGAAAAGGATGAGGCAGTGTCAACAAAAGGAAGGCAATGCTGTGATTGTCACTGCAGGAGCAGATTGGGATCCTGATAAATGAGATGGTGATATTTGGAATTCTACTCACTCAGAGTATAGCCCAGAGGTGACAGCAGAATTGGAATGAAAACAGGAAGAAAAGCCTGTAACTGCTAAGCCAGTAACTAGGCGTAAGGCTGGCCTCTATACCCATAATCCACTGGGGCTTGTGTAGATTTGACCTCACTGGAAGATTACACAGAACATGAGGTTGGTGATATTAATACTTGTCTGAGGCAGAAGTCAGAGAATCCTTTACTCACCTGGATGGTGTGAATGTATGACGGGTGCCGGGGGCCTGTTAGTTGATTTCCCAGATTGCCCATGCTTCCTGCCTCTCTTCAGTGACACTAATATACAAGAAGCATTGTGGGCTGGACTCCTCCCGATGCCAATGGCCAGGCTTTACAGGTGTCTTTGTTGTACCTAGCGGGCCAAGGGTGTAACCAAAAGTATCCTATCACCAAGGATTGGTCCACTGAGGAAAATAAGTGGTATACATTGAAGGAGGCAGTTAAAAGAAATCAGAGAACATGCTATGAAGGAGGCAGTTCATGTAGATGAGCCAGTATATATGGGGGTGGTGTCAACCAGAAATATGGCCATAAGTACTGCCCCAACCACATATAAGAGTGTTATCATGGCTTTGCTATTGGGCATGACTGGGAAGCCAAATGATGAAGTGGTGGATGCTATTCAGATCTAGGTGAATGGGTCAAAGGTGAGGACAGACCGCGAGAGAGAGAGGTGTGCAGTGAGAGCAGAACAGAAGTAGGGACTCCCGAGTTTCAAGAAAGGATATGTATTTGACATTTTTGAAAGATGGTGTGCCACGAGAGGAGTTTGATGGTATTGAAACCAGGGAAATGTATGAGTTATATAAAAAGAGAGGGCTTGCTGTGAAAGAGCACTATAAATAAGCTAAGAGACAAATGGTGAGCAAGCAAAAAAGGGACAATTCACAATCAGGGCCTCCGGAGGAGGGGTATGGAGAAGGGTCTTTAGGGATCACTTGCCAGTACCAGCCAACATGTGCTGATTTGAGAAAAGTGTTGAGTGCAATGTTTGAGTTGGATACACTAATTCCAAATTTGACTAGGATTATGGCCATGTTCTGGCGATTTTAGCTTATGTAAAAGTTGACAGAGGACATAATGTTAATGTTAAGATATTTTGGAAACCTGGAAACAACCTAGAGGTCTGGCCTTTGATAGACACTTGGGTAGAGGCATCATTGATTCATGGAAAGCCTTCAAGATTTAAAGGTTGACACATTACCATTACTGGGCAGGGAAAGGAAACACCCAAACTACAGACAGGAGTAGAAACGAAGATAGGCAGTTTGTCAAAGCTTGTTAATACTGAGCAAATCGCAATGGATCATGATGTATTGATCAGGCTGAAATCTTGATTATGCAATGGGTGTTCAGCTCCCTTAAAACACACAGGATAGGACACGCTCACAAAGTCAGTATAATCAAATGGAAATGGTATATCCAAGACAGACGAATATCAGAAAAGGGTGGAGTTGCCAAATTACATCAGCAAGTGCCTAGTGTGCCACCAGTAGACTATATACCACAGGAAGTGACAGAAATGTGTGAATCTCCAGAATAATCCGGAGTAACTTATGGATATTTGACAGTAGAACAGACAGAACATACCTGGTTCACTGATGGCTACCTGGTTCACTGATGGCTCAGGCCATTATGTAGAAACGAGCATTATTGGAAAGTGGTATTAAATAATCCCAAAACAAAAAAGATCCTAACCACGTCCGGTGTCCGGTAAAGCAAAGAGCAGCCCGTTTGCAGAGCCTTATCCAGTGTATCATGCTTTGAAACAAGGAATATCTGGTCAAAATCATTTGTATACAGATTCATGGTCAGTGGCTAATGGGCTAGCTACATGGTTGTGGACATGGTAAATGAATGGTTGGAAAGTTCATTCCAAAGAGTTGTGAGGAAAGGAAATGTGGCAAGATATCTGGGAAATGCTATCACAAACTGAAGAAACAGTCATGTGGATGCACACTGTACTACTGACTCATTGGAAACACTGGTTAGATTCTGTTGCAGATGAAAACACCAAGATTTCCTCTGTGGATGCAGAGGCTCAGGAGGGCAATTTGGAGGGTTTGGCAAGGTGGGCTCACCAGAAATGTGGACACATGGGAGAGAAAGCTACTTGCAGTTGGGCACGAGCTTGAGGGATTAGCATCCGTCTAGAAGTAGTGAAAACAATAATTTCGCAGGGTCCTGTGTGCCAACATCAGCAGCATAGACCTGTCCATCACATTGCCCAGCGTAGTTTAAAAAGAGGCAAGTTGCTGGGGCAAACCTGGCAGATCGATTATATCAGTCTTATGCTAATTAGTAAAGGTTTCAAGTATGCATGCACACTTGTAGACACATAATCTGGATATTTTATGGTATTACCGTGTATGAGAGCCACACAACTGAACACTATTACATTGTTAGATCACATTACCTTGTATTATGGCATGCCCTTGCAAATTCAGAGTGACAATGGCTCACACTTTAAGGGAAAGTTGATTCAGAAATATTGTCAGGAAAAGAACATTGAGTGGCTCTATCATGTATTATATCACTCTGAAGCATCGGGTTTGATTGAAAGAATGAATGGTATGCTGAAACAACAGTTGCAATAATCAGGCAATGTTAGCCTGCCAGTAATGAGCCAGTGGTATCCTGGGATCTTGATTGATGAGACTTGATCAATGTTCCCGGATGTGGATTCTTAGATGTCTCATATTACTGCCAATATAAAAACATTTACACACACATTATATCATATACCACATGTGTTGTTTTACAGTTGATGAAATCCTTGATTGATATTTCTGTTCCTTCCTTATAGGCTCATTTTTCAAAATCGCTGTGTGTATACTTGCACATGGAGCATGTACCACATTTGTGGAAGCCTGCAATAGTTCTCAACCAGTCACTACCACTGGTTACTTGTATTTGAATGGTGTCAAAAAATGTGGTGCCTAGTTGGTGCCTGATTGTCAGAGCTTGGGTAAATACAAACCTGGTGAATATGATATAATTTTGGATCCAGATATGGCAGTGCTTTCCCATTGAGACACTTGTGAGTCAGTGTGATTACTTTAAAGCATACCTTTGCAGCCACTGGTAACCAGTGTAGTTCTTTCCTAGTACTGGTTACGTGTTCTCTTTTTGATATATTACTGACCATCCTGATTGCCTCATTTTTGTATTATTTGGAACTTCTGGATAATTTATTTACTCACGCTGCTAAGTAGAGCAATGCAGTAGTCTAATCTTGGCATAAAAATGACTATAACGAGGGGTCACAGTTCCTACGAGATTCCAGGGGTTTAATCTGTTTTAGTACTCGAAGATGGTAATGGAATTTTTTCACAGCTACATCCACATGGGCTTCAGCACCAAGAGAGGCCTCCAAGAAAACACCTAGCATTTCTACTTTATCTGACATGGGAAGGCAACTTCCTGTATAGAACAATACATTTGTCTGCTAAGATTAGGAATAAAACCTTTGCAAAATGACTGCCGTTTTTAGAAAAAGAGAGTCCCTTTTCTATGTTTGTAGATTTGTACATGACAACAGAAAAGACCGAAACGCGTGTTAGATTTTTTTTTTTTTGAGCAGCATTGTCACGCAGAGCTTTAAAACGCTACCACCATGCCTCTCGCCCCATTGGTCGAAGAACCCAGAAACATCCCCCTCTTCAAGTTCCAAACTATCGGTGTCTCTACTCTTGCTAATATCATCAAAGTTCTCAAACCTTCTCAATGCAAAGACAACACCTGCCCAGCCTCCAATGTATAATGATGAACCTCTTCTCCCACTCAATGGCTCCATCATAAACACCTCCTTTGCCACCTGCATGGTTCCACCTACCCTCGAAGAATCCTGGATCTCCCCTTTTCTTAAGAAACCGCCCTCAGCCCCTTAATCTCCACCAACTACTGACCTATAACTACAGTCCTGTTCCTCCTGAAAGTTATTGACAGAGTTGCATATCTACAAATTCAGGAAATCCTAGAAACACACTATATTCTGGGCATTCGGCAATCAGGTTTCCGCTCAAAGCATGGGACTGAAAAAGCCATTCTGGACCTCAAGAATCAGCTTGATGATGCAAACTATCCAGGCAACCTTTCCCTCCTCTTACTGCTTGACCTCCCTGCGGTCTTCAATCTTGTTGACCGATGCTCTGCCACCACCTCACTTCATCAGCTTACTTATCACCAGATGCTGGCAATTGGGTCACCTTGTTCCCGGCTGACAAACCTATCGTGCCTTTGCCAGCGATGCCATTGTCTGCCCCACACCAATCTCCTTTGGAGTACACAAAGGCTCATGTGTCTCCCCCACACTGTATAATGTCTACACAAAACCACTGTTTGACCACCTCGACTCATTAGGACTCTCATACACTAACTATGCCAACAACATGCAAATTTTCATCCTCCTCTCAGGCTACCACCCGCAGGATTCTCTCAGAGTGAACGCAATTTATGAAGCCATCCAATCCTGGATGGCCACACACAGCCTCTGTCTCAACGATGAAAAAAAAAAGCCTCTCCCCATCAGCCCACCCCGCCCAGCCTAACTAGGCCTAGAAAGCTTTCACCATCGACAGAGACAACATCCCGTTTGCCATCGCAGTGAAAACTCTTGGCGTACACCTGAACTCCTCTCTAAACATGACTCAACAGGTTAACCATATTGCCTCTTCGTCTGGCTATGCTACAAAGCGTATCAATGCTAGCTAACCCTTCATGTCCACCAAGAACTGGCTTGGACTAGCTTGTGCTCTTATCTGCTCAAAACCTGATTATTGTAACTCACTTTTATGTGGCACCTCTGCTAAAAACTTGAACAAGCTACAAATAAAACAGAACAATGCCCTGTGAGCGGCACTAGACATTGGCAAGCACGGCCATATCGCAAAGACCAGAAAATCTGTTCACTGACTCCCAGTTAAGGACAGAATAAACTTCAAGATCCTGTCCATCACCCACTGCTGTTTGTCTAACAATGCCCCTTCGTACCTTGCATAAAAAATCAAGACACATACCCCAGCAAAACTCCTTGTCACTCTTAGATTCAATAATACAATATCAGGGGGCTCCAGCTTCCCGTTCCGTGCCTCCACCCTCTGGAATGATTTCCCGCACACCTGTGGAAAGAACCATTCTACAATATCTTCAGGAAAAATCTCAAACCCACCTCTTTAACTAACCTCCCCCATGCACTCTTCGCCCTCCACCCTTTCTGTATCTGTCTCCTGCTTTTCTTTAACCAGTGCCTGGATGCCCACAGACTGTGTGCGCTTGTATAAATGTTTAAATAAATAAATAATGAAATAAAACGGATTTCACACAAATGATTTCGCTAATAAAAGGTACAATATGTGCACACTGCACGCAGAGATACATTTTGATTTCACGTGGTTATGATATAATTTTGAGTGAAGAACACTGTTTATGAGGAGTTGGCATTTGTGTGTGTTAACGAATGTGCAGGGAAAACATTATGACTTACGTGGTGAGGACGTGCTGTAACTCAAAAAACGTTTTCACACATATGCCAAGTTCAATCTACAGATACTGTTTAAACATATCACATGCAAATGAAAGATGCATGTCACACATTGTGTTTGACAAGTGCTTACTAAAGATTGAACAGAGAAATGGACCTAGCTAGAATGTGTTTAAATTGAGAAGACATGCACAGCACAGTCTCTCTATGAGAATATAGACATAGAGCTGTCTAATTATATTTACCATTTTAGAAAATATTTCTACTCATGGTTAATGGATTGCCCCTATGTGTTTTCTTGATAAAATAAAATATGTTGGAGAGTCAAAATGGATGATCTCCTGCATCAAAAATCTCATACCTGATTAACAACAATTAGAAAATGTGAGTGTTTGGGAGTCACTCCTGCTGATAACGCATATATATATTTAGTGAAATAAAACTTTGTTAAAGGAACGTTATGCTTAAGTTGCGCTAATAAAAAGCTATGAAATTCACTAAAAAAACATTGTTAAATGGACGTTATGGTTCCAGGTAAAACCGAAAAACCCCTGAAATTCGTCAGTTATGGTAAGCTAACCAACCATAACGCATGCCACCACCGTGCACTGCTAAGCCTAACACCCAGAACATCAAAGATGACATCACAGATGTTATTGATGACATCACTGTCACTGTGACTAAGAAATATTGCATGACCAAAATCTATGAAAGTCATTCCATTACAAGAACAAATTGCACCATCTTCCAAAAGGTTCTCATTTTGGAATGATGATATGCCCACAGAATTGTAAATAAACACCTTGCAAATGTTTCCCTGGCACATCACACCAGGTAGCCTCCACTCCCTGCTTTCCAACATTGTCTTAAATGTCACACATGTTTGCATACCACTGCAGATTAGTAATATAATGATCTCCCACTATCCACACTCTAACTCTGTCCATCTCAGCAACCACAGCCATCTTTACAGCATACAGCAATGAAAAAAATGAATACCCTCTCTCCCTATGAATGACACTCTCAGCACATGATTGGCCAATTCCCCTAGTCCTATTTCCATGCCAGATATGCAGAGAAGCCCCAAATGTGGCATGTCCTGTCTGCGAACAGCAGCGCTGTCTGCGGAGCTCTTAACACTGGGGCAGCCCTTCTACCCTTTCTGCTTCTCTCTTTGCACCATTCCCGCATTGGCTACTGTTAAGCAGTCACACAAACCATCCACCAATCACATCCAGGAACTCTACATCTAACTCCATCATCACAGTTCAGCACTTTAATGTACTGTTGATCACTCTGAGTACAATTGTGCTGTGATTGCAAAGCACCTACAGCAACAACTACTATAAAACTCTCCAATACTTCTGCTTGCAGATTCATACACATCCACATGCATGAACACAAACTACAGTTATGAATATTTTCTGCACAGTACATGTTCAGCTCTTGTATAAATACATATAAACAGGGTAACTTCCACTTACCCTTTATAACCTATAAAAAAGCTTACTGTCATTTCTCCTATCTGCTATGATCAAGTGTCACTTGCAAAACCGTCTGCTCTCCAACTTTTTGTTTACCCATATTACTAACTGTAATGTGGAAACTGTTATTCTCTTCATCCATTCTGTCATATGTGTAACCACTGCCACCTATTTATCCACATTAGAGCCATAATAGCATTTAATGCATTATAGTGCATTGGATGTACATACAATTTTCCTTCTATACATTCTGGATATTTTACATACAATCTATCATTTGAACTTCCTTTAGGAATGATTATAATGGTAATCAGACACAACACACACATCTATCTAACAAAGTGTCATTTCATGTTAAAAGATGGGAGAAATAACAGTATAATTATGGAAAAATGCTTTATAGTGTGTTATAAAATGACACGCAGCCAAGATGAGCACATGCATATTTATTTATGCACAGAAATAGCCAATATCATTTGAAAGTTTCCCAGATGAAACAACACCACTGTCTCTATAACTGTTCTTCCAATCTACACAACTCTCTCATTCCAGCTGGTTACCCATTCCATTCTAGATTTCACAACAGCATTCAACTATACACAGGTGCAGGCATATCTATGACATCATCTACAACTATGTACAGTGTTGTAAAGCAAGACATACAACATATCCCCCTTCCCTTCAGTCTGCAACAGAAGCACCAGGTCCTTCCTTGCAACCCTTACTTTATTTCAGACTCTCCCATCTCCAAACACCACCGAATGACGCAGTACTTAGTAATCACCTACTGAGTAATGAACTGGTGACCCCATCAAATCCTTCACATTTATTTCCCCTAAGCAGCCCACATACCACAATCAAAAAGTTTGGTAGCATTGTAGAGGTATGGTGTGGTGGTTGTGGCCGGGGCCTAGAGTCTAGGGTGCATGGCCTACGGCCTTCAGCCGTGCACCCAAGACTCTAGGCCCTGGCTACATCCACCGCAGCATAACACACCCATAGAAACACCTACCAAATGACCAAAGCCCAAAAACTTATACATCCACTTCAAAACTATGCACTTCAATTAACATTCTAAGTAGTGCGCCCAGTGTTTAGTATGTCCGCTGACAACCGCGGTGACCACGGACACCGCAAACACATCACGGCCTTCTCCCACCTAAAGAAATACAGCATTTGACCCATCTCTTCTCCCCCTCCCTCTCCAAGCACTCATACACACCAACACACTCCCCAAAATTGGATTTATGCTCACTTCCAGCGCATGTCCGCACATCCAATATGGCGGGGAACATCGAAACAATTTGCCGCACCTCACGCCTCATCCCAGCCAATCAGAGAACACGTCGAGTGTCCGCTGACATGACGCAAGCCCATCATCCAATTGGTGTCCTGTCCGCGGAGCGAATAGGGAAGTGTGTCCGCGGAGAGGACATAGATATCACTCATTTTTTTGCCTTATGTTTTGGTCGTTAAATAAAAACTACTGGACGGATTTACACCAAATTGATAAAAGCACGATTTCGGGACCAAGCCACCACTCCTGCCACAAATTTGGTGAAAATCCGTTCAGCGGTTTGGGCTGTAGGCGCGACAGAACGTTTTTCCCATTATGTCTATGGGAAAAAAAGACATTTTTGGAACCCCACTATAACTTTGCCCCGCCTTTCACCAATCCTCACCAAACTTTGCAGAGTGGGCCATATACTTTTTTATATACTTTTGTGCAAAGTTTGCCCATTTTGTCCATGGGGAGCGAAGGCGGTCCATGGGGAGGATTTGTCCAGGGGGAGCGAAGTTATAAGCCGCCCAAAAAGTGCTCTTCCTATGGGTTTAGCAACATAACCATAACTACAGGGCCACTACCGTGGTCAGTGTAATATAAGCTGTTAGAGTGAGATACTTACAAGTAGTCCAGTTTCTATGTTGTTACAGGATTGATGGACAAGATGTGCAATATCATGAATGCTAAGCAGTGAATGCACCTAGGTGACTTTGCAACAGAGTTATTATTCTCATGTTAATTCATTAGTTCAGGTCTTTAAATTGAGCTTCCGATAGACTCGCTTAAACAGACATGTAATTAAGTCATATTTATTGTTGTTTTTAGACACACGAACACAGGAACCCATCCATGGGTGTTGTAAGACAGTCCTGATGAAGTCATTTACATCTAGAGCGTGGAGAGGTTTGTGAAGGAGAAACACTTGGTGTCGTCTCTACTAGAAGATTAAGGCTCAGATTCATGTATTATTTGCACCAAAAAAAACGGGATTTGTGCGCCATTCTGCCCGCAAATCCCTGTTTAACTAATGGGGATTTGCGGGCAGACTGGCGCACAAATCCAGTTTTTTTTGGCGCAAATAATCCATGAATCAGGCAGTAAATAATAGATCACTGTGTAATATACAAGGGATTTAGAAAAGGAACAACAAATTGTCATTGCCCTTAATTTATATGAGGGTCCAGGGGTGAGAATTGTTTTGGGATAATTGCAAGAAAAGGACAATAGGCAGCTTGTGTTTTCCTGTGTTTTAGAGTTAGGTACTATGTCGGGGAGGACATTTGGTATTGGTTGTTTTGAAGCATATTTTTATACATTCAATGCTAAGAATGTTGAGTTATATTGGGTGTCTGTATGTCTAGTGAGATGCACTTTATATTTTATGCACTTTATATATGAAAAATGCATTCTAAATGTATGAATTTTATATATGTGTAAAAAGAAAAACTTTATTAATAAAACTATTGGTTTCAATAAAGTGAAATAATCATTCACAAACAAGATGTGTTTTTATAAATAATTGTAAATCCCATAGTCTATCTGAAGCATTAACCCTGGTAAATTTTTGTATTGTGCTTTCTATATTTTATATAATCACTCAATTTGATGTGGATCTTTATTGCATTATAGAGAGCTGGCTTGATTGATCTCTGAAGCTATTTTCACAAATGTTGGGGGTTAGATTGCTTATGTTTAGAATGCAACTCTCCTATGCTTCCCTATATCGTTATCTATGTAATGTTCAACCTTCTGTTTCCTTCGTTATGGTAAAGGCAATCTGCCCTTAAAATTGCTAATGCCATTCATACCCGTATAATATTTGTTTTAGGTTATTAAAATATAACCTGAAATACAACTCAGGATACTTGTGTGTCCTTGCTCTAATTTTAGTATTATATTGTAACCGCTGTCAGTTTGGTTGTATGCTGACTTTTAACATGGGTAATATTTAGCACATAATTATTTCTTAACATGCTTTACTTCAGTGTGCTCACCTGTCGTAATTGTTTGGTTAGGTTACCAAGACATCCCTTTCCTTTATCTGTGCCTTGTAGACCTCCTTCAGTCCAAAATCTAAGCACAATCGGTACTGCAAGATCATTCACTAATGTTGTATCTACTCTCCAAAGCAATACTTTAGGATTTTTAATTGTACAAGTGCCTTAGTGCCTTTTGGTTGACTGATCATCGTATCTCAATGTGTTTCACTGCTGCTTACTAAACATGTGTTCTTTTATCCATTATTCATATGATTAAAATTGAACAATGTCCTTGATCCCCCTTCAGCTAAGAACAGACAATGAACTGATTAGAATTTGGAATACGTTTCCTTTTTACCAGTTACATTTCTGTCTCATTCTTTCTTGTATGAAGTCAAAAACATATTCACATTATTGTGTGCCTTCCTACCTTATTTAATACATTATAATTATCATTCTGGCTGACCCATATAAATGCTTTCTCGAGTCAAGGTAATTCTGGCTGACTCATATAAATGCTTCCTTGAGTCAAGGTTTCTTTCCTGAATCACTGAAAATGGCCACATACTCCCTCTATTGAAGAAAGGCCATGATCCCCTAGAAAAAGAACATGTTTGATCTAGTGGATCACTCCATAATTACCGATCGCCTGCATCATGCAGCCTCCTTTGCTCCGTCAGCTGTGGCTTGGATAAAATCCTTCCACTTAGATTGAAAGGCCAAAGTCTTTTTCAAAGACGCCATGGCCGAAGAGTTCACAGTGACCTGTGGGGTACCACAGGGATCATGTGTATCACCCACCTTATTTCACATATTTATGTTACCACTGTTAGAACGTCTGCATAGGGAAGGAATTGTGTATACAAATTATGCTGATGATACAAAATGCCAGATCCCCCTTACTGGGATTTTCCATTCTGACCAACTTACCATCAATGTTATCAACAGCCAGTTTCAAACCTGGATGCGTGTCAATGGACTGGCACTGAACAACTCCAAGACCGAGCTTATGATCATGGGCAGCTTGGAACATCTTGGCCCAGAATACCAAAATGTTAATATCAGGCTGCAGTCTGTTCACCAAAACAAAAATCGAAACTTGTGAAGTCACCCTCGATCAAAATTGTAACATGCAGGCACAAATAAGCAGTATCGTTTTAAGTACTTCCTACCATCTCAAACTACTTGCCCAGCTCAGACCATTTCTCAACCCAGCCAACTGTGCTACCATTTCACTGCCATAATAGGAGCTAAAGTTGATTACTGTTCAAGCCTCCTGATGGGCGAGGCTAAGAGTGAAGTAATGCGACTGCAGGTTGTCCAGATCAATGATGTTCATATTGTAGAAGGCCTCCGCAGATCGGACCATGTGTCCGCTGCACATAAAGCCCTACACTGGCTCCTGATCAGCAGTAAAATCTTCTTTAGAGTCCAAGTGTCTGTATGGAGTGAGTCCAAAGTACCTGACTTACTGTATATCCTGGCTCCCAGATCGCATGGTGCTAAGATCCAATAATGCCTGCCGTCTAGACACTCATTGGGCAAAACGATGTACTGTTGCCCAAAGATCCTTTTCTTACGGAGCCTCCAATTTGTGGAATGCCTTACCACCAGACCTGAGATCCTGCGCCTCCCGCCCTGCCTTCAAACATGGTTTAAAAAAAGCCCAGTTTAAGTAATTCCTGCATGCCCAGGCTCTTCCCTCATTTTACTTGTAAGTCACTTGTTTTGTCATGTCTACACACCCCTATGCCTACAGGCTCGTTGTCCTTTTATTCAGACCTTTACACTCAAAGATAGATTTGAGGGTTTTTTGGTCTGTTCTTATGACAAACTCAGTAGCCCAATGGCATGTCAACACCTATTTTTCCAAGACTGAATAATTTCTTTCTGAACCCCTCAAAGCTCTTGAGGAATCGGCAAAGATCTCCTCATCAGCATCGTCCCTCATATGCGTTAACACAGCTCCATACCATTATCACTTGCATTCACAGTAATTACACTCTTTCTGTGTGTATCAAAACCTTTCAAAGTGTGTGCCAAATCAATTTCCTTTTTTATCGCACAAAATTCTCTATCACACTTTTCACTCCAGACAAATTCCTCCCCCTTCTTCAGCAACTTTCTCATCTCAGATACTTTATTCACATAATTCTTTATGAATTATTGGTAGAACTCTATCATACCTAGAAATGAGCACAGTTCACCTTTTGACCCTACTCTTTCTACCCTCTTTATCGAATTCACTGTAATGCTAGAAATGCATTGGAGAGACATTGCCTCCATGTCCTTGTCCTGTACTCCCTTATCGGGTGTGTTCTGTGTTGTTTTCTGCACAGGAGTCCAGTGGGACCCCAGGCAGTGCAGCTCTTCCTCTGTATGGTAATTGTGAACAGAGGCCCTTGGGATACCCTTATGGCAAGCATGGGTGGGGGTACAACCCTGTACCCCTAGTGTATGTTTTTGGGCATCTGTGTTTTTTTCCCACCGTGCAGGGTATGGGCTTTTGGCATCTCCATTCAGAATTTGACAGGTGCTCTGAGTATCCTTCATTTTGGAAACCCAGGCCCTGCCATGAGGAATCAGTGGATTCCTGATAGAAGGCAAGATGGCCCCTGGGGCCTTTTAGTTTCTAGTGCCTGTTACCATGTTTTCCCACATTCCTGGGAAGCACTGACTCTGTCCCTTCCACTGACTGGCTGTTGGCTGGAAAAACCATACATGGTATTGTTGGGAAGTCCAGGCCAGAATGTCTAGAGCCTTCCCAGTGACTGTATGTGGTGGGGACACACTTGGGGTGGGACCTGTGTGAATAGAGTGTGTGACCAATATGCATTCTATATTATGGGTGTCTGGTTTGTGTGTGTGTGACACAATGAATGAGACAGCCATTCCTGAAACTGACATAAATGCATTGTGGTGTGCTGAAAGGCTAAGTGTTTGCCCCAATCCACATTCCTTGTTATCGGTGTATGAATGTCCTTCTGTGTGATTGGCTGACTGAGCTTGGCTCAGCCAGCGTGAATGAGGGACAGATGTGTATATCTGGGGACCATTCACTTCCCAATTTGTTCAGAAGCTGTAGTTGAAACTTGAACCTCATTGTTGAAGCCCAGCTGAAAGAAGATGAATTGCTGCTGCATTTTCTTCAACAAAATCTAAAAGCTGTTGAGTCTGTCAAGGACTGATCCGAGAGAGGACCTGACTAGGAGAACTCCCCCGAGCTATGGGGACCATCGTGCATAACTGCTGCTCTTCATCGAGGCACCCTGGAAGCAAGTCCTGAAAAGCTGTTGACCGCAGAAGGAGTCCACGAGAATTTTGAAGTAAAGCACCACCACATCAAGGCCAACGAAGTCCATTGCAATCGACTGGGGTTCCGAGGATCTCTGTAACTGCTGGAAGCCAGTTGAAGAATGTCACCCAGAAACGGGAATAAATGGACGCGTGCTGCTCGATGATCAGAGCTGCAATGCTCCACCTTGCCTAAGAACATTGAATGAAGGGCTCCCTTGCCATCACCGTCAACCGTGTTGTCCCGCTAGAAAATCTGCCGGTGGATTTCCTGCCACCCGAAGCCAACAAAGACACTGATGGAGTGAAGATCCGAGGACCAGCCTGTGGTCGAGTCCCGATCGCTGAAGCTATCCCGAGGTGCATGCTGTGGCTGCAGCACTGACTGGCCAGAGGACTGCCAATGCATCTCTTGACACCCGATGCCCGCTGCTGGACCTACATCCATCTTCTTTGCAGCACCCAACACCTTTCATAGAGGTGGATCGCATGCCTCATCTTCCCAGGACTTCCACGAACGATCGTAGAAGAGCACTGCGAAGGTCGAAGCTTCTGTCCCGACACCAGTGTTCACTTTTCTTCAAGGAATCCCGATGCCCTGTGGCTCCTGCTTTAAAGGGAATCCACCTTCGACGGATCCATCGACGAACCGTTAAAGACAATCTTCTATCTCAGGTATATTGGGGTAGTTGAACATTTGACCAGGAAACAAGACTGATAAAACATTAATGGACTGGGCTTGTTAACACTTCCATTACAGGTTGCCCAGGTGGGGGAATTCTCACTCAGAATTGTGTCTTAGTAGCTTTGCATCCTTGGCTACGCTCACGCCCGCTCTTCCTCTGCCCGCATGGTTCCCTTGCATTCACTGATCATGTGTGCTCCACGCCCCTTCCATCCTTGTCTACGTTCATGCCTGCGCATCCTCTGCCTGTGTGGTTCGCTCGCAACCCTTGATAGCGTGAGCTCCGCACCCCTTCCATCCTTGGCTATGCTCACACCTGCGCATCCACTGTCCATGTGGTTTCCTCGCAAACCTTGAACAAGTATGCTCCATGCCTCTCACTTGCAGCTACACGTCCTCTGCATGTCCACTGCTCCCCGTGCAGGCCCCTTCCATTTCCCATTCCCTTTTCCCCATCCCAGCCCCTGTTGCTACTCTGTGCTCTGCTGCTTTTTTCTTCTTCTAGGCCCCCTTTTGCTTGACTGCACTGTTCTTGGGTCTGCAATCCTTGACTGCTGTATACTTGTACTGCCTACTTCTGTATGTGTTTCACTCATCACCCTAGCTTCCCTTGATCAGTGTTCTGTTACTTAGCCTTTGCTCTGCCTGGTTGGTCCCTTTTCTTTTTCCTTTTTCTTTCAGGTTTCCTCATTCTTATTCTGTTAACTGGTTTGTTTTTCACATCTATATGACTGCTCTTTGTTAAGCAGAATCATATGCAGTACCTTTTGGGACCACCACATACAATTAAGACTACAGGTGTAAGTACAAATTTGGTACAAGCCTGTACCACACAGTAAAGTGGTAGCGATGGCGGATCAGCCAGACTTATCTCAAGAGTAAAGTGAGCAGTATCAGAATTTACACAAAGGACAGCAATTGTTAGGGTTCAAACAAACACTGACTCAAGGTTTCTGATTAAAAGAATATACATTTATTTACACCACCAGTTGTAAAACAGTTCACTAATAAAACGCAGCAGAAAATCACAGTCTTAATATACTACACAACACCCAGTCAATTCTGGACAAGTTAAGCTAAAATGAAGTGTGAGCAAAATGGCACTCCAGCAATTTACAAAGGGAGGGAAAGACAAGGTTATTCTAAATCAAGCATCACCGACAAGTAAGTAGGCATGGCAATCTAGACAAGGCTTACTACAACTAGGATTCAATCAATAGGCTTGGGCCAATGATAATGGTTCAGAGTCTTTGCAGAGGATCACACAGTTCAGAGTAGTTTGCGGTTAAGTCTTTGCCAAGAGTTTGAAACGAAGTTGGTCACTTTCACCGCGGTCGGACGGAACAAAAGACCAGATTTGAACAGTACCTTAGTAGAAGAAGAATGTTGTAGCTGAGGCAGAACTTCCTGGCAGGTCCTGCAGGCTCACGGTTCCTGAAGCGACTGTCGGACTGACAAGAAGGAGGAAGACTGGAGGGTCCTGCACAGCCCAGGGAAGGAACCAGCAGCAGAGCAAAGCAACGAATAAAAGGTGCGCTCCTTAAAACCCAAACAGGGTCCGGTCCTCCTGGCTATCTGGTTCACTGCAGCGATTCACAGTAAATTCGACCAGGGGAGGGATGCCTTGCTTGGTGTTTGGTGAAGTGGTTGGTCACACCAGCTCAAAGGAAGAATATTCCATGCATATCTTCTCTGTCGTCCAAGTTTAGGAGATACGGACCCGCAGCAGTGCTTCACCGGGAGGTTCAATAGTTGCAGTAGTCCCATTCCTTCAGCTTCTCTTTGGTTCTCTCGATCCAGTGGCGACTCTGCCTTCCAAGTCCCAGAGACCTGCTTTTTATGCAGTTTTCCCCCATCACAAAGCCTGGCTGTCAATCACACAGCAGGGTGGCTGTCCTGGCAGGACAGTCACCTAGCCAATCAAACAAGAGTGTGACTTGGGTCTCCAAGGAGACCCTGTGCAGGGGGCCTAAAACCCTCCCTCATATCCTGTCCATTGAGACTCTCAGGCGCCTAAGGAGGGCTTCTGTGGAGAAGCGCGCCAAAGGACGGCGAACAAAGGAATCAAACCTGGTTTGATACGCAGAGTAAAACACGAGAAAGTCCTTTACAAAAAGAAATGGCAAATAAACCAAGCCGGAACTAAATAAAATTAAATGGGGTCCAGCGGATTTTGAAAGTTTGAGGCTACTAACATAGCCTAAAGCAGTACCAAGGCTATTTTCATAGTCTGCGGTAGGAAAAATATGGTAGATACCACTGCCACCAGCCGAATCTTAAAGAAAGGGGAACGAAATAATGTTCCATGAGAGGCAGACAAAAAGGGATAACTATTAACCCTTTCCAGTACTCTATTGAATATAGTTTGTACTGGGTCTGTGGATTTAAAAGACTAATAAAGTCAATGGCAACTTTACATGTTCTGGGAGACAGTATTCAGTCCCATAAAATGGAATTTAAAGTGGGAAGTCTGAAAAAGATAACTCTGTGTCACTGCACTAAAGGTGCTTCGTGACACACAGTAACAAGATGATGCCTATGGAGTAGGTGATACTCCACAGTCTATGAACACAAAAATTTAAAACACACAGCAAAACACAAGTAAGAATGGCAAAATAGGCTCACTCTCTTATCAGGTGAAAAAAATAAATCCTAGAAATCCAGCAAAGCTGCTGAGGGACTCAGTAGGTATTGGAAATTACCCATTCTTGAAAATTCTCCCTAACACTCTTCTTTTTTGTCTAACTAGCCCATCATGTATTTTATTAATTTGTTGTTGTCTCGATCTTGTCATGTCTGCTTTCACCCTTCCTCTTGTGCCCTCCCCTAGTGTCTCCTCCTTATCTTTGTTCCCCCTCCCTTGACCTCCCCCGTTCTCCCATCTCCCTTTCCTCTGCATCCTCAATGTTGCTCTCTGTCTCTCCTATTTTCTCTAACTGCTTCTCTATTGACTATCCTGTCCTTATACTAGGTCTGGTAGGAAGAAGTTCAAAAGGGATGACCTAGTCTCCAACCCAGGACTCCCTATGGCTGATACCTACACCAGTGCTTCCTCCAGACAGACCCTCACCGAAATCATCTTGGGTGTCCTTCGCCAGACCTATGCACTCCAGATATGGTCTCTGTGCTCTCTCCTTTTTCCTCCTCTCCTCTCCATTAATGGTGGCACCCGGTTTGTGGCCCTCCTGGCCCCCTTCTACTCCTCTAAGACCATAATTAATGTTTACCTAAATGACACCGTCTTGGTCCAAGGACCTCAGGCCAACCTCTTCTGTTTTGATAGATGCTTCCCGTGCCTCATCAACTTCCTTTATTCTCCTGCTGTGCCTTCTTTCATGTCTTTGGCTCCTTCGCCTCCACCCTCTGCCACCTCTCTGGCTTCCCCGACTTCTTCTCTCACTGCCTTGCTGCCTCCCACCCCTGCCACCTCTCTGGCGCCTTCATCCTCCTCCTTGGCTACCTTGCCCTCTCCTCCTTCCTCTTCTGCCCACCCTCGGGCTCCTTCTACTCTGCCGCAGGGCGTACCTCTGACCTGTACCTCTCCACAGAAGTCTTTCAAGGGTGGCAACCTTCTCCACATTGCGAATCTCAACTCTAGCTCAGCTGCCTAACACTATCTGCCATCTCCTGGAAGAACTCAAGCTTGATGTTCGGCCAGATCTGTCACAAGTTTTGACACTCTCCTGTCTGATGGCTACAAGATCCTCTCCACACCCATATCCAGCCGTCCCAGTGGACATGTAGCCTTGATCTTCCCGGAGTGGATCTCTGCCTCTATAATTCCTAGGCAGGCCTACTTCTCATTTGAATGCCTGGTCTGCACGCTCTCTCTCCTGGCCGCTCTCTCACTGTGGCTACTATTTACCTGACACCTGTTCAGGTAACCTCCTTCCTCTCCGAGTGGGCTGATCCCTCCTCCTCCCTCCGGCCTCAAGCACTCAACTCCTCATCCTCGGAGACCTCAACATCCATCTGGCCTGATGAAATCTGCAGGGCACACCCTGGATGTTCTGATCTCCTCAGACCTCCCCCTCTCTAACCCTCTCACAACTCCCTGCACTGCCACCCACCTTCTCGGTCATCCAACCCATGAAGCGTGTGTCAGCTGAGGCTTTCACTGCCACTTTCTCTCCCCCTCCTGCACCTTTGGCTAACTCACATCCTGACACAGCCCTTTCCAACCTCCCTTCTTCTATCTCTGACACTATTGATGTTCTTGCCCATGTCATGAGGATCTGCTTCAAGCCCAAAGCCAAGTGCAACTCTTGGTATGACTCAGACCTTGTCACCCTTAAACGCAAGTGTAGAGCGACTGGAGGAAATGGCAGGCATCTTGTGCATCATCTAACAAACTAGCCTGCCTCCTGTTCCAAAGTCAGTCCACACTAAGAAGAGAGCTCACATCCAAGCCTGCGTCTCTGTGGCATCTAACAACTCGGCCAAACTCTTTGAAATCTGCAAGGAGCTGGCCAATCCTGCTGCAGTCTCTACTTCTCTTTCCCCTCCCAGGCCCTCTGCAAAGCCTTGGCTTCACATTCTATCTCAAAAACCCAGGACATCCTTTCCACCCTCTCTTCCTCTCCTTCTTCCACTATGTTTTCCTCTACCTCTGGCCTTCCTGCGGCTGCCTCTCGTTCTCCCTTCTTTTCCTTTCCTTTGTTCACCCCTGATGAGGTTTCTAGACAAGTCTGATCTATGAAAGTCTTGTCAAAACAGTTTCTTCCCTGTTTATCCAAAATCATCAAGGACCACATTGACACCCTCGCTCCAGCCTTGGCTGACTTCTGCAACCACTCTTTCACCACTGGAACTTTCCCTTCCCCCTGAAGCACTCTCTTGTGCACCCTCTTCTTAAGAAACCCTCAGCCGACTCCTCCTGTCCAGCTAACTATCGCCCGATCTCCATTACTCCTTTTCTGGCCAAACGCTTGGAAAAGCTGGCCATCTCCCAGCTTAACCTTCACACCAAATCTGTTGGTTTTCTCCATAACCATCAGTCTGGCTTCAGAGCAGCCAGAAACATGGAAACTGCTCTCCTGAACATCTGTGAAGACCTGCTCTCAAACTTTGATACTAACCACCCATCGGTCCTCATCCTATTTAATCTCTCTTCTGCTTCCGATACTGTCAACCATGCCATCACTGATCAGGCCCTGGCCTGACTGACCTACTTTCTCTCTGACCGACGACCTCCCAGGTCCAACTTGGGTCCTTCCTCTCCTCTATCTCTCGCTCTATCTCTGGTGTTCCCCAGGAGTCTAATCTTTTTCCCAGGATGTGCAGCCAGTACCTGGCACCTCTTGCTCACTGCATAGCTGCTCTCTGCTCCAACTTTTAGTGCTATGGTGATGACACTCAGCTCGGATTCAGGCTCCCCTCAGCCACCTCTTCTCCCTCTCTTATCCCAGATTGCCTGTCCGCAATCCAGGAGTGGTGTGACGCCAATGATCTTTGCCTTAATGCCAGTAAGACAGAAAACCTTCTCATCGGCTCACTAGCACCTCCCTTTCCTTTCACTCTCTGGCCGCCCACTCTGGGCTCTCTTCCTGCTCCCACCTATGAGGCTAAGAACCTTGAGGTCATCTTCAACTCCACAATCTCCTTCTCTCCTCACATCTCAGATGTCTCTAAGAAGTCTAACTACCTGCTGCACCTCCTCAGAGTTATTCTTCATTTCCTCACTTTCACCTCAAAGCTCACTGTCTCCAGAGCTCTAGTTCTTTATAGGCTGGACTACTGCAACAGCCTCTTTCTAAATCTACCTGCCTCTACTCGCCGTCCTCTAAAACTCATCCAGAACAGGACTGCAAGACTTGTCTTTGGTTTCAAGCCCAGGGATTGTATTTCTCCAGCTCTGAAATCTCTCCATTGGCTCCTAGTGGTGGCAAGGATCAAGTTCAAGACCCTCTGCATTGTCCACAAGGCTTTCTGGGGCCTGGGACTGCAATACCTCCAACTCTCCCTATAGAAATATCTTCATACTCAAACTCTTCGCTCAACTCCTTGAGGGTCAGTCGCTTCTCCAAGCAATGAGTTGGGGCAGATCTATTTTTTCGGCTGGTGCCTCCCTCTGGAACAGCCTCACTGCCTCTCTGAAACTTGAGCAGAACCATCTCTGCTTTCGGAAGCACCTCAAGACCTTCCTCTTTCCTTCTTCCTTCTCTCATCCTCTCCCATGCTGATCTCCTGTCTCACACATGCACTGGTCTCCTGGCTACCCTCTGAATTTGGGCCCAGGTCCCTTGCCCATCCAGCTGCATACCCATTAGACTCCTGTTGTCTGCACTTCTAACACCCATATTTGCCACCTGTTGGCTGCACTACTTGTTGTGTTGATTCCTTGTCCTGCACTTGTCCATCTTCCCAACCGCCCCCCCCTACACTGGCACTTCTCCCCTCCCCACTCCCCATGCACTTGTGCGGTCTCAATGTCACTAGCCTAGTAGGATTGTTTTTTTGTCCTCCCTCTTTTTCCCCTCCCTTGACTTGTCACACCTTGAAACACTTTTGTATAGGCCTGTTATAAATGCCATATAATATCATATCATAACATATCATATCATATCAAGGAAAGCATTCTGCCATTGTTTAAGATAACCTGCCTTCCTTCCTTATGATCTATGCTGTTACACCTTCCTGTATGATTTGCCATTATAACTGTCAGTAGTTGATGCATTTCAAAGGAATCTAAAGCTAAGTCTAGTACCACATAGACATTATATATATGTTTCCCACATTATAATTACCAAAGTACAAAGTATGCTATTAATTGTGTATATATCTCTGAACCTTATTTTTATATCAAGTACTGTGTTATCACATAACATAGTGTGTGGACATTCCTTTGTGGTGGCATGGGGCTCACTGTACGTAAGAACCAGCCTGCATCACTTCCTGAGAGATTAAGCCTTGGTTGCTCATCCATTGCTACCACAATAGAGAACCTTGGCTGGGGTGCTCTGTGCCTCTGCTCTGCCATGTAGAGGGCAGAAGTACAGATACACCCCTTTAGTCTTTACATCCACCATTTCAGATTTTGGCTTCACACCATCCACTGACACCTCATGACTCAAATATTCAACTTTGTTTCTTTTAAACACACACTTCTCTTCTCTCAATGTCACACCTTTCTGTTCCACAATTGTCAACACTTGCTTCAGAAGTTGATCATGTTCCATCTCAGATTCTCCACATACTAACACATCATCCTGGAATCAAAAACAACCTTTCATCCCTCTAAACAAGTTTCACCATCACTTTTTGGAACACGGAATACGCTGATAGAATGCCAAATGGCATCCTTCGAAATTGTAAAATTCATTCATGCGTTATGAACGCTGTCAATTTCCTACACTCTTCCAATTCTGTCTGGTGATACGCCAAAGCTATATCCAACTTAGAAAACACTCTCCACCACCACACATTTATTCAGTTCACGGCAATAAAAACACAATCTAAAATCTCCAGATTTTTTCTTTACAACCAGCAAAGGTGAAACCCATTGAACTCCACCTGTCCTCTCAATTGTACCCATACTGAGCAAATCCTCAGGTTCCCATTTTACCTTGAAGGTCTTCATGAGACTGGAGAGTGAGAATGACCCCTTAAAGCTCACATACAATGACTCGGAGCTAAGGGGTGAGGCCCTTGGGGAACAAACCCTAGTAAATCCTACATAGCACTTGGCAATAGTGACATCTGTTAAATGGCATTCTTTGAATAATGAATCTATATTTCCAGCTTTATACTCTGATGTGCTGCCCCCCTTGAATGCTTACTCAGGAGGTGATGTGGATTGTAATTATTTGTTGTTTATGATCAGCTATTGACTACGTTGAAGGGTTATGTTATCTGCAAAACCATTTATCACAAGCTACCACCAAATGGGATAGATGGTATGACAAAGAATGTAGAGGGGCAAAGGTTGAATTACTTGCAGCTTTAAAAAATCCACGTGGTAAGAATTGGGACGATATAAAAAGGGAACGTCTAGCCTATACGTCATTGCTCATTATGAAAAAAGATCATCAATGTGTTGGCAAGCCCTGAAAACTGTTGTACAATCACATTATGAGAGAGATTTATGGAGGATGGTTTCTGAAGGTTGAACGTCTTCTGTGCAGCCTTCTTTGATAGCGGGCCATATATGGCTATCTTAATTTAGCTCTCTGTTTGATGCAGATATTGTGGTCATAGGGCCGAGGGTGAAGCAGACCAATTCTGTGGGTCCATGAATTATTGAGTTGGGATCAGCTAGGCTTGAGCCTCTGAAATTTACCGAAGGGGAGATATAACTCGCATTAGCTCGACACAAATCTAATAAAGCGCCGGAATGGGATTTTTTGCCAACAGATTTCTTTAAGGAGGAACCATTAATATGGGTATCTTTCCAGACACCATTCTTCAATGAAGTCCTTGAGAGGAACAGAATCCCTAGAAGTTGGCATGTTTCAGTCATTCATTATAGGCCAATATCCTTATTGGATTCCCTCTCCAAGCTCTACGCTAAAGCATTAACCTTAACGCTTGAGTCTTCGTGTGCAGATAATAGGATCCTAGCCCCAGCTCAGGCGGGGTTTAGGAAATCATTGACATTAGATCAGTCCTTCAAATTGTCCCTCTTGGTGGACAAATATGTTAAGTTTGGAGGATGCCTTTATATATCACTTGTATTGACTGTCATGTGTCTTTTGATTCTGTTTCTAGGCCTCAATTATGGGCCTTGTTAGAATTAATAGGGGTGACAGCAACACTGATTTTTGCAATATCTCAGTTATATGAAAACAATTTAGCAGTTGTCCATTGGGGCAATGCAGGAGAGTGTACTGCCCAATTTTCTATCTCAAAAGGGATTAGGTAGGGGGTATTATGGCTCCTTTCCTATTTTTCCTATTTACTAATGATATTGCATTTGTCAATTGTTTTGACCCATGTTGAACCAATAGACTGGGTAGATGTGGGGATGAGCTGTCGCCGCCCATCATTCCATCCCAGAACCAGGAAAACCGCGCGGTTGTGCACACACCAAAATGGTTGTCTAACCTGCCACCCACCAGTGCCAGCATGATGGACCGGAAGCGCCAGGGGTGAAAGTTGGTGTCAAAGGAAAAATAACAGTGTTGTTAGACCAAAAGCACCTTAAAATCACCTTTGTTTTCCTGAATGCAAGCTCAAAGTGCCTATTTCAAACATTGCAGGATATTCAAAAATCTTACTGAACACCAGCAGACATCTTGCACAATGAAGTGTTGTGTGCATACAAAATCTAAGCTTGCTAGGGGGGAACTGAATTATATTTGATTGCAGGGGGGGAGCGAATTGTCAAGGAAAAGTGATTACATTGTCTTTTGTTGAAGCCATATCAAGTTATTTTCTGTACTGCATTTCATTCACCCTTGTGTTTCCTTGAACCATATAAAGCATTCTTTCCCACCTCATTCTTCTGTTCCTATTCATAAGTAACCACGAACTGTGCTACTGTAGGATTACCTCTTGCTGATTACTGCTCATATTCACAAGTGTACTATCCATTATCAATGTATTTATAGAAGTGTGATATATATATATATATATATATATATATATATTGTTTAGTTTTTCAAATAAACCTTTTAAATTTGCAAAACAAGCCTACTTCTTGGCTCAGTGGGGTCAAGGGGGATTCTAAGAGAGGGGTGTTATACAAGGGTTCATCATCCAGATTATAAATTGCCATAAAAATACATAAATAAGGGCTTCCCTTGGGCATCCCAGACAAGGCACTGACTTAATGGGATTGCTTGATTGGAGTCACTTACACAGTAGGGATTAACACTTTGTAAGCTGATGCGCCAGTATTGGGCATCAAAAAGTGTGGTATTTTACTATTTGCCGATTATGCTGTTTTAATTCCAGAGACCCCCTTAGCCCTACACAAACAATTGACTGATTTTTGAATTTAGTGTCAGGCTAAAGGCTTAAAAATTAACATTTCAAAGTTTGAAGCCATGATCTTAACTCCTAAGAACCATCATATTTGGCATCTTAACGCCACAATTGTATAACTGATTATTTACTGCAATTATGTAACCTATCCTTAAGCGCCCATTTACCCCTGGGTCTGGAGCGCTATACTAAATAAAACAAACAAACAAACATGCGCAAATCGTATTCATTTTACATGGGTTGCCTTAATTTGCAACAGGTGGAGGGTTATTTCTTTCTGAGGCTATTGGTTTGCTTGAATTGCACTTGGAGTAGCCAGGCAGAGAAAAGCTTAAATACCCTGTCCAGGTGGGATTTGGTGGTGATTAGTTTCAACAATCAGTGTGGAGGGAGAAGTATTTCCCCAACTATGGAATTCATAGAATGTAAGCTCTGCCTGCTGCGTTGTTTGGAGCAGAATTGCAGGGGTATACAGATACTCGTGGCTTAGTTTGGGAGGAAAATGGCATCTCCTTAACCATCCCAAAAAGGGCTGGTATGGGCTGCAGTATCTGAAAAAGCTGTGACTCTTACTATACTGATTGCCAATATGGCATACAAGTGAACCTGTAGCATACCAGGAGGGAATGAGTGACCTGCTGCATCAGAATGGTGCAAAAGGTCTTCCGTGGTTTTAATTTATAGAGAATTGCTAGATTGATGGACCTTCCTCATTTGTGTAAGGACCCTCCGCGGTTGGGACATAATTACAAACTTGAGGTGTAAAATAATGGTTTTTAAATGAGATAGGCAAACAATTGTCAGGAAAGAAGGTGATGCTTGCATTTATAGAGTTTAAACATGTTGTTGTACTGTAATTAAATGTAGATATCCCTTGTACAAGTGTTAGAACTGATATAATATTGTTTTGTCCTCATCGTATATGTTGGCCTATGCCCAGTCGCTTTGCGAGGAAATCCGTATTACAAGGTCGTGACCTCAAGTGAATCAAGCCTCCATTTAGATTAGAACCGCCATTTTGTGGTTTTGTACAAAGTCACCCTGTAATCTAAAATGGCCGTCTCGTTTGCTCTTGTTCTTGCCTTAACCTCTTCAAGTTCTGTAGGAGAGTTAATGTCCAACCTGCCTTCAAGCCACATGTTAGGGTCATGTAGACCTTGTCCTTTGTTGACCTCGGGAGCAGGGGATCACTTGAATCAGCAATGCTAAACTACAAGTATACAAGAACAGTAATGCTATCAGAATATAATATGCGAAACATTTGTTTGATCTGTATTAAAACCATATGTAAAGAGTGTAACATTAAATTAAAGAATAATGGAGTGTGTTAGTAAATGTATTTAAAGGTAAATTAAACCGCATGCACGAGATGTGTAAATTAGGAAAGTGAACCTGGCGCGACCCTAGCCCAATGTATTATCAACTTGTAAGAGGCTGGAAATCATTTTTACAAATTGTATAAATACGTCGATGTCCAGCTAGCAAATTCTGCTCACTGCTCACATTGAACCCTGCTGGTGGTCTCTGTGATGTATTGACGGCCAAATAGCTATTTGTGTACTTTGTTGAATACTGTTCAGTTTTGTAATAAAGATTCTGGGAATCTTTATAAGCCTGTGTCGGTGTATTTTCCTTTGCTTGGAGTAACAGCCGTAATATTGTATTTTTTTCTGATTACACATAAGCATCAAGAAGACCTTGATGATAAAGTTTAGATTAGAAATTCTTCCAGTTCATTACCTTGTTTTGCGTTGGAATAAAGCTTCTCTAGTTAAATGTCCATTCTGTAGCACGTTAGTGGAAGATGTTATGCATTTTATTTGTATCTGCCCTGGGAGGATAGCCGAGCGGCAACGTGCACGCCTTGGAAGCAAGACGACACGAAACAACACAAGTTCGATCCCGGGGTCCGCGCTTTGAAACCTCTGGGTGTTTAAGTGCGTTATAAATACGCAACTAAGACAAAAACAATTAAGCAACTAAAAAGCAAACAATTTCTGTAACAGCACCTCAATGCCTGCGGGCTGTGTGAGCGCTTCAAAAAGTAATTAAAAAAAAATGCAAATATATCTCCATAAGGAGATGATATTTAAGACCGTTATTTGTTCAGTGGCAAACAAGGACTATTGTTGTGGCCTATAGCCTTCTGAAAATAACAAGGGGTGAAAATTGTGTAGTTCAACTAATGAAGTATTTAGTCTCTTCTTGTGCTTTGCACACAACATTTTTAAATCCTTGTGTACGAATTTAATTTATATGATGTATAATGTACATTTTATTGTGTTTTAAAATTGTAAACATGTTATGACATTGCTGAAATAAATGCAACAGAGGCCACTTTCTCCTTTCTTCCCACCTCACCCTCTCTACCCCACAGGCCAAGCCACCTCCATCACTGCCACCCACCTTCTCGGTCATCCTACCCATGAAGCGCATTTCAGTTGAGGCTTTTGCCGCCACTTTCTCACTCCCCCGCCCTTTGGCTGATTCTCAACCTGACGCAGTCCTCTCCACGCTCCACTCTGCTATATCTTATACTCTTGATATCCTTGCCCCTGTCATGAGAATCCACCTGAAGCCCAAAGCCAAGTGCAACTCCTGGTATGACTCAGACCTCGTCACCCTTAAAAGCAAGTGCACAGTGGCTGAGAGGAAATGGAGTGCTTCTTGTACATCGTCCGACAAACTGGCCTGCCGCCTGCCCCAAAGGCAATACCGGCTCTCTGTCCTCACCAAGTAGAGAGCTCATATGCAAGCCTGCGCCTCGGCAGCATCTAATGAATCGGCTGAGGTCTTTAACATCTGCAAGGAACTGGCCAATCCTGCTGCAGTCTCTACCTCTCCTATCCCTTCCCAGGTCCTCTGCACGGCACTGGCTTCTCACTTCATCTCTAAAACTCAGGACATCCTGTCCTCACTCTCCTCCTCTCCCCTCCCTCCCTATACTCCCTGCTCTTCCTCTGGCCCTTCTGCAGCCACCTCTCCTCCCTCCTTCTCTGCCTTTCTCCACAGATGAGATTTCTAGACAAGTCCCATCAATGAAATTCTTGTCAAAACAGGTTCACCCCTGTTCCTCCAAAACCATCAAGGACCACATTGACACCCTAGCCCCTCCTTTGGCTGACTTCTGCAACCAATTATTCACCACTGGAGTCTTCCCATCCCCCCTGAAGCACTCCCTTGTGCACCCTCCTCTTAAGAAACGCTCTGCTGATCCCTCCTGCCCGGGCAACTATCACCCAATCTCCATCACTCCCTTCCTGGGAAAGCTCCTGGAGCAACTAGCCACCTTCCAGCTTAATCTCAACACTGAATCTGTTGGTTGTCTTCATGACCATTAGTCTGGCTTCAGAGCTGCCAGAAGCACGGAAACTACTCTCGTGACATCTGTGAAGACCTGCTCTCCAACCTTGACTCTAACACCCCCTGTGTCCTCATCTTGCTTGATCTCTCATCTGCCTTTGACACTGTTAACCATGCCATCCTTCTAAAGTGTCTCCATTATAACCTAGGTATCACCGATCAGGCCCTGGCATGGCTGACTTCCTTCCTCTCTAACCGACCCTCCCAGGTCCAACTTGGGCCCTCTCTGCTATCTTTTTCTCTACCTGTGGTGTCCCCCAGGGGTCTACCTCTCTCCCTTTCTGTTCAACCAATACCTGGCACTCCTTGCCCACTGCATTGCCACTCTCTGTGCCAACTTTCAGTGCTATGCGGATGACACTCAGCTCATTTTCAGGCTACCTTCAGCCACCTCTTCCCCCTCCCTTATCTCTGACTGTCTGTCCGCTATCCAGGAGTGGTGTGCCGTAAATGACCTCTGCCTTAATGCCGGTAAGACTGAGATTCTCCTCACATCCACTCTCTCCTTTCCTGTAGTTCTCTGGCCGGCCTCTCTTGACCCTCTTCCTGCTCCCACCTGCAAGGCTAAAACCCTGGGGGTAATCTTCGACTCTGCACTCTCTTTCTCCCCTCACATATCTGACGTTTCTAAGAAGTCATACTACCAGCTGCACCTCATCAAGGGTATTTTTCCTTTTCTCTCCTTCCCCCAGAAGCTCACTGTCTCCAGAGCTCTGGTTCTCTCCAGGCTTGACTACTGCAACAGCCTCTTTCTAAATCTGCCTGCTTCTACTCTTCACCCTCTGCAACTCATCCAGAACAGGACTGCAAGACTTGTCCTTGGCTTCTAGCCCATGGATCACATCTCCCCAGGACTGAAATCTCTGCACTGGCTCTCTGAGGCTGCGAGGATTAAGTTCAAAACCCTCTGCATTGTCTACAAGGGCTTCTGGGGCCTGGGGCCTCAATACCTTCAACTCTCTCTTCCTAAATATCTTCCCTCTCAAGCTCTTCGCTCATCTGCCTCCAACTCCCTCAGGGTCCGTCGCTTCTCCAAGCAACGCGTTGGTGGTAGATCTCTCTCTTCGGCTCGGGCCTCCCTCTGGAACAGCCTCCCCACACCTCTGAAACTTGAGGAGAACCATGTTCAGTCCTGGAAGCACCTAAAAACCTTCCTCTTTGCTTCTGCTTTCTCCCCTCTCTCCCCTGCTGAAGTCCTGGCTCACAATGAGATTGCACGGGTTACCTGGCCACCCATCTGAACTTGGGCTCTAGCCCTGCCAGTTGCATGCTTGCGCTGCCTCCCTAGGAACCCCTGCACCTGGGGACTGTTTACCATATCCCTACAGTCCCCAAACCAACACTTTTGTCTGCACTCAACTTGCACTTGGCATCAGCTGGCCTTTCTTTATTTATTTTATGTGATTATTTATTATCCCATTTACTGCACAGTACCATACCCCTGCACTTTTCTTTTCCGCCTTCCCTTGCACTTGCGCGATCTGAATAACACCTGGCCTAGTAAGATCGTTGTCTGTCTTCCCTCTGTTACCCCTCCCTTGCCTCATCGCGCCTTGAAACACTTGTGTATGGGAGCGTTATAAATGTCATATCATATCACATCAAATCATGGGAGTGGATGAACTCAACTAAAGGCTGGATGTAAATGTTGAATACAAGAGAAGTAGACTGAGAATGGAAAGAAGAGAGAGTCAGAGTTTGACCCCTATCAGTCAGGAAAGATGTAAACCAGGACAAGACCTGGCCAAAGAGACCTGACAAGACCAGGCGGTGCAACAGCAAGGGGTGCTCAGACATATCAAACACTGCTGATAGAGCTAATAAAATTATTTCACCCACTCCACCCTGATCAGAAAGCCGGGCCAAGTCATCCAACACTGAAATCAGGACACTCTCCATGCCACAGCCAGGAGAGAAACTTGACTGTAAGGGGACAAAGAAGTGAGATTTTTTCAAGAATAATCACTCTAATATTGTGTACGGTGCACTTGGTGTCACTGATAGATTTATGATAGAGTTCCGTAACTTGATGTAGCACAGTTTGTCATTCTGGCAGTAAGTGGACCACCACATATGCTCAGTTTGCCTCAGTTTCAAATGCAAACTTTTGAGGTCCTCATTAAACCATGTCTCAGATGGATGGCCACAGAGCTTAAAGGACCAAAGAAGGTCAAGACTATCGGCTATAGAAATGAAACACCTGAGTCAAAAGGGACATATCAGCAGCATGACCATTCCTACATGTATCTTCAATAGAGGAAATAATATCAGCCTTGGCAGCTGTCCATCAGTTGGGTTTAGAAACATCCTGCCAAATAAGAGTCGGCCGAGAGACCTGAAGTTCAACTGGGAGCAGAACAATCAAATGGTCGGTCCAGGTTACTTGAAAGACTGGAAAAATAGTAGGCAGAGTCTCTAAAGAGAAAATAAGGTAAAGAATGTTCCCCAAATAGTGTGTGGGCTCCAATGCATGTTGTTTAAGACTTACATCGGACATAGTATCAAAGAAATGTGAAGAAGATAGGTCAATAGGAACATTAAATCTTAGATTAAAGTCCTCCATTATTAACAAATTAGGCTATTTGATTTGGAGATTAGCCACTAGTTTTAAAAAAGAGTCAAAAAAGAGTGAGTCAAAGCACGGAATGCAATAAACAATTAGAATATGTGCCATGATTGAGCTGAAGCGGTCAAACTAACCAAGAGAGCCTCCATTATAATATCATGGGAGAGGGGTAGTGAAGTGACCAAAAGATGTGAGTTATAATCACAGCAATCATTCCTCCTGAGTGTGTAAAGGCAAATTGAGACTGATGATGGTATACTTGCCAGGAAGCACTTGAACTTGGTCTGAGGAATCCCTGAGCCAGGTTTTGGTCACGCATTCAACATCAGGCCAAAATTCAGATATCAAACCATAGCACAATGCTGAGTGGGCAACCAAAGACAAACATTTGTAAAAGTATGCCTTCTGAAAACTCTCAGCAGAGCTCACTGGCGAGCAGGATGTGAAGGTGTGAAAAGTGATATAAAATCTGCCTTTGGCCAAGCCCATAGTGGGCAACCATGCATCAGTCTTAGACAATCTCTGAGGGGGTTGTGGATCACTGTGCCACCCTGCTCATGTATCCCAGGGCCTTTGTGCACTCTGTTACTCCTAGATTACTCCTATCTTACTCCAATGGACACATTAACATAAGACACAAAGAAAATACATGAATCGATTCAACAATAGAAACACTGTTATTCATACATAGCAACTATCATAATGCAAATCTTGAATTTGCACCTTTTATGCTTTTGGTGCAAATCTACCAGCAATGCAATAACTATAAGCCTTACAGGCTTCTAATGCAAGCGATCTAATAGCCACACCATTCCTTTCCATTCCACACCATACTTCCCACTCTCTCTCTAAGACAAACCCTGTCTGATTACCTCATCTATAGCTCTGTGTGAGTGCCTGTTCTAATTCCCCATGCACGTGTCTTATTCAGCAATACTCCCCTTTGCTATGTGTTTTGCTCTGTCTCTCCTCTCCTGCTAACTCTGCAACCAACCAGTCAGTCAGGGCCAGGCCTCTCTCTGCCAGATCCCTGCCAGATCTCATCAGCTTTGCTCAGAATGCTTTTCCAATGCTCCCTCGATCTCAGAGTCATCCAAACGTCTCTCCTATGCCACCGCCAAACATCTCTCTTCCATCTCAGTTTCAGCTCCCTCGATCTCAGAACTACATCTCCAACTACATCCCATAGAGCTACGAGCAGAGAGCAGCAACTTCCTCAAATCTCAGAGCCTCACTTCTCATTATTCTGTTCAATGATGTATACATATCCATGGTTACACTTGTTCTCTCCAAGCTAAAATCCCTCTCTTTCTGTCTGTCAGCAATTCTAAATATGAGCAGTGCCTAAATGTCTGTGATGCATCTACTTTTTCAATCACTGCGTGTTCTGGTGAATGTGACGTTTTCTACATATCTATACCATATCTCCTTCTGTCTGCCTGCCACATCTCCTCATATTTCTCCATTCAAATCCCTCTATCCTCCTGCATGCAAAGCCCTCCCTACACAAGCTCTTCCTCTCCATGGCGCTGCCTACCCCCACCTTCCTCTGTCTGCCAAGCAACAGAGGCTTATAAGGCCTCTCTTGCCTTCTCCCTCTTGGACAAAGGTCATGTTATCTGTCTGCGAAGCAACTTGATTATGCATACTTGTACACTGTAACTCATAATAACTTCTCCGCACTCCGCGGCACTTCTGTGTGTCTCATTCTGTGAAATGGCTTCATGCTTTCTCTACTCTCGAATGTAGTGCCTAACACATTCATTAATACCAAGCACTATACTCTAAGCTCCATGCACATTCTAAGTGCACAGTCAACGCATGTCTCTCTACATGCATACATAATACATAACAACATATCTCTACATGTGTCTCTACAAATATAACATGTGTCTCTAAATGGCACTTCAAATATAATAGGCCTCATTCTATAACAAATATAAAGGGCTACATATATGTGGATAGTCTAATGATGTACTGCATGTCACTACTAATCAGTCCTAATCAGAATGTATGATGGATAATTGGACCCCTAAATGGGTAATGGATCCCTAATGGGTAATGATTCTCTAACAATGGGTAATGATTCCATAATGATAACAAACCAGCCTTCTCCATACTATCAGGTTTCAAAAAGGCTGGAGGCAACACCGTATCCGGCAGAGCCAGCCAAAGTAAATAATCACAAGCCAATGTTAAGATTCTATTAGGGGTAGAAGAACAAGTAGGTTTCCTTGGCCATGGCCAGTTCTGCACATGGAAACAGACACAGGTGGGTTTAACTTAAGATCAACTTCAGGGCTAGAAGTTAGTCCACTGCGCATCCTGGAAACAGTCTGTCTATAAACACACATGATATCGCCGGAGAAATCTGTCAGCTCCTGCCAGATGGGCAGTGAGAAAAGACTGTGCATGGTCAATGCATGCTAAATTAAATGAAATAGATAAAAGACAGCCTCACTGGGCACAAGACCCCAATCCGTACCAAGAGGCCACGCAACCTCCCACCGTGCAAACCGGCATACAAATAAAATTTAAAAAAATAACACAATCAATTAAAATAATAAAATCAACCAAGTAACTATAATAAACTGTCTGCTACTCATGAAAAGGGCATCCAGTCAACCGCTATAGCCCGGGTATACCGGTGCTTAAAAGGAAATCAAAATAAGACAACTAATAAAAACTAAACAGAAGTAGTGAAACAAATTAAACAGGAGGCACAGTACGTTTACCTGTTGGATGCTCCACGGATGGCAACTGTGGGACTAAGAGCCCACAATAGCTAATCCGTCAGCTCCTACCAGATAGGCAGTGAAAAAAGCCTGCTTGCAGTCGATGCGTGCTGAATGAAATGAAATAAATAAAAGACCGAAAGTGTGGGTAGAACATAGGTATGGGCTGCAAAATGTGGTCATTTGTGTGTCGCATCAAGTACTCGCTCTAAGTACCGCTTGGCTGCTTGTGGACGGTGCTCCTGTGGACTTCTGCGGATTTGGCGGTTCTCCTTGGTGCCCGGAGTGTGTGGATTGCCTGGAGCCGTACTCTGTGCTGTGGCTCCTTTAAGAGACTCACTGAGGACGAACAGGAAGTAAGCAGGAGGTTGTTGGCTGGTGGCAACTTTTGTGGCAACCTGAATATTTGACCGTGATCCAACTGGCTCTTCTTTTCCTTCCTTGGTCCCGCCCTTGTTTTGTTCTCCACCAAATTCCTTTTCCTTACATACGAGTACTTGCTCTAAGTACCGCTTGGCCGCTTAGCCGAGTAGCCGGCAGCCAGTGAGCTGCAAAAGCAAATTTGATCAGGTAAAGGTAGTATTTTGATACACGTGTGTATTTGACAGTATGAATTTGCATGGAAGATTATATTCTTTAAAATCCGACATGCCAAATGTGGTCAGTCTATGTAACAGCGTAGATAAAATGGTGAATCACAAGTAATTGCACGTGTCTCATAAATCGATCGTTCTCAATCCCTCACCTGTCTCGTTGTATGGTGGAAATGATGCTACCTTTAAACCTCAAGAGCTGCCTACCCCAAAATCCACTAATATGGGTAAGTGGCAGACTGCCAATATAACCAATATGCGACCTGATGTTGATTCATCAAAATGCCAGTGTTGTTTGAGGGGTGTTGGAGGTCCCAGGGTTCCGCAAGTATTATTAGATAACACTACGCTAGCCTCTCTCTGCCCTATCCCGACTCATAATTGGGGCCATCAGTCAACTAGTATACTGTCAACAGTCTCATCAACTGGAAGTATAGACAAACAGGAGGTCTCATTGTACTCAAGTCAATGTGAATCTCCAATTTCTATTCATAGCTCACAAAATAATCTTAGAATTGTGTCTGTAGCAGATTCTTCTTTTAAAGATCAATCTATATCTGCGGTATCTTTTGTGCAGCCTACACCGCAACGTGCCATAGTGATGCCTTGGGTGAGAGAAACACAATCTCCGTTCATACAAATAGCGTTAACTGCTATCAATACCACCTTATTGACACTTTTCAAATTATTTGAAACTCTTGATATAAAAATGTTTAATCAAGAATCAAATGTAGATGTTTTGCTGAATTGGCTTCAAAATAAGGACAACTGGCCCAAATGTTCTAACCAAACCCCTGCCCAAGTTGAATCCAGCAAGGTAAATGCGCCTTCTGTGGCGCAAATCGAGTCAGAATCAGATGGGATGGACAAGGTAATTCGGACTGCATTACCGGCGTTCAACCATATAATCACGCCGCCAATAGACGGCGTAAAGCCATCTTCCCCGCCGGTGGTTAATACCTCGTGGATTAGCGTGCTGGATTCGCCAGCAAAATGTGATGATGAAAACTGTGGGCTGCCGTAGCCTCCGGTAGGGGCTGGACAAAGATTTAGGAATGACACCCAACCAACCAAAAAAAAGAAGGGTGCCAGGTTGACAGCAAAAAAACCAAAGAACATGCCATCTGTAAGAAATGTTAAAGCCTCTCTAAATTCCTTTTTAAAAAAATAACACTGAATAAAACTAACACGCCTGATGTCCCAATTTGCAATAACCCAATAGTGGAACAAGCGATTACTGCCCCTCAGGCGACTAAATGCTTAGATTATCGCTTCGATCCGCCGGCTCATGAGCCGCTAGATGATTTGGTATATGAGCTTAAATGTGCCGGAAATTTGAGCTCCCTTATTGCTATACAGCAACAGGTAGTTCTGGTGCCTGAAACCAGAGCTAATGAAGCGTTAAACGTAATAGAGTCAAACATGCAAAGATCAACAATGCTAACTGAACTGCGCAAAGCAGTTGATTCCTATTTGGATTAACGTGTACATGGTGTGAATGTTGAACAAATTAATCATGGGTCAGGCACACATGCAAAATCGGTATCGTGTGCCATTATAGTGGCTGTGTGTGAAAATTTGCCAAGCAGAACAGATAATAATAGGCAGAGCTCAGTGCAGTACACTGCCGCTCAGAAGGTTGAAAGTGCAAAATACAGACCTGAGTCACTTAATAACCCTTCTACAAAAAGCAGTATACCAAATTTGAGTTCCAGCATGTCACGACACTCATTCTTTCTACAATTGGTCTGTCATTCTCTAATCTTGAAATGCCGAGTAGGTCTATATGACTCATATAATTTGAACAGACAAAGTGTCCTTAATATCTTTGGTGATATTGTGAAGCTTGAAGATTTAGTATCTCGCGACATTGCTCAAGTTGAATATCTTTCAGACACTGTCACTTCCATCGTGAGACTGTGGATAACTTCAGGAGTAGTGCTAAACGCTATATGGAAAGCTAAAATGTTTTTGTTTGAAATGGGGTTCTTAATTGCTCAGGACCCAGAACGTGTGGCATTGCGTGCAGAGTCACACAGATTACAATATAAGATGTACGTGGGTTCTCGAAACGTGGCTCACTCTGGGTTGGATCAGACATCTAAAATCTAACCATTAACAGTTGCTCGGGCGCCCTCATTTAGGGTGGCCAGTTGGAACTCACGAGGACACTGCCATTTGCAAGCCTCGATTAACATTTTTCCAGAACAATATGATATAATTTGCTTACAAGAGACATGGTACACCGAGACCCCTACATGGGACAATTATGATCTGGTTCTTTTGCCGGCAAGAGAGGGCCTTCATGGCCGTCCCTCTTCGGGGCTCCAAGTAGCGGTAAACATAAACCATGGTCTTAACATTGAAGAATGGAGAAACATCAATATCTATATACAACTGGTGAAAATCACTTGTCCACGACACGTGATTGCATTTGTTAATGTATATCGTAACTGGGGTGGCCTGACAGATGAAGCTTTCTACCATGGTTTGGCAAAATTATTGGATCTGATAACAATGACAGTGGAAATCACGGACACTATTTTCGTCGGGGACCTGAAATTTAGACTGCCTATCCACCAGTTCAAAACGTAAGGACAAAGATGTTTCCATATGGTCCAATTTTATGAGCGATAGGAACTTTTACATGGTAAATGGTGCAGTGGAGGGAGATATGCCACGAAAATATACATGGCATCGTGAATCGAGTAGAAGTACGATTATATGAATGTAGAGCAACAACTGTTTTATAAAATTAATCTATTTGAAAACATCCCACAGTCACAAAGTGATCACCATTTACTATTGTTGCTTATTCATTGGCCAACAGTGAACCTAAATTGTGAGGGGATGAGACAACAGGTAGTTGTTAACAACACAAAAACTTGACTTAAATGGTCACAAAATAACCTGTCAAAATGTTCACATTTAGTAAACAGGTTCTCAAACTCACATAGGCTGATTCATTATATCAATCTATTGGAACCTTTTAAAAACACGATCATCCCTAATCTAAATAAGAGAGCTCATATTCATTCTTTTGATCCCAAAGTTAAATTGTGCAAAAGTGGATACTGTAAAGAAGGAAGGTTAATATTGGCTGTGAATTTAACCAATCCTTTTCAAGTTTTAAGAAAATCCAAATGTAAATATTTAAATTGTATACGCAGCCGACGCTCTCTGTTCTTTCAACATGACGGTGAAAAAATTCTAAATGCCCTAGGTTCCAAAAATTCTGCAGAAATTTGGAGACTTTTTAAAAACCGTGCGGATTGTAACCAAGCACATGACCAAACGAGTGCAGTACTGGAGGAAGTATGGGTAGCCCATTACACAACCTTTTACAACGATCCTGAATTAAGAGCAGACAAATACACTAGGCAAACATCATCAAAATGGTCAATCGAATGCTCGCCAGCACTTCTTGAAGAGCTGATAAAAAAAACTAAGCTCTTCAAGTACGGCGGGCCCTGATGGGTTGCATAATGTGCTATTTAAACAAGATCCGAGATACTGGGCTAATATCTTCTATATTACCTTTAAAGAAATTATGGCAAGATGCATACTACCAGCATCTTGTAAAACATCAATTATTGTGCCCATATATAAAAAAGGAGATTGTACTGACCCGAAAAACTACCACCCAATCGCATTATTAGATGCACCGGGTAAACATTTTGCGAATTTATTTCTGGGTGAATTTAATGCTTGGACAAAGTCACTTGGCTTAAGGGACCCACAGCAAACTGGGTTTGCGGCAGCATTAGGAACTAATGTTAACCTCTTATTACTTAATGCCATAAAAGCACATTGTATCTCAACCAAGCAGTTAGTATTTTTTGCCTTTGTGGATTTACACGCGGCCTTCGACTCTGTCTCCCGCACTCTCCTCATGGCCAAGGTGAAAAAAGATGGATGCTCCCCAGCCCTACAGGACATCATCCACGCATTTCATGCAGATACATCTATCCGAATAAGTCTCACATTGGAAGGATTATTATCTGCCCCAATTTTGACAGCCCATGGGCTTAAGCAAGGCTGTCTATTAGCATCAGCAATTTTTAACTACCTCATACCAGATCTGCGATACTCCTTCTTGCATATAATATCTGATTTTCAGATTCTTAATGGGACAAAGATCCCAAACCTAAATTATGCAGATTACATAGTTCTTAGCTCCAAAACCCGGTGGGTTTGCAAAATTTGCTTTGTGCTTTTAGCTCATATTTGGAATCGAACCAACTAACTATTAATACAAAAAAACATAAGTTGCAAATAAGAATAAGAGGAATACATATAGTTGTACTATAAATCAATCCATACTCGAAGTTGTCAATAAATATACCTATTTCGGCACGGTTTTTGAAAGTGTAAACAATCCAAAGGGTCAAATGGAAAGCATGGAGTTGAAATTAAACACAGCCATATCACAAGCAAAGATTTTATTGCATCAATACGGAAAATTTACGGTAAAACCAGCCATCATCTTCTGGAACATGCAAGCCATTCTGACAATCTTATACGGCACGGAAACTCTACTGAGTTGGCAAATAACAAAACTGGATAGGATGGAAGCTAAATTTTGGAGGTCGGTATATCTTCGCCTCAGTACGTACCGGAGGCGTGTTTGCACCATGAATTGGGTTTGATTTCAGTGCATGCTATTTGTTTGTGGTGACTTTGTGGTTTATTTCGCAAATGTTTGGTTGTAAACCATCAGACAAATATGTTGCAAGTAATTGCTAATTATATGTTCTCTTCAAACAGTACATTTGTGAAAAGTTGGGTAGAGAAATCTCTTATATGCCTGGCTGATGTGAATGTATCAATTGATATGCTGGTGACAAACTCGGACAAAGCTAAAGCCCTAATTTATCAGTTTCATTGGATAACTATGAAAAACTTGTGTTTAAAGAATCGCCAGATCTGTAAATTCAGATTTTGGCATAAAAAAGTCAAAATGACAGAAACATATCTCCTGAAGTCTCCACCTGTAGCATTTAGATCAGCATTCCTAAGAGTGCGTTTTGACTTATGGGCCACCAGACAAGTACGAGCCAGAAGGCTTCTGATACCCCATAACACAATGTTCTGTAGATTCTGCATCAATCCGGATACAGTTGAATCATTGGAACATTTAGTATGCCATTATTTATCCAGCATTAAATGATGTAAGAACAACATATTTTGTAAATGTACCTCCAATTTTAAAACTTGTTGAACAGGAGCTACGTTGGTGTTTTCTAACATGCTCTGACAAAAGCACAATACAGATAGCACTAGTAAACTTTCTGGAATCGTGGAATTTAGAAAGCGCAATCCTTTCTGGTGAGAAAAAACAACAAGTATAGCGTAAATGTTTCCAGTGAGAGCAAATAAGGGATTGTAGTATCTTTAGCTAATTACAATACTGTAAAAACTGCTATACATGTGCCTTTTAGTTTATACAGGATGATAACAATGACTTGTTTTACAACACAGAATGGAATGTTAAATATATGTAAATGTTTATTTTATTTTTTATTAATTAACCTTTCTATCAATTGTATTTTATTTTTAATGTTTTTTTTCTGATGAACATTTTGTGTTGAAAAGCTGATTAATTTTAGATAAATATAATTTAAAAAAATGTGGTCATTTGGGGAGATTCTGTGCTGGTTGGGTTTGGTCCTATGTATCTTGCTGGGTGTGAAGACTATTCCTATGGATGAGGAAGGTAATGATATATTTTCCAAATTGCACGGGGGTAGGAGAGACTCATGTTGATTGATTTGAGGTTCCACACTCTGGGCCATAGATGGAGGAGGATTGTTGCCTGGTTCTTTTTTGTAGTATTTCTGCTGCTCTCTTTTGGCCAGGTCCTTACTGCTGGTGATGGGCTGACCACGAGAGATTGTGACTTTGGCTGACAGATGAGAGGACACGTGCATGGTGGCAGCTTTGTATATGATCCAACTGATTCACCATTCAATAGGATTCTCTATATGGGCATACACATTTAAAAGAACTATCCTTAAGTCATCTACTGCACAATTTAAAAGAAGTGCAAAACCATTGTTCTGTCAAGCTCTGCTATATGTGGTGGTCTATTTTGGTATTACAATAGAAGCCCATATATTTGGTGATTTTTTGTGCCATGCCACCATAATTTCCATAAAGTGGAACTTTAGAAAAAATAAAACTGTACATAGAATCTTGTGAATTTGGTGCTATTAAAAACATTGCTGCATTTATTTATTTATATTTGGTGTTTGTAGAGAGCAACACTCACCAATATGTTGTGAAGAAAACAGCACCTCTGTAAAGTCAGCGGAGTGTCCTCTACGCACAGCCATGCAAGCCATGACAGGAAATGTCGGCTTTCTCGTTACGCAGCCTCGCTGCTTTAGGCCGCATTCACAAACGTTCTCAATCCATCTCCGCCTCACCTCACAGGAGGGACTTGAGCTCAGCAAACCACACAACCTTTGTATGGTATGCCGAGGAATAAGCAGGCAAGTTTGACACCTTCTAATTGTCGCGGAATTTAATAATACAAGTTAAATTGGCTTTCCAGACCGGGAGCATGGAATTAAGCGGCCATGCAAGACATCGCTTGGCCACACCACTCTCGCATAGTGAGGCTTTGAGGTGCAAGACCAGGCATAAATAAAACATGGTCTTCAAAATCCCTGACCAGGAATTAACTTAAAGTTAGCATGAAACCTAAAACCCTGTCAATAATGTTCAAACACCTCCACTATGAGGGTAGGTTTTAAGCTCTGGAACAATCTTCCTTTTCTAATAGTGGATGAAGACCATAAGAATTTCAGGAACATTATAAGAATCGTGTTTTGCTATTTAAATTTTGAACTCCTGAATTTAGATTATTGGTAGATTGCCCATTCGGATTCCTAGCCGGGTTGAATTCAGCATCTAGTGTCATTCAATATGTATAGCAATAGCATTACTTTGGAGGCTTACCTGTCCCTAAATTCTCTCACTGGGTGTTAGGGAATTATTATCATTGCTTTGCTAATTACTTTCAACCTTAGAGAACCCCAGCTCTTTTGCTGGACTTTAGGACTTTTTAATTTTAACCCTGGAGTGAGTGAGCCCGTTTTCTCACTCTCTCATGTGTTTTTATCTGATTTGGATTATGTGTTTCCTTTGTTTTTGGAGTCTGACAAACTCCATAGGAATTTACTTTTTGTATGGTGACACACAGCACCTTCAGTGCAGTGTCACAGAGAAATCCTTTAGAATTCTCATGAGGTTTAAATACCTTTTCTCGAGAATAGTAAAGTGAAATTGACTTTACTTACCTTTTCTCATTGTAGGTCCATCTTATGTGGAGTGCTGGGGGCTTATCCTACTTACTCATGTAACATTTATTATGTTACCCTCACTACTTTAAATGGCTGGTGGAAGTGGTTTAATTTTCCTACCATTGTGCTTTTCTACTGCAGGTTGAATCCTCAGCTGCAGTATAACACCCATGGGTGACCATTTTGTCAAAATGGCCCGGTGTTCTTTTTTTGACATTTTCTGTTTGTGAGGTCTTTCTTGGGTTTAACTCTGTGTACCAAGCCACGTTTGACACCTTTGTTTGTTTTGCTTTTGGTGGGCTTCAGTACTGAAAATCGCCTCTGGCTCCAGTGTGTCTGGAAGGGCAGGAAGTGAGGGAGGTTCCCAAAACTCCCCTGTCATTTGTCTTTGGGAAAGTCTGAATCCACCCAGTCCTGATTGGCTGACTGGCAACCCTGCTGTTTGAGTGACAGATAGGTTGTGCATGAATGGGAGAAACCTGCTTTAAAGGTCAGGATTCAAGACAGAGTCCACCACTGGGAAGATCAACCCGACAAAGAAACCATGAATTAAGCTTGCTGCATCTTCCTGTACCTTTGAATTGCCCAGTGAAGCCCTGCTGCTGCACTGAAACTCCTTTTTCTAATAGACAAGAGAAGCTTAACCTTAAGCTTAACCTTGAGTATAAGCGTTACTTAACTGCTTGCATTGGTGGATTTCATTGTTACAGCTCTACAGCTCACATTTAGCCCTCTTGATATAAGCCTGGCTGCTCAGTCATACTACCAACGTGTATAGTACAGGCCTATACCAAAAGGTGTGTTACCTAATATCAAGAGGACAAGCGTTGTATAGTATCCCACAGGGTTACTACATCAATTCTTGTCTAACACCGGGTCATGTTCATTTTTCTAACCTGGGAAGTGTAATTTTCCACCTGGAATCATTATTGTACCTTTCATTCTTGCCCTCTTTTATTTCCAAGCTCTGATCATCTTTTATCCTTCCTCTGTTCCCATCACCAACCCTATTCCTCCGGTTCCCTGGTACCTGCACTTTAAAGTTTTTTTTTTTTATTTTTCAATTCTTCTGAAGGGTTGCTGGAAGATGACTAATTGCTTAGTGGCTTGCTGATTATTGGGAGACGTGTGTGTTGCGGACTAGGTAAGCTGTCAAGGACCAGGGGTGTTGCTACGTCTAGAAATGATCTAGGGCTAAGCTAGTGTTGGAACTGTCGGGACTCGGGGCTAGTAAGCCTTTTGGTTGTAGCCCCAGAGATTCTATCCGGGGCTACAACTAAAAGACCGGGGGCTATAACCCCTAAGCCCCCCTACCCACTAGCAACGCCTCCATCCAGGACCATGTGAATGGGTGCATGAGCCAGAAATATGACAAGAGTGAAAGCCCATCTTAAGGAGGGAACCTCATATCAAATAACATGGTCAGGCAAGGATCACGTAGTCTGTGATGAAGGCGATGTTTGCAAGAAGCCCTATAGTTTAGGGTACATGAAGATGGTTCATATTTTAAGGTTGATTGATAGAGTGAGGGTGACCATAGGTACCACCACATATCCATGATGTAGGGCCTGGAGGAAGTAGAGGGAGATACCCCAATCTCCCTTTCCCATGACGAGCCTTAGAAGAAATGCTGTGTCACTACATCATAGATATCTCAGGACAACACCCTCAATGGATGGAGACCTCAGGATAAGGGATACTTTAGACCAGGGTGAGGGAATACAGGCACTGATAGAAGCAAATCACTCAAGGGTTTGGAAGGGATGCACAACTTGCTGAGGTAGGGGCAGTCAGGGAAATGTCAGTGACCCTCTCACCATCACTGTAACCTCTAAAACCCTTATAGTGAAAGGAGTTTATTCCCATTTGTCAAGAGACTTTCTAACCCATTATTAAATCAGTCTTCTCAGCAAAGTTGTGCCCCCTTTCAAAAGCCCATTGTCTGACTGAAACCCATTACACCTCCTGCCCACATAGTACCACTATCCCACCACACTTGACTGGTTCTAGGGTGGTCAGAGGAAAGTATGATTTTTTGGCTAACAGTTACTCTTTAATGATTTGTAGCAAGAACCTGCTTTTCACACATACAACAGCATCAAATAATTACCAGAATGGGCAGTACACAGCCCAGGACAGTCAAACATACAGCAAGAGATACATTCACAAAAGGTTCAGAGGACAATCATCAAATCCCTTGCACAGGCTTGTGAGCCAGGAAAGGGATTGCTGGCTGGTGGCAGGAAAGAGAAGGAGCTGGCAAACAAAATGATGTATGGGCATTACAAGGATTTAGTCCCTGGATTCGTGCAGGAACACGTGGACCAACCAGAGGCAGCTACAAGACAATATTTGAACTCAATCCAATTGCTCAGCTTTCTGGTCTGCACAGTTGAGTATGTTCCATGTTTGCAGCCTCCGGGGGGCAGGCCCACAGGGGTGCAAAAGGGTTTGGAGCAAGTCTGTTTAAGAAAGGAGGGCAGTGACGATTGGGAGCAGCGAGGATGGGACCGTGGATTGAGATAGAGTGAGCATGAAGGTAGAACTGTGGAGAGAGGATTGGATGAAAATATGAGGAGATAGAGGAGGAAAAAGAGAAAAGAACCATAAACCCCTGATGCACGTTTTGCTGTAAAGCTCTTTTGCATCAGATTTTCAGAGCTGCAAGTTTTCTATTGATTCCATCGCTGTGAAAGGTAACGCTAGCAGAAACGGATCTTCAAGAATTGGAGAGAGTGTGTTGATCCCATCCCTGTGAAAGGTAATACTAGAAGTAAAGGATCTTCAAAAATCGGAGAGTTTGCTCCTGAAGAGGCCAATAGACACCTTGGATGAATGCTTTGAAGCACATTATTTCATCAGTGAGATCTAGCGCAGTGTTTGGGGAGAGAAGATGGGGATGTGGCGTTATGAATATTAGCAGTCTGTGGACTAGGCTTCATGTGTGAATGGGACTAGGTTACTGTCCTAATCTTCAAGGAGTGAGCCTTGTTGCAGCTGCTGAGTAGTGTTGGTAGTGTCTGGAGGGGAAGGCATGAATTAGTGAAGCTGGCATGTGATGGTTAGTAACTGAATAACAGGCGGTTGGATGGGGGCACCATTGTTTTGTGGCTGGGTCGGTACAAATTCTGATTGAGAACTAGTTTGGGCTTACTACTGTGGAAATGCATGTGAGAGAAGGGGTAGGTGTAGAAGATGATTTGCTGAGTAGTCAGTCAATCAATACCACTTTTATTTGATGCAGACATAAAAGTAAACACACAAAAATTACTTTTCATAATAAAAACACATGATAGGTACTGATGTTCAGTCAATTCACACCACAAAGTAAATGTAATTAAGGCTTTATTGAGTTACTGCGGAAAGGAGCAGCCACATCAGCACCAAGCTCTCCTTCAACTGCCTCAAGTTCCAGAACCATTAGGTTCACATACTGATTGAGGAACTGGCGTAAACATTTGAAATATTTTTTGGCAATGTTACACATTGACGTGCACGGCCATTTGTATACTGGATGTTCTGGTTCAGTTGAATGGAGAGGTGATACTGACATTTCTGGGGACATTTTTGCAAGCAGTATTTCTTGTTCCATAATGGTATTATTAAGTTGTTCATAGCCTCTTCCACTGATATGTATGGCAATTATGTTTGTTTGCTTTTGTTTGTATGCTTCTTCATTGAAATATGGTTCTGTGCTGGTGGTATGACTCCATTCACCTCCACAGATACTTAAAAAGTTATTTTTGTTGACATTCCATTTATTTAGAAGTCTTTTTTGTAATTTAGTAGTTAGTTTTGTTAGTGGTTTCATTCTGTTTAACACTAAAATAAATAACTTCATTTTGAGAAGGATTGCACTGTCTATCAAAACTTTGAAAATTCATTTTCTACGGTAGGTTTTAAGGGTTGTGCATGATTTTCTGTCATGTTTTTATAAGATTTTGAAGGACTCTATGGTGGAACATTTTTTCTAATATACTTTTTTTGGTATGGTTACTTGCCAGTACATCAAGATTTATAGGAGCAGTGTTGGCAGTAGTGGAAGCTGAATCACTTTTTGGTTTTTTTTACATTTTGAAAGAGGAGGGAAAGTTTTTGTACTGGAAGCTTGTTTTATTTCACTTAATGACTCTATTAGATCTTTTGTTTTAACTTTTAGTACAAATTCTGCTAGAGATGGATGCTTATTTTTCACACTTTTACTTTCATTTGCTCTACTTCTGCGTTGCTTTCTACAGACTTGGTTCTTGGTAGGCATTCTATGGGGTCTGTTGAAAAAAAGAAGTTATGGGTTGGGCTGTTCTGCAATGTATGTGTGCTGTGTGCATGAGTGTTTGATTATGATGGTAAAGATGTATGTGGTGGTGTGTGATTGTACATTGGGCAGCTACAACTAGTTGGGAAGGCTATTCTTGTACTTGTGTGTTATTATACTTGGGTTCAGATGACAGTAAAAAGTAAGCTAGTGGTGAGCAGAAGTACTAATACTAAATCTAATGGCATAGAATTAAAACAGTTCTTTGTTCTGTAATACTAACATTCTAGGGACTGAGATATGTAATTTGTGTATCGAAAAATTGGGATTTGTGTGCTATTCTGCCTGTTAATCCCTGTTTAACAAATGGGGATTTGTGGGAAGAATGGCGTACAAATCTCTGTTTTTTGGCGCACAAATTCAATGAATCAACTGCACAGTGAGTTTGAGTAATAGTAAGAATATTATGGTAGTATTGTACTTACTTTTTTTGTTTGGATTGAGCAGGTTTCTTCTCAGTTGTTGTTTGTACTTCAGATGTTGTTGCTTTTCAGGAGAGTGGTCTTCACTGCAATTGTAGAAGAAAGAAGTTAGCAATTTTGTGTGTTTATAGCATTGATGTTAATTTAGATGTTTATTTGTATGTTTTTGTAGTATTATTCTTGTTTGATAAGAGAACACAGTGTGTGAATACAGTTTCCTTTGACTATGTGCAGGCTTTATATTTTACTTACACTATGTAACTTCAGTATGCTTTGCAAATGTACTTCACTATGCTTTGCAAATGAGTAGAATACTAAGTGTATGAAACTCACTTGGTTTTTTAAGGCTGTGTTATTGAATGTTAGGAGATAGAAGAAATAATGATATACTTATTTTGCAATTTTTATAAGGTAAACAGTAGGAATTGTATAAAGAAGCATGGAATGTATGCATTTGTGAAATTATGGGTAATAAATTAGAAGAATTTGATTTATAGGCAGTGGTGTTATTTCAGCTGGGAGCTTTTCAATGATACTGTCTATCTGTGTGTGTGTGTGAGTGAATGAAGATGCATAATCTTACCCCGACTGTGTGTAATTTTATAATACACTACTTTTCTATAAGTATACTGTTATTTCTCCCATCTTTTAATATTGTAATTTTTTAGATAGCTGTGTGTGTAAAAAAAAAAATAGATAGCAGACAGGTTTGGAAGTGAGAGTTGATTATAGCAGATGGGAAAAATGACAGTAAGGTTTTTTTTATAGGTTATACAGGTTAAGAGGCAGTTACTCTGTTTATATGCATTCATAAGAGTTGTTCATGTACTGTACAGAAAATATGCATACCTGTAGTTGTATTCTTGCATGGGGATATGCCTGTAGCTGCAAGTAGAAATCTTGGAGACTTGTACAGTAGTTTTTTGTAGTAGGTGCTTTCCAATGATATGAGACTTGTACTCAGAGTGATCATCAGTACATTTGAAGTGCTGAACTCTGATGATGGAGTTAGATGTAGAGGTCTTGGATGTGATTGGTTGATGGATGTGTGACTGCTTAGCTGTATCCAATAAGGGAATGGCAGAGAGAGTGAAGTGGAAAGGGTAGAAGGGCTGTCCAAGATGTCTGTCAAGCATCTGCAAACCCCCCCCTAAAAAAGTCTCTTTTCAGAGCCAGCCTCAAAGGGGAAATGGGGCACACTATTTAAATTTAAATACACCACGCTCAGATTTTTCGATATGTCCATGGATATTACATACAGGGATTATGGGGTGGAAAGGCATGCAAATGAGAATGAGAAAAGCAAGGGATTGGTCAGTAAAGTTTACTGGGTGTGTTGTGTAAGGAGAGAGTTTGTCAGAAAGTCTTTTTCCTGAGAGAAGAACAGATAGCTATGGCTGTGTGTTTCAGAAAACAGATTATATGGATTTTGGGAGACTCATGGATACATTGGTTGGAGTTGCATGCAGAACGCTGTGGAGTAGCTTCAGATCTTGGATTCCCTCATGTGGAAATGCACTGGCATGGAGTGCGTGGAAGGAAGTGGCTGGACTTGGTACATCTCTGTGCTAGTTGGAGACATCATCATCCAGACATAATTATAATTCATTGTGGAGGGAACAGTTTAGGATATATGTCTGGAATATCTTTGCAATTTGCAATGAAAGAAGGACTTGGGAAGGTCATGGACATATTTCCAAATTACCAAGTAATTTTTTCTCGTGTTGCGCAGAGACAAATGTGGCTGCATTCTTCTTCATTTGGTCCACAAATGGAGAAAGCGAGGCGCAATGTAAATAAGGCTGTCTGTGCCTTTCTAAGAGATGTTGGCATGTCCTCTTTTCACAATGAAAATATTATATTTCGTAGTACATACATTTTTCGCAGAAATGGAGTTCATCTTGCTTATGCTGGCAATCAGATTTTTCTGAGAAATGTGCAAAATGCATCATGACCTTTTTTCGAATTACAGCAATCCATTTTGCAGTAGGTGTTGACCGTTTGAGGTATTTCAAACACAAACACCACCAAACGGCTCTTTTCAGAGCCACCACTTCCTCACAGAGAAAAGTGCAATGGTTATGATAGGGCAGCACCCCAAAATTTTAGATGTCTGCAAACTGTCCGCGGACTTCTAAAAAATGCAGAGGGCCCTGCAGGGGGGATTTTTGTTGTTTTTTTAAACATGACACACTAGGAGAGGAGGGGAAAGGAGGGTAAGGAAGGGACACCAACCACGGGCATAAGAAAGGGCGGTTGGAGAGAGGAAGATGTAGGGTGGGCCTTATTTAGGTAGTGGGCAGACCTTCTCATGCTCCTTGACCGTAGTCTCGAAAGCACTCCGAAGACTCTCCCCCCTGCAGAGTACTGCGCCGCAGTACATACACAATATTGTGACCCTCGAAAGGTAAGGGTCAACTGCATCGTGAATGGCCTGTGAGGCAGCTGGAGGGATGCGCTGTCCCACAGGAGTGTCTCTTGTTGTGACAGGAGTGGAAACGGAGGATGTGATAGAGGAACTCAACCTCCTACGTTGATCACAAGGTACAACCTTGCGAACAGCCCCACCGTGGAACAACCTTAGGTGTCGCTTCATAGATCTTGTACCAAAGCTGTACGAACCAGTCCTCCCATGACTCAGCACCATGTGGCACTGATTGCAGGTGACCTTGTTCGCACATGCTTTTGGCACTCCACCCTGAATGGGAAACAACCGCCACACCCAAGACTCACGGCGAGTGCTGGTAGTAGGGACTTCCACTACCTCATCCTCTTAATCCTCCTCTACATCCTCGCGCCGGTTTCCCTCTTCAGGCCCTTGGGGAGGTGGTGGTGCTGGAAGGGGTGGGGGTGGTACTGAGGCAGATGTAGCAACAGGTGGAACAACAGCAGCCATGATGCCATCAGGTTTCAGCAAAGGCAGCACAGCAAAAGCAGGTAATCTTCAATAGTAGGAAGACAGAATAAATATCAGTTTTGGGGTGTGGCCTTTTATAGGGGTGCTAGTGCGTGCTCCGCGGACAGTTCGAACACCCCAAAAAGGCTTAAAAAGTTCCAAAGAGTATGTAGAAAGTCCGGGTCATTGTCTGGGACATGTACAATGGTGAATATTTACTGTAAAATACTTTGGATTGCCCAAAAAAGTACTTTTAAAATGTTCGTGGTTCAGAACAGTGTCCGCAATTCAGGACACATGCTCAGCATGGGTGCGGTTACATGATGATGTCACAAACACGTCCGCAAAGGGAACCGGTGTCCGCAAGACACCAAATGCACATGAACGGTCATGCGCGCCAATGTTTTACGGACAGTGTTCGAATCCTCAAACTAATTAAAAGTGGGACACGAGTAATACGGACAGTTACGGACAGGCGCAATGTTCGTAGGACTTATGGGTGTGGTGCGCATGTGCGTAGATTTTCTACAGACAGTACGGACAGGTATAGTGTCCTTAGGACACCTCCATTTTGGGTTAATTGCAAACATTTCAGACACCCAATGTGTTCTAATAACAGTTCCATGTTGCTTGTGGACTGTACGAACAGATATAGTGTCCTTAGGACACCTCCATTTTGGTTAATTACAGACACTCCGGACACCGATTGTGTTCTAAGAACAGTTCCATGTTGCTTGCGGACAGTACAGACAGGTAAAGTGTCGTCAGGACACCTCCATTTTGGTTACTTGCAGACATTCTAAGCACCGAAAGTGTTCTAAGAACAGTTCTATCTTGCTTGCGGACAGTACGGACAGGTATAGTGTCCTTAGGGCAGCTCCATTTTGGTTAATTGCGGACATTCTGGACACCAAAAGCGTTCTAAGAACAGTTCTATCTTGCTTGCGGACAGTGCAGACAGGTATAGTGTCCTTAGGACACCTCCATTTTGGTTAATTGCAGACATTCTGTACACCTAGTCTGTTCTAAGAACAGTTTCATCTTGCCTGTGGACAGTACGGACAGGTATAATGTCCTCAGGGCACCCCATTTTGGTTAATTACGGACATTCTGGACACCGAAAGTGTTCTAAGAACAGTTCTATCTTGCTTCCGGACAGTGCAGAAATTGTCCTCAAGCCATTCCAAAGTACTGGACATTTCTGTGTAGAAAAAAATATATATTACTTTTACTGTACCAAATACAGAAAGTTTAGACATTCATAAGAAAAATGAAGTTTACTTACTAGTTTCTGGTAAATTGTGTTCTTACTGTTGTGTAGGTCTGCTGTTGCTCTTAGCTGTGCAGTTTCTGTCAGGTAATTATGTTGGAGGCATATCTTTTTTGTTGTGGTATATTCCATTTTAGTACATATGGTATTTAAATGGATGGTTGATGTGTTACATATATAGGTTCCATTTCTTATTTATTATGACATTTAATGCGTTTATGTGCTGCTTTTTGAACTTTTTCAGTGTTTATATAGGATGACAGAACAATCTAAGATACCCCTGAGTTTTTGGGTAGTTTTGATGTTTTCCTCATCCATCCGCAGACATTCGCACAGTCCGGGGACATCAAAATCACTAGCAGGGGGTTCAGCATTTTATATGTATATAAAGTAAGGGAATCCTAGTAAACATCTATCAAATTCACACTATGTATATGTGTATTCAGGAAAAAAAACTTTGATAAAGGGACGTTATGGATAAGTTGCGTTACTAAAAACATATGAACTTCAGTAAAAAAACCTTGTTAAAGGGACGTTATGGTTCAGTTGCGCTACTAAACACCTATGAAATTCAGTAAAAAAACTTTGTTAAAGGGACGTTATTGTTCCAAGTAAAACCGAAAACCCCCTGAAATTCGCCAATTATGGTAAGCTATGCAACCATAACTCGCGCCACCACCATGTATTGCTAAAACTAACACCCAGGACATCAAAGATGACATCACAGATGCCTACAGCCCAAACTGCTTGATGGATTTTCACCAAATTTGTGGCTAGAGCGGTGGCTTGCTCCCGAAAGCGTGGTTTTGTAAATTTGGTGAAAATATGTGAAAAATACACAAAATGTTGGTGCCAAAGAATTAGTGATATCTGGCTCTACTCCACAGGCGCATTTCCCTGTTTGCTCCGCGAACCGCACTCTGATTGGCCCAGAGGGCAGCATGATATCCGCAGACATCCAGCACACCCGCTGAATGGTTGGACGGACTGTGATGAGCGGAATATTTTCCGAAACGCCTGCCATATTGTACCCATGGATATTTGCGGATAGTGCAGCGGCGGACAGGACTCGAAAGCATGTTTTAGAGCATCTGGTGTTGGGAACAGGGGCTGGAAAGGGTGGGGGAGTGAACAATGGTTCATATGATGTGTTTGTTTAGGTGGAAGAAGATTGTGTTGTGTTTGAGGTATCCACGAACACTGCGGCAGTTCGCAGACAGATCCTCGGGCGAGCAGCTTATGAGTGCAGGTAGTCTTCATTAGGGTAGGATAGGTCCTGAGACGTGCAGCTTCTGTGTTGACTGCAGGCAGGCTTCATTAGGGTAGGGGAGTGGAATGTAGATGATATGAGGATGTTTGTATAGGCCGTATTATGCTGTGGTATTTGTGGCAGCTACTAGAGTCTTGGGTGCACCCGACAATTTGCCCACTGGTTGAAGTACTGTAGAGAAATGTACAGGGATGCAGGCGGTTGAGGGTAGGGGAGTGGAATGTGAATGGTTGCAAGTACTCTGCGGCCCTTTGTGGTTAGGTCCTCAGGTGAGTAGCTTATGTGGTGTCTGCAGGCAGTCTTCATTGATGCACTCAAGAGTTAAGAGTGTGCCCACTGGTTGAAGTACTGTAATGGTATGTGTAGGAAAGTGCACAGGGACTCTGATGGCTGGCTTATTAGAGTGAAGAGTGTGCGGACTGGTTGTACGTACTGTAATACTATGTGTACAGAAGTTGACAGGGCCTCAGGTGGATGCGTTATGTGCTTGGGTTGTGGCCACTGGACAGATTTTTGGGTACTTTACTGTATCATGCTATATAGGTTGTGGGAAGTTAATAGAGTCTAGGGATCAGAGGGTATGCATCCAAGAGTTTGTCCATTGGTTGGAAGTACTGTAATAGTATGTCAAATGAAGTGGATAGGGCCTCAGGTGGTTGTGTTATGTGTGTGGGTTTTGGTAAGTGGGCAAATGTTTGCATGCATGGTTGTATTATGCTGCCGTGGTTGTCGCCAGGGCCTAGACTCTTGGGTGCTAGGCCGTAGGCCATGCATCTTTTGTGCATGCACTGCAGAATACTGTTCAAGCGCCAATAGCAGATTTGCCTAATGTCGTATGTGGAACGTGCAGAAGAAATTGTTGTTTCATTGTCTGTGATAAAAGAAAAAATAACATGTTAAAGTAAGTACTTTGTAATTTCGTATTGCATTGCATTGTAAGCATTTGTGCACTTTGTGGACCCTCATAATTACTACAATGTGCTCAGTTCCTGTTTTTTCGCATAATAATTGGGACTGTGGGAAAAGATACCATGCAGGATTTTAAAAAAAGGTTTTACATTAATTTGTTGCTATGTGGAACACTCTGTTTCAGTGACGTGTGCACTGCTTACACTAATGTTTAAGGTTCATATGTATGTGGTATTGTGGTTCTAGCACTGTTGCAGTAGGAGGAATGTAAATGGTGTATGATTTTCCTTTTGGAAGTGTTGGTACTTTGGTTGTAGTTAGATACCAGTTGTCGTATTATAACTGTTTATTTGTTTTCTGTTTTCAGTAGTATTTGTTTATGAATTTGCTTGCTGTTCATGTTGTCTAAGTACTGTAGTATTGCAGAATAATATTGCAGGATTGTGGGGTCAGTTAGAAACCTGTTGGCATATTCTAACTGTTGGTAGTTTGAAAGTTGTTGAGGGTATGTTTATAGCTGGTTGTTTATACTTAATAAGTGTTGGAGGGTTTCCTCAGAAGAACTTTCATTTTTGCAGGGTGGATTGATGGGAAGAAATATTGCAGTATTATGGTTGTAGTTAGATACCAATTGGCATATTCTAACTGTTCTTATATGTGATGGTAGGTATTGGGCACTAGATCAGTGAGTACATTTTGATTTCAAGAATATTAAGTAGGCATTTGCAAGATTTGCTGGTAATCTCTGATTTAGAGTAATAGTATCATTGCATTCAATTCTTCCACATTTCTTTTAAATGTACGCAGTATAGTGACCTGCACTGAGTGTGGCGCCTGTGTGGTAGATTATGCTTACTGTTGTGAAGGTTTTCTTACCAAGTTATACTTGTCTGTGTGTGAAGCTCGTAAGCTTGCAGTTGTTTTTGGTACCATATGCATTGTATCGTTAAAGCATTACTGTTACGTATTGGGTATTTGATTGTATCTGTAATGTGGAACAAATGTCGGATTTGCGAGTAGTACATAATATGCAGTTCTTTGCATTTTGTACTAGCTGTGGAAATGGCATGGATTCAGAGTTAGGTATAGATACATACAGAAAGTGCTAGTTAGGGACTCCTTCTTTCACCACATGGCTGCAGATAGTGCACGTATCTTTCCACATGTATGAAATCTGGAAAATTTCATTTATAGGTATGTTTTTGCTTTCCATTACTTGTAGTATGTACATTAGAAAGTCTTGTGGATCATCTTGTGTGTTTATAGAGAATCTCACCATTCCCGCACAGTAGTACAATTCCTTCTGGCCCTGCCATTTACAAACACCACTGGTCCATGCCGTTTAAGTAAATGTTTTCAACAATTGATGGCAATTGGAATAGAACATTGATTGCTACATTTGCATAGCGATTTACACCAGTTGTATTGGAGAATTTGAATGGACCAGGCAGCTCAGTGTCTGACTCATTTGATGGAAGTCCATGTGGTTTGTTTGAAGAGGTAGTTCTGTTTGTTTGTGCCGTTCTGTATGCATTTGCCTTTTCAGTACATCCTTCTGTGGTTGTGGTAATTGATGGAGTACTAGCTGTTTTCAATTTCTTTGGTGGTACTGTTGGGAGATCATGTATAAGTTGTGTTTTCTCTAGTTTTCTTTTACAAAGTTTGCCTTTTGAGGAACAGGGTACATTTTGAGATGGTGTGTGTAGAGTGCACATAGTCTGTTGTACTCTACGATGCAAAGAATTTCAGCTTTGACTTTACTTGCATCAAAATTGACTAGAAATATTCCTTCAAGTGTACATAGACGTGACAGTGCTACATAACTCATGCCTTCTTTAAAGACTGTGCTGCCAATGTCAATCAATGCTTGATCTAGGGTTAGAAACCGTCTGAAATCCAGCACCGCGTATGCAAGGCAGCTGCTACAGCCCTACCGTAACCTGATACATCACGATACATCAGAATGCTCCAGTCTAGACACATCTAAACTATTTATCAGTCACCTGATTCATCATTGTGAATCGAACACAAGCCAAATAAAGGGTGGGGTGTCGTGCAGACACATTTGGAATTCTCATCTTTTTGCAGCACATTAACCCATGCTGTGGCTCTGAAGAAAGATGGATCACAACTGACACCACTCAAACCAGTAGGCCAGACCTGACCCTTTCTTTCGTAGAAGGAATACACCAGTGACATGGTAAAAAGGGTCAATATATGAAAGAAATTGTGTTGAGTATTTCAGCTTCCAAACCCAATGGGTTGAAAGCGTTTTTCAGAACAACTTTGCACTGAAAAGAAGCTTGAATACAAAGTATGGTCTTTTTAAGTACCCATATTAGTTTTTTCTTTCTAAATAAACCAAAACATATTGTTTTGTATGTATTTTAAAGTGTGGCAATGCCTAGCAAAGAAAAAGTTGTTTGTTTGTTTCAAAACTCTGCGTAGCTCCATAACAGCTTCTGCTGAAAGTTTGTAGCAGTCTAATTTGTTTTGGTGCTCTACTGGAAGGAGTAGTAATTGGTGTAAAGTAACACCACCTGTGTTGTAGGCAGCAAACCTGTGGGGGCAGTTACAACAGCTGAAAGGTTGTTGTTTGTCAATTGTTGGAGGAACTGGCTGATCATTTTTATCAGGAATGTTTTGCCTGAACCAGCTTGACCACTTACATAAAGGAGGACATGTTTATGGTTTTGACAGGTACAAGTTTTAGTTTCGTGCTGCATACCATGTTCAATTTCTTTAGTTAGTTCTAGGAAAATGCTACATTGCTTATTGTTCAGTTGTGATTTTAGTAGAGCAAAGTTTTCTGCAGATTGCTCATACTGACACATGGTGTTTTCTACTTCAGTCATGGCTAATTCTGCCTCATTTGCTTTGAGTGGCCGTCCAAGTGGTACTTGGCTCCCTGTAAGAGAAGGTTGACTGCTCTCAGGAGTGTCTACATTTAGTTGTGCTTGGAGTTCTTCTTTTTTTTACATGGGTAATAGAAGCTTGACATCTGCAAGGTTGTCGGTACTCTAAAGTTACTGGATTTTGTATGTGCTCTTCAGTTCCAAAATATTTGTTATAGATGTGGTCTATTTCTTTGAGCAGTTCTTTGGCCGTACCATGTAGGAGAATGTAATTTAAATGCTCCAGTGCTAAAGCAGGACTTTTTGCATATAATAATCTCTGAATAGGTTTTCGTACAGTAGAATGGTGTGTCGCTAACATTTGGATGTGGTGGAAGGTGCTTTTGCAAGCAGGTCCAGAAATGCAGGATAATGAATGTCCTTGTTGTCCTGTGTATTTGCGCAGTGGACAGGAGTCCATGGTTTCTAATATTTTTATTTTGAATTTGTCTTTGGCTTTCAGATACTGATTGAGGAACTGCTGCAAAGATTTGAAAGATTGTTTGCGCACGATACACATTGATAGGCACAGCCATTTGTACACAGGATGTATTGGTTTGGTGGAATGGAGAGTTGATTGTAAGTTTGTTGGGGATATTCTTGCAAGCAGCATTTGATCTTCCATAATGGTATTGCCTACCGTTTCATACCCTTGCCCACTGCTATGTATAGCAATTGGGTTTATTTGCTCTTGTTTGTATGCCTCTTCATTAAAATATGGCTCAGGGCTGGTGGTGTGAATCCACTCACCTGCAGAGATGTTTGCAAAGTTATCTATACTGATATGGCATATGTTGCGAAGTACATTGTGTAGTTTACTAATTAATTTCGTTAGTGGTTTCATTCTGTTTAAAACTAATAAAATTATTTCCTTTTGAGGAGCATTGCACTGACTATTAGAGCTTTCAAGATCAGTTTTCTGCTGTAGGTTTTAAGGGGTGAGTGTGATTTCTCCCCTGTTTTTATGAGGTTCTGAAGGATTCTATGGTAGAACATTTTTTGTAAAATACATGTATTGAATGCTTACTTGTGGCTAAGTTATTGTTGGTAGATGTAGTGTTTGCACTACTGATAGTTACATTAGTGTTAATACTTTTAGTTTTAGATTTGGAAAGAGAAGTTACACTTTATTTCCTGCTACCTGGTTCCGTTTTGCTTAGTGTCTGTAAATGCTGTTTTGTTTGAACATTTGTCTGATAGAGGTGGATGGGCATTTTGTTTGGCTTGAGTTTTATCTACTCTGTTTCTGCATTGTTTTCTATAGAGTTGCTTTTTGGTAGGTATTGTCTGTTGGAGAAAAAAGGAAAGTTTGGGATTTGTAGTTGTTATATGATATTATATAATATGATAGTTTGTTTATAAAGCGCTTATTCACACTGGCCCTCATTACGACCCAGGCGGTAAGGGGTTTACGCCGGCGTAAACATCGCCGACCCTTACCGCCTGAGTACGAGTTCCCTTAGCGCCATGGCGGATTTAACACCTGCTTTTAGCAGGTGTTAAAATCCATGGTGCTAAGGGACCTTGTTGTTAATTACGCCACCGTAATTTACGGTGGCGTAATTAACGCCTTCCCCACTCCCATTATGCCCTATGGGGCAAAAATGGGAATGGGGAAGGGTAAATGGGGATTGGGGACTTACCGCCCCGCCAAGGTCGGAATGGGGCGGTAAGTCCGCCAACCACCATGGCGGAGTTGGCAACTTAGCGCCATGGACCATGGTGCTAATAGCACCATGGTTCTCCGCCAAGGTCGTAATGAGGGCCACTGTGTTTAAAAGCACTTCAAGGCAAGGGAGGGAGCAAGGGAAAATACAATGACATTCTTACAGGCCATGAACAATAAGAATGTGAAATTAATTATCGTACTCAGCCTGGTGACATTTCAGATAGTGCACGAGCTAAGACATAGATAAGGAAGGAAGGGGGAGAGTGGGACGGATATGGAAACACACAGGTGACTTCCATACTAGGCCTGATGACATTGCTGGTAGAGCTGGAGTTTAACAAAAGGTGAGGGCGAGGGGTACAGAAAGGGTGGGGAGGAACAAAAAAAGTGACTAACATACTAGGCCTGATGACATTTCAGAGAGGGAAGGAGGATGAAAGCAAGTAGGGGAGGGGGAGGAGACACACAAGGTTGCTATCATACTAGGTCAAGGACAATTATGATAGAGCAAGTGCATAGAAGAAAGTAAGGGGAGGAGGGGATAAGATAGGAAAAGGGAGAAAGGGAGAGGAGGAAAGAACAGAGAGTCAGCAGTGAAAAAGTGGAGAAGCAAGGGGGGAGAGCAAATACTATTGCAGAAGTCAGTAGTAACACATAATGTTGTGAGGGAACAGCAAATACAAGCCAGGATTCAAGATGAAAATGGGAACAACATGATTGAGGTCCACTATGAATACAAGATGGAGGGGAAGTACAGCATGAGAGTTCAGAGAGGGTGACACACTGTGAGTCAATGAAGTCCATAAAAGTCAAATCTATGCATTGGCAAAAGGCGTTGATGGTGAAACCAGAATGTATCAATACAGACTCCTACAGAGGTAGGATGTAGGGGGGAGGAGAAGTGTGTAATTAAATGTATTTGTGTGTACTGTGGATGAGTGTTTGAATATGAGTATAGGTATATATAGAGGAGTGTAATTGTACACAGGGTTGTTAGTTTCAGTTGGGATGGTTGTAGTGCTGTGTGTGTGTGTTCTTGTAGGAAAGGTTTGCTTAAGTGTGCATGGTGTTCTGATGACAATGGAAACAGTACACCTGGCACGGTGAATGAGTACGGGTGAAACGACTGCTGTGGGCTTACATAACATTGTCTAGTCTACAATACAACAACACTGCACTGTCTGAGTGACAGGCAGAACACTACAAAAGTACAGCACTTACTTTTATGGATGTTAAGAGTAGGTAAATGTATGGCTTTTATCTTCTAGCAAAGATGTCACTGGCTTTCAGCAGGTTTTTTTACTGCAATTGCAAAACAAGGAAGTTAGTGGGTATGTATGTTAATTATAAAATAATAGCAGTAGTAGAACACGCTGTTGTATATTGTAGGAGGATTTGTTGGCAGGAAGAGTGTGTGTGTGTGTATGTGCAATTGTACAGCATTATATATGAGTGAGGACTTGGGAATATTAGCATTGTTGGTATGGGGGCCAGTGCTGCAGTGATTACTGTGGCCTATGGGGCTATATTTTTGAAGTTTGTGAGAGGTTTTTGTACTTTATGTTTTGGAAATGGATTAGTGGAAGTTATAGTAGAGTGAGAAAAAGAGCAGAAAGATGTGGAGATTGGAAAAGAGAATGTTACCATATGTGGAATTTTGTTAAGTTTCTGACAGATATATACTTTCTATATGGGTACAGAAATTCTTTTCAGTTGTTGCATTTATGTATGCAAATTTACAGATAGCAATGTTTCCAATGTACATATGCATTTCTTTGCTTTTTTTTTCCAATGGTACATATTGTCAATTGTGCAATGCATATGCTTTGCATGCTATCCTAATGTACATGTAGTCATCCTTTTTTGTGTGCATTCTGGCCATTTGACATAGGATCTGTCTCTTGCATGTGGTGTGGAAATGTTCTCAATGTGGTGTTCTATAAAAATATCAGAGTCAGTGGTGGTGAAATTGAAATATGTGGTTTGTAGCTAGTTGTTATGCTGGTGGACAGTACAAGAAAACTGTGAAAGCAAACAGCATTGTAAGTAACTGTAAGTTGATGTGAGGAGATGGTACACATGCCAGTATGTTTATTTGGTAGGTTATACAGGGCAAGTGGCAGACACCCTGTTTACATGCATGTAATATATGTAATTTCTATTCTTTGGTAACATTCAGGCAGTTTTCATTTTCTATGTGCAGTCTGGTCATTTTGCAGTAGGTGTGTTAGTGGGAGAAGTGATTGCAAAAGTGACAGAAGAAAAGATGAAAATAATGGTTTGCACATTACAGTGGGTGAAAGGGGAAAGCATGCATGACAGGTTAATATATTGAAGTTTCACGTAGGATCTGGCACTTGAACTTGCTGTGCAAATTTTCCCAATGTCTGTTTTTACCAAAAGATCAGAGAGTGCTGCTAAAATTAAAATATATGCTTCGTAGTTGTTATGCACGTGGGCATTAAAAGAAAACTTTAAAAGCACACAGGATTGTAAGGAACTGACACTTGATGTCAGGACATAGGACAAATGACAGTATGAATATTGATTAAGTTAGGCATAGTAAGTGGCAGGCACCCTGTTCATATACATGGCATCTATGTACTTGCTATACTTTGGTAACATACATGCAGTTTTCGTTTTACTGTTTGAATTACAAAACATATGCATACCTGTAGTTTGTGTTGTTGTATGTAGATGTGGATGAATCTGGAAGTAGAAATCTTTGAGAGTTTTGCAGTACTTTTGGATGCAGGTGTTTGGGAATCACGGGAGACCTGTACCCTGAGTGTTGAACAGTACATCTGCAGTGTTGAACTGAGATGATAGAGTTAGATGTAGAAATCTTGGATGTGATTAGTGGATGGGTGTGTGACTGCTTACCAGTAGCCAATGAGAGAGTGCTGCAAAGTGTAAAGGGAAGAAAGGCTGCCCCCGTGTTATGAGGTCTGCAGACACTGCGGCAGTCTACGGATCACACGTTCTGCATCCAGGGCTTATCAGCATGCTTGGCATGAAAATGTTAGTGTACTACGGGGATTATCTAATCAGGTGTTAAGGGTGTGCTTTACAGGAAGGGAGGGTGATACTTTATTTCATTGCTGTGTTGTTTGTATGCTGAAGACGGCAGCATATTGTGTCTGGGTATTTGGCGATAGGTTTGTTGCTGATCTGGAGAGGTATTCAAAATCAAGAGGTGTTTCTGCAGATTTTGGCTCTCCAGGCATGGAGGTTTTGTGGTGGAGTGTGCCTTGGTGCAATTTGGAGGGACTGGTTTCTCTTTGTAGAAACATGTCTACTTTTCTTAGTCCAGACTTTTTGGTGCACTGTGGAGGAGAATATTTTGGGTGCATCAGTGCCCCAAGTGATTCTGTTTTGAAGTCCTTCGCGGAGAGAGTAATGCACATTTTTCCATGTGCAAAAGTGGGGTTTTGGAAGTATTACCAAGAGCAATATGGAATCAGCCAAATGTGTTGAATCCCCAGCAAAATCTTGGAAGGTTGCATGTCAATAAAGGCATGAGTGTAGTTATGCGGCGTGCAAATATGTTTATTTTCCAATGACAATGTTGACTGCCTTAATGTGCAGTTTTTTTAATGCTGATGGAGTTTCATTGTCCATTCTGGGGAATGCTCATTTTTTTTCAGAATCTGAGGGATGCTGTTAAGAGGCTAATATAAGGAAGAAAGGAAGATAAAAAATAAAAAATAAAACATTACATTTTTTTTGTTGAAGCACCTTTGAAAAAAAGGCTCTTTAGAGCCACCACTAAACAGGAAATCTCCTACCCTGGTTGAAATGTGTTCCCCCACCCCTGTGCAATGCACAATATGTCAGTGGACATTGGTATTCGGGGATCGCACGTGCCATGTCAGGGGCTTTTGATGATCCCGACTCTTCCCAAGGTAAAGATCTTGGGGGTTATTCTGGACCAATCGCTCACCATGAGTTATTATGTGGCCAGCACTGTGTCTTCCGCTACCTACTATATTAAACTGCTCTCCCACTTGCGACCACTTATCTCTCAGCCTAATGCAGAGTCCATTGCTCATGCCATCATAGGTTCTAAATTGGATTATTGCTGCAGTCTATTAGCAGGTGCCAGCAAAAAGACCATTAGCCGCCTTCAGTTGGTTCAGAATGGAGCCGTCAGAGCTATCACTGGTCTAGACTATACAGCACATGTTTCTGAGGCCCGGCGCGCCTTGCACTGGTTGCCAGTGGAGGCACGTATTACCTTCCGACTCATGGTCATCACCTTAAATGTCTTAAGGGAACCATGCTTACCTACCTTCAAAGGTACATAGGAATAAAATCTAATCTCAGAAATGTACGCTCCAATAATCAGAACATGCTTCATCAACCCAAATTCAAGACCAAAAAAGCACAATGCGTTGCCTTTTCCATTGCAGCACCGGCTATTTGGAACACCCTACCTGGTCAGCTGAGAAACTCTGCATCACTTAGCAACTTCAAGAAGGACCTAAAAACCTTCCTCTTCAAGTAGTAGTTTACTACTCTTAGACCACCTCTTGGTTCTCGGTTCTCTCTGTCTCCTTTTTTTCTGTTTTCTGTACCTGTCCGCGCCCTCACACCTATGGGTTTATGGTTGCGCAAGATAAATGCAATAAAGTAAAGTAAAAAGTAAAAGACATGGAAATGGGACTGTGGAGACCAGCGGAATGGTCAATAAGTTTTCCTGGGTGTGGTGTGGAAGGAGAGAGTATGGCAGAAGGTCTGTTTGCTGAGAGGAGTGCAGATGGCTATAGCTATGCCTGTGTCTTTCAGGAGGCAGAGTGTATGGATTTTGGCACACTCATGCATACATTGGTTGCAGGTGCATGGGGAGCACTGTGGAGTGGCTGCAGATCTTGGATTCCCTCATGTGAATGTGCACTGGTATGGAGTGCATTGCATGAGGTGGCTGGATTTGCTTCCTCTTTGTGCCACTTTGGTTATGCAGCATCATCTAGCCATTATTATTGTCCATTGTGGAGGGAACAGTTTAGGAAATGTTACCGGAATCTCATTGCAGTTTGCCATGAAGAAGGCACTTGGCAAAGTCATGGAAATGTTTCCAAACTCCCGAGTAATTTTCTCTCGCATTGCCCAGAGACAGATGTGGCTGTGCTCTTCTTCATTTGGTCCGCAAATGGAGAAAGTGAGGCGCAATGTGAACAAGGCTGTGTGTGCCTTTTTGAGAGATATTGGCATGCCCTTCTTCCACAAGTAACATATTACGTTTCGTAGCAACAACATTTTTCGTAGAGATGGAGTTCTTATTACTGATGCTGCAAATCAGCTTTTATTCTGAAATATTCCAAATCCATTGCAGTCCTTTTTGAAACTTTAGCAAGCAATGAAATGAAATGAACCATTTCATTGGGGACTTCTATTTTTAAAATGTGAAAGGTGGCTCTGAAAAGAGCCTTTTTCTTTTGATTTTTCAGTTTTGTGTATTTTTACACATGACACACAAGGGAGGGAAGGGTATGGAGGGTAGGGAAGGGGCACCAACCACATGGATATGAAAGGGCAGATGGAGAGAGGACGCTGTTGGGTGCGCCTCATGGAGGTAGGGCACAATTTCCTTCATGGTCCCAGACCGCAGGCTCGAAACCACTCTGGGACTGCTCACCCCTGCAGAGTACTGCATTGCAGTACATACACAAAACAGCTACCGTGGAAAGTTAAGGATCCACTGCTGTGCATATGGCCTGTGAGGCTTCTTGAGGAATCCTCTCTAACACAGGAGTGTCCCGTGTGGTGACAGGAGCAGATGTTAAGAATGCTGCCGAGGAACTCAACCTACTACCCTGTTTGAAGGGGACAACCCTCCAAACTGCTGCTTCGTGATTGGATCTTAGGTGTCGTCCCATGGAAGTAGTCCAATAACTGTACAGCCCAGGTTTTCTGTGACTGAGTATCAATACACACTCTCAGTGCAGTGAACCGTGGCCACACTACTCTTGGGCTTTACCATCTATGCTGGTAGAAGCTTCCACACCCAAAACTCACGCTGCAAGCTACCTCATCCTCTTCTTCCATTTTGTTCCTCCTCTGCATCGTCATGCTTGTTCCCCTCTGCAGGCCCTTGAGGAGTTGGTGGTGGTGGTGTGGGGGTGCTGAGGCAGAGGCAGTAGCAGCAGGAGCAGCCTTGGATGCCATCACCAACGGTATCAGGAACCAGGAAGTGGGCAATCTGCAAAACAGGTGTTAGGTAGACTTCTCCAGAATGGCTACTTTTCCTTACCTACTGGGTCCCTCAACAGCTTTGCTGGATTTCTAGGATTTATTTTTTTCACCTGGTAAGAGTGTGAGCCTTTTTCCCCCACTCTTATATGTGCTTTGCTGTGTGTTTAACATGTTTGTATTCATAGACTGTGGAGCCTCACCTACTCCATAGGCATCATCTTTTTACTGTGGGTCACACAGCACATTTAGTGCAGTTACACAGGGTTATCTTTTTCAGACTTCCCACTCTAAACTCCATATTCTGGGACTAACTACTGTCTCCAGAACATGTAAAGTTGCCATTGCCTTTATTAGCCTTTTTAAATTCACAGACCCAGTACAACCTATCTAACATAGAGTACTGGAAAGGGTTAATAGTTATCCCTTTTTGTCTGTCTCTCATGGAACATAATTTTGTTCCCCTTTCTTTAAGATGTGACTGGTGGCAGTGGTATCTACCATATTTTTCCTACCGCAGTCTATGTTAATAGCCTTGGTACTGTTTTAGGCTATCTTGGTAGCCTCAAACTTAAATCCGCTGGACCCCATTTACTTTTATTTGGTTCCGGCTGCATTTATTCACCATTTCTTTTTGTAAAGGTCTTTCTCGTGTTTTACTCTGTGCGCCAAACCAGGTGTAGTTCCTATGTTCGCCGTCCTTTGCTGGGCTTGTGCACAGAAGCCCTCCGTAGGTGCCTGAGTGTCTGCGGAGACAGGATGTGAGGGAGTGGTTTTAGGCCCCCTGCACAGGATCCCCTTGGAAACCCAAATCGCACTCTGGTTTGATTGGCTAGGTGAGTGTCCTGCCAGGACAGCCACCCTGCTGTGTGATTGACAGCCAGGCTATGTGAATGGGGGAAAACTGCATAAAAAGCAGGTCTCTGGGACTAGGAAAGCAAAGTTGCCACTGGATCGAGAGAACCGAAGAGAAGCTGAAGGAAGAGGTCCACTACCATGACTGAACCTCCCGGTGAAGCCCTGCTGCGGGTCCTTATCTCCTAAACTTCAACGACAGAGAAGATCTGCAAGGAATCTTCTTCCCTTGAGCTGGTGGGACCAAACAGTTCGCCAAACACCAAGCAAGGCCTCCCTCCCCTGGTCAAATTTGCTGTGCACTGCTGCAGTGAACTGGATAACCAGGAGGACCGGACCCTGTTTTGGTTTTAAGGAGTGCACCTTTTATTCGTTGCTTTGCTCTGCTGCTGGTTTCTTCCGTGGGCAGTGCAGGACCCTCCAGTCTTCCTTCTTCGTGTCAGGCCAACAGTCGCTTCAGGAACCGTGAGCCTTCAGGATCTGCCAGGAACTTCTGCCTCAGCTACAGCCTTCTTCTTCATTTAAGGTACTGTTCTAACCCAGGTGTTTGTTCCGTCTGACCGCGGTGAAAGTGTTTGAAATCTTTCACCAATCAGAGGGCTTGTCCTTCTCTACTCTTTTAAATAACTTTTCCTTCAACCAACTTCGTTTCGAACTCTATGGGAAAATACTTAACCACAAGCTACTCTGAATTGTGTGATCCTCTGCAAATCCTCATTTTAGCAAGCCTGTTCTAGATTGCCCTGCCTACTTACTTGTTGGTGTTGCTTAATTTTGTATAACCTTGTTTTTCCCTCCCTTTTTAATTACTGGAGTGCCATTTTGCTCACACTTCATTTTGAGCTTAACTTGTCCAGAATTCATTTGGTGTTGTGTAGTGTATTTAGAGTGTGATTTTCCTACTGCTTTAATAAGTGAACTGTTTTACAAATGAATGTGTAAATAAATGTATATTATTTTACTCAGAAACCTTGAGTAAGTGTTTGTTTGAACCATAGTAATTGCTGTCCATTATGTAACTTCTGATACTGCTCACTTTACTCTTAAGATAAGTCTGGCTGCTCAGCCAGCGCTACCACTTTACTGTGTAGTACAGGCTTGTATCAAAGGTGAATTTGTAATTACACTTGTCTTAATTGTGTATGGTGTTCCCAAAGGGCACTGCATATGATTCTGCCTAACAACAGGAAACAGCAAACAGCAAGCTGCAGCAGTGCTTAGTAGTCCTGGTCACCAGAAAGGAGCAAAAAGTAATTCCTGCTGGTAGCCAAAAGCAATTAAGCCAGGAGGAAAAGCAGTTTCAGCAAGTGGCCAAAAGCAAAGATGCAAAACCACAAATGTGGAGCAGTGCTCTGTCCTGGTCAGCCAAAACAGAATGAGGAGCAGCACTGGAGTGTAGCCTTTTATGGGGGTGCTGGAGAGCGCTTTGCGGACAGTCGCTCGGTCCGCGGACACTTCGAACCCCAAGCTGGGTTAAAAAAGTTTTTTTTAAAAAGTGTCCAGATCATCAGAGCCATGGTGTGGGACGTCTGCAAGGGTGAAGTCTCACAGTTAAACACCTTGGATTGCTCGGAAAAGTATGTTTTTGCTGTCTGGGGGCCCGGATTCTGTCCGCAGATAGGGGCCGATGCTCAGCATGCGTGCAGTCACATGGTGACATCACGGACGTTCATGAATGGGACAGAGGTCCGCAGGACACCTATTGCATGGGATCTGTTGTGCGCATGCGTATAGGTGTCCTAGGGACAGTGTTGGGCTCCCAAAATATAAAATGATAAATGCTTTCATATTAGAGTTTTCCATAGTGTGAAACATGTAATAAGTAGCTAATAAAGCCCACTTATTACATAATTGTATTACTGCAGACAAAACATAAAGAGACTACAACGCATACGAATATGAGCATATACTAACGTATTATCTTCATGCACAGAAATGATTGCTGTGTTTCAAGCCTGCTTCTTTACCTATGTATATGTATCATATTATGTGACTACACCCTAAGGAAAGTAGTGTAAGAACATATGAGAAGGGCAAGGTCTACAAATATAGTATCTTTTGCATTTTTAGTTTGTGATTGTTAGTGAAGAAAACCATCTGGCCTAGATATGTCAGTAAAGAAAAAAGAGGGAGCCAGACATGTGATGTCATCAGTGACATTTTTGATTTCATCTTTGATGTCATGGGTGTTAGTCTTAGCAGTGCTGGTGCGTGTTATGGTTGCTTATCTTACCATAACTGGCGAATTTCTGTTTTTTTTTCGGTTTTACTTGTAACCATAATATGGATAGGTTGTTAATGGTGCAAACTACATTTTTTCACTGAATTTGGTAGGTTTTTAGTAGCGCAACTTAACCATAACGTCCCTTTAACAAAGTTTTTTCACTGAATATATATATATATATATATATATATATATATATATATATATATATATATATATATATATATATATATATATATATATATATATATATATTTACAGGGCCTGCTGTAGCAGCCTTGTAGATATGGTTAAGTTGCTCAACCCATAGGAAGAGCACTTGTTCCTTAGAACTTCGCCCTCCCTAGACATATCCTTACATAACTTTGCAAAAGACGTATATGGCACTGTCAGATCCTGCGATGTTTGGTGAGGTTTCGACAAGGGGGCGCAAAATTATAGGTGGGGTCCCAAAATGTGTATTTTTCCCCATAGATGCAATGGAAAAAAATGCCCAAACTGCTGGATGGATTTTCACCAAATTTGCAGCAGGAGCAGCGGCTGGGTCCTGAAAGCGTGATTTTGTAAATTTGGTGTAAATCCGTTCAGTAGTTTGTTTTAAATGACCAAAAAGTAGGTAAAACCAAATGTGTGATATCTGAGTTTGGTCGGTGGACTCACTGCCCTGTTTGGTCCACGGACGGGCATACAATTGATCTATAGACCGATGTGCAGTCTGCGGATATTGGACATGCCCACTGATTGGATGGTGAAAAGCGGGAGGTGCGTCATATTTTTGGAAGGCCCACCATATTGGAATTGCGGCCAGTGACCACGGACAGTCGTGGTGGGAAAAAGTATGGAAAACACGTTTTGGGTCATCTGATGGTGGAACAAGGGGATGTGAAGGGTGGGGAAGTGGAGAAAATATGAGATGGGGCTGTTTTTGTAGGTTGAAATAGGCCTTCCAGGTGCTTTAGCTCTCCGCGGACACTGCGGTAGTTCACTGACAGCGCGGTGAACGGACAGCTCGGAAAAGACATTTGGGGTTTGTTTGTTGGCTGGAAGAGGACGTAGAAATGGTAGGCCAGCGGAATTAAGGTATTGTAGAGCTGTTTTTGTAGGTGAATAAAGGGTTTGGAAATGTTGCCATGTCTGCAGTCAATTTCGGTATCATTTAGATTGCAGGTGGGTGGAGGTGAGTTTTTGTAGTTGACCGTGTATGATACGTACTTGTTATACAGTTAATTGTGTTGTGGTCAGTGGTCAGATTCTGGGGGGCCTGGCCTCAGAATATGTGCACTGGGCACAATCACCACAGTAGTAATATGTGTACTCTAATTATAGGTATTGTCGTAGGAGTATGGCCAGAATCACCATAGTAGCAAAATATGAGTAAACGTGTTTGTAATATGGAGAAATTATGTGATTCAATTGTATACAGTACTTATGATTGTAGTACAATTGAGGATAGTGCTCACAGAATATGTAGTTGATTAAGATTGCTGTGGCTACTTAGTGTTGTAGCATCATTAAGGTGCAATGTCTGGTTTCTTTTCTGTGGAAAAACACATTGCAATTGTTAAGCATGATAGTTAAATAGCTGTAGTGGTATACAATTTTCAGTATACATTTTATTATTTAGACCCTCATAAAGAGTACATTTTAAGTACTATGTTTGGTACAACATTAGTGTATGACACACTGCTGTTGTTTTGACCTTTCATAATCGTTGGGTCATTTGGAAAAGAAAACTGTACTGGATTACAAAGAAAACCTGATTACAGTTACGTGAGTGTAAGGGTGATAGTATGTTTGAAGTTAGTTGAAATTGAAGGAATGCTGGAAATGGTTAGAAACCTGTTGGCATATTCTAACTACATTAGAGGTTAGAAGATGTTTTGTCATATAAGAATTGAAATGGCGTATGTGAAGTGCTTTACAATGAAGGGTATTTCAAGTAGTTAGATACTTGTTGGCATATTCTAACTAGATCGACTTTCAAAAGTGTTCTTGCAGTATTATGGATGTAGTTAGATACCGGCTGGCATATTCAAACTGTTAATTGTGCTATAGTTTAGTGACTAAATTTTGGTTGAAGGAATATTAAGTAGGTATTTGTTAAATTTGCTGTTAGCCTATGTGTTGGGGTAATGGAGGTATCTTTACATTCAAACCAACAACTTTTTTTTCCACATATGCAATGTAGTGCCCTGAAGTAGTTGCAGTACCAGTATGGCATATTATACCTACTGTTGTGAGGGTTTTCTTTCCAAGAGATACTTGGCTATGTGTGAAGCCTGTAAGCTGACAGTTATTTTTGGTACCATCTGCATTGTACCTTAGAAGCATTAGTATGTGGCATATTGGCTATGTGAGTTTTTTTGTATGGTGGAGCGATTGTCTGAATTGCACAAAGGGCATAGTATGCCATGATTTGCATTCTGCAGAAACTGGTGAAATGGAATGGATTCACAATTTGGTACATATAGAAATCGTTCATTAGGGATGTGGTCTTGCAAAACATGGTTGCAGACAGTGCATGTATGTTTCCACGTGAATGAAATCTGGAAGATTTCATTTATAGTGAAGTTTTTTGTTTCCAGTACCTCTAGTAAGTACATTAGGAATTCTTGTGGATATTCATGTGTGTTTATTGTAAGTTTTACTATTCCTGCACAGTAGTCCAATTATCGCCTTATACCTGAGACACTGTAATTATTGTCAGGATTATTTGTGGCTTTTCTGTGAAGGACGAACATTTGCAAACACAACTGGTCAAAGCCATTTAAGTAAATGTTGTTAACAATTGGTGGCAATTGAATGAAAAGATTGTCACATTGGCATAACAATTTGCTTCAGTTGGGTTTATGAATTTAAATGGACCAGAGAGTTCTATTTGTGGATCGGTCGATGGTCTTGCAGATCATTCTGGAGAAGAGACATGTGTGTCTTTCTTTTCTGATGGATGTGAAGTTGACTTTGTACTAGATTGTTTTGTGGTTTTATTGTTTGATGCAGGACTTGGTTGTTTTTTTTTAGTGGTATTGTTGGGACATCTGCTATAGCCTCTGTTTCTATTATTTGTCTTTTAATAGGTTTCCTTTTTTGAGGTACAGGGGGCATATCTAGATGGGGGTGTGCAGTGCCCGTAGCCTGTTGTATTCCAGGGTGAAAGTCATATCAGCATTGACTTGGTTTGCATCAAAGTTAACTATGATTAGACCATTGAGTATTCACAGATGTGAAAGTACTACAGAACTCATACCTTCTTTAAAGACTGTGCTGCCAATGTCAATCAATGCTTGGTCTAGGGTTAGACATTGGCCCTCATTACGACCCTGGCGGAAAGGGGAAAACGATGGCGGAAATGCAATACCGCCATCGAAAAGCGCTCGGTGCGACTATGACCCGTCACCGCAAAGTACGAAGCCATTAGCGACACCGTAGTGAACGCCAACGCTAACTGCACTAAGCACGCGCGCGCGCACCATGCCAAACCGCAAACACCACCATGGTGCAACGGTACGGCAATTCCGACCCTAGCGGACATGTACCTAACGCCATCAGGCATGGCGGAATGGACCATTCCGCCATGGCTAGAAATACGGCATCGTGAACCAACCGTAAATGGCCCACTGAGTGCCTGTACTCCACTCCCTGGCCACATTGCACAACTCCTGGCAGGCGCAATGTACTCACACCATGCAACCAGTGAAATCTACAATTCACCCATGCATGCCAACGTAGAAATGCATGCAGGTGTTCGAAGCGCCCCGTGAGTGGGCATCCATGTACGGCATTTCACCATAGCCGTACTGATGCAGCACAGGCATGTGAAGGTACAAGACATCAAAATGGAAATCAAGAACACATGACACAAAACAACAGTAGTCCCCCATCGCTTGCCACAAGCGCAAGGCAACATCCAAAACAGCATCCTGAGGGGGATTGCACCAGACCTGTACTCTTGCCAGTAAACAAACCAACCATCAGCAGAAGCATGTACCACACAAGTTGGCAGAGTGACTGAGCAGCCAGGCACATCCCAAGAGGGGCCGATGGGAGCTGCAGGGCACAGATGGCATGAATACAGAAGCTATTCCAATGGACATGACCCCAGTCCCCCTCCAACAAACGCACGCAAACACAGGCACCTGTGACCAGCCACATTCTGAACATCCCATCATACCATCAATCGACCTGGCTGACAGGCACCAGTCGGCCAAAAGCCAATCCCCCGCCCCTGAACAGCACATCATGTAAACAGTCACAATGGCAGCCCCTATCCGTGACCACACTGTGCTACGTAGGCAAAAGCGGCCAGTACTGTACCACACAACTCAACTCAGAAGGCGGAACACAATGCAGATCATCTCGCAATACATACCGCCACAAATCGAAAATCGCCACATCACCTGCAAAGAATAACGCAACACGCCAAATATCGGAATACAATTTAAATGCACATCCAAATGACAAAGGCCTCACAGCAATTTGTAAAATAACACCAAAACATCCATCATCACCGAGGGCTGCATCTGCAATAATTGACCAGCTTCCACTTGTGTGACGCCCTGTACCATCATGGCACACAGGGCCAACATCAACGTTCCAAAAGGCAACATGGAAGCGGCAAGAACCGCAGGTCCGTCCCATGAGGCAGGCACTAGTCCAGCTGAAAGGCCGAAATGTTGCACCTAGCCACCAGAACAGCGTAAGGGCATGTGGCCCATTGGCGATCGTCCCATAAGATCGTAATGCTGCTCCACTGATTCACCCGAAGCTGCAGGTGTCGAGAGTAAAAACCATCTGGAGGAGTGGCGTACAGATGGCATCTGCAATAGGGCAGGAGATACCTGTCACCAAAATGAAACACAAATTAACCGATTGCACTACATGACACATGATGCATCACTATCTTCATTCAACACACCAAATCCACACCCATATGCATGCTAGGCCACTCCAAAGGAATATACACACCCCTAAATCAGTATCGATACATAACGAAACCAATCGAGGTTAATACACCATTGGCAACGTCGGTTACTGTGCATGCGTCCGTCAAGATAGAACCCATGACATGGGATTAGTAACGTGCCTAGACACAAGTGTATGAAGGCGCGTCGAGACAGGGAGGATCCGACAAGGGCAGATAGACGTAAGTCCCACTATGGCAGCCTTGCATCACATAGCGCAGGGGAAGGGGATTGAATCAAAAAACACATGTACATGGCAGACCCTAAATGGAATCATCTGTCCATGCATCCATTCATCATTCCCTCATCCCGCAATGAAAACGCATGAACATTCACTCACATAATATGTGAAACTTCCATCGCGTCTGTGCGTAATGCAGTCTGCAAAAACCACTGTGCTCCTGGCCGGATCTGTAGTGTCGTGAAGCTAGATGGACTTGGGAACGTCCTGCCTTATCGTCCACTACGCTATTGCGCATCCCATTCAATTCATGTCATTCATTGCTTGCTCGTTATGGGCCCTGTCCCAAGGACATTCAACAATAGAACGTTACATTTCCAGGCAGACCTGTGGGCGTCTCCTCACCGCTACTTCGCAACCAAAAATCCTGGCCTTCGAATTCCACACTTGCAACATTACGTCGAAAAGGCTTCTGTGAACGCTTGCATTCACAATTACATCAATGTAGTGCGGCTGTGTGTCATAATGCTAACTGGCTGCAATCACAAATGGGACGCCACGCCCGTCGGTGAAGTACGATACTGTGCTGCATGAGGGTCGGCCATCGATCGAGCCCTACATACCACTGACTCTTCACAGGTATGTAAGCGGCTGCAATCATAGCATGTGTAACAATGGGAGCATAGCATGAAAATCAGTCAAAGTACATCACACTGCCATCGGGATTTGATACATGATTCCAACCCCAAGATGCCATGCGGCCAAATGCAGCCTTACGTGCGGGACGTGCTCGGCCAGAAGGGATTGCATCTGCCACAGATTCATTCAATCAGCACAGGTGGAGGCCATACAGGCCGACAGCACATATATAGCAGACCCAAACCCCTCCCACAACCACTCCCACTCCAAAATGCTACCGGCAGGACTAGCGATGTTGGGCCTGGGGCACCAGATAGCACTGCAAGTGCTACAACTACAAGAAGACGACGAACAACAACAGGTACAACAACCGGGCGCACAGGGGAGACGGAGGAGAAGGAGGAGGAGGAGGGCAAGGCAGGGTCAGCAAGGCCCACAAGCACTGCCACTACCACCACGCAGGCGGCCCGCAATCCCACGCCTCCGAGCTGATCCGTTCAACCTCACTGCTGAGCAGATCCACACCCTCTACCGTTTGGACCGGGACACCATAATCGCCATTGTGGACATGACACATGCTGACCTCGTGAGCATGATAGATAGCCCAACCGCCATCCCACCCCTACTGAAGGTGGTGTCTGTACTCCACTTCCTGGCCACAGGCACCTACCAGCACACAGTGGGACAGTTGCATGGCATTTCACAGCCACTGTTCTCACGGACACTCTCCCAAGTGCACGATGCCCTCCTGAAGCACGCCGACGACCACATCACACTACCACGCACGTACCAGGAGATTACCAACGCAAAGGTGGGATTCCATGCACTTGGCGGCATCCCGGGTTGCATTGGTGCCATCGACTGCACCCATGTTGAATTGGTTGTCCCACATGCCATGGAGGTCCAGTACCGCAACCGGAAACAATTTCATTCAATCAATGTGCAAATGGTGTGTGACTCCAACAAGATCTTTACGCATTGTTGTGCCAGATTTCCAGGATCTACCCATGATTCTATGGTCCTGAGGAACACAAGAATACCACGCTACATGGAGCGACACGCAGGGCACAGATCCTGGCTACTCGGTGAGTCTCATTCCATGCATGACATCGTGGCCCATTTGATGCGTCAATGACCTTGCAGGAGGGGGGGGGGCTACTTAGCACTATCATTCCACTGACACCCTTTATTCGTCCCATACAGGTGATGCCGGGTATCCACTGAAGAGATGGCTCCTTACACCAATCCGGAACCCACAGAACCAGCATGAGGAGGACTACAACCATGCCCACTCACGTAGCCGTGTGGTCATTGAACAGGCATTCGGCCTACTGAAGGCTCGTTTCCGCAGCCTCAGCAGGTCTGGCGGGGCACTCATGTACAGCCATGAGAGGGTTTCTAAGATGGTCATGGCATGTGTCATGCTGCACAACATGTGCATACGTAGGAATGTGCCCATGCCCCCTGACGCTGTACTGCATGCACCTGAAGATGATGATGATGAGGGTGGGGATGTGGAGGGACGCCAGGGAGTCCATGAGGCACAGGATGCACGTGCAATCCGACAGAGCATCATAGATGCATGCTTCTAGCAACCACGCATGGTGCCTATTACACGGAAAGGGGACCTGTGGCACTGTGTGTGTGTAGTACACGCACATAGTGGACTGTACGCCTATGAAGGCCTCGTACGCAAATATCAATGTCCACACATGTCATTGGATGATAATGAAGTGCTGTATTGTTAATGTGATTTGATTCATACACCCTATGGACCCGCCACCCAGTGAAGCCCAACACACCCCCTCCACCCTACTTCCTCCCCCCCCAACACCAGTGTCCAGATATGCATGCTGCCCGTGGGTAGACGCTATTGCAAGCCCCCTCTACGGGTATCAGGGGCACCCCTGCCCGTGGAGCGCAGGTTCCTGCCAGATCTGCGTTGGGGGCTGCCCTGGACGGAACTTGCCACGGATGACGTCTCTGCCTGCTCGCGTCCATGCATGTCTCTGAGGGTTTGTGAGAGCTCCGAGAGCACACGGCGCACAGCAGCAAGTTCAGCACAAACGTCTTTGGACGTCGCATGCAGTTCCCCCCTCAGGCTCTCGGTGCTTTTCTCCATTTGTGCTCTCAGGCTCTCGGTGCTTCTCTCCATTTCTCCCCTGAGGCTCTCACTACTTTTCTCTATTTGTGCCCTGAGTGTCTCGGTGGATGTTTCCATGGCTGCCCTGGAACCCCCGCATTCATTTGCATGGTCCTTGAGTAGCGTGGACGCTTCCTGCTGTTGCTCGATCAGCAGGTCGAGGGACTGTTGCCTCTGCTGGGCCATGGACATTTGCGGTGGTGTGACAGGGGGGCTGCTCAACACATGTTGCCTTGGCACAGGACTTGTGGGGGTTGGCCAGTCGTCGTCTTCAGGGTGCCCCTGCGTGGTTTCGTCATGGTGTAGGGGATGGAACATGCAGGGGGATTGGGAAAGGTCATGGATGGTACCTACGTCGCCAGCACTGTTTTCCGTGTCGGAGCATGCTGGCATGACAGCTGTGTCACCTATGGTGCTGCTACCACCAGAGGCAGTGCCATCAGATACGTTCTTTGGGGGGACCTGTGGTGCTGGGGTTGTGGACTTGCTGGCTGCTGGGGTGCCTGTTGCAGTCCCCTCCAGTGTGCTGGCACTTGATTCCTGCTGCTGCCGTGTCTTGATCCTTGCACCTGAGGTGGAGGCTCTTGGGACGTTGGTCCTGGCCCTCTTTGCAGGCGTGCTGGTAGGGGTGTCCTGCAGCTCGTCGTTGGTATCGGACCCTGTGGTGGAGTAAAGAGGGGCGAGCGTTAGTTATGGGTCTGTCGGATTTGGAATGGCAACGTGTCAAATGCATTGGGGTGGTACATGAGGCTGATATGGGACTGGGCCTTGGAGGTGGTCTCATTTTCGTGTGGATTGAGGATGCATTCATTTGGCTGCCTGCAGTTAGGGGGTGCATGCTGCACATGTAGGGGTTGTTTATGGCATCTTGATTAATTTGTTTATTCATTCTGACTTTTAGAGGGCGCTGTCAGGGCAAAGTATGTATTGCACTATGGGGTCACATGGTACTGCACATGTTCGTGGTTTGTGGATTTCGCATTGTTTCTCTTGGCAAACCTACCTGATTCTCCGGATGTCGGCACTCCTTTCTCCATCCCTCCGACTCCCTCTATGCTCTCCACTCCTATGGTGGAGGCGCAGATCTCCTCCCAGGGGGTCAACTTGATGGGCGACTCTGATCCCCCCCCGGTAGCTGTGGCGATGTTCCTGTTCGCAGAAAGTATGCTGCGTACGCGGATCCGCAGGTCGTCCCACCGCTTGCGACATTGCTGTGGCGTGCGGGGTGTTGTCCCCACCGCACTTACGCGCTGTGCCACAAGGGCCCATATGGCCTTCTTGTTGGCAAGGGCCGTCCTGGTCATTTGACTGGAGAAGACGACGGCACCATTTTCCTGCAGGGTCTCGGTCAGCACGGTCAGTTCCTCTCGGGAGAAGTGGACCTGCCGCTTGCGATCACACGCTTTCTTGGCTACCTTTCCCATATTTATTTTTTGAACTGGGGTTGCTAACGGGTTGGGATGTGTGTCAGGGTCGGATTTTTAATGGTTGTGTTGGGATTCGGATTTTATAGTTGTGCGGCGTGCTGTTTCCCGTTCCGGCCACATGCTTTTACTTCCGTTTCCGTATATTTACGGTGCCCGTAATTTGCGGTGCCCGCTCATTACGGTGCCCGCTCATTACGGTGACCGCTAAGATGGGTGGCGGTATTGCACCTGGTGCAGCGTACGGCGGCGGTAAGGGCCGTTTTGGGGTCATTTCCGCCATCGCAGCCTTTCGGATTCCGCCATGGCGTAATGCTCGTGCCCGATGGGTCGTAATTAGCCGCACTTTGCTCCTTCGTGCAATGGCGGAAACGCTATTTACGCTGTTGCGGTCCGGTCAGTCAATTTCCGCAAGGGTCGTAATGAGGGCCATTGTGATTTGTGAATAGTGACAACATATGCAAGTGACAGAGAACATTGCTCTCTGCGCACTTACATGTCTTTCAAAAGATGGAAATGTCCTATTGTTCGGCACATTTATTTTACTTCTGCAAGTTTGTCGAAGTGAATTTTGACAAACTGAATGTTGTTGTAATGTAGATGTGTTTGGAAGCCAACAACTGTACCAATTGCTCCGTTGACTAAGCCTTGTTCTACATCAAGGTTACGCTTTAGAATTACTCTGCCGTTCAGAGACAAAGTTAATATTTTCTCAATGCGGCTGTGTTGGAGATACATTTTTCTAAGCTTTTTAGTCAAGGTGTTGCTTATTGACACAGATGAAGGGTCATCCCGCACACTTCTAGTTTGTCTGTGGTGCTGATATGCAGGATAGGTTGCATTTCTTTTTTTTTAATGCTGTCTTGTTGAATTGACTACATCTTGCAAGGCTTGGAATTAAGGACATACATTTTAGATTTTCTTGAGTTTATTGTTCCATGAAATCAGGAGCAGATGTGTTTCGCCCATATAGCTCATTGTTACGCAGCTGTTGGTCGTGCAGAGTATGGGCTATCCCTCTGTTCCCAAGTATCAGACTGACAATCACGGAAATACCGCCAGAGTGGTGCTTGGGGCCAAAGAAGGTAGTCCGTAGAGCCAGGACTCAGGAACAACCGGAAGAACCCCTGGAGCGCTGCAAAAGAAGGGATAAGGTTATGTAACTGTACAGTATGTAGTATTCTTAGTGAAAACAACCAGGGCACTAAATACCTGTGAGGACTGGAGCGTTATCTCCGAGAATCGAAAGTAGGCGTTAGCCAGTTGTTCAGAACGGGGCAGCGGGTCCGAGCAGGCGTGGCAGCAGAGATGGGCAGGTAACCACCTAAGACAGGACCGGAGTCCTGACGTAACACCTGAAACGTGGAGAGTACCAAAGCAGTCCGAGGGGCTAAACACAAGGCAGTCCGTAGGGCAGAGCGTAGGTCGGCATCAGTGGATCCAAATTCCAAGGTAGCAAAGGGGCAAGACACAAGCAATCCGTTGGGCAAAAATAGTTCGTCAACCAATAGTCCAAAGTTCCAAAGCAGACAAGAGTTAGGCACTGAGCAATCCGTATAACAAAGCCGAGGTCAGATGAAGTGAGGAGTCTTGAAACGAAGAGTAAGCAACACGTGATCCAGATAGAACAGCTGTGAAGCAACGCTTTCCGTGACCGGACTCCTTTTATCCATGGAGAGGAAACACGTGACCACTATCACGTGACACGTATACCCAAGCATTGAGAATTGCTAGGCAACGAGTCACGTGTTCCGAGCCGCGCTAGGTCGCGCAGTCCTCCGTGCGTTTCTGTGATGAAGCCTCCAGTTCGCTTGCCACAAACATGAAGGGCCGAGCATGCCACGCCTTGCCCCATAGCGTGACACCTGATGAGGTGATAAGGTACCCCTGTCGGGACGTGTGTGTTTGGGTGTTGGTTGAGAAGAGGCTGTGGACGTGGAGGGGCGTGCCTTAGTAGGAGGAGTCGTAGCTCGTGCGGGGAGCTGTGTGACAGAATCCCCCCGCAACGGCCCACGACCCCGTGGGCTAGCCGGGTTGTCCCTATGGAACTGTGACACCACAGGGCCTGGACGTCATGGGAGGGAACCCAGGATCGGTCCTCAGGACCATAACCCAGCCAGTCCACTAGGTACTGTAGGCGGCCCCTATGGAATCGGGACCCGAGGATGGCACTGACCTCATAAATGTCCTGGGAAGACACAGAGACAGGGGCGGGAGGAACAAGGATGCGAGTGGAAGCAAGGAATGGCTTAAGGAGGGAGACATGGAAAACCGGGTGGATCCGCCAAGCACGCGGAACAGACAGACGCAGGGCCACAGGATTAAGTATTCTGACGATCCGATAGGGGCCCACAAAGCGGGGCAACAGCTTGCGACAACCAGGGATTCGCAAGTGTCTGGTCGACAACCATACCCGATCGCCCACATGATACACCGGTGCCTCGGCCTGCTTACGGTCTGCTTTGATCTTCATCACCGACTGAGCCTCGTGGAGGTGGACCAGTGTTTGTGCATGGACACCTGCTAGATCACGCACGCAGGCGTTAGCGGCAGGAGTGACAGAGGAGAAATCAGGGAGCGGTAGGGCGCGAGGATGTTGTCCATATAGAGAGTAGAAAGGGGAGAACCCAGTGGCCGAATGACGTGAATTATTGTATGCGAACTCAGCCAGATAGAGCAGCTTGAACCAGGAGTCCTGGTACTGAAGGGACAGACAGCGCAGGTACTGCTCTAGGGCTTGGTTAACCCTCTCCGTCTGCCCATCGCTTTCAGGGTGGTACGCCGAAGAGAAGCGGGCATCGATCTTCAGGAGTCCGGTAAGAGCACGCCAGAAGCAGGACGTGAACTGGGATCCCCGGTCTGATATAATGACATGTGGTAAACCGAAAAGACAGAAAACCGTTTTGAAGAACAGGCGAGCCAGTGTTGGGGCCGACGGGATGCCTGTGCAGGGAATGAAACGGGCCATTTTGGTATATGAGTCGACGATAACCCATATGGTATCGTAACCCTGTCTGCGAGGTAGATCAGTTATGAGGTCCATAGAGATGGTGTGCCACGGCCTGGGAGGTATGGGTAATGGTAGGAGTAACCCCAAAGGCCGTCCTCTACGTGTTTTGCATTGTGCGCATATAGAACATATGTTTACATAGTTTTCTATGTCCTTTCTCATGGATGGCCACCAGCACCAGCGTTGTAATAATTCAAGGGTGCGTTGTTGCCCGGGATGGCCATTTATGGCCGCATCGTGCGACCATGCCAGCGCCTGGTTGCGTGCATCGCATGTAGGAAGGAATAGTTTGCCCTGAATGAAAGGTAGCCCGTCCTGGAGAGTTATGTCCCATTCCGTGAGTGTATGAGGATGTTGAGAAACCCATTCTCTAATGGCAGTGAGCATGAGTGGCGAGGGTGTACACAAGCATACAACATGGCTTTTCCCTAATAAAGTGTCTGGAAATGTAACCAAGGATTCACCACCGGGAGATCGGGACAAAGCGTCAGCCTTGCCATTGATATGGCCTGGTCTATGTTTAACAACAAAATCGAAGGCAGCAAAAAACAAGTGCCAGCGTACCTGCCGGCTGTTTACGCACTTCAGGGAGGCCAGGTCTTGCAGGTTTTTGTGGTCTGTATAAACCACCGTTTGGTGCTTTGCCCCCATGAGATGATGTCGCCATGTCTGGAGGGCGTCCTTGATGGCCAGCAGCTCTTTCTCGGTTACAGTGTAATGAGTTTCGGCTGTTGTGAACTTCCGAGAGTGATAGGCCACCGGATGCAACCGACCCGTGGCTGGACATGGCTGGGACAACACCGCACCTAGTGCAAACGAAGAGGCGTCTGCTTCCAGGACGTAGGGGAGGTCGGGATCGGGGTGTTGTAGGACCGGGGCAGAAGTAAACCTGGATTTGAGTGTCTTGAATGCCCTTTGCTGCGCCGGGGTCCAAGAGTACGGGACAAGAGGACTGGTCAAAGCGGTCAATGGAGAAACGATGGAAGAGAAGCCGGCGATGAACCGTCGGTAGAAATTAGCAAAACCAAGAAAGGACTGAAGTTGTTTAATGTTAGTCGGAGTCGGCCATTCCATGACAGCGCGAACCTTGGACTGGTTCATGGACAGGCCTCCAGGGGAGATGTGAAAACCTAGGAACTCTACTTCCTTTGAATGGAAAGTGCATTTCTCCAGCTTGGCGAACAGGGCGTTCGCCTTAAGGCGAGAGAGGACCTCTCTGACGTGACCAATGTGTTCCTCTAAGGAGGGTGAAAAAACCAATATATCGTCCAGGTATACCACTACGTACGTATCCAAGATGTCAGAGAATACGTCATTGATAAACCGCTGGAAAGTTGCGGGAGCGTTACAAAGCCCAAAGGGCATTACGGTGTACTCAAATAACCCCTGCCGAGAACAGAAGGCCGTCTTCCACTCATCCCCAAGTCGCATACGGATCAGGTTGTATGCCCCTCTTAAGTCCAACTTGGTGAAAACGGTAGCCCTTGTTAATCTGTCCAACAGTGTGGAGATGAGGGGGAGAGGGTACCTGTTTTTTATAGTAACGGCATTCAACTTCCTGTAGTCCACACATGGACGCAAATCGCCTTCCCTTTTTGGCACGAAAAATATCGGGCTGGCAGCAGGGGAACTCGATGGACGGATGTGACCTAATTGCAACGCCTGCTGGATGTATTCATTGAGGGCCTGCTCCTCTGATGGGGACAATGAGTAGATCCTCCCCCTGGGTATAGGTGCATCCGGAGCCAAATCGATCGGACAGTCGTATGGTCTATGTGGGGGTAGACCCTCCGCCTTGGCTTTATCAAATACCATGTGGAATTCGTGGTATTCGATGGGGATATTAGCCAGGATGGCCCCCACAGTATGTGAAGGCCCAGTCTCTGAGGTTACGTCAGTAATGCGAGTAGAGGCCATGGCGCCCAGGATAGTGGCAGGAGAGGAGAGCGTATCACCATCCACAAGACAAAACTGCTGACAGACCTCTGATTCGAACGTGACCTGTCCTGTCCCCCAGTTAATCAACGGGTTGTGTTGCCGTAACCAGGGTATTCCCAAAATGACACCGAATTGAGGTGTGGTGATAAGGTCAAACGACATGGTTTCCCTGTGGGTGCTCTGAATCAATACTTCCAAGGGCGCGGTCTGAAACTGAATGGGGCCGGACGACAAGGACTTGCCGTCCACAGCATGTACGGGTTCCGGGTGTTCTTTCCTGACCAGGGGTAGGTTGAGACGATGGGCCAAGGCAATATCAATAAAACAACCTGTGGCCCCAGAGTCAATTACGATTTGGACCACATGTGCGATCTCCCTGGTGGGTTTCATAAGGGCCTGGACTATTACTGGTCTGACAGGGCCAAAGGCGGGTTCAGAGGGGTTTGAAGACAGGCTCGCCGGTGCCCCCTGTATCATGGGCGAGCCCTCTGAAAACCCGGGGTTTTGTTCTTAGGGCGTCGGGGGCATTCCCTTACATAGTGCCGTTTAACCCGCAATAAAAGCAGGCGTTATCCGCCCTCTGGCGTTCACGCTCGGACGGTGTTATCGGGCTTCGGATACCACCAATTTGCATGGGTTCGGAAGGGGTGGTAGAAGAGGCCTGACCGGACTGGCTAGTGAACATTGTTTCTGTCCTTCTCTCGGATCTCCTTGCATCTATCTGTAAAGCGAGATCCACCAGATCCGAGAACACAGAGGGAAGGGCAGGAACTACTGAAAGCGCATCTTTCATGGAGTTACATAAACCACGGTAGAACACAATCGCCTTTTTCTCCTCCGGCCAGGAAGTCTCGGCGGCGAGCTGGTTATATCGAGCAATGTATTCAATCAATGATAGTTTACCCTGTGTTAGGTCCAGGAGTTCCAGGTCCCTCGATTGAGCTTTATGGTGTGTATTAAAGACCTTGGCCATGTCCGAGGTAAGAAGGTCAAAATCATACAGAGCGGGATGATCGCTTTCCAACATTGGGTTTGCCCAGGTGGCCGCCACCCCAGATAAATGTGACAGAAGAAATGCGGCCTTTGTGACTGAATCGGGGAAAGCCAAGGGTCTGCACAAGAAGTGGAGTTTACATTGATTAATGAAGGTCCGGTATTTCCGAGGGTCCCCCTGGTAGCGTTCTGGGGCAGCAAGAGGAACGGGTGTCGGAAACAACATAGGAGTGGGTGCAGAGGCCGGGATAGGTGCTGGCTGATCCGAGGGACCGGAGTCCCCGAATTCGGTGTCTTGGGGTAATGGGTAACGTGTGCTCTGTAAGGCGTCAAGACGGTCATGTATGGCTGTTGTGGCGGCAGCCATGTCGGTCCTGAGGGCCGCTACTGCTTGCATCAAAGCGGTCACTGGGTCCCCGGTGGAGGGATTCATACTCTGGATGACCAAGAAGGCTTCACAGTCTGTTACGCAGCTGTTGGTCGTGCAGAGTATGGGCTATCCCTCTGTTCCCAAGTATCAGACTGACAATCACGGAAATACCGCCAGAGTGGTGCTTGGGGCCAAAGAAGGTAGTCCGTAGAGCCAGGACTCAGGAACAACCGGAAGAACCCCTGGAGCGCTGCAAAAGAAGGGATAAGGTTATGTAACTGTACAGTATGTAGTATTCTTAGTGAAAACAACCAGGGCACTAAATACCTGTGAGGACTGGAGCGTTATCTCCGAGAATCGAAAGTAGGCGTTAGCCAGTTGTTCAGAACGGGGCAGCGGGTCCGAGCAGGCGTGGCAGCAGAGATGGGCAGGTAACCACCTAAGACAGGACCGGAGTCCTGACGTAACACCTGAAACGTGGAGAGTACCAAAGCAGTCCGAGGGGCTAAACACAAGGCAGTCCGTAGGGCAGAGCGTAGGTCGGCATCAGTGGATCCAAATTCCAAGGTAGCAAAGGGGCAAGACACAAGCAATCCGTTGGGCAAAAATAGTTCGTCAACCAATAGTCCAAAGTTCCAAAGCAGACAAGAGTTAGGCACTGAGCAATCCGTATAACAAAGCCGAGGTCAGATGAAGTGAGGAGTCTTGAAACGAAGAGTAAGCAACACGTGATCCAGATAGAACAGCTGTGAAGCAACGCTTTCCGTGACCGGACTCCTTTTATCCATGGAGAGGAAACACGTGACCACTATCACGTGACACGTATACCCAAGCATTGAGAATTGCTAGGCAACGAGTCACGTGTTCCGAGCCGCGCTAGGTCGCGCAGTCCTCCGTGCGTTTCTGTGATGAAGCCTCCAGTTCGCTTGCCACAAACATGAAGGGCGATAGACTCCAGCCCTGCCGAGCATGCCACGCCTTGCCCCATAGCGTGACACCTGATGAGGTGATAAGGTACCCCTGTCGGGACGTGTGTGTTTGGGTGTTGGTTGAGAAGAGGCTGTGGACGTGGAGGGGCGTGCCTTAGTAGGAGGAGTCGTAGCTCGTGCGGGGAGCGGTGTGACACTCATGGATTAGTCTACTATTTAAGATAAATTTTGCATCTTTAGTAAGCAGCGCAGTTCTAATGCTTTTTAAAATGTTAGCATATGTGAGGTTTGCAGACTGGCGCATGTTTAGAATTAGTTCTCTGTAGTGAAAATGTTGCCAGAGATTTACATTTCCAATGCTGCCGAGAGTATTAAGGCATTCTTTTTTTCCTAATGTTTTGAAAATAGGTTGCCCTTTCACTGCTGTTAACTGTAGGAGGTCTCCAGAAACAATAATATGTTTTCCTCCAAACTGTTCCCTGTAGTTGGTTTTTAGGACTTCTTGCATTCTGGGATGGATTAAAGCTGACATGAGGTTGGACACCATGCTTACTTCATTTATCAGGAGTACTTTCATTTGTTTTTGAATTATGCGTACCTCAGTAGAAGCTTCTGCTGACAATTGGTAATATTATAATTTGTTTTGGTGTTCTACGGGGAGGAGCAGTATTCGGTGTAAAGTGACAGCACCTATGTTGTAAGCATCTAAACCCGTGTGGGCTGTTACTACAGCCAAAAGGTTGTTGTTTGTTAAGTTTTGTAGAAATGTGCTGATTACTTTAATTAAGAATGTTTTGCCAGAACCAGCTTCACCACTTACATATAGGAGCAGGGGTTCATAATTCTTACAGGTACAGGTTTTAGTTTTATGTTTAAAACCATGCTCATTTTCTTGAGTGACTTCAAGATAAATGGTGAGTTGTTCATCATTTAGCTGAGATTCCAGAACTGATGAGTCTTCCTCAGATTGTTTATATTGATAAATGGTATTTTCTACTCCAGTAATGGCTATTTCTGCTTCATTTACAATGAGTGGTTCTCCAAGTGGGTTTTGGCTTCCTGTAAGGGAAGGTTGACTGCCCCCAGGAGTGTCTTTGTCTAGCTGAGCTTCAATGTCTTCCTCTTGTTAGCGTTCATTGCCCTACATTTGTTTGTATTGTTTGAAATTGTCATTTGTTATACTAGTTTCATTTGCTTTAAATGCGGCATCAAATGAGGCATAGTCAACTAATAATTATTTTTCTTTTCTCCAAGGTTTACAATGTTGGAGTAGGGCCATGTAATACAGTTCTCTATGTTGTGGAGTTTTAAATGATAACTTTACATGATTAATTAGACTGGGTTTGGTTAGTTTCACTAGGCTTCCTACTGAAACGGAATATTTGCCTTTTGTCTCATGTGATGTGACATAGTTTTTGTTGGTGTAGTTTTGGGCAATGTCGTACTTCTGTTTGGGTAGTATGTATGTTTCAAGTACATTGTTTATTTTAAATGTCCCGGCTGTTGGGATCATTTGTGGCTTTGTTTTCTATCTCTTGGTAGGATTTTAGTAGTTCTTTTCAGGATGAGGCTGGACCAATGTTCAGTCAGACAACGTGATCAGATTTGCCGTATAAGGCTGTACCTATTAAACGGTCTGCAGCTTTGTAGGACCTGCATTCTCTATGGGAGAGCATTTTTATACAAAAGCTGTACAATTTCTGTGATATTTGTCAGATGATATGTCATCCCAGAGGTCCTTTAGCTCTGTTTTCTCAGCTTTGGTGAGGCTGTGACATATCTTGCAACTGCAGTGGACGTGTCTGACATCTACTGTACGTCTATGTTTGCATTCCACAAGGGGGCAATGATTGCATTGCTTGATCCCTTCTAATGTTGTATGTATTTTTAGTGGATTTGTCTTTTATGCTGAGTCTAACAGAAGACATCAAGCTATTTACTCGTCCTTTTTTGCACACTGGTATAGGGAAGCCAAAACAACATTTGATTTACAGGGTAATTCATAGAATTTTGCAGAAAAGTGTCGCAAGCGGCTGGCGCAGAGTGTCCGCGTGCGATTGTCTGCGCCAGGCGCGTGCGCCAAAACCGATTTCCGCGCACAGCGTATTCATGGATTTCAGGCTCCCAAACCAGCCGTGGCGCAGAGTATCGCAGCGACCCTGCAGCAGCGCCAGTAACGCCCCCAAGAAAGCCCTCGCGCAAGGAAAAGCCATCAAAATCGCTAAATCATCGCAAAGGGCTGCGCCAACCCTGGACCAGTTTACAGGGCTGCCAGACAAGGAACGCAAAGCGGGTAACGTTCATATCAGGGGTACGCGGGAAGTATTACATGCGATTAGCCAGGGTACGTGTATGACAGGGGTACGCGTGAAGTTTTACACGCGATTAGCCAGGGTACGTGTATTACAGGGGTACGCGGGAATTATCACACGCGATTTGGCTGGGTACGTGTATGACAGGGGTACGCGTGAAGTTTTACACGCGATTAGCCAGGGTACGTGTATTACAGGGGTACGCGGGAATTGTCACACGCGATTTGGCTGGGTACGTGTATTACAGGGGTGCGCGGGAATTATCACACGCGATTTGGCTGGGTACGTGTATTACAGGGGTGCGCGGGAAGTTACACAGGCGATTAGGCTGGGTGGGTCCTCACAGGTGTTTCCTGTACACCCTCCACGGCCCCTGCAGGCAGCCCAAAAAACAGGGGACTACCCTGCACACCTGCTCATGTCTCCCACCCCCCACCCCCGCTGCAGTGTGGGGCACCCTCCACCAGGCCCCCACCCATGTCTCCCACCACCCCCACCCCCCACCCACCATGGGCAGCCTCCGCCAGGCCCCCACTCATGTCTCCCACCCACCCCCACCCCCCCAGCAGTGTGGGGCACCCTCCACCAGACTCCCACCCATGTCTACCACCACCCCCACCCCCCAGCACTGTGGGGCAGCCTCCACCAGGCCCCCACTCATGTCTCCCGCCACCCCCACCCCCCAGCCACCATGGGCAGCCCCCACCAGGCCCCCACTCATGTCTCCCACCCACCCCCACCCCCCAGCAGTGCAGGGGCACCGTCCGCCAGGCCCCCACTCATGTCTCCCACCCACCCCCACCCCCCCAGCAGTGTGTGGCACCCTCCACCAGGCTCCCACCCATGTCTACCACCACCCCCACCCCCCAGCACTGTGGGGCAGCCTCCACCAGGCCCCCACCCATGTCTCCCACCACCCCCACCCCCCAGCCACCATGGGCAGCCTCCGCCAGGCCCCCACTCATGTCTCCCACCACCCCCACCCCCCCAGCAGTGTGGGGCACCCTCCACCAGGCCCCCACCCATGTCTCCCACCACCCCCACCCCCCACCCACCATGGGCAGCACCCGCCAGGCCCCCACTCATGTCTCCCACCCCCCCACCCCCCCAGCAGTGTGGGGCACCCTCCACCAGGCCCCCACCCATGTCTCCCACCATCCCCACCCCCCAGCCACCATGGGCAGCCTCCGCCAGGCCACCACTCATGTCTCCCACCCACCCCCACCCCAGCAGTGTGGGGCACCCTCCACCAGGCTCCCACCCATGTTTACCACCACCCCCACCCCCCAGCCACCATGGGCAGCCCCCGCCAGGCACCCACTCATGTCTCCCACCACCCCCACCCCCCCAGCAGTGCAGGGGCACCCTCCACCAGGCCCCCACTCATGTCTCCCACCACCGCCACCCCCCAGCATCCAGGGGCACCCTCCGCCAGGCCCCCACTCATGTCTCCCACCACCCCCACCCCCAGCAGTGCAGGGGCACCCTCCACCAGGCCCCCACTCATGTCTCCCACCACCCCCACCCCCCTGCAGTGCAGGGGCACACTCCACCAGGCCCCCACTCATGTCTCCCACCACCCCCACCCCCCAGCCGTGCAGGGGCACCCTCCACCAGGCCCCCACCCATGTCTCCCACCACCCCCACCCCCCAGCCACCATGGGCAGCCTCCGCCAGGCCCCCACTCATGTCTCCCACCCACCCTCACCCCCCCAGCAGTGTGGGGCACCCTCCACCAGGCTCCCACCCATGTCTACCACCACCCCCACCCCCCAGCCACCATGGGCAGCCCCCACCAGGCCCCCACTCATGCCTCCCACCCACCCCCACCCCCCAGCAGTGCAGGGGCAGCCCCCACCAGGCTCCCACCCATGTCTACCATCTCCCCACCCCCCAGCCACCATGGGCAGCCCCTGCCAGGCCCCCACTCATGTCTCCCACCACCCCCACCCCCCCAGCAGTGTGGGGCACCCTCCACCAGGCCCCCACCCATGTCTCCCACCACCCCCACCCCCGACCCACCATGGGCAGCCTCCGCCAGGCCCCCACTCCTGTCTCCCACCACCCCCACCCCCCCAGCAGTGTGGGGCACCCTCCACCAGGCCCCCACCCAGGTCTCCCACCACCCCCACCCCCCACCCACCATGGGCAGCCTCCGCCAGGCCCCCACTCATGTCTCCTACCACCCTCACCCCCCCAGCAGTGTGGGGCACCCTCCACCAGGCCCCCACTCATGTCTCCCACCCACCCCCACCCCCCAGCAGTGCAGGGGCATCCTCCACCAGGCTCCCACCCGTGTCTACCACCCCCCACCCCCCAGCCACCATGGGCAGCCCCCGCCAGGCCCCCACTCATGTCTCCCACCACCCCCACCCCCCAGCATCCAGGGGCACCCTCCGCCAGGCCCCCACTCATGTCTCCTACCACCCCCACCCCCCAGCATCCAGGGGCACCCTCCACCAGGCCCCCACTCATGTCTCCCACCACCCCCACCCCCCCAGCAGTGTGGGGTACCCTCCACCAGGCCCCCACTCATGTCTCCCACCCACCCCCACCCCCCAGCAGTGCAGGGGCACCCTCCACCAGGCCCCCACTCATGTCTCCCACCACCCCCACCCCCCCAGCAGTGTGGGGCACCCTCCACCAGGTCCCCACTCATGTCTCCCACCAACCCCCACCCCCCAGCAGTGCAGGGGCACCCTCCACCAGGCTCCCACCCGTGTCTACCACCCCCCCACCCCCCAGCCACCATGGGCAGCCCCCGCCAGGCCCCCACTCATGTCTCCCACCACCCCCACCCCCCCAGCAGTGCAGGGGCACCCTCCACCAGGCCCCCACCCATGTCTCCCACCACCCCCACCCACCATGGGCAGCCTCTGCCAGGCCCCCACTCATGTCTCCCACCACCCCCACCCCCCAGCAGTGTGGGGCACCCTCCACCAGGCCCCCACCCATGTCTCCCACCACCCCCACCCCCCACACACCATGGGCAGCCTTCGCCAGGCCCCCACTCATGTCCCCCTGCCCACAGGCCCTAACAATCCTCAAGCATGTGCCTCCTGGCCAGCCACCACAGCCCAAAGACACAACCAAGTATTACATGTGCCCATGATACTACTCCAATGGAAACAATGTAAATCAACACATGTGTCTCACACACACACAATGGTTGCAAGTGAACCTGAAAACCCATATCATGACATGCATGAAAACAATGAGATGAAACGACACATTGAAGAATGAGAAAATCCAAATAATGTATTAAAAACAACAGCAATGGCAATCAAAATTAACCAAAATACACAAGTAAAAAAATAACAAAATTAAGCTGGCTGTCCCTTTTCAAATTAAAATCAATAAATGATAATCCAAAAAAATATCTTCCAAAGTTCAAGTCCATGAAAAGGAAATGAAGGGAAAAAAGAAATAGAAAACCATTGCTCCATGGGAAAAAATATTCATAGTAAAAAAAATATCCAAATCCAAAGTCCAACTATGTACAAAGTATTCAGGGTCCATCATCCCAAGAGAAGAAATGAAACCTACCAAAAAACCTATCTAAAATGGAACTATATACAAAAGGTGGAGCAGTGTCCGTCGACTCCAAATAAAAATAAACTATTAAGGAAACCTATCACTAAATAACTATATACAATGGCGGGGGGACAGTCCAGCGGCTCACTTAGTGGTGTTCCGGGCCAGGGCATCATCGAACTCCTCGTCTATGTCCCGGAGGCGGTCCTGTTCCATGGCCCCGAGGGTCCGCAGGGACGCCGACATGTTCACCTCCAACTCCCTGCGGATTGCCTCGAGGCACTCGGCCCGTCTCAGGGCCCTCCGCATGGAGTTCTCCGCCCTGACCATCGTGAGCCGCGCCTCTTCCGCCCGCCACCGCTCCGCATCTATGGCGTGGCCCAACCGCTGCCACACGGAAGACACTTCCCGTCCAGGGTCCTCCTGCCCTCCGGCCGATGCCTGCCCCTCCGATGTTGAAGGCCCCGAGCTTTCGTGGCTCCCACCTACAGCCTCCTGCTGCTGCAGCTGCTGCTGTCCATGTGCCCTGTCCGATGGTGCCTGCACATCCTCCTCCAGCTGGGGTGCAGTCGTTGATGTGGCCACCGACTGTGGCAGGGATCTGTTGTCCACCAGCCTGGCCGCACAGTCGGAGGCAGCTCCACAGGGCACCCAGGTGACACATGGGTGGGAAGATGGCATGGAGGACGACTGGGGCATAGGGGGTTCTGTGGAGAAGGGGGTCGGAACAAGGTCCAGGAAACGGTGGAATCCAGCCCTGGTGAGCTGTCCCAGTGGGTCAACGCGGTCAACGAGCCATGCGAGAAGACTTGCAGACTCATCATGAAAAGACTGCAGGTCAGCTCGCATGGCCCGTTGACGCAACGCCACCCCACCCTGGACAGGCTCAACCTGGTGCAGGATAGCCACATCCGCAGGGAGAGGAAGGCCAGGTGTTGTAAGCCAATCCTCTCCCTGAGAACGGGTCTGGAGGTAGGCATCCCCGCTGGTGCAAGATGATGCAGTGACAGGAGCAGGGACAGGATTGCACACAGGCACCTCCGCGGCGGCCTGTGCTGCCTCCTGTCCCTGATCCTGCACTGCACCACTAGCACCAGTGGAATCCCCACCTCCAGACCCCGCCACTGTCGCTTGCACGGCCTCCTCCTCCACCAAACCCCCCACCAACCTGGATGACTCCGTGCCATCTTCCTCCTTTGGGCCCTGTGGGGTACCAGCTGGCCCTTCTGCTGCCGAGGAGTCCAACTCCAACCTCCGCCTCTTGGACCTCCCCTCGGCAGCTGCGGCCTGGGACGCGGCACCGGACTCCTCACTCCCCGACGAGATCACAACCTGGGAGGGGATCCGGGCCTTGCGTCTCCGGCTGGTGGTGCGACCCCTGCCGCTGTGCTCCACAGCACCTTCTCCGCCCTCTTCATCAGTTGATGCTGCAGACAGGGAGAAAGAAAACACAGGCATCAGGGCACTGTAAAATGGACTCATACACACATGACAGTTATACATGAGTGGCATTGGTAAACCTCAGACATGGCATCACAATCCCCAACACACATGTCATTTCAACTTGCACACATGAGCCATACCACAGCCATATTGCAACAGCCAGCACCATCCATTCACATACAACAGCATGAGCAGCCAAAGGTCATCCACACATCACATGCAACATAGGGAGTACACTACACATGCACACACAACACCAAACTTGCATGCATGTGTACACATCCGCCAACTGTCGCAGTGTTTTGATCGACATCCATGTCACACCTGACAATCATTCCTCCACATCCTGTGCCATGCAAGCCCACACACACAAGCACCATCCATGTGTCACACATGAGACCCCTCGCATGTGTCACCCTCACGGCCCTGTACACCCCCCTACTTGGCCACATAAAAATACATGTTCAACCTGCACACTACTGGCACACCACCACACGCACAGCTTACAATCAGTATGTACACTTATCGCTCGACTCCAGACGGGTCTGCTTCTCAAGGACCTGGATGTGGAGCGCTGGGGATATGCGTTCCAGGACCCTCATCTGATCTTCCGACAAGTGGCCCCGGCGCCCCTTAGCATCCGCTGCCTTCAGGAGGTGCCGGGCCTTGTTGAGGGTCCTGGACCTGAAGTCCTCCCAGCGCTTCCTGACACGTTCGTAGTTGCGGACTGCCACCTCCTCCGCGTTGATGGCAGTCACGATGTCCATCCAGATCCGAGTCCGTCCTTCCTTGTCGGCGCGCAACCTTCCGAAGAGGGCATCATACTGCCCCAGGACATGCTCCACCAGGACACCAACTTCGGTGGCAGTGAAGCTCGTGCCCCTCTGCCTCCTTGGCCGGGGGTTGCTACTGGTGCCAGATGTTGCAGTGCCCGACATGGCAACCCCAGAGGCAGGAATGGGTGGGCAACTGGGTCCTGGGGCTGGGCTGTGGGGCGATGGAAAAGCAGTCGGGAGTCTTCGGTTCCAGCAGGGGTGGTCACAGCAACAGCACCCCTGGCTGATGTGCAGGCAGCAAATGGTAGGGCACATGGGCAGCAGGCAGTCAGGCAGCAGCAGATGGCAGGTGGGAGCGTGCTCAGGGCTCTGGGGGGCAGTAATTCGGCCTTCTGGGCAGGAGCGTGGTCTTCCGTGTGTGAATGCGTGGCCATCTTGATACGGAGTGATTTTGCACATGAAAACGTTTGCGTGTAGTTCGAGGAAAGGCCCTTAGCGCGTAAACGCGTCAGCACACTGTACATTCATTGGCCCAAAGGCCACCAGCGTATGCGCGTCTATGAAGTCACGTGCACGTTGAATAGGGCACACGTTGGAAATGTTGCGTGTTAAAAAAAATGAAAGACACGTCCGAGTGTCAAAGCGTGTAATTGGTGGAAATGGCCTTAGCGCGTACACGCGGAAGTGACAAAGCGTGTAATTGGTGGAAATGGCCCTACACGCAGAAGTGACAAAGCGTGTAATTGGTGGAAATGTCCCTACACGCAGAAGTGACAAAGCGTGTAATTGGTGGAAATTGCCCTACACGCAGAAGTGACAAAGCGTGTAATTGGTGGAAATGGCCCTACACGCAGAAGTGACAAAGCGTGTAATTGGTGGAAATGGCCTTAGCGCGTACACGCGGAAGTGACAAAGCGTGTAATTGGTGGAAATGGCCCTACACGCAGAAGTGACAAAGCGTGTAATTGGTGGAAATGGCCCTAGCGCGTACACGCCGCGTAAGTGACGCTGGACGTGTGGGCCTGCATAAAAGGTACATGTAGAACACCATTTCCTTGTACGTGCTTTTCGTGGAGAGCGAGTGGGTGAATTCTGTACTTCTTGTCGTTTCACAGGTGATTTACTTCACGGCGTTTCAAGTTCGTACTCCCTGTTACCTCTGACAGCTTTTTCTCTTTTTTCTCTTTTTCTGGTTTTCCTGGGCCTGTTCCCTCAAACAGTGTTCCCTTCTACTGTTGTCCTGTCTCCTCAGACAGCGTACAAATCTTCTTTTGGCGGGGGTGTTGCCAACCAAACGCGCTTCTTTTTCACGCTCTTTTTTCTGGCAGACGGTGAGTCGCGCACGTATCTAACATCTGTGCTTGCCCCGTGTGTAGCCTACCCCTTCAGAGGTCATTCTAGGCTGCGTGTGACACGCATACGTTCATTCTTGTGTTACTGGGTGCCACAGCGTAGTGCAGGTTTTTTTTTCCGCACACGTGGTCTAGGAGGGGTTGCGTGCACGTCATCTCCCTTTTTTGGGCTTCCTGTGCGTTGCGTGACCCGTCATCTTTCCCCAGGGGTCACATTCAGCCTTGCTAGAGCACTAGGGTACAATTACCATCTGGTACCCAACCCCTTTGACCCCCAATTGCCCAGGACAATAGTTTACAGCCACTCCCATACGCACATTAACATCAGTGCCATGGTTGGGAGGCGAGGATTCCGTAAGGGTGGCAAAGGTGGACGAGCCACAAGTGGTGGCTGTGGTGGATCCGGTAGGGGACGTGGTCGTTACTTGCAGGGTGACCCTGTCCCCCCATGTGTGGAGGACCAGTCAGGGGCACCCATAATCCCCCCCCCGGTTGAGGCTGATGTGGCTGACACCATCCATGCTCAGCCCTTGTTGGACCAGCCCATTGTGGCACCAGACCTGGCTGACTCCATGGCTGACTTCCAGGTCAGCAGGCCTATGACACGTGCGCTGGTGCACGTTGATGTCATCAGGCCACGTGGATCAGGGGCAGCAAGGTCATCTGCTGCCCCAAGTAGGCAGGGTGGAGAGGCTGCAGGGGCAGCTGCGGCTCCATCCACCCCAGCTCTCACACACCCAGCCAGGACAGTGTCGGTCCTAGTCCATCCTGCTGACATTCCCCCTGACACCATTACACTTGAGCCAATGCCTGCACCAACTCCCATGCTGAGTGTGCAATCCCACACTCCTGATACAGAGTCCACCAGGGCTCCTGCCCCTAGTGTCCAGAGCGGCGCAGGACACTCAGGATCACCACCACCTTCCAAGCGGAAGAGGAAGAGTGCTCGTCCGGCACAGGCTGATGCCCCAGACACGGCTACACAGTCCGGCCCGTCGAGGAAGCCCAGCTTCACGGATGCCGAACTGAATGCACTTGTCGAGTATGTGTCCGCACATGATAACGAGATGGTCATTGTTGCAGGATCCAAGACCACACCTGCACAACGCCAGGCACACTGGCAGACCGTTGCGGACATCGTAAGTGCCCTTGAAATCGTGAGGCGCACAGCCAATGATTGCTATAAGCGCTGGAATGACCTAAAGCGCAGGGCAAAGAATAAGCTGGCCTCAAGTCATGCCGCAACTCTAGTGACTGGAGGTGGGTCTCCAGTAGAAGACATGGAACTCACTCCACATGAGTCAGTCGCTGGGACCTACGTCACGGAGGAACAGATCCAAGGCGTGGGAGATCTGCCTGATTATGAGGCGTTGTCCGGTGAGTGCACATGCATGTGTGTGTCATCCATGTGCATGGTGTGTGTGTGAGGGCTTCTGTTTGTGTGCCAGGTGAGGGTGTGTCCGCCTGAGTCGTTTGGGTCACCCATGTGCTTCATGCAATACATTCTGCGCAGCAGCATTTGGCCATAGCAGTATCCCTTCTGCCAACAGTAGACATCTAGGCGAACAGCACGCCAGTTGCCCTTGAAGTGTCACCTTGCCACAACATTGTTGCTTATTTTTCTCTTTTCATTCAGGCAGATTGTTTGCATTCCACCACTTTTACTAGGCATTTCTCAGTCCTGTAGTCACATGTCTGACATGGCTATGGTAAAGTGGAGTGACTTTGTTACCTGGATATCATTTGTTCACACATGTCCCTATGCAATCGGACCATTTTGGACTGGCAGCTCCAGGTGAAAAATCAGACCTGTTTGAATTAGAAAAGCTATTACATGCGGGAACTGGACTGAATGAATAAGTGCTGCCCTCCTCTCCATCTTCACTCAATAGCAATGGTACATGCCATCTGTGTGATGGCATGTGTATTTCACCTGGCAATCACAGGCCAATGTGTGATGCCACTGCCAGGCAGCATGCAGAAAATGTGTTCACCTTCCATCTTGGTGTCATCAGTGTGTGCCATTTGCCTGCCCTTCATACGCAGTGAGGGTGCATGCATGGGATATGATATGATATGATATGGTATTTGTAACGCGCCTATACACAAGTGTTTCAAGGCGCGACGAGGCAGGGACGGAGGGAAACAAGGGGAAGACAGACAAACGATCCTACTAGGCCAGGTGTCATTCAGATCGCGCAAGTGCAGAGGTAAGGGGAAAAGGAGAAAGTGCAAGGGGAGGAGGTGGGGGGGAAAGTGCAATACAAGGTAAGTAGCGTAATAAAATAATAAATAATAAATAAAAGGGCCAGCTGGTGGCAAGTGCGAGGTAAGTGCAGAGCAAGTGCTGGGAAGGGGGCTGTAGGGATACAGTGACAGTCCCACAGTGCAGGGGGAGCCAGGGAGGCAGTGCAAGTGGAGAGTGGCTGGGCCCTGGACCGAGGTCGCTAAGAGTGGCCAAGATGCAGGTTTAGTGCAGAGTTCAGTGGGGAGTTAAGCAGGTTTAGCAGGGGAGAGGGAGAGAGAAGGCAGAAGCGAAGAGGAAGGTTTTAAGGTGCTTCCGGAACCGGAGATGGTTCTCCTCAAGTTTCAGGGAGGCAGGAAGGCTGTTCCAGAGGGAGGCCCCTGCTGCGGAGAGAGATCTACCCCCAGCTCGTTGCTTCGAGAAGCGGCTGACCATGAGGGAGTTGAAGACGGATGAGCGAAGGGCTCGTGAAGGAAGATATTTAGGAAGAGAGAGTTGAAGGTATTTAGGCCCCAGGCCCCAGAAGGCCTTGTGGACAATGCAGAGGGTTTTGAACTTAATCCTCGCAGCCACTGGGAGCCAGTGAAGAGATTTCAGTCCTGGAGAGATATGGTCCCTGGGCTTGAGGCCAAGGACAAGTCTCGCAGTTCTGTTCTGGATAAGTTGCAGAGGGCGGAGAGTGGAGGCAGGCAGATTAAGATAGAGGCTGTTACAGTAGTCCAGCCTTGAGAGAACCAGGGCTCGGGAGACAGTGAGCTTCTGGGGGAAGGAGAGGAAGGGAAGAATACCTCTGAGGAGGTGCAGCTGGTAGTGTGACTTCTTAGAGACGTCAGATATATGAGGAGAGAAGGAGAGTGTGGAGTCGAAGATGACCCCGAGGTTTTTAGCCTTGCAGGTAGGGGCAGGAAGGGGGCCAAGGGAGGCCGGCCAGAGAGCTGCAGGGAAGGAGGGAGTGGGTGTGCCGATGAGTAGAATCTCAGTCTTACTGGCATTAAGGCAGAGGTCATTGGCGGCACACCATTCCTGGATAGCAGACAGACAGTCGGAGATGAGGGAAGGAGGGGAGGAGGCCGAGGGTAGCCTGAAAATGAGCTGGGTATCGTCCGCATAGCACTGGAAGTGGGGGCAGAGAGCGGCGATGCGGTGGGCAAGGAGTGCCAGGGTTTTAGTCATGTGGGACATGTGTCAATCAAGTACTGGTTCTCTTGCTTCTCAGCCCTCATTGTGTGCCATGGTGCTAATGCCTGTTTCCATTTGTTTTCTTTGCAGGGGAAGACGCACCTGATACTGCTGGGGTTGTGGAGATGGTGCAGACCCAGGAGGGGTCCGAGGGCCGACCGACCACCAGCGAGGGACGTGGTGTGGTGGTGGGTGAGAACCCACAACTGCTGCAGGTCGTGCTCTCAAGGGGTGTCTCTGGCTGCACCTCCCCCGAGCTGTACTCAGGTGTTGATTCGGATGATGAGACCTACGTGCCGTCGCAGGTGAGTGTTCCTGGGAGGGATTCTGTTCTGTCCCACCCACCTGCACCAGGGTCAGAACCCTCAATGGGGATGTCAGTGTTGGCAGCTACGCCTTTGGTGGTTACGGATGCAGGGTCACACTCCGCGACATCTGATCCTGTTCCTGGGCCAGCAGATCAGAGGGGGAATGCAGTCCTGCAGCCTCAGGCAGTGCCGGCACAGCAAGGCGCAGTTCGCCTTGCCCCAGATAGGTGTGGTGCCCGCCGACGTGGTGGCCGTACGCCACCTGGCAATACCGCATGGGAGCAATCCATTTACGGTATGGCAACCCAACAGGCAGCATCATCAGAGATGATGGCTCAGGCCATGGATAGGGTGGCCACTTCCATTGTCCACCCCGAAAGGCTGATGGAGCGACTACAGCAGGCAACCGACTCCATCTGCCAGTCACACAGGGAGGACATGTTGGCGTCCAACAGGGACAGGCGGGCGGCACTGGCGACTCTGCAGGAAGCCATCTCCATAGAGTCCCAGGGCCACAGGGAAGCCCTGAGGCAGGAGCTCCTTCACCTCAGGACGACTCTTGTTGAGCTTGAGGCTTCAACAAACCGAAGGACAGAACAGCAGCTGGAGCGTCTCACCCGTACGCTCTCAGCTAAGATGCAGGCAACTAGGGCGGAGGTCCAGGCATCCCGTGAGTTGTTGCATGGGGACCTCCGCACACTCATCCTCCAGAACGAGACCTACCACACCCGCATGCTTGCAGCCATGGAGGAACAGACTAGGGCCTTGCGTGGGCTGCCTCCCATAGTGCAACCACCTCCGGATGCAGCTGCACAGGGTGATAATAGCGACAGCAGTGATACTCCCACAATAGGGTAGCCGTGTGGGCTATGAGCCCATGGAGGTGTTTTTTTTTCCCAAGATCCACACAGGTGGGTTTTGGTGTGCACCCTGTCCTCGGACCTCCTGGGTGGCCTCCCCAACCCCCCTGGGCCCATTAATGGCCATTTTTGATTTTTTTTTTTTCTTTATTTTTTATTTTTTGGGACAATGTGTTGCCTTCCGTGGCTCCTGTGGGCATACGCTGCATTGTGGCTGGGCACATGCAGGCTTGTCATGTATTTGGTTCAGATGCTTGGGTTTTTGTCACACACACCCCTCCTGCTTCCCGTTTCCATGGGCTTGCAAAGGGTGTGCCCAAGTGACATTGACGTACATGGTGACATTGGACTCCCACTACATGTGTGGGTAGTCTAGTCAATACTGTGTATACATTCCTAGTGCATATTGCTGTTGTGTTGTACACTGCATGTTGCATTGATGTGTAACTCATCATCTGTGTCTACCTCCTAATTTGCAGGTCCTTTCCTCATGTCTACACAAGGCCCTCTACTTTGGAGATGGGGTCCATGTTGGCAGCAGTGCACCTACAACTCTACATGGCGGCAACACTGTACATTTGGAAGTGGTGGGAGTGCAGGCATTTCCAGGTGGTGAGACTACTAATTCCTTACATTCGTAATGTCATGTTAATGGTAGTTTTGAGGGTCAGTGGCTGATAAGTGTTATTGCTAAATACCTGCTCAAGTGTGTTTTTTTTGGTACTGCATTACTGTGAGCATTTCAGGTGTTGCGAGTTTCAATTAGGGACACTGTACATTGTGACACTTGTGTCATGTTGTGGGGATTACTTTGTTTACCTGCACATAGCATGATATGGTACGGTGTGTCGTGTGGCGGTGCTGGGGATGGGTTGGGTGACATGGCACTGTCCTCATGTTGCATTTTGCAAGTGGGTATTCATTTTAGCTGCTTGAATGTGTTTTTTCACAAAACTGCATTGGTGGTGTCTGTGTAGGTAGGGATGCACACATTGTAACACTTCCAGGTGAACAATCTCAGGCTGATATGGTTTTGACGGTTGATTCTCCAGACATTCAGGATCAGTGTCAGGTTGAGTCATCATTGATTGTCAGATGGTATGTGCCAGGGCAGTGTGCACTCCACAGGGGTGTGATTTCTAGGTGAAGTAATTAGCCACTAGCTGTGTACGGGCTGCCTCCCCCCGTGCCCTTTCCCCTCCCATGCGCGGCGGCCGTGCATGTGGTTGGGATGTGGGGCCACCACCATATCCACGGCCAGGCCCCGGCGTGTTGCAACGTTGTGCAGGACACATGCTGCCACTATGATCCTGCACACTACTGGGGGAGCGTATAACAGCTGCCCGCCAGAACGGTAAAGGGAGCGAAAGCGTGACTTAAGCACTCCGAATGTGCGCTCCACTATGCCCCGGGTTGAAATGTGGGCTGTGTTATATCTTACCTCGGGTGGCGTGGTGGGGTTCCGAATTGGCGTCATCATGTGGGGGCTGAGAGGGTAGGCACTGTCCCCTGTGGAGGTGGTGATTGGTATCATTGGTGGGGTTGTGACCTTGCTCAGTATCTGACATGCATGCATGTGCAGTGGCATTCATACTCACCAATCAGCCATGTATCGCCATGCCGCCCAGCTTCTAGGTCCCGGCTTAGGGTGGACATTCGGTAAATGAAGCTGTCGTGGGTGGACCCGGGATAGTTGGCATATACTGAGGTGATGATTCCCTTGGCATTACATACTACCTGCACGTTGATGGAATGCCAGTGCTTGCGGTTCCTATAGATGTGCTCAGATGCCCTGGGGGGACGTAGAGCCACATGGGTGCAGTCGATGGCACCTAGCACTTTGGGGAATCGTGCCACACCGTAAAAATCAAGGGCGGCAGCATGCCTTCCTGCAGGTGTTCTGGGCAGGTATATGTGCCTGCGGACTGATGGGCGTGCAGTGATGATGTTCAAGACCTGGTGTAGGCAGCGTGACTGCGTGGCCTGCGACACCCCACCCACTATGGCACTTGTCCGCTGAAATGATCCAGTGGCTAAGAAGTGCAGTACATTGAGGACCTTCTCCAGGGGGCTGAGTGCTTGGGAGCACAGGGTGGGTGATGTGAGGTCATCCTCCCACTCACTCACCAGGTCCAGTATTATGTGTGGTGGAAACCTGTACCTCCCATACACCTGGTCATCAGGCATCCCGAAAAGGCTGGTTCTGGGTGTGAATATTCTGGCCCTGACTATCCTCCTCCTCCTCCTTTGGTAGCCGACGGCCACTGCTGCTAGGAACGGTATATTCATCCTGGCGTCTGAGCTTGTTATTTTGTTTGCGCGCAAATGTATGCGTCGCGGGTCGACGTATGCCTGCTTCCTACTGGCGTACGTGTTTCGTTGCGCGTGTTGTAGGCGAGCGTGTGAAACTTCCCGCGCACCCCTGAAATCCAGTACCCAGGCCAATAGCGTGTGGAAATTCCTGCGCACCCCGGTATACACGTGCGCTGATGTACTCGCGTGTGAAACTTCCCGCGCACCCCTGAAATCCAGTACCCAGGCCAATAGCGTGTGGAAATTCCTGCGCACCCCGGTATACACGTGCGCTGATGTACTCGCGTGTGTAAGTGCCCGCGCACCCCTGAAATACACGTACATAGGCCAATCGCGTGTACGTGCACTTTTGTCCAATTACACGAGATGACACTCTGACGTGCAGTCTTTCCACGTGTGCTCCGTCATCACGTGCTATGAGGGAAACACCCGTGCGGGTCATGTCACAGACGCGCTTACACGCTGAGGGCCTTTGGTCCAATAGAATCGCGTAAGGGCCTTTCCTCGAATTTCACGTTGACGTGCAGGATTTTCACGTGCCAAATCACTCCGTATCAAGCTGGCCACGCGAAAACACACGGAAGACCACGCTCCTGCCCAGAAGGCCGAATTACTGCCCCCCAGTGCCCCGAGCAGCCTCCCACGTGCCATCGCTGCTGCTGCCTGCCTGCCTGCCTGCCTGCTGCCACCGTGCCCTGCCATTTGGTGCCTGCACATCAGCCATCTGCAGGGGTCCAGTTGCTGTGTCCACCCCTGCTGGAACTGAAGACTCCCGACTGGGATAACATCGCTCCACAGCCCAGCCCCAGGACCCAGTTGCCCACCCACTCCTGCCTCTGGGGTTGCCATGTCGGGCACTTCCACATCTGGCACCAGTGGCAACCGCAGGCCAGAGGGGCAGAGGGGCACCAGCTTCACTGCCACCGAAGTTGGTGTCCTGGTGGAGCATGTCCTGGGGCAGTATGATGCCCTCTTTGGATCGTCCCGCGCCAGCAAGGAAGGACGGGAGAGGATCTGGGCAGACTGTGTGGTTGCCATCAACGCGGAGGGGGTGGCAACCCGCGACGTCCAGAAGATCAAGAAGCGCTGGGAGGACTTGAGGTCCAGGACCCTCGTGAAGGCCCGGCGCCTCGTGGAGGGGGGCCGGGGCCGCATGAGTTCCATCCAGATGAGGGTCCTGGAACGCGTACGCCCAGCACTCCACGCCCAGATCCTTGAGAGGGAGACCCGTCTGGAGTTGAGCGGTAAGTGTCCAAGCATTGCTGTGTGAGACAGGGCATGTTGCGGTGTGCTGGTTGTCTGATACTTGCCTGTATGTGTGACATAGGCCATGTATGCATGTATGTGTGCAGGGACATCATGGTAATGCATGTGCGACCAGTGATGTGTGAACCACATGGTTGTTGCATGTGTTTAAATGCCACATGGGGAGCCCTATGCAGATTTTACACATGAGAGCATGCCAGTCTCTGTTCCTGGACATGGGTGGGGGTGAGGGATGGGTGCTGATGCCAGGTACATATATGGTAGCCATGTCTGTGTGCCTGACCTGCGTGTATGTGACTTGTGAATGCCATGGATGCATGACACATGTGTGTGACAATGCACAGATTCACTGATGCAGCCTAGTTACCCTTGTATCCGCTGTGTTTGGGGTGTATGAGGCCAGATGGATGTGACTGAGGTGAAGTGTGTGCATGTGATAGGCATGACCCATGATGCATGTGAGTTCCATATCATTGTATGTTTCAAGAGTCCATTGGACATGTATGGAAATGTCCATGGCATGCACCATGCCTGTTACTGTGTGTGTTTTGCCTGGACTGACCCATGTGTTGTGGAGGGACATGATGGAAGTGTACTTTGACAGTGGTACTCATCTGCTATTGCTTCCTGTCTAGGGGACCATTGAACAGTACCCTGATGCTTGTGTTCTATGTCTCCCTCTACACAGCGGCTAGTGAAGAAGAGGGCGGAGACGGCGCTGTGGAGCAAGGCGGCAGGGATGCCCCCACGGCTGCAGCGGAAGGGGTGGGTGAGCCCCCACAGGGGCCTGCTACGGCGGAAGACGGTGAGGAGCCATCCAGGTTGGTGGTTTCCACAGAGGAGGAGGAGGCCGCCACTGAGGCACACATGGGGCCTGGTGGGGGCATCCCTGCTGGTGCAAGTGGTGCGGGGCAGGGGCAGGAGCCAGCACAGGTCACCGTGCAGGGGCCTGTGCATGTCGCTGTCCCTGACCCTGTGATTGCACCACCATGCACCAGCAGGGATGCCCCGTCCCAGGCCCGTCCGCAGGTAGAGGGGATGTCCATGTCACCTGACTCCCCTCCACCTGCGGACGAGGGGACCCGTGTCCGTATGGAGAAGGTCCTGATTGGGGTCGCGATGCGCGCTGGTGCAATTCGTGATGACGTGCGTGCTTCCCGGGAGGAGCAGGCACATCATCACGAAGAGCACCGTGCCGACGTGGCCCAATTGGGATCTTCCATGTTCGGGGGTTTCCTGCATGTGCCGGCCAATCTGGCGGCCCTCTCCTCCTCTGTGGAGGCTATACGCCGGTCGTTCTCCTTGCTGTCTTCCGGCCCAGATGCCACCAGGGCCCCCTGTGGACCTGCCCTGACCAATGCAGCCAGCTCGGTGGGGATCCCATCCCTGCCACAGTCGGGAGTCGGAGGTCCAGCAGGGGTGGACACCACAGCAACTGTATCCCAGCAGATGGAGGATGTGCCGGCATCATCAGGCAGGGCACGTGCACGACGGCGTCGGTGGATTCCATCAGCCTGGATGCCGTCGTGCTGGCAGAGGCAGTTGCGTCGGAGGCAGCAGCAGAGTCAACGTGGGAGGCATCATGGCTCGGGGCCATCAACATCGGAGGGGCAGGCATCGGCCGGAGGGCAGGAGGACCCAGGACAGGAAGTGTCTTCCGTGTGGCTGCGGTTGGGCCAGCAGATAGGTGCGGAGCGGCGGCGGGCGGAAGAGGCGCGGCTCACGATGGTCAGGGCGGAGAACTCCATGCGGAGGGCCCTGAGGCGGGCCGAGTGCCTCGAGGCAATCCGCAGTGGGTTGGAGGAGCAGATGGCGTCGTTCCTGCGGACCCTCGGGGCCATGGAACAGGACCGCCTCCGGGACATAGACGAGGAGTTTGATGATGCCCTGGCCCGGAACCCCACGAGTGAGCCGCTGGACTTGCCCGCCGCCTTTGTATATAGTTCTTTAGTTTTAGGTTTCATTTGTTTCTTCTTATGATTTGGAGTCGACGGACACTGCTCCACTTTTTGTATATAGTTGCATTTTAGTTAGGGTTTTTTGTAGGTTTCCTTTGTTCAGTTGGGCTCATGGACCCTTGGATGTTTTGTACATAGTTCTTCATTGGATTGTTTTATTTTTTTATTTTTGATTTATTCTCCATGGAGCAATGGTCTTTGCATTTATTTTTATCTCTCGGATTGATTTTATTTTTAATGTGACTTTGAACAACATTTTTTTGGATTTGGATTTGTAGTTTTGATTTTTTTGGACGGACATGCAGCTTATCTTTTTTTCATTGCCATTGTAGTTTGTTTCATTTCATTTGCATTCAATTTTTTTTAATACAATTTTGTTTTCATACTTCACTGTGTGGTATCATCTCATTGGTTTCATGCATGTCATGTTGGGTGTTTTCCCATTCATTTGCAACCATTGTGTGTGACGGACATGGGTTCATTTGCTTTATGAACATTGGGGGTGTAACATGTAATTTCCATTTCCATGTGGGTGAATGGGTTACTTGGTAGGGCCTTTTGGCTGTGGAGGCTGACCATAACGCACATGATTGGGGATTGTGAGGACCTGGGTGCAGGGGGACATGAGTGGGGGCTTGGTGGAGGGTGCCCCTGGATGCTGGGGGGTGGGGGTGGTGGGAGACATGAGTGGGGGCCTGGTGGAGGGTGCCCCTGGATGCTGGGGTGTGGGGGTGCAGGGGGACATGAGTGGGGGCCTGGTGGAGGGTGCCCCTGGATGCTGGGGGGTGGGGGTGGTGGGAGACATGAGTGGGGGCCTGGTGGAGGGTGCCCCTGGATGCTGGGGGGTGGGAGTGCAGGGGGACATGAGTGGGGGCCTGGTGGAGGGTGCCCCTGCACTGCTGGGGGGTGGGGGTGGTGGGAGACATGAGTTGGACATGAGTGGGGGCCTGGTGGGGGCTGCCCATGGTGGCTGGGGGGTGGGGGTGGTGGTAGACTTGGGTGGGAGCCTGGTGGAGGGTGCACCACACTGCTGGGGGGATGGGGGTGGGTGGGAGACATGAGTGGGGGCCTGGCGGAGGCTGCCCATGGTGGGTGGGGGGTGGGGGTGGTGGGAGACATGGGTGGGGGCCTGGTGGAGGGTGCCCCTGGATGCTGGTGGTGGGGGTGGTGGGAGACATGAGTGGGGGCCTGGTGGAGGCTGCCCCTGCACTGCTTGGGGGTGGGGGTGGTGGGAGACATGAGTGGGGGCCTGGTGGAGGGTGCCCCTGGATGCTGGGGGGTGGGGGTGGTGGGAGACATGAGTGGGGGCCTGGTGGAGGTTGCCCCTGCACTGCTGGGGGGTGGGGGTGGTGGTCGACATGAGTGGGGGCCTTGTGGAGGCTGCCCCTGGTGGCTGGGGGGTGGGGGTGGTGGGAGACATGAGTGGGGGCCTGGTGGAGGGAGCCCCTGCACTGCTGGGGGGTGGGGGTGCAGGGGGACATGAGTGGGGGCCTGGTGGAGGGTGCCCCTGGATGCTGGGGGGTGGGGGTGGTGGGAGACATGGGTGGGGGCCTGGTGGAGGCTGCCCCTGCACTGCTGGGGGGTGTGGGTGGTGGGAGACATGAGTGGGGGCCTGGTGGAGGCTGCCCCTGGTGGCTGGGGGGTGGGGGTGGTGGGAGACATGAGTGGGGGCCTGGTGGAGGGTGCCCCTGCACTGCTGGGGGGTGGGGGTGCAGGGGGACATGAGTGGGGGCCTGATGGAGGCTGCCCCTGGATGCTGGGGGGTGGGGGTGGTGGGAGACATGAGTGGGGGCCTGGTGGAGGCTGCCCCTGGATGCTGGAGGGTCGGGGTGGTGGGAGACATGAGTGGGGGCCTGGTGGAGGGTGCCCCTGCACTGCTGGTGGGTGGGGGTGTAGGGGGACATGAGTGGGGGCCTGGTGGAGGGTGCCCCTGGATGCTGGGGGGTGGGGGTGGTGGGAGACATGAGTGGGGGCCTGGTGGAGGGTGCCCCTGGATGCTGGGGGGTGGGGGTGCAGGGGGACATGAGTGGGGGCCTGGTGGAGGGTGCCCCTGCACTGCTGGGGGGTGGGGGTGGTGGGAGACATGAGTTGGACATGAGTGGGGGCCTGGTGGGGGCTGCCCATGGTGGCTGGGGGGTGGGGGTGGTGGTAGACATGAGTGGGAGCCTGGTGGAGGGTGCCCCACACTGCTGGGGAGTGGGGGTGGGTGGGAGACATGAGTGGGGGCCTGGCGGAGGCTGCCCATGGTGGGTGGGGGGGTGGGGGTGGTGGGAGACATGGGTGGGGGCCTGGTGGAGGGTGCCCCTGCACTGCTGGGGGGTGGGGGTGGTGGGAGACATGAGTGGGGGCCTGGTGGAGGGTGCCCCTGGATGCTGGGGGGTGGGGGTGGTGGGAGACATGAGTGGGGGCCTGGTGGAGGGTGCCCCTGGATGCTGGGGGGTGGGGGTGGTGTGAGACATGAGTGGGGGCCTGGTGGAGGCTGCCCCTGCACTGCTGGGGGGTGGGGGTGGTGGGAGACATGAGTGGGGGCCTGGTGGAGGCTGCCCCTGGTGGCTGGGGGGAGGGGGTCGTGTGAGACATGAGTGGGGGCCTGGTGAAGGGTGCCCCTGCACTGCTGGGGGGTGGGGGTGCAGGGGGACATGAGTGGGGGCCTGGTGGAGGGTGCCCCTTGATGCTGGGGGGTGGGGGTGCAGGGGGACATGAGTGGGGGTGGAGGGTGCCCCTGGATGCTGGGGGGTGGGGGTGGTGGGAGACATGAGTGGGGGCCTGGTGGAGGGTGCCCCTGGATGCTGGGGGGTGGGGGTGGTGGGAGACATGAGTGGGGGCCTGGTGGAGGCTGCCCCTGGTGGCTGGGGGGTGGGGGTGGTGTGAGACATGAGTGGGTGCCTGGTGGAGGGTGCCCCTGCACTGCTGGGGGGTGGGGGTGCAGGGGGACATGAGTGGGGGCCTGGTGGAGGGTGCCCCTGGATGCTGGGGGGTGGGGGTGCAGGGGGACATGAGTGGGGGCCTGGTGGAGGGTGCCCCTGCACTGCTGGGGGGTGGGGGTGGTGGGAGACATGGGTTGGACATGAGTGGGGGCCTGGTGGAGGGTGCCCCTGGATGCTGGGGGGTGGGGGTGGTGGGAGACATGAGTGGGGGCCTGGTGGAGGGTGCCCCTGCACTGCTGGGGGGTGGAGGTGCAGGGGGACATGATTGGGGGCCTGGTGGAGGGTGCCCCTGGATGCTGGGGGGTGGGGGTGGTGGGAGACATGAGTGGGGGCCTGGTGGAGGCTGCCCCTGCACTGCTGGGGGGTGGGGGTGGTGGGAGACATGAGTGGAGGCCTGGTGGAGGCTGCCCCTGGTGGCTGGGGGGTGGGGGTGGTGGGAGACATGAGTGGGGGCCTGGTGGAGGCTGCTCCTGGTGGCTGGGGGGTGGGGGTGGTGGGAGACATGATTGGGGGCCTGGTGGAGGCTGCCCCTGGATGCTGGGGGGTGGGGGTGGTGGGAGACATGAGTGGGGGCCTGGTGGAGGCTGCCCCTGGATGCTGGGGGGTGGGGGTGGTGGGAGACATGAGTGGGGGCCTGGTGGAGGGTGCCCCTGGATGCTGGGGGGTGGGGGTGGTGGGAGACATGAGTGGGGGCCTGGTGGAGGGTGCCCCTGGATGCTGGGGGGTGGGGGTGCAGGGGGACATGAGTGGGGGCCTGGTGGAGGGTGCCCCTGCACTGCTGGGGGGTGGGGGTGGTGGGAGACATGAGTTGGACATGAGTGGGGGCCTGGTGGGGGCTGCCCATGGTGGCTGGGGGGTGGGGGTGGTGGTAGACATGAGTGGGAGCCTGGTGGAGGGTGCCCCACACTGCTGGGGAGTGGGGGTGGGTGGGAGACATGAGTGGGGGCCTGGCGGAGGCTGCCCATGGTGGGTGGGGGGGTGGGGGTGGTGGGAGACATGGGTGGGGGCCTGGTGGAGGGTGCCCCTGCACTGCTGGGGGGTGGGGGTGGTGGGAGACATGAGTGGGGGCCTGGTGGAGGGTGCCCCTGGATGCTGGGGGGTGGGGGTGGTGGGAGACATGAGTGGGGGCCTGGTGGAGGGTGCCCCTGGATGCTGGGGGGTGGGGGTGGTGTGAGACATGAGTGGGGGCCTGGTGGAGGCTGCCCCTGCACTGCTGGGGGGTGGGGGTGGTGGGAGACATGAGTGGGGGCCTGGTGGAGGCTGCCCCTGGTGGCTGGGGGGAGGGGGTCGTGTGAGACATGAGTGGGGGCCTGGTGAAGGGTGCCCCTGCACTGCTGGGGGGTGGGGGTGCAGGGGGACATGAGTGGGGGCCTGGTGGAGGGTGCCCCTTGATGCTGGGGGGTGGGGGTGCAGGGGGACATGAGTGGGGGTGGAGGGTGCCCCTGGATGCTGGGGGGTGGGGGTGGTGGGAGACATGAGTGGGGGCCTGGTGGAGGGTGCCTCTGGATGCTGGGGGGTGGGGGTGGTGGGAGACATGAGTGGGGGCCTGGTGGAGGCTGCCCCTGGTGGCTGGGGGGTGAGGGTGGTGTGAGACATGAGTGGGTGCCTGGTGGAGGGTGCCCCTGCACTGCTGGGGGGTGGGGGTGCAGGGGGACATGAGTGGGGGCCTGGTGGAGGGTGCCCCTGGATGCTGGGGGGTGGGGGTGCAGGGGGACATGAGTGGGGGCCTGGTGGAGGGTGCCCCTGCACTGCTGGGGGGTGGGGGTGGTGGGAGACATGGGTTGGACATGAGTGGGGGCCTGGTGGAGGGTGCCCCTGGATGCTGGGGGGTGGGGGTGGTGGGAGACATGAGTGGGGGCCTGGTGGAGGGTGCCCCTGCACTGCTGGGGGGTGGAGGTGCAGGGGGACATGATTGGGGGCCTGGTGGAGGGTGCCCCTGCACTGCTGGGGGGTGGGGGTGGTGGGAGACATGAGTGGGGGCCTGGTGGAGGCTGCCCCTGGTGGCTGGGGGGTGGGGGTGGTGGGAGACATGAGTGGGGGCCTGGTGGAGGCTGCTCCTGGTGGCTGGGGGGTGGGGGTGGTGGGAGACATGATTGGGGGCCTGGTGGAGGCTGCCCCTGGATGCTGGGGGGTGGGGGTGGTGGGAGACATGAGTGGGGGCCTGGTGGAGGCTGCCCCTGGATGCTGGGGGGTGGGGGTGGTGGGAGACATGAGTGGGGGCCTGGTGGAGGCTGCCCCTGGATGCTGGAGGGTCGGGGTGGTGGGAGACATGAGTGGGGGCCTGGTGGAGGGTGCCCCTGCACTGCTGGTGGGTGGGGGTGCAGGGGGACATGAGTGGGGGCCTGGTGGAGGGTGCCCCTGGATGCTGGGGGGTGGGGGTGGTGGGAGACATGAGTGGGGGCCTGGTGGAGGGTGCCCCTGGATGCTGGGGGGTGGGGGTGCAGGGGGACATGAGTGGGGGCCTGGTGGAGGGTGCCCCTGCACTGCTGGGGGGTGGGGGTGGTGGGAGACATGAGTTGGACATGAGTGGGGGCCTGGTGGGGGCTGCCCATGGTGGCTGGGGGGTGGGGGTGGTGGTAGACATGAGTGGGAGCCTGGTGGAGGGTGCCCCACACTGCTGGGGAGTGGGGGTGGGTGGGAGACATAAGTGGGGGCCTGGCGGAGGCTGCCCATGGTGGGTGGGGGGGTGGGGGTGGTGGGAGACATGGGTGGGGGCCTGGTGGAGGGTGCCCCTGCACTGCTGGGGGGTGGGGGTGGTGGGAGACATGAGTAGGGGCCTGGTGGAGGGTGCCCCTGGATGCTGGGGGGTGGGGGTGGTGGGAGACATGAGTGGGGGCCTGGTGGAGGGTGCCCCTGGATGCTGGGGGTGGGGGTGGTGTGAGACATGAGTGGGGGCCTGGTGGAGGGTGCCCCTGCACTGCTGGGGGGTGGGGGTGCAGGGGGACATGAGTGGGGGCCTGGTGGAGGGTGCCCCTGGATGCTGGGGGGTCGGGGCGGTGGGAGACATGAGTGGGGGCCTGGTGGAGGCTGCCCCTGCACTGCTGGGGGGTGGGGGTGGTGGGAGACATGAGTGGGGGCCTGGTGGAGGCTGCCCCTGGTGGCTGGGGGGAGGGGGTCGTGTGAGACATGAGTGGGGGCCTGGTGAAGGGTGCCCCTGCACTGCTGGGGGGTGGGGGTGCAGGGGGACATGAGTGGGGGCCTGGTGGAGGGTGCCCCTTGATGCTGGGGGGTGGGGGTGCAGGGGGACATGAGTGGGGGTGGAGGGTGCCCCTGGATGCTGGGGGGTGGGGGTGGTGGGAGACATGAGTGGGGGCCTGGTGGAGGGTGCCCCTGGATGCTGGGGGGTGGGGGTGGTGGGAGACATGAGTGGGGGCCTGGTGGAGGCTGCCCCTGGTGGCTGGGGGGTGGGGGTGGTGTGAGACATGAGTGGGTGCCTGGTGGAGGGTGCCCCTGCACTGCTGGGGGGTGGGGGTGCAGGGGGACATGAGTGGGGGCCTGGTGGAGGGTGCCCCTGGATGCTGGGGGGTGGGGGTGCAGGGGGACATGAGTGGGGGCCTGGTGGAGGGTGCCCCTGCACTGCTGGGGGGTGGGGGTGGTGGGAGACATGGGTTGGACATGAGTGGGGGCCTGGTGGAGGGTGCCCCTGGATGCTGGGGGGTGGGGGTGGTGGGAGACATGAGTGGGGGCCTGGTGGAGGGTGCCCCTGCACTGCTGGGGGGTGGAGGTGCAGGGGGACATGATTGGGGGCCTGGTGGAGGCTGCCCCTGCACTGCTGGGGGGTGGGGGTGGTGGGAGACATGAGTGGGGGCCTGGTGGAGGCTGCCCCTGGTGGCTGGGGGGTGGGGGTGGTGGGAGACATGAGTGGGGGCCTGGTGGAGGCTGCTCCTGGTGGCTGGGGGGTGGGGGTGGTGGGAGACATGATTGGGGGCCTGGTGGAGGCTGCCCCTGGATGCTGGGGGGTGGGGGTGGTGGGAGACATGAGTGGGGGCCTGGTGGAGGCTGCTCCTGGTGGCTGGGGGGTGGGGGTGGTGGGAGACATGATTGGGGGCCTGGTGGAGGCTGCCGATGGATGCTGGGGGGTGGGGGTGGTGGGAGACATGAGTGGGGGCCTGGTGGAGGCTGCCCCTGCACTGCTGGGGGGTGGGGGTGCTGGGTGACATGAGCAGGTGTGCAGGGTAGTCCCCTGTGGTGTTGGCTGCCTGCAGGGGCCGTGGAGGGTGTACAGGGAATACCTGGGAGCACACAGCCAAATCGCGTGTAGAATTTCCCGCGTACCCCTGTCATACACGTACCCAGCCAAATCGCGTGTGGAAATTCACGCGCACGTACCCAGCCAAATCGCGTGTGGGACTTCCCGCGCACCCCTGAGATCCACATACCCAGCCAAGTCGCGTGTGGAAATTCCCGCGCACGTACCCGGCCAAATCGCGTGTGGTACTTCACGCGCACCCCTGAAATCCACGTACCCTGCCAAATCGCGTGTGAGACTTCCCGCGCACCCCTGAGATCCACGTACCCAGACAAATCGCGTGTGGAAATTCCCGCGCACGTACCCGGCCAAATCGCGTGTGGAACTTCCCGCGCACCCCTGAAATCCACGTACCCTGCCAAATCGCGTGTGAGACTTCCCGCGCACCCCTGAGATCCACGTACCCAGACAAATCGCGTGTGGAAATTCCCGCGCATGTACCCGGCCAAATCGCTTGTGGAACTTCCCGCGCACCCCTGAAATCCACGTACCCTGCCAAATCGCGTGTGAGACTTCCCGCGCACCCCTGAGATCCACGTACCCAGACAAATCGCGTGTGGAAATTCCCGCGCACGTACCCGGACAAATCGTGTGTGGAACTTCCCGCACACCCCTGAAATCCACGTACCCTGCCAAATCGCGTGTGTGACTTCCCGCGCACCCCTGAGATCTACGTACCCAGACAAATCGCGTGTGGAAATTCCCGCGCACGTACCCGGCCAAATCGCGTGTGGAACTTCCCGCGCACCCCTGAAATCCACGTACCCTGCCAAATCGCGTGTGAGACTTCCCGCGCACCCCAGAATACACGCACACGTTATTTTTCAGTCAGCGGGTGTCCATGTTTGTGGGTACCCCTTTGCACGTCATTTGTCCTGGAGGGCCACAGTATAGGACATTCATCATGGCTGTATATAGGTGCTATTTGTTGGCGCACCTTTTGGCGCACATTTATTACAGGCGCAGAGACGCTACCGCCTGCTTTCTTGTGGCGGTCGTGTTTGTGCCTGTGCGCTGGTTTGACCGTGCGCTTTTTTGCCCTATTCGATTCCATGAATACGGGTTGTAGGTGAGCGTGTGGGCGTTCCGCCCACTTGCACCCTGTACTTCCCCCGTGACGCCCACATTTTGGCAAGTTGTTCCCCATTCCGAGTGTTACGCCCCGTGTTCCGCCTACTTTTGTTGTGTGCGCTGCGCTATGTGCGATTTTCGCTGTGGCCTGTGCGATTTTCGCTGTGACCTGGCGCACGCCGTTAGATGGCCTGTGCGCCAACGTGCACCGTGCACTTTTTTAGCGCACATCCGATGGTTTTCTCGCGCACGGCCTTCCATGAATCGATGTGCGCTGCTTTTCGTGCGATTTTCGCACTTGCACTGCGATTTTCGCTATTCCACTGCGAATCGCACGTTTTTGGCCACTTGCGCCGCGCTACTTATTCCATGAATCGGCCTGATAGTGTTTCTCTTTGTTTTCATATCTACATCTGCAGTATTTGCCACATTTATGTTTTTGGAAGTGTAGCACTTCTATATGTAGGTCACTATCTGTGGTTTCTGAAGGGATGTCTTAGGTAATGTATTTTTCAATAAACTATAAAACAGTGGTGTCACAATCGTGGCCAAATTTTGGAGCATATTTATCCACAAATGCATGTGGATGTGTGGTGCGCCACTGGATTGATATTCTTTTCTCCAAAAGAAGTGTTGCACTTCTCTGAACGGAGGGGTAGTTTTATTGCAGATAAAATACAGCATGGCTATGAAGGGATAGTGAAAGTACATTGATACATTTACAAGCTCAAGAGAACAGAGTTCTTCTGGTGTTTTTATGTCTTTTCCCTCTTTCTTTTGGTTTGCAGTGTGTAAGAGGTCGTGCAAGTCTTTCCGTATGTACTCTGCAAAACTTAAAGTAACAAACCATGTGGGTGGGCCTAGGTTCCTTAGCATAAAATGTACATCAGCATGACGTCTGAACCAGTATTCTTTTGTACCACACTTGTTTGCCAAGGGATTTGTGATACTTAACTGCAAAACTTCATCCTTGTCTTTTATTTTTTGAAGCAGTTGGGTAGTGGATATGTTTAAAAGGTTTGAGGCTGTTTTTAATGTGTGTGCAACTCCTTAACATAGAGTTGCTAGTTCACGTTCGAAGAGTATCTGGCAAATGTATTTGATATTTTGCCTGAATCTGTGGTCTTCAGAATACATTTGTAAAGAGCGATATTCTGATGCACTAATTTGTGTAGACCTTTCATCATATCTTTCTCATTTTCCTGTAGGAAACAGTAGAGGAAAAGAACTTGCTTCTACACTTTTTTCCCATATGCTCATTGGGGATCCTTTTGCTTGATACATTTGATATGTTTCTAATGCATCATCAATTTTATCTTTGGAGTGCATTGGGTGAATGGTATACTGGTCTAAAATATCGGCTGCTGCAATAGGACCTACACGTTCAAATTGGCCAGTTTCTGGTGACTCTTGAATAATGTGGTGGTTTCTTTTAAGTTTTCCTCTATGTTTATATCTTTGTAGTATTCAGTGTTTTCTTTTAGCTTGTAGCATTGTCTAACTTTGTTTAGGTCAGCTAGTTGTTGCCACATTTTTTTGTCTTTTGTTGGCACAGCATTAACTAGTACAACCAAAGATTGATCTATTGGCCGTTGTAGTCCTAGAGTTTGAACATGTTCTTTTAGTTCTAATGGTAAATATACTACTTTGCCACACATGCCCTTTAGTAACTCATATCGATGTAATTTGGCTGATTTTGGTTGAAGGTGTATTATATCTTGAAATGGGTGCACTGTTTGTATTATAATACTCTCGTACAAGTTAAGCTGTTGGAGAGCTTTTGGAAGTGGGAATATTTATACGTGATTAGTGATAGCATGTGTTGGCATTTGGTTATTGTCAAGCTTTGTGTTGCAGTACGTGCACACTTTTGAGGGGTTAGTTATTTTGTGTTTACCTTCTGCTGTTAGACATAAAGCTAATAGAAACCATTGGGATTCTTCATTGTCTTCTTTTTTGTAAGCTAGATCTACTATTGTTGTCCTCTTTTTTATAAAACATTCTATAACACACACATATTTGGTCTGGTATTTCAGCAGATGTGTTTTGAAACTTAGCTATTTCTTTATTTTTTTCTTTATTAGGATGTTTATGAGTTTTTCATTTTTGGCAATGTTTTTTGAATTTCCAGAACTCTTTAAGTCACCTTCAGTTTGAAAGTATTTAGGTTGGATGTGTTCTATTTCTTGAAGGAGTTCTTTGGCTGTTCCATGTAGGAGAATGTTATTTAAATTGTGCAATTCTAGAGTAGGACTTTGTGCATAGTATAGTCGATGCAAAAGATTCTTTATAGTAGAATGGTGTGTTGCTAACATTTTTATGTAGTGGAATGTGCTTTTGCACGCAGTTCCTAAAATGCAAGCTAATGAATGTCCTCGCAGACCAGTATGGCTGTGCACTGGACAGGAGTATATGGTTTGTAAAGTTTTCATTTTATTTTTGTCTTTTAGTTTTACATAGTGAATGAGGAATTGCTGTAAAGATTTAAATGATTGTTGGTGTACATTAAACATTGAGCTGCACATCCATTTGTACACTCGATGATTTGTTTACCTGAAAGGAGTATTTGTCTCAAAGTTTGTTGGGGATTTTTTTTCTATAAGGGTTTATTTTGCCATAATGGTTTGTTTCACCATTTCATACCCTTGACCACTATTGTCTATGGCAATTGTTTTTTGTTGTTCTTGTTTATAAGCCTCTTCATTGAAGTATGGTTCTGTGCTGCTTGTGTACATCCATTCACCATTACAGAAGTTTGAAAAGGTCTCTATATTGACACTGCACATGTTTAGAAGTACTTGTTGTAATGTATTGATTACTTTAGTTAGTGGTTTCATTCTGTTTAAAATCAATATAAACAATGTTCTCTTTAGTAGAAAAGCACTGTCAATTAGAGCTTGCAGGATTACTCTCCTGTGATAGTTATTGAGGGAAAATAGTGACTTTTCAGATGTTTTTATAACATTGTGAAGAACTCTACGGTGGAAATTTTTTTGTAACACAATTGTTTTGGATTGCTTTACCATGAACACGTTAACACTGGTAGATAGAAGATTGGGCTTGTTAGTAGGTCTGCTTTTATTTGTAAATGATGTTTGTCTTTATGTTTTTGCAAGAGGGGCCTTACTCCTTTTAGTCTTGGTTGGTTTAGTTTTGTTGAGTGAGGTTACTAGCTATTTTGTTTTAATGATTCCTATAAGTTGTTTTAGAGGTGGATGCCTATGTGGTGTACTTTTAGTCTTATCTGCTCTAGTTTTTCTTTCTTTTCTACAGAGTTGCTTTTTAGTAGGCATTTTTAGTGTCTGTTGGGAAAGGAGAAAGGTTGTATTGGAAAGTTGTGCAATGTATATGCATGTATTTTGCATGGGTGTGTGGGTATGATTGTAGAGAAGAATAGAGTGCTGTTTGATTTTGAGGTGGTATATTAGGTGTGGTTGGAAAGCTTGTGAGAATACGAGTGTACAGAGGTGTGATGGTGTTGAGTGAGGAAGACAGTGGTAGTGTGATGGAATCTGTGCGTTAATTGTGCTATTTTGAAGAAAAGAGTGGGGGCCTCATTACACGGAAGGCGGTAAGGGTTAACTGTCACTGGTGATGGTACCGGTGACCATTAACCCTTACCGCCTGATTACGAGGTCCCTTTGTGGGTTGGTACTTTAACGCCTGCTTTTTAGCAGGCGTTAAAAACCAACCCGCAAAGGGACCAGGGTGCTAATTACGGTACCGCAATTTGCGGTACCGTAATTAGCACCTTCCCCATTCCCATTATGCCCTATCGGGCAAAAATGGGAATGGGGAAGGGCAATGGGGGAAAGGGGAATTACCGCCCCGCCAACCTTGGAATAGGGCGGTAATTCCCCTTTCCTCCAAGGCGGTGCCGGTATTTTACCGGCATGGACCAAGGTGCTAATAGCACCGCCTACCGTGTAATGAAGCCCTGGGTGTTGCAATGGTGGTGAGTAGATGGGAATAGTAGGAGTGTGAATGGTGGAATATAATGGGCTAGACTGAAAGAAATGTCAGTTTAAAAAGAGTAGTCTGGGTTAATATGTATAGTGTACCTGGTTCATTAATGTACTTACTTTGTCGGATGCAAAGGGTAATCATTTTTCGGTTGTTGATTGCAGTGATGTGCTTCTTTCCTGTAATTGTAAAAGACAGTTAGTGGGGATATGTGGTAATGGCAAAGTACTGTTAAGAAGAAAGGTTCATATGGGTAATGGAAGGAGGAGTAGTGGGGAATACGTTAATAAAATTGCTGGACGGTTAAAAATGGTTGCTTTCAGGAACATTTTCATGAAATTTAAGAAATGTGAATGTGCATTTGAAGAAACTGTAACATTTTGTAAAAGAGAAGACAAGTTGATGGAAAACATTTGTTGTACACTTTTAAATGGCAGTTGGTGTGTTTAAGTTTAATGTGTTAGGAGTGTATGCATACTTGCTAACATAATGCATTCTAATCTGTATGTGTTTCTGTAGTCATAGAGTTGTTTGCATTATGGGACTTGTAGTTCCACATTTACCATTGTGAAAATTAGAGTACAAGTCACAGAATGTAGAGAAACAAGTAGGACTGCATAAGCAGCTGAAGCATCGAATGGGTTGTGTGAGGAAGTATACATGTACTGTTAATATATTAAACTGGCACACACTGAGTGCCAATCATAAATGGTGTACAAATCCATTTTTTCTGCTTTTACTTTCTTTCATGAATAAGTGACACAGTGCTGCTGGAAATGCAGATATGCATTTTTTTACTTTATTAAAAAGGCTTCCAAAAATATTTTGAAAAGCACAGCATTTCACATGTTGATTTGATATACATGTCTTGTAGATTCAGTTTTATAATGGGCCATGTCAAACGGAAGTGACAAAATGCAAAGGAAAAAAGAAAGATTTAAGAAGCACCTATACATTGGTGTGGGCGATGTTGGGATGTATGCATGTGCTGCCAATATATTAAACTGTCAAACATTAAGTGCCTTTTCAAAATGGTCGACAAGTCTGTTTTATCTGATTTTCCCTTATTTTATGGAAAAGTGCTGTACATGCACATATGCATTTTTTAACTTTCCTCAAAATGCTTGTAAAAATAAACATTTTGAAATGCAGAGCATTGTAATTGCTGCTTCATGTGACCAGGTAAAAAAAACCTAATATTCTTATTGAGAAGCCTATTACAGGGTAAGTAGCAGGAAACCTCTCTCTCTTTCTCTCTCTCTCGATATATATATATATATATATATATATATATATATATATATATATATATATATATATATATATATATATATATATATGTATGTATATATATATATATATGTATGTATATATATATTTGTTAAAGAGTTCAAGAAAACGTGTTTAAAATAGAAGCGTACCTGTACTATGTTTGGTTAGATGCAGATCTTGTTAAATCTGCAAATGGAAATCTTGGGCAGTTGCACAGTAATATTTTTATGCAGATCTCTTTCATTAACAGGAGATATGTACTCTGAGGGTTAAAGTGTACATCTGAAGTGTTGAAGTGAGATGACAGGGTTAGGTGCAGATGTTTTGGATGTGATTGGTGGATGGATGAGTGATCCTTCAAAAGCAGCCAATGAGGGAGTGTTGAGAACATGGAAGTGGAATGGTTAGAAGGGCTGCCCTCTGTAAGTGGGTGCACAGACACTGCAGTAGTGCCTGGATGACATGTGCCATATCTGAGACTTTTGAGGATGCCTGGCATGGAAAGGGGACTGTGGGGAGTAGCCAATCAGGTTTGCTGGGTGTTGTATATAGGAAGAGCGGATAGTAGGAGTTTTGTTTGCAGGAGTTGTGAGAGCAGTGATGATGGCTATGGCTATGTGTTTGAGAAGGCAGACTGTGTGGATTCTGGGGAACTCTTCAATTCAGTCATCTAAGGTATATGCTGATAATCATGGCATTCTTGGAAATATTGGATTGGCAGAAGTGGACATTTCCAGGCATGCAGTTTGTGGCTCAAACTGGAAAGCTTGCTTTCATTCTGTGAGAGTATGGCTCACCTTCAATATCCAGGTATTGTGATTGTCCATTGTGGAGGGGACTGTTTTGGGTTTGTGACTGCAGTGTCTTTGCAAGTTGCGCTGATGGATTTTTTTAAAAGCCTAATGCAACTGTTTCCTGCTGCTTAGATATTTTTTTTCAGAAATAAATCTGAGATGCACATGGAGATGTCCAACAAACCTTTTCCGTCCTCAATTGAACAATCAAGGAATATTCTCAATAAAGGTGTATCTGCTTTTCTGTATGCTGCCAGAATGTCATCTTTTGAGAATGATAATATCAATTCTCAGGGTGTGAATTTTTTTTTGCCGAAATGACGTTCACTTGACAAATGTCGGAAATGCAATTTTCCTTCAAAATGTTAGGAATGCATTGAAGAGGTTTCTGTAAGGAAAGACAACATAAAAGCAAACAAAAGGAGAACAAATAGGTGTTTGTTAACAAACTCCCCTAAAAAAGGTTATTTTCAGAGCCACCACTAAAGATGAAATAACTTACATTGTGTTTAATTTCCCTCCCCACCCCCTTCAATTGAATAATCTGTCCCCCTTCAATTGAATAATTCCGCAGATGGCATGTGCCACATCCAGGTCGTTTGAGGTTGCCTTGCATGGAAAGGGGACAGCAGAAGCCGCAGACAGTCGATGTGTCAGCGGACATCGGGGGATCTGCCAATCAGGTCTCCTGGATGTGGTGTACAGGAGGAGAGGGTAGCAGAAGTTTTGTTAGTAGGAGTTGTGAGAGGATTGAAAATGGCCATGACAATGTCTTTCAGCAGACAGAGTGTTTGGATTTTGGGGGACTTTTGGAATAGCCGAAAACCTTGGATTTCCTGAATTGGAAGTGTTCTGGTGCAGAGTTAGTGACATGAAGTGGGTGGACTTGCTCCCATTTTGTGCAAACATGGTTGTGCAAACATGGTTGTCATTCATTGTGGAGGGAAAGTGACTGGAATCGTATTGCAGTTTGCAATGAAGGATACATCGGAAAAGTTGAAGGAAAGGTTCCCTAAATCCAAAATACTTTTTTCACGAATTACCCAGAGACAGTTGTGGATGCCTTCCAGTTCATTTAGTCCGCAAATGGGAAAAAGTGAGGCACAACATCAATAAAGCTGTGTGTGCAACTGTCCCACTCTCAAAATGTTTTAGATGTCTGCAGGCTACCTCGCTGACCACAGACTAAGCAGACTCACTTCTGTTTTTTAACTGTGACCAGTCCTGTGCTTGCGATGTATCGGCATAGCATTAGACTTTTTAAAAAATTCAACAGCGCAACTTGCAAAGACACTGTAGTCACAAACCCCAAAACAGCTTTTCCTCACTGAGGAGGCCCAACAAGATTGAAACATGTGTCTCGAGTTACTCTTGTTCAGAGGAGAATTGTCTAGCATTTCAGTGCTGGACTGCCCTTGTGGGTGGGACAAAGACTGATATGTAAATGGATATTTCCCCTTAATGAAGGGTGCAGTGAGCTAAAAGGTAGTTGTAAACCTTCCTGAGTGGAAGAAATTGCATGGCACAGGGTATTTGACCCATGTTCATTCTCAGTAGGGGGAGCCCCACACTCCTTTTCAGGTTTGCATATGCTTCAAGACTTGGCTATCTTCTTCCAAGCCTCATCTGATATAAATATTTAATCTATCAGTGTTGAGCCCCTTGGTGCAATGAATGTATCAGTAGATGGGTGGTTACTGGGGAAGCAGCCATTACAAGCTTGTAGCTCTAGTTCGTATAAAGTCCTAATTGTATCAATTGCTAAATTGGGAGTTTTAATGGGGTGAGAGGTTATTAAGGGCAGGATGTTCCAAACCTCATCCTGATCTTCCTACATCCCATCTAGGTTTGCGAGGGGTTCCAATTGCATATTAAAATCCACTGCAACAATAGCAACCTTATTGAACATGTTAGAGGCTTCCAATGCTAGCACTACTTCTTGTATTTCTCTAATGACAGCAACTGAGTTTGGGCTGTTCTGAATGTTGAACAATAAAATACATTGTTCATCTGGTGTCATTACTACAGCATTTTGTAAATCTGTAATACTTGTTTCACAGGGTTCCACCCTACAATTCAAGTCTGGGTCAACCAGGATGAGTAACCCGCAACTTGGGCGGCTTCTATGACCTTTTTAGGCAGGAATCTGTAAAATCTGGTACCCTTCCACTTATACTGCTTCAATTGTCCAGGTCCTCTGAAATAATACAAGCTGGAACCATCTAATATGGCCAATCCAGCAAGGCATAGTCACGTTTTTCCAAAGACCTGCAATTTCCCAGGAGAGCATATTCAGAGAGGGGTTAGCATCATTCGTAACACTGCCAATTGGAAGTCAATCCATGCCTTCAAGTCCTTCATCGCCCGGAGCCAGGCTGGGTATTTTTATTGCGGGACATACAGAAGTTATTATTGTTTTTCCAGGGTTCCCTCCTGGGGTTCTCTTTAGGCCTGCACAATCAACCATAGTGATCCCTTTCTGTTGAAGACCTGGTAAATACGCCCTCAGACATATTGTAGATCCCTTAGGTTGATATATTCTGTAATCTATAGACAACATCCCTTCTGTCAATCAGTAATTGGAAAAGAAAATTTGGATGCAGTCAGACAGACCATCCAAACCCATCCTTCTTACACACCTAACTATGCCTAAGTATGTCTTCCTGAAAAATAGAGGTGCACCCTTTCACATTCTTGATCCAGTGAATACATTTGTTTTTTAGGGATGCTTGGCGTTCAAACAAATCTGATACCTACCCAGGGACATTGCGCATGACCACAAACGTCTGCCCCATCCTGGTTCTACCCTGCCTATGTGGTCTAGCAGCCTTCTGGCCAGTATTCTCCTCCCAGTCCCCTCAGTAGTCCGCATCCCACCCATTTGACCACACGAGAATCACTGACTTCAATAATGGGCATTAGACAGTTTGTGGCTGACTGTTATGTTTTCAAAAGTGGGTGGATCTCGACGATCCTGCCTATATATCCAGCTTGCACGCTTTAAGCTAATGGTAGTATGATCGTGCATTGCAGCCTGGGGTGGCTGGTGTCTTGATGTTGGCACCTGAGTGGCATCCATTCCCCCTTCATTACTTGTTGTTGTCACAGGTACCTTATACCCAGGTCCTACCCCACCTCCTAATTATTTACCCAATTACTTTATGCTGCCATCCAGGGATCTAATCTGCATCATATGTCCCTGGATAACGCCAATTAACTGCCTCATATTAAGTTACTTATGGACTCCTTCCTTGTACTCTGATCACTCAACCCAACATTACTCATTCTGGGACTCATAGGGTGGTGGCAGGCCTGGCTCAGATCTTGAGGATCCCCACCCTGATAATTCTTCACACTTTGTTCAGAGTCTTAAGCGTCTTTACATGCTGTGGTTTATTTTTCTTGCAAGTAGGACAGAGGGGACCTTTTCTGCTCACTGTCTGCTTTCCCTTTGGTTAACCTCGTTGTGCCATAACAATTCCCTGTTGGGGACCCCTGGGGCTCAAGGCAGAGAACCTATTAGTATGTGGGCCACTAGTGTCAATTGTGATAGTCTCTGCTATCAATGAATCCTGTACTTTATTAATAGGGTCATTATTTACTCGTACGATGTCACAAACAATGGTGTTATTTGTACTTGGAGAGGCGGTATTTTCATTCATTTATTTCACATTTGTTCAAACCAATGGACCCAGCCGCAGTAGAAGGTACCATGAAGTTCCTTCCCACCTCCTGCCCATTACTTTTGTCAATTTCAAAAAACCTTTAATGGATCCTCAACTTCTTCATTAAACTACTTCCAACAGGCATGTTTATAGTCAAAAGTCTATTCATATGGGGTTTTTAAGCAACCAGTGCACATACAGTAATTTCATCCTCAGCCCCTTCTGCTGCACAATCGGAGGCTGGGTTCAAGTCGTGGTGAGTTGTGTCAGTTGTGGCAGCTTTATCTATGGTTCTCACCCCTCTACTCCCGCTAGAGGCCAAGCAATCCATATCCTGAATTAGATCCTTAATTTCAGTTATCAAAAGATTGACATCCTTAATTGGGTCACACATTTTTTTAATCTTTTTTTGTCAATCCTCAGGTGAAATAGAGGACACAGATTTCCCTTTAGTCATGATGCAATGTGCAAAGTGCAAGAAAAAGTGCACGGTTCAAGGTGCAAAGTGCACATGCCAATTAGTATCATATGTATATATACATATTACAACTCTAGTGTTATGAATAATACAATGGATCAAAATATCAAGATGTTAATTATAAAGTGCCACAATTACAATAAAATGCCACTTAGGTGCATTACCAGTCATAAAACGAATTGTAAACAGTGTGCCAAGTGGTAAGAAACTAAGATCAATTGATCAGTTACAAGACTTTAAGCCACACAGGTGCATTACTAATTGACTAACAAACATCCAAAGTCAGTAATACAAACAAAACTGCCTTAAGTAGGTATGAAACAGGGGTTACAAGGCATGCCCGGCTGGCTTAGGAGGCAGCCAGAATTCCCTCCCACCACCACCCCACACATGTAAACCTCCTCCGTTTTTTCCCTGATTCACGGTTCTTGTGTCAGGTTTTATATATCAGTGTCAATGACAAGGACAGGGCAGGTAGTCAGTATCAATGTCAAAAGCGTCAATTCAATCATATTTCAATCCTTACGGTAGAGGTGTTATGTGAGACCCTCCCAATGTGTATTGCCCTTTTAAGATGGGTCATGACCCAAGCTAATAAAGGGAGCTCCTGCATGCATGTGCCTCAGAACGGCTGGAGACTCCAACAATGGAACTGCTGACTGTGTCTCTCATTTCAGGCCTGCAGGCCCATATGTGATCATGATCCTGCAGCCCTGGTTTGCAGGCCCATACCATGTGATCAAGGTCCTGCAGGCTCTGCTGGTCTGGGCCCCCAGATGAGCCTGGTGCCCTGGCCCTGCCCAGGCCACCACACATCCCGGATGCTCCTGGCACCCATGGTGTCCCCGGCACAAAGGCTGTATCCCCATGACCTAGCAGGGTTCCGACCTGCAACAACAGCAAGTCACGGTGATCCTGGCAATCCACCAAGGTGCTGGGGGCCCCCCCAGTACTGGTGAGGGTGGGCGAGGGACCACCGCTGGCCCCACAACAATGGCAACAAGGTGGAAAGACCCCCACGGTGTGGTCAGTCGCCTGCGGAGGTGAGCGGCATCCACCGCCACAAATGGAGGAGAGGACACCCCGGTACCACACTGACATCATCACCCCAGGTGCTTGAGTGGCAGGGGTGGATGTGAACCTGCAGCCCCATCCAAGTAAGTGGAACTCCCACTTGGGGGGGGAGCCATATGCCTGTGACCATGCTTGCAGTAATGTGCCTGCAGCAGCCCCGGTCAGAGTTGGCCCCTCCTCGCTCCTGCGATGGGGAGTGCTCTGGCCTAAGCATACCTGGGACGCATGAGCGCTGAAGAATGGAGTGATCCATGCTCCTGTCATCGGAGCTCATTTGAAAAATGGAAAAGGGACGGAAAGTGCCTGTCCCGGCGCCCCCACAAGTGGCAGTGCACGTCTGAATGTTGTCACCCCGCTGATGATCCCGGGGCGGCGAAAGGGAAAACGTTCTGTGTCGGAATAAGGAGGAGCTGACAGCGTGGTGTGGCGGCCAACCAGTGTGCCGCGCTGGCATGCCCATAGTGATCTTGGACCCACCAGTGTTGAAATGTAAAGTGCTTCAGACTGGAGGGAAAAGGAAGAAGAAAGGTCAATGCCTGCGCCGTGTCTTTGCACGACATGACAGTGTTGCGGCATACCTGGGCCACTGAGCATTGATCAGTGAGCGTGCCTGTCACTTGAGCTCGGACGGAAGGGGAGCATACAGTGCTCCGTGGCGGAGTTAACAAAGAAAATCCTGGGTCTCCCGGTGGAGAAACCTACTGTGCACTAAAACAGAGCAAGCGGACCTGAAAATGCTCTGGTGTCGTAGTGTGGAAAGTAGAGGCCCCAACGCTAAGAAGAGATCCAGGGCCTCTAGCAGTGCAAGTTAAAGTGCTTCCTGTGACTGTTCTCTGTAGCATGCCTCAATACATCCTGGATGCATGCCGCTCTAAACAAGCTTTCTTTTCTGGTCTACTGCTTTGCTAGGAAGGACTTCAGGTTGCCTAAAAGAATAATCTGGTGCCAGACATGCCACCAAAGCACCAATCCTCACCCCTGTGCTTTTAGACCGCAATTTGGTGAGCGTTTCAAATCAGCTGCCCACCCACTTGTTGCATGAACAACATGGACTGGAAACATCTATGCACTTCATGCGTCAGAGAAGGAAATTGTGTGTACGCCCGCCTGACCGCACATACAGTGTGGGCACACAGCAGCTGAAGCCACACCTGCCAAGGCTGGAAAAGAAAAGCAGGAAAGGAAAACACCAGGGATGAGTGCCTCTCTGCAGGTAATGCAATTCTGCATTGAACACGAAAGGAGGAGCCACATCTTCCTCTGCCTTTTGCAACAAGGGCACATGTCCGTGGCAGTTGAAGGTCCTGAGGGCTGCACCACTAATCATGCCCTTGTGTGCGTCCTAAGGAGATTCCATGCACTCACACTGATGGCCCGTTTTCAACTGTCAGCCTGAACATGCGTCCTGCATTTGTGAGATAGCGATCACAGGAGAGTCCTGTGCACCAGTAAGGAGATGAAATTAACACTGACCTTAGTTCTGGGCAGAACATCAACGACAAAGCTGGGTGTGAGGCCAGACATGTGATGACCATTCACCTGCAGCATGACGAGTGACAGGAAATCAAAGCAATGCTTTTTTTTTGTTCATCTTCCCCGCTCCTTCCTGGAGGAGAGAGCCCGTGGCACAGCCTATACTGCAGCCACACCATTAGGAAGCAACTCCGGCCTACGGGAGAAGAGTGGCTGGTGGTACTCCAGCAAGGAGAGCCAGTAGACGCATAAGGCAGAAAGATGTGAGGGTTGCAGCTCCATAGGAGTGCTTGTGCGCCCTCCGATGCCGGCTGTGTCCTGCCAGTGGCTCCTGCCTGAGGGAGTGTGGCCCAGACACCCTGCCACCAGTGTCTCGCTGCCCCACACCCGCTGCAAGGATGTGACTCCTGCTAGCTGCGCGCACAGCCTTTCCAAAGGTGGCATACCATCATGCTGCAACTGACCTTAGCGCGACCCTAAATGCAGAGGGTGCTTGTGCAGGCGAGAAGGTGGGTGAGTAACATACTGCCACCCCATGCCCTGTCCACATCCAGAGGCACTCTCGCCCGAGAGGAGGTCTGAATGAGGCACAGCCTAGACGCCCCGTTACTAGTGTCTCGCTTCCCACCCCAACGTCAAGGGACCAAGCCGATATGGCCCCCAGTCCCCGAGGTGCAGCTTTGCCAGCTGCTGAACTGTGCTAGTAACTATCCTGAACTGATGCTGGTACACATCTTAACTGGATTCCTGCAGCCCTGCAAATGCTTAAAGAGGACTCAATAAACATGTATTTTGATGTCATTGCCATGCTTAAAGTGGTCTCAGTAACGATATCTATGTGAAGCTGTGCTCCTGCAGATTGTCGGCCTGCTCTAGGTAGTGCCAGTAGCAGACAAGGGTGTCATTCAGTGGTTGGAGTTCCACTCACCGCAGATTAATAAAGGGTCTCTTACAAATGCGGTAGAACTGCCAACATATTACCAGCAGTTCAACAACCCTGATTGTTACCCACTGCAAATGTATATAGTATTCTGTATATGTTATATGTCTGCAACTACCTGAGTCCATATGTACGTATCATTGGTTTACCCTACAATTCCCAAGTGGTCCAAGAATTGTTGTTTTGTAACGGGGGAATCAGTTTATACTCAGTGACATTTGTTTTGTTCATTATAAAAAAGGAGGAGTGGTATGTGGGACGCTCCCAATGTGTACTGCCCTTTTAAGATGGGCCATGACGGCGTCATGACCCGAGCTAATAAAGGGATCTGCTGCATGCACGTGCCTCAGAGCGGCTGCAGACTCCATCAGTGGAACTGCTGACTCTGGTTCTCATTGCGGGCCTGCAAGCAAATACTGCGTGATCACTGTCCTGCGGCCCAGGCCTGCACGACCATACCAGGTGATGACAGTCCTGCCGGCTCTGCTGCTCAGGACCCCACAGATCAGCCTAGTGCCCTTAGTCCACCCAGGCCATCCCACATCCCGGATGCTCCCGGCATCCATGGTGCCCCTGGCACCCAGGCCGTGTACCCATGGCCTAACAGGGTCCAGCCCTGTGACCACTGCCGGTCCCACACCAAGAGGCTTTTCGGGCTGACAGGCCTCATAATTCCCTGTGGTTTCTCCACATTTGCCATGCTACAATTGAGTGGATGAGCACCGGCTCAGCTCATTCAGGGGGGAGAAGAATCTTCCGAGGACATGGCACAATTGCTGCGTTCAATAGTTTGGAAATGGAAAGAGAGTCCCATTAGGTACACGCTGGGCTGCGGACACCCAGCGGGCTTCAGACACACTTTGTGCCCTTGTCTCCTGTGGGCTCTGCCCTTGCAGAGGAGTGCACTAGTTTTAATGTGCAGGTGGGCTGCTGGACGGTCTCATGGTGGCAATGATGGAGAGGCTCATTGATCGTGGACACAGAGCATCTTGCATGGGAGATGGGTACCCATCAGAATGTGTTTACTATGAGTTTGTAGGAGGGAGCTGGGAGAAGGACCTGCACAGTTACTATAAACTATTCTTAAAAAATGTTAATCTCATTTTATGGTGGTCTTTTTTTTTAATATTCAGTGAGAACCTGTTATCTTTGCACTCGAAATACAAAAGTAATGACTTCCAGATGACAATTCCGATTTCATGCTTTCAATATTACTAAGTCTCATAAGAGAATAATCTACTTATATCACGTCTTCATGTGCTTTAAAGACACGTTCTGCTTTCAAGCAACAGTGACATAAAGTGTCTTTCCCTGACGCCTTTACACATTACTTTGGAAGCAGTGTGACCTTTGCTGCCTGTTCCCATTTTCTGAATGTGTCTGAAATAGAGAACGTCAATTTAATTCATTTCAACTAGCTTCTGCAGAACCTCTAACTGCCCTAAATGCACCGACATGTCTGCCTTTTCCCAAATGTACACCGCAGCTATGCCAGCAGGGTTATCATGCCCTTTGTGTCAATGCTCAGTCATTGGCTTCTGCTGGTTTAAATCATCAGGGAAGTGAAGAGCTGGCGACCTGCTGGCGATTTGTTGGAATCAAAGACACACTTTTGGAGACTTTAGGCTTGGGGGAAACTCTCCCTGCCATCTCGCATCATATCACACTGTGCGCCTTTTATTGTTGAGTGCAACCTTTTTTTCCTGGCTTTCTGGAATGTTCTGTCCGAGGTCTGTACCTTTGAAACTGCTTTAGGTATGCTTTTTCAAGTAATTGGACTTTACATTATTTGAAGATCTACCAAAACAGACTGCTATTTTGAAGCAATCAGTATTCTTATCTGTTATATTTTTTTTTATCAAACTATAAAAGAAGGAGGATCATACCACTCCAAGACCCATAGTAGTAGCAATAGTAGTAGTAGTAGTAGTAGTAGCGCGTCATGTATATAGCCCCTTTATCCCATCAGTATGGCCTCAACGTGATTGTGTAGTGAACACCAGAAATATTAGAATGTGTGTGTTGTGTGCACTAGGCAAAGATAGGGAGTAAGATGGGCTGCCTGTGCCCCTGTAAGCTACCCATGATGGTCAGGCATGTTGATGGGTGCTCAGAGGGGGTCAGGAGAGTGCATGAGTGCAAGAGAATCATTATTTGTGCAGCCAGACCACATTTTTGTCGTAGGTTCTAGCTGCATTCTGATGGCAGAAATGTGTTTTAGTCTGATGAATGGGTGTGAGTGCGGGTGGGTGACCGTGCGGGTGGGTGGCAATGCCTGCGGCTGTAGTCCACCAAAGTGTTGTGTGGCTACGTACTCCAATGCTCCGATGGAGCTAACCTTCACAATTCCTCTACGTCCAGTACATGGGCTACCCTCAAACATTCTTCTAAGTGATATACATGAGCTACCCTCAAAATTGCTTCTAAGTGCAATACATCGGCTAACCATCACGATTCGTCAAATACATTAATCTATGTGCAGTACAATGGCTAACCTTAACAATTCCTCCAAGTGCTGTACATTGGCTAACCATCACAATTCTTCTAACGGCAATGCATTGGCTAACCTTCACAATTCTTTTAGTGCAATGCAATGGTAAACCTTCATGATTTTTCTAATTCCGCTGCTTTGGCTAACCTTCACAATTATTTTGGTGAACTACGTTGGCTAATGAACTTTAAAGCATAGTCACTCTTTCTCTTAACCTACATAACACAACTCACGGACTACTATGTACAAATATTGTTGCGAAAATAAACATTTAGAGATGTCTACTTATGTAGCATATGTGATTTAATAATCATTGTGCTCCACTACGATATTTGTTCAGAAATATAATGGCTACTATTTCGAAAACGAGGAGCTCTGCGTCCTCACTGTGGTGCCCGTGTTTTATTTGCTTCTTGGTATAGGCGTCTGAGGGGGCGGGGGGCAGGTTAATGACTCAATTACAACATGATGGCTAGATGATCAAATCTTTTTCACAATTATCCCCTTCCAGCCTGCCCCCTGCATACATACTGTGTGCTCATTAGCTGTCAGTTCCATCCAAATGTTATGAGCAAATAACACTTTCCAAAGTGTGATCATTTACTTTTATACTCAGACAAAATGAAAGACGTACTTCTACAAATAACAGGGTGGTAGCAGGTGAAGGTGTCTGAGGGGTTACAGTGGCAGAATCTGGGGTACCCAATGAGGCCTGCAGTCAACATAGCAGGAGGTGAAGGAATCACTCAGGTAAACTGCCATGCATAGAAGTCCATGCAGAAAGTTGTTCAACTACAGGTGGACATGGGACGACGCAGACAAAAGTACTAGTCTCGGAAGAATGGGGGTTACAGAAGAATTTTCACAATGACATACCACCTAAAAATGCATCCAAAACCATAATAGTGAGATCTTTGCATGGTTTCTATTGTAGTACAAAGAGTCAGCAACGCTAAGAAGAACTCACTTTGTAGTAGGCAAGGACTTGAATCTTGGTTGGAACTGCTGAATAAAAGATTCAAATCAACTCAAGCAATTGTAGCCTCCATCGGTAAATGTCTTGCTTCGGCTGGAATTTGGTTAAACATTTTTTTTAAATCTGCTTGGATTTTAAGAAAGGATGGGGCAGATTCTCAGAATGATTTTGGCATAAGTGATGAGATGTTCTTACAAATCTCATCAATTGTGCCAAAAACGACCTGTGCCCAATTATCATAGTGTGTATGAATGTTCGCATATGAGTCCCCTTTTCCCATGGTTTGAGCATTTGCTCCAATGAGGGAGTGTTCCCGGGCATTTCAAATGCACCCCGAATTCACACATGGAATTCTTTTTAATATCAAGTCCCAATCCACTGCACCTGTTTAGTGCAACTGAGCGAATTGTAGGATATTGTTTCAGTATCCTAGAATTAGCTATTAACAAAACGCTGTATGCAAGCCGAGATCAAATACCTGGGCCTTGCCAAATCCCCATTGTTTGTTCAGAAAGGCTTGAATCTTTTTCGAGACAGTTCACCCATCCCTACTTTGTAATTAATAAACAAGTCCCTCCTTAACAATCCATAGCAAAATGACGCAATGAGTGTAAAGGCATGTTACAGTCAACAGGAGTGAGGGTGGGAGAGAGAATTGTATTAGCTGTTATCAACCAGAGGCAGGTTATAATTACAAGGCTAAGTTGAGGCCACAAAACAATGTTCAGGGATGATATGTCTTTCAGAACGCCCCCTGGTTTTGTAACATCATTATAATATATCAATAAATGACATCAATATTTAAACAACAAAACCAATTTTAGAACGTGATTGGACCCATGCAGTGAGCATTCTCAAGATGTAATGTTGGCTATGGGAGACCTAATTCGTGAGGAACGTTGGGATGGAAGTAACAGAGGCCTTGTAACAGTTGTTAAGGCCCTCTTAAACACCATTGTTCACTATGGTCTGTCAACATTCCAATGCTAGGTCTATGAACGGACGAATGGTGTTGCATTTAAATAATACCTCAAATGATGGCTGGTGGCCTTTCGCAAACTTGACATGTACCTGTATGTGTCAGATCTGTGTGCAGGAAGTGGAGTTCTTGGTAATATGAGTTACTGTGCCCTGCTGTAGTTTATGGGATGCAATTAATATTTAACACTGTGGACAAACAACAATTCACTGGGGAATCTTTAAAAAAAAACTCATGGGGGCGTGGGGGGTTGAATTGCTTATGCAGTTCATTGCTCCAAGGCAGTTGTGACATGTAGAGAAACCAAGGCCATCGACGTATTCAAAAAATAGGATGGGCCTCATTCCGAGTATGGCGGTAAGGGATAGCGGCCACCGCTAACGAGAGCGGTGGCGGTAATCCCTTACCGCCATACTCCGAGTTCCCTTAGCGCCATGGTGCTATTAACACCTGCTTTTAGCAGGCGTTAAATACCATGGCGCTAAGGGACCTTGATGTTAATTACGCCACCGTAATTTACGGTGGCGTAATTGACGCCTTCCCCACTCCCATTATGCCCTATGGGGCAAGAATGGGAATGGGGAAGGGTAAATGGGGATTGGGGAATTACCGCCCCGCCAACCTTGGAATGGGGCGGTAATTCCGCCAACCACCAAGGCGCTGCCGGTCCGGGTACGGCGTCAACCAAGGCGTTAATAGCGCCATTGGTTAGCGCCGTACTCGGAATGAGGCCCAGATGTGTTGTAAATAACAAACTTCTTCGATGGAATAATGTTGATTTCATCCTATAAAAAAGGTTAGCACATACATTCATCTAAATGTTGGAATGAAATATAACCACAGCAGGATTTCTTGAAAGATTTGTAAGTACTCTAATTCTCTGTTAGGCGGTGACTCCATCTGGGAAGAAACTCTATCTTCCATTTCAACAACCACCATTACTTGCATTATTTGTGTGGGTGTATATTTCGCACCTTTTGAGGAGGACTCTACGGACACAGTGGGAGACAGGCTTATGTTTCATTTAGGTTTCATACTGAGGTGGAAGCAGCAACCACATAGGTTTAGTTCTTGTATAAAGACATTCACATACAGCTAATTTTCAATAAGCCTATCTGTCAAATATATTGGCAGTCAACTTCTGTGCACAAATTTGAGCTTTCGGGGAATCCCATACAGGCCTCCAGGAAGCAGATCAAGAGAGAATAATGGGTTTAGGACTTCTTGGTGTATCATCCTTAGACAATCTGTATGTGAGAGGGATCTGGCTAAACATGTATTGTTTTTTTGTAAAGGAATCATCAGTTGTAACCAAACTTCTGCAACATCCCGAAAAGCATTCCTGTGTCACTGCTGCTATATTTCCTTTGTAAAAAAAAAACCACGTTGATGACTGGTTCTCACATTTTTGGACTGGAGAAAATCAGAGATGCCGATAGGCATTTCTGATTTGCATCTGCTACCTTATTCCTGAACCACAAAGACTGAGCAACTCTGAAGATGTGTGGAGAAAGTCTAAAATACTCACTGCAACCTTGATTCACACAAGTTCGTTGAAGGGCAGATAGGAGTTGCTCCAACCATATCAAGATTTGTCCAGTTTGAGGCTTTGCGAATTCAGGTAAAATGCGTTAGGTGCAGAATCTGATTTCACTTTCAAATCCTTGTGTATGAGTCTCACCTTTTCTTTCAAGTATTGAAGATAGACCTGCAGGCTCCGGAAGTGAGATATTATGAATATTCCTAGCAGGCCAGATTTTCTAACAAATGGAGAACCAAGTCAGAATTCTGAGTCAAAGGACTTGTGGTTCACCTACATTGATAAACCATGTTCACACTCATGCACATTCACTTCTTTAGAACAACACACATAACCCACCCAATCAATTATGAAAAATTGACGGTGTAGCATGACTAGTGAAGAAAGGAGAACACTTTCAGTATATCTCACTCAATGATATGAGTCCCCTAAACTTCTCCCTTTCTGCAATGGCCTTGAATAGTTGTGATAGAGGGCTTTAAAAGCTTCACAGGGGGTCTACCACATCATCTTCATTCTAGGATGTTGTGCACATTATCAGTCTATTTAGTATTATTTTCGAATCCTGAGGCTGGATAGCAGGATAGTGTTGAGAATAGTGATTATTCCCTGTGCATAGTGAAAGGATAGCTGCCTTGCTACTAAAATACTTGGTGGCACACACTGCTTAAACAGCAAAGTCGTGCATCGTGCGCTGTGTAGAACGGTATGCCAAAATGTTCAGGTGAAGAAATGTATCCATGGGAATATTGCTACTTATGCTTATACCAAATATACACTGTGCTACTCCTACTATTAAGAACAGACTCCAAAACCTATGGATACCCCAGTTCCCTGCACACTTTCGTACTGAAAAGAGCCAGTCAGAACTAAATGAGTTTAATTAATGATTGGGAGAAAAGTTAATGAGTAAATAACAACTTAAATAATACAATACATGTTGTGTGGACAACTCAAATCCTTAATACGTTCTTAATGGTTTAATGTATCTCAGATTCAACGCGTTTCAGGAGATATTCCCTTCATCAGGAGCAACATTTACATCTGCCAGTAGAGAGACAAAAAATAAACAAATCTATATATTACTAGCCAATAGGGGAGTCAGTGATAATGTCCACACGTTTCCACCTATGACAATTTTGAAAAATATTTTACATATTTCTTCTACATTAGTTATCAATAACAGTTCCTCGAATTAGTGACTAAAAACAATGTTGAAAAATGTCAAAAATGAATGGGAAAATGTCAAAGAACACACACAAAAAAATCAAAACAATGAAGTATGACAAATGTATCCAGTATTTGTCAGGCAGTTTACATTTTTCAAAACTGAAAGCAATGTGTAGGCCTAATGGCAATCATAGAAATTAATCCAAGTAGCAAATGGTAGAAAAGTACCAATATGTGAGACTAGCCCTTCTAGGACCCAATCTGTACTGTGGGGAAACATCTGGAATTGAAAATTGCAGGTACTGTAAACTGCTATATTTAAACCACTGTTTCTTGTTTGTGTGATGCAAGGCTTTAGGCTTTACTGTGCATGTGTTTGCAATAATATCCATATGTGGGCAATCATTTCATCTGGGATTACATCAAATTGAAAACGAAGTCTAGAGATAGTGGGAGCATGGCTGAATTTACCGAGGGATTCCAGACAATGTCACTTGAGTGACCAAGTTCAATGAGAGTCCATCAACCACCTTCTGACCGCCTGTCATGCTCTTCTCGAATTACGATTGCTAGCACTAAAATCAGTTGGAATAGAGGGGTAATTATCGGTAGCGGCTCTGTGTTTGATATATATGAATGTAATTATGAGGGATGCATTATTTTTCTTACTACTTTATGGAGAAAGATTGAGGCTATTGTGCACATCTTGACATGAGATCATTGTAAAGCTGCTACATGTTATCTTTTTTCTTTTTCTCTGTTGATTTTGAAATGATATAAAATGTGGAAACCATGTTTTTATTTTTAAGCTGAATTTTGAAAGGTTCTTTGATTCTGTTCCATAATTTGGATTGCATAGGAGGCGTATTAAAAGTTGACTCTGTTGACTGTATAACAAGATACATGTCTAAATAAATAAATGCACTGCTACATTTGCATTTAGGACCCAATCACCAATGATTTGAAAACAGACGTGTACCCTGCCTCTCCCTAGCGTTTTATCATCACACAGATACACCAAGTGAATATCTGAGGAAATAATCACACACAGGTCAGCTATTAATCTGAGGAGGGTTAGCATCCTCAAACAATTCACGGAGACATTTTTATCTCGAATGGACTCAAACAACAATCCATGGCAACGGCCAACCCTCCGAGATTGCCAGATCATCGTCGTCTGCTTTTATTTCCAAGGGCTTTTCCCTCTTACTCCCTCCCAAAGTGACAACAAAGCCAATACTTTCCAGACCCATAGTATAGGACTGTGTAGCAATATCCTTACAGTCCTCAAATACTGTCTTTGTTGGTCCTAGCACCATGTACACACACTCCACTTCACTACCAATTCTGTTAATGTCAGTCTCTACACTTTTTGTAAGAGCTTGGGCCTCATTACACGGATGGCGGTGAACCATGGCGCTATTAGCGCCATGGTTCATGCCGGTAAAATACCGGCACCGCCTTGGTGGAAAGGGGAATTACCGCCCTATTCCAAGGTTGGTGGGGCGGTAATTCCCCCTTCCACCATTGCCCTTGCCCATTCCCATTTTTTCCCCATAGGGCTCTATGGGAATGAGGAAGGCGCTAATTACGGTACCGCAAATTGCGGTACCGTAATTAGCTCCCTGGTCCCTTTGCGGGTTGGTTTTTAACGCCTGCAAAAAGCAGGCGTTAAATTCCCCAACCCGCAAAGGGACCTCGTAGTAAGGTGGTAAGGATTTACTGGTACCGGTAAAATACTGGTACCGGTAAAGTCTTACCGCCATCCGTGTGATGAGGCCCCTTGTCTAAGATCTCTCTACCACTTTCCTTAGTTAAATTAGTGTCTGAGGTGGTCCTGTCTCCCTGCTCAGAAATCTGAAGTCCTCTGTTAGATAGGCCCTTATCTCTGTATTTATATGAACCGACTTCACCCTCTCACTTACAGTACGCACCATTTCGTATTGCTTGATCAACTGATCTTGCAGAGCTTCCGAGTCCTCGGTCATTCAGAGCTGATATTTCTAAAGAACTGGGTGATCTTTTTGTTCTTTTTAGCCTGATTCTTTTCTCCACCTATGCAGAACTGCTTTATTGCTATGAGTCCCTCCTACCTCCAAGCCCTGTGCAAAAGTATGGCTGGGCGAGTCAGGAGATTGTGCAAAAATGTCCTACAACTGACTAAGTTCAGAGAGTTTAGGGCACTACCATTGTACAGTAACTCTTGGAATGGTAGAGAGGGACTGATACCATCCGGTGGTTGATCACTGTAATTGCGCGGTACAGACAAATCACCCTCCTCCTCGTGAAACAGTAAATTCGGCGAGACACTCCGCCACTGTGAGAACGGACCATGCTCTTTGTAGCCCACTTTCCTCAATTAACTTAGTATTAGGTGGGGGAATATTTCGATTACCCCCCAACACCGTGGGATGAGCATCATCCAGTTGCAATATATGCTCTCTTCCTCTGGAGCCGGAGAGTAGCATTACAAACTCCTGACTATTCTGCGTGGGCAGATCCTGCACAGCGTTTACAGTCTCACTGTACAGTTTTTGAGGGGCAATAGCAAAGAACAGTGTGATTTTCCTAATTGCTGGCAGCATTACCCCTTCTCTGCACGAAATAGTAGAAGATACTTCCTTATCCAAGGATGTTGCATCCAAACTCCTCAGGTTGTAGCATTTGGCATGCCTCCTAATTTTATAGAAACAAGTCCAATAAATACGATTTAATCTGGTATCTCTGGCAGGACTTAAAATCGTCTAATGCTCAAAGTATGAGAGTGACTCGTTGGGCAGAGCGGCTCAGGGCTTTTTCACCACTCCACCACCACCAACAGCAACTACAGAACTCTCATTCGGCACTCCACTTCTCGGTGCTCTGTGTCGGTTCACTGTCTATGAAGTGGGAAAGGTGGCCACGTCAGATGGCACACGAGGGGAGTCCAAGCAGAGTGTCGGCAACAACGGCCTGCCTGGTCACGCATGGCAATATGTGGTGGTGCGTAAAGTCAACTTGTAAACTCAGGAACATCATTTCACCAAAATGCCAGGGGTACCTGAAGAGACATCACATGACCATGACCTCTGATGACATCACAGGAAGTGATGTCATTTGACCCCACTCCAAAGTGAAAACACAGGAAGCAATGGAACACGACCATTCACCCCTTGACAAAACAGGAAGTGGCATCGCATAACAATGATCCTTGGTACACTACGAAAAATATGGTTACCATATCGCTAAAATGTGATATACATTTCATACAGGAATGCATCACCATATGTATGGTTAATATCAGTGTGTATAAGCCCATATTACCAAATTACTGTAATTACAAGCAGACGTCCAAGGACAAATGATAATGATGTGGTACTATATAGCACTTACGCTTAAGCGCTTTATACCAAACAAATATACATTCAATATCACCCAACCTGTGTTGGTACTCATTTAGCGACCTCATAAGAATGAAAGGCTGGATTGAGGTGTTTATGAACAGACTGAATCAGTGACTCATCCCCTGAAGTGTGTCTAAAACAAACCCTTAATGAGGCTAGCAGTTATTGTATAGAATTCCAGAAAGACACATTGCCTCATTAAGAGTATCGAGGCAGCCATGGAGCTATGACTACCACCATACCGGGCTCCATTACCGGGTTCCTGCAATGGGGACTTACTGGGTTAGTCCGACCCGGTAAGTCCTCCTTGCAGGAACCCATCCCCATTCCCATTTGAACCCCTATAGGGCTCAATGGGAATGGGGAGGGAGGTAACAACAAGCACATTACGAGTGTCCCTTGCTGCCTCCCTCTTCCCTTCGCGGGACCCAGAAAATGGTCTGGTTTTACCAGACGTCTGATCCGGTCCCGCGATGGCAAGCTCGTAATCGGCTCTCACGTAATGAAGGGGGCCGGGCACGTACCTGCCCCCTTCATTACGGGAGTGCCAGCCTTATAATGAGGCCCATTATTTGTTATTCCAATTTTTTCTTATTTAGGGTCACTGCTCAAAGTGTTACACTTTTAGAACACCATGGTTTTTTAAGAGGCCTGAGCAAGAAAGCCAGCCACTTTAGAAAAAAAGAGTCACATGGCACTGGCCAGATCCCAGGAGCTTACATGTAAAAATATATAAATATTTTTTATAGGGGTAGCAAGGGAGACCACAGGGGTAGCAAGGGTGTGCTCATTTCAGTTGACAGGCATTGCAGGTAGTGTCGGCTGGTGAATTTTCCAATTGGAAGTTTTGTTAGGAGTGCTAGGTGTGTAGTACGCCCTTGGTGTTAGGCCAACTTTTGGTACTTTCCTGAATTTGAAGAAATATTGGTTTGTCCTTAATATTGTGGGTAGGGAGTTCCAAAGTCGGGCGGCCATAACTGGAAAGCTACTGCCCTCTGTTTTATTTTAGTTTGAATTGGGTGACTCTTAGGCAAATGGTGTTTGATGTCCTTGTAGGACGTGTTGACGTGTTTTTGAGAATTTTCTCTATTGGGTATAGAGGAGCTGAATTATTTAGACATTTGTGGGTAAGGGAGACGGTTTTGAAGTGAATTGCCATTGAGGTGTTTCAGAGGTTCTCCCACCGTGAACATTTTGACCGAATACCTTCTGTGAAAAATGTTGTCAAAAGCCACAAAGTTTAAATTTGATTTTGACAGATTTTGACAGGAGTTCCCACACCTTTGAGAATAGAAAACATACCCAGACAGGTAGCAGCAAGGTTGGCCAGTCTATCCATATAACAAATATTATCATGTTTGCTTTACCCATGATGCCCAGCTATAAGTGACATGTCAGAGGCACAAAATGTAACTTCAGTAACTTCTGGCTGCAGAAATGAAGTTCAGTCTAGCCACATAAAAACACTGATCATGTTTGCTGTAAACTTAATGCTCAGTAAAGAATTCCGGGAAGCATAAAACATATCCAGACTGGCTGCAGCAACATAGGCGAGTTTAGCAGCATAGCAACTCTTATATTGCTTTAGTTATGATGCCCAGTATAAAATGCCATACCAGAGTTAGAAAACGCAGCCAGACTCACTGAAGAAATGCATTCCAGTTTAGCCATGTAACAAAATGTTTAATGTTTGCTTTAACATTGATGCCCAGTACAAAATGCTGGGCCAGAGTCACAAAATGACTGGATGCAACAATGCAAGCCAGTATAGACACATAACAACACTTATCATCTTTGCTTTAACCATGATGGCCAGTAGAAAAAGAAATGATAGGGTCAAGAAATGTAACCAGACTGGCTTCAGAAATGAAGTTCAGTATAGCCGTATAACAACACTTACCATGTTTGCCTCAAGCTTGAAGTCTAGTACAAAATGTCATTCCAGAAGCATAAGGCATAACCAGTCTTGTACCAGCAATGTAGGCCACTCTAGCCATGTAACAACTCTTAACATGTTTGCTTTAACCATGATGTTCAATAAAAAGTTCCATGCCAGAGGCAGAAAACATAACCAGACTGGCTTCAGCAATGCTGTCTAGTCTAACCACATAACAATACTTATCACTTTTGCTTTAACAATAATGCCCAGTAAAAAAAGGCAATGACAGAGTCGGTAAATATAAACAGATGTATCATGCTTGCCTTAACCTTGATGCCCAGTAAAGAATGTAACCAGACTCACTGCAACAATGCAGTCTGGTCCAGTTTATCCACATTACAAGACTTATCATGTTTGTTTTAATCTAGTTGCCCAATAAAAAGTGATATACCAGAGTCTGAAAATGTAACCACACTGTCTGAAGCAACATCGGCCACTCTAGCCACATATCAACAGTTATCATGTTTGCTTTAACCTTGATGCCCAGTACAAAATGCCCTGCCATTTTAAGAAATTGTAACTGGACTGGTTGCAGCAATGTAAGCTAGTCTAGCCGCATAGCAACATTTATTATCAGTGTTTTAACCTTCATTCTGCTAAAAAAAAATAACATCCCACGGTAAGGAACCATAACCAGACTGGCTTCAGCAATGTAGACCAGTCTAGTCATTTAATAACTTGTTTCATGTTTGCTTTAACTATTATGCCCAGTAAACATTGTCATGCCAGACTGATTGCAGCTGATCAGCAGGCCTCTGATTATTGGGTGCATCCATTTATGTATTTTAATTAATATTAGGCTGTATAGTGTGTGGGAGTGATGGTTCATTTGGGCCCTGCTCACACATTCAGCACAAAATAACACACTTGCTCACGCATTAACGAGGGACACCGCCATTGCCCGTATGCTAACATTAGCATAAGAAGGGCTATTGCAGGAAACACTTGCCTTCCATTTTGTGTGCCCTCGACTCCATGTTTGGACTAGGCCTCACTTCGATAATATGAAAAGGCTTCTCCCCCTCAACAGCGCTGCTCACAGAACGCTCATGGCGCCCACCTCTTCCTCCACTGTCTGAAAGCCTCACAAATCACTTTCTCACTGATGCGCCGGGGATAATTGAAACAAATAATATAATGTATCATACCACCCTTCCTCTGTGATCACTGCCCTGTGTATGAACCAGCTTGAACCATGCCTTGTAGCTCATCCATCTCCACAAAACCCGCTCCTGCCCTCTTACCCCTGCTGTTAGAAAATTACTTCCAATGTAACCCTGTGCCCTCCTAAGGTATTCTCTTGATGTACCAGAAGTGTAACCCTGCTGTGCAGCCCACCCCAGAGTGCCCCCAATAAACCCAGACCTCTGTCACCGTATATTGTGCCCTAAAACTAAAATGTATCATTACACTCTCCACTTGCCTTAATGTGCTAAGAACCCCCCACCCCCTGTCGCTCAGGTTATCCCAGAGGACAAGCCCCCTAAGCCCTGTACCACATAAAAGTCCCAATGAAAGATGCTGTAATCACATGTATGCAATTTATAGGTTTTCAAGATTTATTCAAAAGTATACTAATGATTGTTTTTTATTAGATGTCTAATGGTAGTTTCTCATGCCAGCTTAGTTAGTGTCAACTCTATCTCGCCATGACCTCACCCCTCCTAGACACAGGAAGCTGGACCTTGTGATGCTCACCTTCCCGCCATCTGGGCAGCCTATCCAGAAGAAGCAGCGGCTACAACGACATATGTGCCTTTACCCTCCAGCCAATTATGCACTTTTGTAGTACCTTTTGTTAGTTTCATCATTTATGATGCTATTTTCCTTTATAATTCTTTGTAACTGTATTGTTTGCCAGGCAGCAGAGTTCTATGGATGCCAACTTTATATAAAATTGCTAAATCTTGCAACCCGTTCTCTTAGTCTCATTCCCCACTGGGGTGTGTTATATTTTATAATTCTGTATTGGTAAATCGGGGAGTGAGCCATTACATTTGGTGACCCCCGCGATGTGATTGAGACAGGTGTGCCGAGCGATGTTCTGGGATGCCCCCAGCAAAACCATTGCCTCCACGGTTGATCAGTGTGCGCACAAAAAAGAAAGGTTCCAAGGGTCCCCGTCATCTTTGCAACGGAGGCTCTCGGACAACCTTGGACACGTGAGTACTGGTTGCATGATTCTTATATGAGGGGCAAAATTGAGAAATAATGGTGTAAAAGATAAGGGTTCCGAAATAGTGGGAAAGTGGGAATTGGAAGTTTAGGTTTAGGGCCTGTGTGAGTGAAACTGTGAGGCTTTTCTTATCTATCCTTTATATGGTCATTAGGTTGTTGTGGAACAAGAGATAAAAAGGAATACAGGATCCTAGCTCCAAAGGGGGGTAGAAGGCGGTGCCAGGTAGCATTGTCTCAACCAGTGCAGGATAAAAAGTGGAAGTATGAAAGGAAAACCTAGGTGCCTCATATATTTAGTAGGCTCGGAGTAGTAATTTAGAATATTCTTTTTCCGTGTGAACAGAATTCTTCAAGGAGGTAGCCTAAGGGGGCTCAGAGGTGGGGAGTGAATGAGAAAATAAGAGTAAGGGGAAAGAAACCAGAACAAATAAGGGGGCGATCTAAAGCAGAAGATAGTACATGTTATATGTTACATGTTCAATGTTGTTGAAGTACTTTGTGTTGGTCTGCCGACAAAGCATGTCTTTGTCAATGGTGTCTATGCAATAAGTATTGATAAAAAATGTTTTGTGTTTTTTTAGTTCCTGAAAAAGGTGTAAGTAAAAAAGAGTATTGACATTTAATGTGGTACAATTGAGAAAGTATTGACAAAAGAAAGGAAAGATTGTCAAAGTTACATTGTATAACATACACAGTAGAGTGCTGGAAAAGGAAAAACATTGGGAGAAAAGATGACGGGGGGAGTACGCCACTAGCACATATTTGTCAACACCTCCCTTTGTACAGTGAAAAAATACACAAGCAGTTGCTCACAGAAATAAAAGGAGAGGGCTTGTCCAAAATATGGCCAAAAGGAAGGTCCTTTGAGAAAAGAGTGTTAGATCTTGTAGCAACCCATTTGTTAGCAAAGTATCGAGGTAAACAACTACAAAACAGACGCAAAGTACTAGATTTGTGGAGAGTTTGTTTGAGAAAGCAGCCCCGAGCCGTGACACAAATAAGGAAAGGCCCTCAGAAGGGCAGGCAGCCCCGACGGGGGGAGAGGGAGTAACAGTGGTGGGGTGTTCAGTAAAAACAGGAGAAAATGATCTCACTAAGCTTTATCCATTATTATCGAGGATCGCAGTAGGGTATAGTGAGTATATGCCTGCGCCGAGTGCCCCAACAACTTCAGCTGCCATGGCACCACCTCCTTATAATACGAGAGGATTATACAGGCCCACTAGTGCCCCTCCAGTAGACCTAGCACAGCTTACTGGGGATTTAGAAAGACAACTTGCTAATTATCAAATGGAAATAACCCGGCTAAGAGCACTGTGTGATAGGGGACAGATGCTGCTGGGGGGAGGAGAGGCACCACCCAGTGTGGCGAGTGACTTAACACCTCCACCCAGTGTAGCAGGGGAGTCTACACCATCTCCGCCGCCACAGGGGAATCGCCAAAGGGACCAGAACATGAGCGGCAATCAGGAGAGTTTTTCTTCCATTTAAACGATAAGTCAATAAGAATAGTATGAGCAGAAGCCGCAGACGACAAAGGAGGAGAGGGACAGGGAGAAAGAGAGTCAGAAGAGGAGATAAATGAGGCATGGAGTGATTTGGATGAGCATGAGGAAGGGGCAGCAGCAGCAGGATTTTCGCTCCCATTACAGATCGACCCGGAGGATGGGGGAGGGCTCCCAAGGTGGCAAGGGAGGTTGAGGCAAAGAGTAGGAAACATGTTGGTAAGTAAAACAAAGAAGGGAACGGTAAGTAAAAAAGGAGGTAAGGCCAAATTACAGATGTCGCTGATGCATAAGGCAGCAGGAAGACTGCACTACATACGATGGGCACAGATGGACACAAATAACCTGTTGAAACTCCTCCCTCCACTTTCGGGTGGGGCGGGGAAGTGGATACATGCATTTGAAAAGAACACAGCAGAGGTACCATTGATCACAGGGGATGTAAAAAGTTTATTAATGTCCGCCGTCAGTGATCAAGCAGATGGGGTGTGGGTGAAGGCCGTGTTCCCGGGAGTAAGTACGAACTGTGACCGCCATGATGGGTCGCCGTTCAACAATATAAGAGACCATATAAGAGCACAAGTATGGGATGCATTGCGGAGGATCTTCCCACACACCCCAGACTTACATTAAGTAATGCAGTGTACTATGGGAGAAGAGGAAGAGGCTATGCAATTCATCCTTCAGGTGCAAGAATTGTGGAGATCAGAAATGGGCACGGCATGGGACCAATCCACTGCCGTATTTTATTTCATAATTAAAAAAGGGCTCCCGAAGGAGGTACAGAAGGTCTTGGATAAAATAGCTGAGATAGAAGACAAGGGCTGACCAGAGATTCAGAGCATAATAGTACACCATTGTAGGAGGATCAAAGAAAGAGAAAAGGAGATAGGTCAGAGAAGGTTGGCAGATGAAGCAAAATTGGTTCAAAATAAATTAGTGAAGGTCGCGTCAATGAATTCAGCACTACCCACTGACAGGCAAGGAGAGGAGGGGTCAGGAAATACACCAGGGGGGATGGCAGCAACTTGGTGTGCAAACGGACAGGAGCATTGGGAAGGAGAGGAACAGTATGAAGGCTCCCAATGGCAGGGCAGACCCGCAAGAGGATGAGGTGGGTACCGGGGACAGAGAGGGGGATTTGAGGGAATGGGAAATAGAGGATTTGGAGGGCAAGGAATGAGGGGTGGACCCCAAGGATCGTGTTGGAATTGCGGGAGGTGGGGACATTTTTCAAGAGAATGTCGAATGCGACCAATAGGATATTATCAAGGGCCGCCTCCCATGGGGAATGAAAAGCAGTGTAGTCACCCACATCCAGGCAGTCCCTCTGGGTTACCAATGGGTGGGAGTGGGCAGAACGAATAATGCTATAATGAGCAGCAGCAGAGAGTACAGCAAATGCCATGCAGACAACTACCCCAACAGCAAGGTATGCAACAACAAGTAGCACGTCAGAACACAATGGGAAACCCAAACACTAACATTTTTGCAACAACTGCAAATGGCGTGCCGGCACATTTCCGCAGCACAGCTGTGGTGTGGGACAATGTCTTTTCTGTACCTGGAACAGACACATACCCAGATTAGGACAGCCCACAGAAAGCACTTGTGTGTCCAGTCCTATGAACTACCCTACGTGCAGAAGAGGAACCCCTGGTGGGCGCAGAGATAGGCAACAAACAGTTCATCTTTATGGTGGACTCGGGAGCTGAAAAATCATGCCTCATGGAAGGCCAGTTCCTGCTCTCAGGAACAAATTTGGAAATGCAGGGGTTCTCTGGGGCTATTTTAAAAGTTCCTTACACAAAAGACCTAGACATAACGGTGGGGGGAAAGACTGTGCATGCACCCCTACTATATCAGGAAAACTCGCCAATACATTTGTTGGGTCGGGACCTCCTGAGCAAATTGAATGTGACAATTTCCTTTACAGAACGAGGGGATAGTGTGCTCACTCCAGGGGTGTGCCCAGTAAGAGCAATGTTGATGATACGCACTATGACAAATGAAATTGCAGTAAGAGGGGTACCCATAGATGTGGACATGTTCATTTATGGAATACGGGTACTGGCTAGAGTCGTGCCTGAGATAACATGCAAAGAATGGAGAGTGCCATCTGATTTTGTCTTCCGCCCAATTGTAAACTCAGATATTGTGCCAGGTACAATAATGTCTATTGATTTAAAAGGGGTACAAGTGTCAAGCAAACGTATTGCGGTAATAGGACTGGACACACATGGATGCGAATGGAGAACAGTGTTGTGTATAGACGCGAATGTAGCTCTGCGTGATTTGACTGATGAGGAATTGTTCACTGACAATGATACTGATCGGGAAATTATAATGGAAATAAGTGTACCTTGTGACATAATGATCCAGCAAAGAGAAATACATAATCCTCTCATGGCTAGCATTAGTGCACCACTCACTATATTTGATGAAGATATGGAAAAAGTACTGCCGGAATTATGGACTACAGGCCCATATGACGTAGGGCTATTGCAAGAGGTCACAGCCATAAAAATAAAATTGAAACCAGGTGCAATTCCGCCTAGAGTAAAACAGTACCCATTGTCAAGAGAAGCAGAGGAGGGCATAAAATAAACTATAACAGCATTATTACAACAAGGTATAATAGTGCCATCAAACTCAGCTTGTAATACGGCAATTTACCCGATCAAAAAAGCAAGGGGCTGGGCTTGGATGATGATACAGGACCTACACCCACTTAATGATGTCATACAGAAAGAGTTCCCACTAGTGCCTAATCCTGCATCCATTTTGTGTAGCATACCTAAAGAAGCCACTTGTTTCACGGTCGTAGATTTGAAAAACGCTTTTTTTCTCAGGGCCACTTGACCCCAGTGTCAGTATCTCACAACATTCACATTGGGGTGCAACGGATATGAACATTGTAGATTGCCACAGGGGTACTGTGAGAGCCCAAGTATCTTTAATAGGATTTTGCATGGAGACCTTGGTAATGTGTATGTAAAGAGCACGATTATCCAGTACGTGGATGATCTCCTCATCTGCAGTAAGAGTGAAGAACAGTGCAGAGAGGACTCGATTTCATTACTAAACTTGCTGGCCACAAAAGGATACAAGGTGGACAAAGGTAAACTGAAATACTGCCTAGCAGAAGTGTTATACTTAGGACAGTTTATTTCAAAAGATGGTAAAAGAATTATACCAGACAGAACAGCAGCATTAATTCAAACAATAATGCCAAACAGTGAAGGACATGCAGACATTTCTTGCCATTTGTAGTTATTGCCGTGCATGGATACTGGACTATGCAGCATACATACGCCCATTATTGCAAGGATTAAAAGAAGCACAAAAGAACATCGCCCCGATAAAATGGTCACAGGAAATGATGACGCAATATTTCAAACTAAAAGACCTCATCTCACACATGCACCAGTCCTAGCGAACCCCGATTATAACCTTGAGTTATACCTATTTTCACACTGTAATGGGATACTGCTAACCACAGTGCTAACACAGAAAACATCATTAGGCCACAAGCCATTGGCCTACTACAGCAGCACATTAGACTTAGTAATGCAGGGCCACTTCACGTGCGAACAAGCTCTCGCAGCAGCAGCCTTCGTGATAGAGAAAAGAGCCACCATCGTGATGGGCTGTTCAGTGACATTGTATGCAGAGCACTCACTGTTTGCCATTTTAGAAAGGTCAAAATCAACTCTCACAACACAAAGGGCCACATCATACGAGATCATAATATCCAGCCCAAACGTCCATGTGGTTAGATGTAAGACAGTGATCGCTGCAACATTCATTACTGAACCATGCACAGTGGAAGACATACAGGCACATGATTGCACCACATATGAAGGAGAGGTGGATGACATTCCAAAATCGAGTGAGAATGCCCTCGAGGAGGGGGAAATATACTTTGCAGACGGGTCAGCATCAATAGGCAGTGAGATAGGAGAAAAACATATTGGGGCAGCAGTGATCAGAATCGAAGGAGAAGAGTAGGAAGTTATTGTGCAGAAACGCCTCCCCTCACATTATTCAGCGCAGGCAACAGAACTAATAGCGCTCATTGAAGCATTACATACACGATGTGCAGTAACAATCTATTCTGACTCGGCATACGTGACAGCGACGGTACATTCAGGGTTGTCACGATGTCGACAAAGAGGGTTCAGGAGGGCAGATAGCTCGCCAGTACAGCATGTAGCACTATTAAACGACCTAATTGAAGCCCTACCAGAACCATAAGTGGTAGCATTGGTAAAGTGCCGATCACATACAAATAACACAAACGTGATCTCACTCGGGAACGCAGCAGCAGATGCTGCTGCAAAAGAAGCAGCATATTTTGATGTCCCACAACCACTAGAGTGCATTATAAAAACAACAAGTTCGGAGGTACAGGAGGAAGGATACAACTGCACACCCATTCTACAAGTTATAGAATTGCAAAAACATGCACCATTAGAAGAACAGGAATTATGGGGAAAAAGAAGATGCAAACAATCACCAACAGATTTAATATGGCGACAAGAACTGACAGGGAAGGTAGTGATGCCATTAGAATTGTTACTGATAGCATTCCAACAACTACACTTCCCAACACATGTAACAAAACAACACATTACAGCAGAGATTCAGGAAGAATGGGTTGCCCCCAATTGTGCAGGAACATCTTTCTAAATTAACAATTGAATGCACTACATGCCAAACATATCATTCAGGGATGACTCTCAGAACACTACGAGGAACACTGCCACTTCCGGTGGGGCCACATTGACTATACAGACATGGGAGAAAGTTGTAATGGAGCGAGGTATCTCATTGCAATAGTTTGTCCCTTCTCACAGTGGGTGGAAGCTGGGCCATGTCCCCACCCAGATGTGAAGTGCGCAGCAACGTGTTTGGCACTAGGGGTATATGTGATGTGATCAGATCAGACAATAGCACCCATTTTGTAAACGATCTCTTCAAGGAGGTGACCACCTTGTTAGGTGTAAAGTACAAATTATGTTTGATTTATCACCGGCAAGCAAACTGGGTGGTGGAAAAAATCAACGGCCTGCTCAAAAGTAAATTGTCCAAGTTGTGTAACACACTCAAGAATAACTGGGTGCATTGCTTACCTCTAGCACTGTTCCAGCTCAGAAAACAACTGAATAAAGACCACCATTTGAGCCTGCACGAAATATTGACGGGGCAGCACATTTATATGCCACTATCACCAGTAAGAAGACCATCAGATTCTCACAGAGCTGTCACAGTGCTAGGGGATGAATTTACAGAATACCTCGCCCAGCTGAAACGTGCAGTACTGAGCATAGCAAGGCACATAGCGCCAAGATTTACACAGGATAATGAGACACAACAACACCAGCACAGGACAGCCCCACAGGACAGTTAATGCCAGGAGAAAATGTGTATGTGCGTAGTTTCGTGCAGAGATGGAACCCATGAAGTTGCAAGTGGTTAAAAATGAGGAATGAAAGATGTAATACAATATTAAAGATTTTCAGTGAGCATGCAATGAAGAAAATGTGCAAAAATAAAGAAAAATGTATAAAAAATGTGTTAAAGAAGTTTACAGCATGCATCTCTCTGTCTCTCTCTCTTTGTGTTGCTTGCTATTTCTTCATGTCTTTCTATTGAGCTCACGTTTTTCTGAGCACGTCTTATGGACACTAATAGAATTTAAAGAAATACACATAGATGAGTAAAATATCAAAATAATTAAGTGTTTCCTTACTAAAAAGTTTAATATTACTAAAAATAAGATAAAGGTCATACGTGTGATTTATAAATATGTATGTGCTATTTTTTGGACAAAAAATGAGTATAGAAAAATATAAAGTGTTTTATGATGTACTTAACCCTTTTATATCACCCATTTAGGTGCAAATATGACAGAGAGGAGGGCCCTCACTAACAACGACTCCACTTTAGATAGTGATAGGGCAGATAATAGAGCGAATAGATACTATAATTATGCCTGCGGCCTATATTTTTCCGCAATAGTGTTTTCTGTAATGTTATTTTGTCTTGGATTGTAAGGAATGTTTCTTTCATAATTGGGGATATGAAAGAGGGGGAGAGTGGGGTAAGCCTAATACGAGAAGGATCAAGCCTTATATGGACTGGAGTTAAGGTCATTTGGTCACATAATACCTCCCTAAATGATAATCTTACAACATTGCATAAAAACCGAACTGTGAAAACCCCGTCCCTACCTATGCTGCTATAGGATTTGTTAATGATGATGAAATTAACAAATATGATGGTGATTATTCCCTGTTCGGTATGCCTGACCTGACATTCACAAACACACATGCAACCACAGAACCTACCTCATATGGCACTCACATGCACTTTAGCACAAAAGCCCCAACCACCCAGGATCCCTTGGTATCACAGTCCTGGCAAAATGATAAGTTGATGCAACATGGGCAAACATTTTTCCTATAAAGTATCAAAGAGTAAAAATGCTAAATAATGATCAAGGGGGGAGCAGGAGATGGAAAAGCGGGGACGGAGGGAAGAATTATGATGCATACCATGGCCTGGGACTAGACGAAATTGAAGACCCCCACCACCCGACCAATCTAACAAATGGTACTCAGACATGCGCGCCACCGCAAACAAGCAACGAACGAGAGCAGTTACGTTTTGCTCTCTCATCCCTCATGCCTCTGGCACACACAAAAATATTATAACTCAAGAAGTGCCCTTGTCGGATGCCCAATGTTTAGTTCTTCTAGTATTGTGTAGGATTCGAAGCACCTTCCAGGTGCACACAGTTACAATAGAAATGCTACAGAACGAGAAAACCTGCACAAGTAAACCACAAGGAGTGATTTGCATCAAAGAACCCTTTTTTGTTATCCGAGGGACACGGTTCACAGAAAACAAGTGGCATTACGAGACTATCACGTGCAAATCTGAGGCATTGCAAGGCCTAACGGAAGAGAACGTTCAGTGGTTCAAAGACACATGCACTCTGGTCTGGTCACAGCACATCACGAAACTCACGTGGGCTAAGCTCTCGCGAAACCCATTAAAACACAGAAGGAAATTGGAAATGAACTTTGTTTCCATGGCAAAGGGAAGGTACAGATGGGCTCTAACAGACAATGCAACAAAACTATCATCATTCCAGATATGAAAAAGGGTACACCAGCACTCATGGACATGTATTGGGTATGTGGCAAGCAAGTATACCTGCATCTCGCAACATCGTGGAGGGGTACCTGTGCCCTGGCCACACTGCATTCGGCGCAAATGGTGATTCCAGAAAGCCATATCCAAGGGGGGAAAAATTCAGCTGACATATCGGCAGCACCCCAGCCAGCAACAACAGAGCCTTCCACATACGACATTCTGTCTGAAAACTAACTACAAGACAGGGTGTCTCGCAAACGACAGTCATCCAACTATATCTCCAGCAAGTCATCAGACCTCCTGGCTGAGAATCCAGATAAATACAAGCTCTTCAACTAGGCGGACACATTTTTGCCTCTCTCCTGGTGCCAGGAGTTCATCCGCGAACAAACACCAAATGGCTGCAGATCATGCGCTGGGAGCTGATCCAACTGGCCAACGGCACTGAAGGAGGGTTCAATGTGATAAAAGTGGAACTTCGCACCTTGCGCCTAATGACGATGCAGAACTGGTACGTCCTGGACCTCCTCACAGCAATGGACGGTGGTGTTTGCCAATAAATCGGGAGTGCCTGCTGTACATTCATACCTTCTGAAGACGCAGACAATGGGACCCTTTCCCACGTCATCTCAGCGGTGCACAGTGTGGGGGAAAGAATGCGGAAGGAAGGAGGAATAGAGCCAAGCAACTGGTTTGATGACATTTTTAATTGGATACCCTCCTGGTTCAGTGTGATGATAAACATTTTCGTGCCAGTCATTGTTTTTCTTTTGCTATTTTTCTGTGTGTGTTAGATGTTTTGCAAAATCAATGCCTAGTTCTGCACTGATGATGGAAACAATGGGCAAATTGACAACAGTAGCAAATGTGAAAGATGCTCAAATGCAAACAAGGGAATCAAACCCCCCAGTTTTGCCTGACAGCTGTATATCATCAGCGTGGGGACAGGGTGGATAACTTATACCACACCACCATTAAAGAGCCACGTGATATACAATGGTACAGGGAGGTGTGGGTGGACCTGGATGGAGGATTATATATGACCTGTGCACCTGATGGGTATGCCAGGAGAGGTCAAAGTTTACGAAGTGTTTGCAGGGCCTGGATGCCAATAAAAGGCACTCCCGCATGGGATGAGGCAGTGCAGGAAGCAGAGTATTATCGGAATGAAAATAGTAATAAGGAGAAGTTTGTTACTTTAGATTTAATGAAAGGGGGGAATATGTGGGAGTGAGGGGTCGGTTGGGGCCCCCTCGCACATTCAACACAAATTAACCCACTTGCTCACGCATTAGCATGGGACGCCTCCATTGCCATTAAGTGGGGCTATTTCGGGATACACTTGGCTTCCATTTTGTGTGCCCTCGACTCCATCTTTGGACTAGGCCTCACTTTGATAATATGAAAAGGCTTCTCTCACCTCTGCAGCGCTGCGCACTACGCGCTCATGGCCCCCACCTCTTCCTCCACTGTCTGAAAGTCTCACAAATCCCTTTCTCACGGATGTGCCGGGGATAATTTAAGCAAATAATAGAATGTATCATACCACCCTTCCTCTGTGATCACTGCCCTGTGTTTGAACCAGCTTGAACCATGCATTGTAGCTCATCCATCTCCACAAACCTGCTCCTTCCCTCTTACCCCCGCTGTTGGAAAATTACTGCCAATGTAACCCTGTGCCCTCCTAAGTTATTCTCTTGATGTACCAGAATTGTGATTCTGCTGTGCAGCCCACCCCCGAGTGCCCCCAATAAACCCAAACCTCTGTCACAGTATATTGTGTCCTAAAACTAACATATGTCATTACACTCCCCACTTGCCTTAATGTGCTAAGAACCGCCCCGTCGCCCAGGTTATCCCAGAGGACAAGCCCCCTAAGCCCTGCACCCCATAAAAGTCCCAATGAAAGATGGTGTAATCACATGTATGCAATTTATAGGTTTTCAAGATTGATTCAAAGGTATACTAATGATTGTTGTTTATTGTATGTCTAATGGTAGTTTCTCATGCCAGCTTAGTTAGTGTCAACTCTATCTCGCCGTGACCTAACCCTCACCCCTCCTAGACACAGGCAGCTGGACCTTGTGATGCTTACCCTCCTGCCATCTGGCAGCCTATCCAGAAGAAGCAGCACCTACAACGACATATGTGCCTTTACCCTCCAGCCAATCCTGCACTGTTGTAGTACCCTATGTTAGTTGTGCCATTTATGAAGCTGTTTTCCTATATAATTCATTGTAACTGTATTGTTTCCCAGAGAGCTCTCGAGGCAGCAGAGTTCTCTGGATGCCAACATTATATATATATATATATACTGGGTTGTGTTTTATTTTATTATTTTGTATTGGTAAATCGGGAGTGAGCCCTTACAATATTTCAGGCTCTTTTAACATTACACTATACAATGAGGAAACGTTGGATACGTCATAGAATATGAAAGATGTAAGAATCAGACAAAATAACCTTGAAAATCAAGATTAACATGTTGAATGTGCAGCAATCTAAACGGTCTATCCTGATTACCCCAAGCATATGGTGTAAATTGAGTGCTTCTAGTGGCTAGTAAGATCAGCTACAATGCTACGAATTAGGTCCCAAAGCTTACTAATATAAAATGTCAGGTTATGAACATTACAAGCCATAAAATGTGACCAGATGTATTTGCAAGTTATGACTTTTCTGTTAAAATGGCCATTGGCCATTATAGTCTTCCTGCAAGTTGCTACTTGGCTTTCGCAGTCGACCAAAAGGTGATATGTGGTTTTGATAATTACTTCCCACATATCCTGCATTGATGATGTTCTGTATGAATGTGCAGTCTGGCCCCAGTAATGTCAAAGGAAAGCACTTGATGCCACTTTTTTTTCAATATTTTCCAGAAAATATCATTTTCAGTATAGGCATTGATATAAGCAAGCAAACCTTGTAGCTCGTGAGATGTATAATATAATCCCTACTATTTAATCTGGTTGAGAAGTACACAATTGCTGTGAGTTCTTTAACAGTTATTCATGTGACCAGTGTTTACCGCTGGAAGCTATTACCATAAGTATTAGCTGGGAAGTATCTACTCAAAGATTTCTCATTATTGAATAAGTGATTCAGTGTTCTCCATCCTAGAGCCTCCTTGAAAGCCTGAATGATGATATGCAGCAAAGACCCATATAAAGCATAGGTACATTTTCAAAGTAGATTCAGGCACTGTAAAATGAATGTTGCTGAAAGCTGACATAGGTTAAACTTTAAGAGGACATACTCATTACAGGGCGAAGTGGGGAGGGTTGAGCAGTATCTTTAAGCATTTGATTTCAATCTGATCTAAGGCTTTTTCATGTTTTATGGCCCAACCCATAGGTGATCGTATATAGAATTTAGGAGCAATACACCTTAATTATTGTATCAACAGTATGCCCCCCATGCTTAGAAGAAAAGGCCTTTAGTAGTCCAACCTGCTGATCGATTTTTAGTTTGATGTGTTCTAGTTGTGATGCCCAGCTTAGTTTGTTATCTATGATCACTCCAAGATATTTGTATTTGTTGACTACATTCACGTTTATTTTTCAAGTGACCACCACATTCATTCTTTCAGCATCCATGCACATTCAATTATGCAGCCATTCACATTCACAACACTTTGAACCGTACACCCATAACATACGCTCTCTCATTTGCATGCACATCAACAAAACATACACTCTTTCATTCATGCATGCAAACACACATATACTCATTCGTAAATACGCAGCCAAGCACACATTCACATACACATTTCTTATCTGCGGCCCAGTTCCAGAATCAGCTCTGCCACCATCAGGAAAGGATCCCACATCCCTCTCCAACTCCTGCAAAACATGAACAGAAACCAGGAAGCAAGGAGAGCTTTCTGGTTCCTACACATGCATGCAGGAGCCGGAACGCCCCTTGGAGTACTCACTAGCAGCTCTGAATGTGTGGGGAGGTGCAGTAGTGCCCACTACACATATTCAGAGATGCAGTACCTCAGCCTGCATCCCCAATGGATCATGCAATGCTGGGGAAGAAAAGCACCGATGGCCTTTGCACATGCTCCCTGGCATACAAATGTTAAAGGGAAACCACTTGTCCCTTTGACAGTTCAAGCGAGCTCAGAAGTGCTCCCTCTGTTGCATGTTGCAAATTCATTTGAACCTTTGAGAATCTGACCCAATGTTTGTGACTTGGCTTTAATGGCCGCTTTATATTTGGAGGCCTTTCAGTGTTTTTTTTCCAAGGATTTCCAGTAGTCTTGCTGAAATGTGTCAGATACCACTGACATTCTTTCTTTCATTGGAGATTGTGGGTAAATGTATATCTTTCTATAGCTCTAATGAAACGACCATTCAGAGGTTTGAGAACTAATTTTAGGAAAAACAACTTCATTTTACTCCTGTGTACGTTGCCTATGAAAGGTGGGTGTAGGTGATGCTTTCCTTTTATTAATCACCTCCCACTTTTTGACGTTGAATGTCATTAATGAGTTGCATCTTACAGATTTAACGGAAGCACAGCATGCACCTCCTTCATGTTACTTGATTGGTATTGTCGAGCGGAGACACATTTTATTAGGAGATGTGATCAGGCATTTCTGCCCCGCGCAGATCATTTCCACGGGAGGACTACTGCAAAGTAATGAGATGCAAAGATTCTCACACTTCGGTGCTTTTAGAGAGTGGAGGAATATTCAGTTGTCTCCAAGGTATCTAATAAGAAGAAAATAATTCTAATCAACGCCTTTGGGACAAGCCTAGGCTAATAGATAAATGTGCATTCAGTGATGACTCGGTGGCGCTCCACAGAGGGAATTCCCAGCATCAGAGATGGTAATTTGAAGTGTAAGTGCTTCACACATTATGCACGTGCGAGTCAGGGCCTCGATTCTTGTCACATAAAATTGTAACTGATCTTGGTAGATCTGGACTTGCAGTAAGTAGAGCTGCGATAATATATATATTTTTATTGTGTATTCAGTTTCAAAAAAATGAACACAACGAAAATCACACAAACTTGAAATTGCATGAATGATGATACATATAAAGTAAAACAATACATCAGAATTCATTCGCTTATTAGACAATTACAAATCTAACTCATATAAAAAGAAGGGATTAATACATCTTCATTAAGATCGACAAAATAGATGAAAAAGATTAACAGAGAGATGGGAGACAGAATCACTAGAGCACTGAGAGGCAGAATAGTATGCAGAATGGTATAAAACTGCCATAATTGTATTAATAATTTTCTTAAAAGCATGTTGGCGCCTGGAAGCACTCTGCTGTATAGGTGCCATGCAAATGCTCAATAAATAAATACAAAACTGTACATGTGTTCGTTTTGCATTACTGCATGTATATACAATGCTGCATGTATTTGTGGTTTCATGACTCACCAGATTGGCATCAACCTCTGCAGCAGTGTATGGGCAGGTACTTGGGTAAGAAATCCTTCCTGAACACTTGTCTTGGAATGCTCACCTTTGAAACGAACACATTGGGCCTGATTTACAAAAATGTTTTACAATGGCACAATTAAGTACAAAAACACATTGATTTATAAAAAGGTTTTTTGATATGATTTGTTGGTTGGTTGAAATCAAGTTTGATTGTTACTATTGACTTAATGAGACACCTTCATATTTTCTTTTTTTAGGAATTTATTTTGGTTTGCTAGTTATTTAAAGATTAACATTTATGTTCGTGCAATAGATTTTGTAAGGTGGTCAGGGTATGATTTGAATATTCATAAATTAGTGCTGTCGTTGCATTGTTTATGAGCAGATTACAAATATGAAAGTTGTATGGTTCATTATACAAGGTTTTATGAATAAAAAAGTGCATGCAAATTTAGTAAACAAGAGGACTACATCAACAGCAAATATTATCCAGTCACACAGATATAGTATAAAAGGCATTAAATGAAACATAATTCATCCTTGCCCAATATGTGCCATTGCTTGTAAATACCAGAATAAAGCATACGACCTAAAGACGGCCACAAGTTGGGGGATATGTGTGGAACTATGTACTGCATACCCGGATCTCCTTGTAAATCTGAAGTACGTATAGTTGCAGTCAGCCAAGGCAAATATAGATAACAAGGCAGACGTGTCTTGACAAAAGAATTGCTCGCTCTCTTACCAATCATCATCATCCTCATTCTCTTATTTTTTCCTGAAAATATCACAATAACCCTCGGTCGCCCAATACTGTAGGGAAGCTGACAGAGTCAATGGCGACACTTGACAAAACAAATACGTAACTAAATAAATCCACACTTACTTTAATTTGACTAAAATAAAATAATATATAATTATATAAAAGTTCTACATGACAGCTGCAAACATAATACAAAGCCATGATATACTACTGATTATGACATACTACACAGACATTAGTTACGTTAACTGTGATCTAGAAATCTAGAGGACTTTCAAATGAACCTAATATGTCTGGACATAAAAAGCTTAAGCGTTTAACCAGTGACTGCTCTGATCATTTCAGTGTATGCGCCTCTGCAGCTGTGTACAGGTACGTTATAAATGCCACATCATAACATATCATATCATATCATATGCTGCTTTGTGCTACTTTACATTTATTTTGTTGCGACTACTACTATAACATGGTGATATTTAAATGGTTCAAATCCTCCTATAATGCAAATTGGAGTGTGGGGGAAGATGACAACAGAGGCCTATAACAATACACTACACATGGTCATCTTTTTCATGTGTTGTACTTCCTACTTAATAACAAATCATCAAAAACTCCTTGCAATTATGACACAAAAAAAGGTTTTTGCTGGAAAACGTTCATATCATACATTTGTTTTCATTGTTTTTTTTTAATTGTGTGCCTCCGGTTACATTTAAAACCATTTTACACTGCTAAATTTACAGCAAATTAAAAGCATACTGTCTAAAACAAACCTTAAATCATCATACATTACATTTACATGAATAGTCAAAATTAACATCATTTTCATACAGTAAAATATAAAAATGTCCTTAAGACGTCCAACTGGGGTCATTGTAATTTAAAATTAGGCATATATTGTTTTAGTTTTATTTTTTATTGATGTAGTTGAATAAACATCAACCTCTCAATTTTTTATGTTTGAAAATGCACCGCATCATAACATAAGAAAATATTGAAAAAAATATTAAGAAAATTATCACTCAATATTAAACAGGGAAATAAGTAAAGAAATTAAATCAGATATTCCATCCATCACAATACAAAACAAGAACGTATCGTTATTCTCTCTAAGTTCATACTGAGGAGTACAGATTTGTAGACATAATATATAACAATTAGAAAACGAATAACAGAGCAAGAAAATTGCACAACATCAGTCAATTCCGTTAATATCTAACAAGAGCAAAAACCTAATTATAGAAATTCTTACTGTTGTATGTTTGGAGGAAATAATGTGATTCCAAAGAACATTTGAGGTTAAAATTCTAAAATGTTTTAAATATTTTTCCAGATAAAATGTCCACTTGTGAATGAGTTTCGGGCATTCGATTATATGTTTCAAAGTGTCAGATTGATTTGTTGCCTTACAAAAGTGACATATATTATCAGACTTGCCAATACTTTTCCACTTGGCTAATATCTCATTGGTAGGCCACAGGTTAAGCCTGAATCGTAAAAAGGCATTTCTAAACAAAGAAGAAGGGAATTGTAGTAAATAAGATTCTAGAGTGCAGAACCTTTTATGTTCAAATGGGTTGTTCTTGAAATCTGCATAAGTTAAACACGCTTGACACCTGTTAATCCAATCCTGTCGCCATAGTTTTTCTTTGGCACATGTTGAATTGGTCACAAGAAGATTGATAGATATATCTGCCGCTTACAATAACTTTGTTGTTTCTGTCTTCCAGGTTAATATAAATGTATGATTGGAAGTTCTTAAATAATCAGATAAAATTTGCAGAAAGGAATTTGTTTCAGTAGATAGCAAGCATTGTCTATGTAATAAGCACACTTTCCATATGTACGCACTGTACAAAGATAACTATTCCAAGCCATGCCTAATAATCGGCATTGGTTGTCCTTTGGGAAGAGAGAGTACATGTTTCCAGAACATATCTTCCATGTTAAGCCAGAAAGATTCAGATTTCCATGACTTGGTCTCTGCACCATACAAGAATATTGGCACTACCTTCTGAGTATAAAATGTTAGCACCGGAGCACGGGAAAACTTTCCATACTTAGCATGTATTATCCATGCTTGTGAGATTGCAGTAGTCCTCTTGGACCTGACCTCCAACGTGTATGGGAGGTCCAATATAGGATCATTCATATTTGCTCCTAAATATCGATAGTCATGGACCACCTCTAAACTTGTTTAAAAAGAAGATTAGAGACAACAATTTTTCAGGCAATTGTTAACCAATTAGTCATCAATAAAAATATTTTTGGAAGCCAGTCTGGCCCCTTGGCCATCCCTCCCTGTTTCTTCATGCCATTTCGTAAGTTGTGGAGGGACTTTACTGAAGTACTTAGGAAAGAGTTGTCCCAGGTATGTAGTGGATCATTGGTGCAGCATGTGGTGCCTATTTTCTTGCATACTCCCCCTTCCATGCCAGTGAGGAAATCTAAGATGAGCCTGTTTTGTAATGTCATTAATCCGAGTGCCCTTAATTCCTCATTCGCAGCATTGAGACCATGCTCTGACTGATTGATTTTTTTTTAAAATGTGTTTATTGACATTTTTAAGTCATACATTGCTTAGCAATTAACAATAAACAGCATCACAATGCCCTTATCTGAGATTACAGAACATAATACATTAATTCAAAAAACAAGTAACAAACTCAAACTGTCTTCATGCATTTTAGCAGGTTGTATCTTCCACTGTAGTTCAGGAGTGTGGTGTTGGATCATCACTGCACAGCAGTAGGGTGGTGGCAGAGGTGAGTCAGTCTAGTGTTCTCATCTGTCAGTGTGTTAATTACATTTCCAGATTTCATCCCGTTTTTTCAGGGGGGCATGTCGTCAGACGGGAGGAACATGTCTCTTATAAGTGCCTTCCATGCCTCAAATTTAACATTGGTCTCTCCATCACCCCCAGGGGCCCCAGTGCCCCATGCTTCTGTTTCTGCAGTTGCCCACCGTTCAAGTTCCCCTTTCCACTGTACATACTGCATGCCTGTTTTCGATTTCCAGGCTATGGCAATGGCCCTTTTTGCCAGTATGCAGACCTCATCCATGAGCTTCACAGTATTTTTGATCTTACTCAATCTGGGCTATGTACCTTAAAGGCATTCTTTTGGGGACCTGGCATATCATTGACTCCCCCTTTCTTACATGTCTGTTCAATATTCGTCCAGAAAATGCTCACCTTCCCACATCCCCAAAACATGTGCATCAAGTCAGCTTCGCCGCAGCCGCACCACAGACATTGTGCCTCTGTCTTTCTATTGAAACTTGCCACGTTTTCCAGGGTCATATATGTTCTGTATAGGACATTCAGCTGTATTGGGTAAATCTAGTATTCCTAGATACTTATTTAGGGTATTTCAATGCCCTCTCCCACTCGTTGTCTGTGATAGTTTCACCAAAGTCCATCTCCCACTTGGCTTTTAGTGTGGTGCTGCGGGGGTTAGATCTATCATTTAATTGGACGTATAGCCCTGACACTGGTTTCCATCCATCACTCAGGATATATAATTCGGTCACTAGGGGGTTTGTTGCTGGCTCAGTTGGCTAGCCAGCACACTTCCCTCTTGCTGCATGTTTAAGCTTTTGATACCACAGGAACTGTCCCTTTGCCAACCCCTCCTTCTCGTAAAGCTATTCCAATTCTCTAAATACCCCCTCTTCGTACATGTTCCGCCAGTTATATATGTCCAGTCTTTCCCATTGTCTCATGGTGTGTAGTTCAGTCGGCGCTATTCCTGTCTTTGACACAATTGGTATTTCAGGAGAATAAAGATGCACCAGGTGTGTGAGAGTCTTGGCCCCTTCCATATTTGTCTACCTAGCTGAGCTAGCATTGGAGTGTGTTGCGTGTGGTCTTGTGGGATCCACAATATCTCCTTCAGATATGCAGGTGTGACCAGGTCCTGCAAGAGGCCCGTCTCAGTATTGGCATTGTCCAACAGCCATCTAGTAATGTGGCTTAGTTGCGCCGCCAGATAGTATTGTTCAAAATCCAGGAGTTGTATGCCCTCTGCTCCATATGGTAGTGTCAACATAGTCAGTGCCAGTTTGTCGCGTGCCATTCCCCATATAAAGTCTCTAATCAGGGCATCCAGATTTTGAAAGAATGTCGGCCTGATATAGTAGCAAATGTTCTGGAAATAATATAAACATTTTGGCAGGATAATCATTTTAGCAATCAATGCTCTCCCCATGATTGATAGCAGCAGTTTGGACTAGAACTCCATTGAGTTGTGGTGTCTCTGTATTACAGCCATTGTGTTGTGCTCGTCCATGAGTTCCGGCGTATTTGTATTTAATTTATTTCTAGAGCGCACCAGTCCCACAGGCATCCGGGCATATAATCCTGCATAACACAGTTACAGTTACAGTTACAAGTCAATGAAAGTGAAATAGCTCAACCTGTTTACAGAAAAATATAGAAGTGAGCCAAATTCGCAAAATGTCAACATAAATAAAAAGCAGTACAGTAATATACATTGAGACAAAGCAGCCGTAATGCTGTTGGTATCAGGCCCTATGTTAGGGGAGTCACATATTCTGTGTGAAGAGCCACAATTTAGTTTTATTATTGAAGGCTTGGAAGGACAGCTCAGTTCTGATGGAGATGCGAAGGGACTTCCAGAGCTTCGTGGCCAGGACGGGGAAGCTCACGCCCTCAGCTTTTTGCAGTTTGAATCTGGGCAGAGAGAGACTGTGTATTTGGGCAGATCTCATGGGACGTGTGGAAGTGTGGAGAGTGAGGCGGTTGGATAGGTACGATGGGGCCTTGTTAGCCAAGCACTTGTGTGTGAGGGCAAGGGTTTTCAGAGTGATTCAGTGTTTAACTGGGAGCCAATGTAGATTGGCTCTGAAGTCAGAAATATTTTGGTTCCTAGGAATGTTAAGTGCTGCTCTGATGGCATTATTCTGGGTAATTTGCAATTTGTTGAGGTTGAGTTGGCTAGTCCCCAGGTAGAGGGCACTGCAATAGTCAATCCTAGACATAATGAGAGTTCTGGCCAGGGTGATTAAGTTAGGGGAATTTAAAAAGGGCTTGCAGGCGTTAATGAGTTTGCAGGTATAGGCCGCTGATGACCTTACTGCATTGGTTTGTCTGTTCATCGATAGAGCCGAGTCAAGATAGACACCCAAGGTTTTAGCGTCCCTGGAGACCATGATAACATTGCCATCAATGATGAAAGACTTAAAGGCCTGGTCTAGTTTATGAAGATGATGAGTTGAGCCTAATATTAGGAGCTCAGTCTTGTCATCAGTAAGCAAAGTTCATGTTGTGCCATCTAGGCTTGAATGACCAGGTAGACGTCATTCAAGGAGTTGGTGTCAGCTGTGTGGTCACCTGTGATAGGGATGAGTATCTGGGTGTCATCCGCATAAATAGTGTTAAGAGACACCCAGATAGTCAAGAACGTCAAAGAGAGGTTTAGTGAACACATTGTAAAGTGTAGGTGACACACAAGAACCTTGAGGGAAGCCGCAGTGGATGGGAGCGGGGTCTGTGGAGGCTGTAGGGGAGAAGACCCGCATGGATCTATTGCTTAGAAAGAACTGATCCACGCAGTGGCTGAGTCAGAGAAGTTGACGGCAGATGTGAGATGCTGGAATAGGATTTGGTGATTGATCAGATCAAACACAGCAGAAAGGTCAACTAGTAATAGCAGAGCTACTTTCCGATTATTTTTTAAGAACTCAATTTGTGTTTTGAGATCGATCAGGGCTGTTTTAGTCCCATGTCTAGGACGGAAGCTTGATTGTCTCAGACCAAGGAGATTGTTGGTTTCGAGTCTTGGGTTAGCAAGTACGCTGCACAATCTAATATTTTGAGCATGAAAGTGACAAATTCTCTCAGTACCTTTACCAGCCATTCCCAGTATATGGAATCGAACACCTTAATGGCATCTAGTGACAGCACAGCCAGGTGTTCCTCACTTTCCTCTGTTTGTGCCATGCTCTGATGGGTTGATGAGCTGCACTACATCCCACTGTACTGCATTTGTGGCTGCCTGAACACCCGGGGCTAACAGCGATGTGAAGAAGCTCTCAGTCTTGGTGAAAAGCCTATACTGAGCAGATATTTTGTTCAATGTGTCTATGGATTCTCAGCAGTAGTTTGATCTTCTTCTATGGGAGAAAATGAGGGATCGTTTATTAGGCCGATGGGACAGAGCTACCGGTGGAGACTTGAAATTCCAAATTTCTACCGAAAGGTGATGTTCAGGTAGTAACAAAACAGGTGGATAACGAGGACCACGGAGCACCAGGCCATGATTGCAGATGATGAAAATAGGCCATGCCTCCACACAGCCAAAACAGGTACATGAGGGTAACCATACCTTGGTACAGGACTGGCATAAGAAATGTTTCGGCGCAGTTTAAGTTCCTTCCCATGGGTGCAGTCCCATTTCCTATGAAATAGAAGGAAGATTGGGTGAGTCTTTGTGCCTTAACAGGTTGTTCATGGTGTTGCAGAAATGTTAATCATTTGACATTAGCGTTCCACAGTTGTCCGGGAGGATAGCTGAGGGGCAACATGTCTGTCTTGGAAGCAAACAACGCAAAGCAACAGAGGTTTGAATCCCGGTCTTGTGCTTTGTTAAGATGGATTTCTGAAGGGGCAGAGGTTCAGAAGGCCAGCCTAGTTTCCTGGAACAGGGTAACCTCTGGACAAGTAACTACAAATTGGAGTTTGGAGGCAGTCGCCTCCTGTTTATACCTCAGTATTATGACACATGTGTAACAGAAGGCTAGGCAATTACAAAAGTTATTCCTGACGCTGAGTCCCTAGCACAAAGTTAAATGACCCTACATGTAAAAAATCTCGTATCCGATGTAGAATGGCCCTAGTGAGTGCTGCTGAGCCGACTACAAAGGATGTTGAGATCCTGACCCCATCCTCTCTAAAACACTTTCCTAATATCTACAGGTGCACGCAAAAAATGGAGGTCGGTATTTTGTTTTTAATCTTTCCGCCCCCACAACGCATGTCTTATCGTTAAAATAACAAAGGTCCTCACTGACAGTTAGTCACTAGAGGAATTAAAAGACCCTATTACCTCCTCACTAAGTTGTAGTGGAGATAGAGTATATAGTGATAACTTCAGCAATTTCTTTGTGCAACCCCTTTCTCTATATATAAGGGTATTGGATTATGGGTTATAAACCAGTACTCTTAAACCAACAGTCAACCGGTTTCAGCCGGATTCTTGGGTGGTCACTTTCATCAGGACGAATACTTTTCAGGTTATAATAACCTCTGGACAAGCCAGACCAATCAGGGTAGCGATGGCGGCGGTCAAGACTGGGGGCCTCATTACACGGTAGGCGGTAAACCATGGCGCTATTAGCGCCATGGTTCATGCCGGTAATTTACTGATACCGCCATGAAGGAAAGGGGAATTACCGCCCTATTCCAAGGTTGGCGGGGCGGTAATTCCTCCTTCCTCCATTGCCCTTCCCCATTCCCATTTTTGCCCCATAGGGCATAATGGGAATGGGGAACGGGCTAATTACGGTACCGCAAATTGCGGTACCGTAATTAGCACCCTGGTCCCTTTGCGGGTTGGATTTTTAACGCCTGCAAAAAGCAGGCGTTAAATTCCCCAACCCGCAAAGGGACCTCGTAGTAAGGCGGTAAGGATTTACTGGTACCGGTAAAATACCGGTACCGGTAAACCCTTACCGCCTACCGTGTAATGAGGCCCTAAGTCTCAAGAGGGGTGAGGGTGACGGAAAGACCTCAATGAGCACACAAAGCAAGGACACTTACAAATTACTCCAGACAGGTGTTATATTAAAAATATAGACACATTTATCACAAGGCATTTGTAACATCGACCATAGCAAAGAATCACAATAATACTAAAGTAAACCAACACATCACAATCAATACAATATATATACAAGACCGAGGGGTCTAAGGAGTTAGGAGCACGTAATATGTAGACCACCTAGATGGGGAGGAAAACAGGCAGTGCAAGTAATCATTAGACCCAGTTCGACATCTGAAATACACCTAACTAGGAGGAAGTCCGAACCCTAGGAACAGAGGCGCCTTATGCTCAAAAGTACCTGCACGCACTGGTGCCAATGGACAAGAGAGGGCCTCTTCGAGGATATCCGGCAGTTCAGGAAGGTGAATAAAGCAATGCAGAACAAGTCCCCACTACTCAAGCAAGGCCTCCACTTGTGGGCAGAGGCAGGGCGAGAGTGCGAGGTAGAGTCGCTATTTCGCAACAGCGGTAGAAAAGAAATGGGCTCCTGCGTGAGGGGCCACCAGTTGGAGTGAGGACTACTCACTGGTCCCCGACGCAGGCAGACCCAGACTTCTCCAGTTCAATTCACGTTGCTGGCAGGTTCAGCTGCGATGTTCAGGGCGTCTCGACACCGTGTAGATTCTGCGTAGCAGGATGCAGGGTAGAGGGTGTCCCAAATGCAGCGGACATGCACAGGTTGTTACCACTCCAGGGCAACACGGCAACCACATTTACTCTGGTCCGGGCGCACTCGTCTCACTTCAGACCTGGGAATGCCAAGTTTACGAAATTCAGTGTGAGGGTGCCGTGGACACAGAGCAAGCAGTAAACCAAGTTTCGAGGGCTTCCCTGAAACGGCGGCGGTGACAGAGCAAAGCATCCTGCATAAACTGGTCAGCCCACTGGTTGGCCCAGGGCCACTTCCGAAGAAGCTTGCAGGGTTTGATGAAGGTGCCGGGAATAGTTGATCCCACTATTCCAATGGGTCAAAGCGCCTTCGCAGACCTTCTAGGACATTCAGATGCAGAGGGGTCTCGCAGGACGACAGCAGTTCAGAGTGCCAAACCTTCAGCGGGTCACCAGCGGTTCCTCGACTCAGCTTCTTGTTGCAGGATACTTGCTCCTTATCCCTTGTTCAGTGTGAACTCAGGAGATCGACATGGTAGTGGTGTTTTCAGCCTCCTCTTATCCAAAGTTCCCTTCGCGCCAAAACGGAGAGGGCCCAATGGGAGATCTGCTCACAAACACTCACACCATACGTGGACCTATCACGGACCACTGTGGTCCCAGGCATTCAGGACACTCTAGAATCTCTGGCACCCAGGATGTGTATTGGGAACAGACATCCCAGCCCACATCCTGTAGGCACACACAAGGCATGCAGAAGCCCACGAAAACGTTGTGTTTCGCGGGAAAGTGCATGACCAAATAAGGACTGCCCCGGGTCAGCTCGACCTGGGGGAAGGTGAAGGGGCAAGACGGTCAGCGGACAGGACAAAGAACCTCGTGGCATGGCCATTTTGGGAGCCAGGCCACCTATTCGTGCCAAATGCGGTAAGCATGAATACATGGCAAAAAAGGGTTCAAAACACAAGAGAAACGATAGCTGCCACCAGTCCCGTCTGTGACACACTTGCACAGTTCATAATAAGTCCAGCGAGAGTTTCTGGGGGCCTTTCGAATGACTAGCGACCCAAGAGCGCGGTAATGTAAGTTACGGTGCACTCTTGTTTCATGTTGCACAAAAGCTGCAACATGAGGAAAGGACTAAGGGAAACAAAGTCTCCTAGTACTGACTGTCTTAAGGGCATGTCAGTTTCCCCATAAGAATTGAGCGAAAGCCCAGAGGAGTGCTGCAGAAGGCTGCGCTTCTCTGGCAAAGTCTAGATCAGGGTGTAAAACAACAGCAAACAGTTTGGGGGTTGCCACATGGAGGGAAAATTACCTACAATTATGAAATCTTTCCTAACACGCTTAGAAACTGGTCTCTGGTCTCCGGTATTAAGCACGTTATAAAAGAACAATTATAATCGGTCATTGGTATCCACCACTATGTCTTCTGTAAAGCCCACCAGTCCCTCAGCTCTGAAAACAGATCACCACTTCACCGATTTGTTATGCCAAAGGTGTGCTCCTTTGATATGTATTTTGCAGTCTGACATTGCATCGCATGTACTCCCTCTGGCTTTTTCCCATTGCAGCCATTTTAGTTAATCTTTTCTAATGTTGCTTGAGCTGTGTGTCCCTGGAACTGTCCTCATGCCGTGTAGAGAAGTGGGTGTGCTAAACACTGTGGCACTGAGGATGACACTTCCTTGTACAAGAATAATCTGGGGGTGCCCACAGCATAGGGATTGAGAATACACACATGGCATGAAATGCTATACTCATTCCTACACACCTCCCTCATTCTACTATACCACAAATTGGTAGCTTCAGAGTAATGCTCTTTTATAATGCTGTTATATGTGTTCTCTTAATTGTGGATAATCTTTTTTGATCTGGTCACAGGGTTATTATAAATTGCTAATATATTTACTACATTAGTGCCATTATTCTTCCCTTTTTCACCCCTCATCCTTATACGATCCATTAGAAAGAAGGAGAGAGTGACAGAGACAAGCAAACAAAAGTCACACAATAAAAATATTATATTCTCCTGCATTCCTCCAATCATACTCCTCTAAGCTGTGAAGAAAAGTCAGACACTTTAGCTCAAAGGGGCACAACGAGTTTCAAACAGTCTGGACGTTTCCTTCTTTACTCATTTTTTAAATGTCTGTATTGTCCCCGGTGCCCTCCTGGTGGTGGTTGATAGAGCTGGCACTGGTATCTTTGTGGATATCAGTGAGGTGCACCCACGTTCTGCAGCCCTTCACTTTGACTGTGGTCGGGGTAAAGAATATTACTTCATAGGGGCCAGAAAACATCTGCTCTTGTCACTTTTTATTTAAGCCAGGGTACAGTTGGGGTTTTGATAGGGACACTTGGTTGCTTGAGTGTGGTGCAGCTGGCTGGTGCAGATGGGGGGCAGTGTGATGGGTGATAACTTTAGCACATGTTGTTAAATCCCTAAGGTACCCCTGGAACGCCTCCCCCAACACTTCTGCACTTTAACCAGGATCTGAGATTGTTCAAGCAGGGCCAACCAGCATATGCATTTGCGGGCACGTAACCACCTCATGAGGTGTCAAGTGGTGGTTCTTGCTTGGCTGGTTGCTCAGGCTGAATGATGCCAGAGGCAAACAATAGAGCCAACTCTTTTTTAAGCAGTGGTATATTTTAGACAGTTTGTTTTTAGGCAATTTAGTTAATCTTTCCACTATTCCGTTGGCTTGTGAGTGGTACACTGAGCAAAGCCTGTGCTTTATGCCCAGCAAGGTGGGAATTTCTCTGAAAAGTTCATTTCCAAAATAAGAAATATTGCCAGAGGTCAGGAAATCACAAATGCCTCATCTGGGGAAATACCACTCTGCTTTGGAATTTTGCTGCAGATTTTGCATCAGCATGGACACATGGGCCCACCGCAAGCCAACAGGAGAATGGACAAACAACAACAATCATATAATGAAAGGTACTGCAACAGTTAATCATGTTGACAAAGTCAATATAGATCTCTCTGAGCGGTGGGGTAATGTTATTTCCAAAGTCTTTAGAGTGTGTCCTGAGTTGAACAGGTGGCACATGGTGCAATTCGCCATGAAATTGTCAATGTGTTGTGAAAGATTGGGGACAAACCAATGCTCACTGATATCTGCATCAATGTGCTGCTTAGGGGCATGTGTGGGATGGTGCAAATGATCCAAGGCAATGGTTAATAATTCTAGAGGCATAATATTTTACCTATAACAAGTTGGCCCTCATTAAGAGTTTGGAGGTATCCTTGCCAGTATTACTGGTGATATATTGGCAAACTGCCCTTACAATCTCTGCCACCTGATATCTCGGTGGCAGAGAGCAGGTAAGTTCCCGATCCCATGGAGTCCTCTACGATGGGATTGCCTGAATCACCAGCACTGGATTTTCCGGTGCCAGTGATTCATGCATTTCTTTGCCCAATTGGCCCTGATCTACAGGCAGGCTCTGGCTGCCAGCCGGTTCATCTGTGGCCCCCACTGGCAACCTTAAAGTGTGCCAGTCCAGAAAAATGGCTGGAGTCGGAATTACTGTAATTTTTCCAGCATTATTTCCAGACCGGCACACGTGTAATGAGACCCTAATGAGGGTGACAATGCACATCCCCTTTTGATCCATAGGTCTTTTTCCTGCTGTGGGACTCATCCTTGCAATTCTATGATCTGTGCTAGGGGGACTGTGTTATACTGGACAGGTGGCTGTGCTTGTTATAATGCAATAACAGGGGGTTTGTTCCCCTCTAAAAGTAGAATGTATGCTGCCTGTTTTGCTGCTGTGTCTGCAGCGCCATTACCACAAGAGATTTGGTCTGTTCACTTAGTATGGGTGATGCATTTCACAATGACCACTAGTGAGGGGCATTTGAATGCATCAGTTAATCTAGTGAGCAATGCTACATGCTATTGGGGTTCATTCTGACTTCTTGAACCCTTTCCTGTGCCATCTTGATAGACATTAATGTTTTGTGGAAGTGATGCATGCTGAGTCTGAATAGATGTTGACCTCACATTCTGGTGACATTTATTATGCCTTAATGAGTGCTATGAGTTCTGCTGCTTGTGCTAAATAGTACAAGAGCATTATTTTTGGTATGACCACTTGATATTCCTCTTCTCGTCCTATACAGAACTCACCACTGCCAACCCTGTATCCCTTTGTCCATTCTCCTGACCAATCATTGATGACCCCTCAATGAACAACACCTCCCTCTCCTCCAGTGCATCTTTGATTACTGGGGTGCCTTCCTCGGTTGCACCCTCAAATACTTTGCAATCGTGCACCTTAGTTACTGGGCATCCCAAAGTTATCCTAGTGTACTTCTGTATTGCAAAAGCGAGGCTGCCAGTGTCTGTTCACATGGAAAATGTCCCTGCATTTCTGGGTCTAGGAGTCATCTGTATTAAGCTGTGGGTTTTGGCCACTGGACATGTGTTGGTGAGAACTGCTGTCACTATAGAGTGTGAGAAAAAAAGAATGGCTTGCTGAAGTTTGATGATGCAAACACAGGCGCATTGCTAATCATCCCTTTAAGATCCTGAAAACATTCAGCCATCTCATCTGTCCATTCGATGGTCCCCTTCACTTTATGTGCTTCCTTCAAAACTTGCAGCAAAGGCCTAGTGTAATCAGTGTAATTAAAGATCAATTCCCTGCAATAGTTGCACAACCCCAAAATCTGATGTGCTCTCTCACTGTGGTTGGCTGGGGTGTGTTGTACACTGCTGCTGCTCTGTCTGGGGTCACTCTCCTCCCTACTGGCAGCATTTTTTGCCCTAGATACACTACTTCCTTCTGACAATACTGCAGCTTATCCTTGTCCATTTTATAGCCAGTGTGTGCCAGTAAGGTTAAGAGCTGCACTTAATCCTTCCTGTACTGCTCCTCTGCCGGGCTGCATATTAAAAGATCTTCTATATATTGAATGAAAAAGTGACACTATGGGCCTCATTACACGGACGGCGGTAAGGGTTTATCGGTACCTTACTACAAGGTCCCTTTGCGGGTTGGTACTATAACGCCTGCTGTTTAGCAGGTGTTAAAAACCAACCCGCAAAGGGACCATGGTGCTAATTACGGTACCGCAATTTGCAGCACCATAATTAGCGCCTTCCCCATTCCCATAGAGCCCTATGGGGCAATAATGGGAATGGGGAAGGACAATGGTAAAGGGGGAATTACCGCCCCTCCAACCTTTGAATAGGGCGGTAATTCCCCTTTCCACCAAGGCGGTACTAATAGCACCTTGGGCCTCCGCCTACCGTGTAATGAGGCCTCTGTGTATGGATCTAACCACTCGAGTGTGTGCTATGTCCACTTCTAGAATAAAATATAATTGCAAGCTGTGTTGCTAGCACCACAAAGTCTGCCCATAAAGACCAGGTAAGACAAAAGATTGGATTGGTACTAGCGATTCGCGCTTAGACTCCCAAATCTTAATTTACAAAGTTACTGCCACAATGACTGAACAATATTGACAAATCGTCATCCTTTAGTGTTTTAATTATCAAAAAATCAGCCGACTCGTGCTTTGACCTAAGTCATCCTCAAGGCTGACATAGTAATCAAACAATCATAATCAGATGTTACAAGTGTTGATAAGTGTGTATACAAATCTAACCAGTGTTATAAACATAACAAATAGTGAACAAAATGTTTAAATATAAGATATAAAAAACGAAAAAAATATAGCAACCAATAAAATAAAATATTAGAATTGTACATTTGCCACAAAACAAATAATGAATAATCACAAAGTAAGTATTGCTAGAGGTTACATACCCATAATTGTATCAATCACAATGGGGTATATAGATGCGGAAAGAACAGAAAAATGCAGTTCATTATATGTTATTGCTATGTTTCTCACACTAATTTCTTATGAAATTGTTGATTCAATCAAGTTATGTTTGGAAAGTAATTACATGAGATAACTCATTTCTACATGGCCATTGAGACAACTAATCCTGGAAGTTGAATAATTGTTAACTGGTATTATTCATGCATACACTTAAGAGTTCATATAGTGTATGGTAATGTGAACTATATTTCCTATCAATGAAAAACTGCCTATCAATTGCCAGAGCTACAGTCGGCACCAAGCTTGACTACTGTAATGCCCTCTTCCTGGGCACATCTGCCAAAAACCTTAATAAGCTACAAGTTACACAAAACAATGCCCTCAGGGTGGCATTGAGCATTGCAAAGAGGGAAGACATCTCCCAGGCAAGGAAAGACGCACATTGGCTGCCAATAAAAGAACACAGTCTCTTTAAAACCATGGCCATTACACACAAATGTCTTTCACTTGACGCCCCCCGTTACCTATTGGAACGGATCACTGTCAGCACTTCTTCCAGATGCACGAGATCGCATCTCACCAAGCAGATCTATGTTCCCTCCTTCAATAAGTCCAAAGCAGGAGGCTCCAGCTTTCAAAATTTAGCACCCAAAAACTGGAATGCCCTCCCCACTGAACTCAGAAATGAAAAGTCTTATACATGATTCCGCAAAATATTGAAAACCAAACTGTTCAACTAATCAAATCACGTTGCCGTAACCAGCTAATCTTTTATGCTGTTCCTCTGTAGCTGATTAACATGCAACCTCCTACGCTTTGTCCACTTTTGTCTGCACTGTTTTACTCTCTTATGTAAGTCTGTGCTAAGCAGCAATTCTGTAACAGTGCCACGATGCCCCAGGACCGCTGTGAGCTATACGAATGTAAATAAATAAAAAAATGGTGGCAGTAACTTTGTAAATAAAAATTTGGGGTGCTACATGCGAATCGCTAGTACCAATCTGATCTTTTATATATTGAATGCCCATGCTTGTACCCTGCAGGTTACCTAGATCCTTCTGGAGTACCCTGTTGAAAATGCTTGGGAGGTCACAATATCCCTGAGGTAAGCGAGTGTGCTGAAAACACTGCATGTGGTAGGCAAATTCAGTGAGATACTGGGAGTCTGGGTGCAGTGGGATGGAATAAAAATCTTTTTTTTAGATCAATCACAGTGAAATGGCTTGCATTTGTGAGTATATTGCACAGAATGGTGAATGGGTTAGGCACTACTGGGAACTCTGCTTCAACAATATTATTTATTGTGTGGAGATCATGTGTCATCCTCCAAGATGACCCTACTGCTGTCTTCACAGGGTATATGGCCGTTTTGCACGGTGATACTGATGGTACTATAATGTCTTGTTCAACTAATGCATCAATGGTTGATTTGATCCCTTCGTCTGCCTCTCTAGCAGGTGGTATTGCTTCACTCAGGATAATATTGCACCTGGTTTCAGCATTATTTGTACTGTTCTTATGCTCTTCAATAATCCTACATCATGAAGGTTGCTAGTCTACAGGCAACTGGATACCATTGCTATAGCTTCATGTAAGAGCAACGGTGGTGACTTGGCAACTCGTGCAGTGTGCCATACTACTTTGAATTGTACTGCTATGTGACGGGGTATGCGAATTGCAAACACTGTTTCTCCTTCCTCTGCCGTGTTTTCGGACAGCTGTTTATTGGACATGCACATGACTGTACTCCATTCTACTCCCTCCTCGTCTGTGGCTGCCAAAATTACTGTATCTTTTCTGGTTATCATACTTCCAAATCTGAGGTAATGATGGTACGGTGTGCCTTTTCCTGGTGGACTGCTGGTCTGAACATTCTGGATCCCGGTCAGTCATCCTAATAGAATTGTTACTCCATATAGGAACAGGTCTCGGTGTAAGGGCACCCATCATACATCACTGCTACTCTAGCGTAAAGCATGCCTGGTGTCAAGCACACTATTCCTTTATCAGTAAATGAAATGGTAATGTTCAATTTGCTCAGATGATCTCTACCCAGAAGGTTGACAGGGCTACCTTCACAATACAACAAGGGTTCTGACAATTCATGTGCACATACATTAATGGGTAAATACTTAGTGAAAGTAACTGAAACCACAGTTCCTGTGAATCCCTGTGTATCCTTAATTCCATTGGCCAATGGAAACCTCCCTACAGGATCTGATGGCCCTTGTGTCAACAATAAAGCTGAGCTTTCTGTGTCCTATCTTGACTCCCACCTGGGGTTCCTCTTCTCGGTCGGGGGAGAACGACAAGACTTGGCATGTGGATAGGTGTTCATACCTTGAAGTGGGAAAGTGTTGCTCCCTAGGACACTCGCCCCTGTGTAATGGGTTACTGTAACCTGGCAAGGTATTCTTTTCCCATGGTTGCGTGCTTATTTGGTCAGATGCTTGCTGAATGGGTGTCTGCATTACGTTAGGGGTTGGGTACTGGATGCACTGTGGTTGCATGGATGCTGGGACCTTCATGGAACCTGTTGTTTGCATTTCTATAGAGCCTGGGGCTGGACATACTTGGAAGCTGGGGCCTGCCCTGGGCCTGGGCTGTAGGGGGCCCCGAAAGGGTGGTAGGTGGGATAGTGATCGGATGGAGCACCTGGGTAATACTACATAGGGGGCCTGCTCTGACAATCGTGCACAAAATGCCCCATTCTTCCACAAATAGATCATCCCCCCTGAACTTCGGTCTTGGTGTACACAATCCCCCATCCCTACCTCAATGAGAAGTGCCTCTTCCTCTCTGAAAGCCTCCCATGTCTCTTCTTCAGTCTTCTTGCCCCCTATCCATCCTCGCTGCTGTTTCTGCTCATACTGCTACTTTGTGATGTTAGTAATCACTGCTCCTTCCAAGCTCACTTAAGCTAGCTTTTTCTGCACCAGTTTTGCTTCTGGTCTCTGAGCTTCTTCCACCTTCTTCCTTTCCTTCTTTCGCCTTCTCCTACAGAAGTGTACTATATGTGCCTGTATCTAAGCCTATTCCTTTGCCTCCACACCCACTACCTTTTTCAAATCTGACTGTACTTTGGTGTGGAGACCCCTGCGCGACATATGATAAAACACTGGTAAACACTTATCCCATGGTCCTCGCCTGGGTTCATTGTGCGCACCATTATCAAACCTTTGTCTGGTTTGGCTGGATAGGTATCCCTCAAAGCCTTCCACACATGGGCTTGACAGTTGTTAAATGGACTGCCAGTAGGTGTGTCACTTTCTAGTTGTACCCTGGTACCCTGCTATTGGCCAAATGATATTCATCTGTTCTCCAATTATTGCAGCAAACAGACTCTTCATTTCCCTCACTGCTAACGTAACTCCTGCTGTCTGTTTCTCAAGGGCATAGATCCATTTAGCTGCTCCCGCTGTGAGAGAGGGCAATGCCTTCAATAGGTTGTTCCTGTCCATATGTCGCCAGGTCACATATATTCACTTCTGTAGTAAGGGGAACTATGGCGTCCCCTTCTGGGATGGTGTGATGCTGGAAATGCCTTATGGAGGGATAGGGCCTCCTGTACTTGTCCTACCACTTCCCTGTGTGTGTTTTCTCTATGTTTTCTGTCACTGAGGTTCTGACCTGGGCCTCTGGCAGTGCAGCTCTTCATTCTTTTCTTTTGTTGAACATCACCCATGGCATACTCTTATGCTACCCATGGGTGGATGTACTCCCTTTTACCCCTTATGTGGATTGTTGGGCGCAGAGCAGGGCATGAGCTGGTGGCAGCTATATGCTGACTTGACAGTGGCTCTGAGTATCCTTTGGTTTGGGATACCCAGGCCCTGCCCTAGGAATCAGGAGATTTCTGACAGATTGTAGGCTGGCCCCTGTGGCCTCTTGTTTTCTATTGCCTTTTACCTTGTTTCCCAAGGTTCTGGCAAGCCCTGACTCTGTCCCTTCCTCCTGAATGGGTGCTGGGTGGAAACACCACATATGTCTCTGTTGTTCCCTTTGCCTATGACTGGCTGTTGGGCTGAAATACCATGTATGGCTCTGGGGCTGCCTCCTGTCAGACTGACTGTAGCCTTACCAGGTGTTGTGTGTTGTTGGTACACCCTAGGGGTGGGACTTGTATGTATGGAGTCTGAAGTAAACTCACGTTCTGTGTTGGGGTGTCAAGTTTCTGCTTGTGTGACACAATGTATTAGATATCCCTGACTGAAACTGACATGCATGCAGTATAGTGTGCTGAAAGGCTGGGTGCTTGCCCTAATCAACATTCTTTGTTATGGGTGTTTGTGTGTAGTAAATGGCTTGAACGGCTGTGAGCTTGATTGGTTGCCTGCCTGCATGAATGCCTTACTGTGTAATTTGTAAGGGATTTCAATCAGGCACACACCCAGGTCTCGCCTAGCATGTAGTACACAATGAAACCCTTATTTATTTTTGTCTATAAGTTCAATATTCTGAATGATATACGTCTCATATAACACCCATCTCAAAATATCCCCTAGGTCATACTGGAGCAGGAATCAGGCTAGTTTGTAAAGGTAAATATTTATGTATTTATTTATTTAATGTTCAAATCGCACACCAATTTTAATATATATATATATATATATGGGGCAGCAATCACCAAGGGGTGACAATACAATTCAGAAAATAAGTAAAGCGATTGAATTCACTTATAATAAGGCAGAGTAGAAAACACAGGAAAATGAACAGTTTTGGTTTGTGAGCAGATAGCGTTTAGGTTAATATTCCCCCTGCAAAGTTTTTTTAAATACAAATGAGCAATCCTACACAGATGTAAGTAATCAGCAGGTATTCAGGAATGAAAGACAATGGACCTCATTACGAGTTTGGAGGAAGCCATGGTGCTATTAGTGCCATGGCTGCCTCCAAGCTCGGGTCCGGGTTCCTTGAATGAGGAATTACTGGGTCATTCAAACCTTGGAGGACCCGGTAATTCCTCATTCAAAAAACCCATCCCCATTCCCATTTGAACCCCCGTAGGGCTCAATGGGAATGGGGAGGGATCTATTAATGGACCTGTTAATAACAGGCCCCTTATTAGCTCCCTGGTCCCCTTGCGGGACCCGCAAAGTACGTCTGGTCTGACCAGACCTTCTGAGCGGGTTCCGCAAGAGAACCTCGTAATAGGGCGGAATGGGATTACCGGCACCAGCACCATTACCGGCGCCGTTAAACCAATTCCACCCACCTCGTAATGAGGCCCAATGTCTACAGCTTAAATGCAATCTTCCTCTCCAAACAAGAGAGAAAACCGTTTTTGGAAAGTGACCCTTTTAAACTGACAGGTGACAATTGCTTTGTAAAATAATGCAAAAGGGTGCAAAAATGCTTAAATGGAGAAAAATTCTGAGGAAAGCAACACAAAACAAGTCCTAACACACATGAGCAATAATATAAACAACAGTACACACTTTAGATCAGGATGGGATGGAAGAAGCACTTTAAAACGGGAAAAAGACATGTGTAAACTTTTGAAAACTGCAAATTCGTGGCAAACTTTACTATGCAAAATTGGAGAAAACCGGGTCAAATTCGGTTTTAAAAATTACAGATACGTTTTATTTGCACTATTATGATGACTATGAAAAAGAGGAGGCCACACATGAATCTTCACAGCTACGTGGCCAGCGCAACCATTCAAGTGGTGGATACTCAATTTCGTTCTGGGATTTACTTTAGTTACTAAAAATCACTACGAATTTATGGTTTTGTAACACAGATGAGAAAAATCAGCGCAAGAAGGGTTATAACGAAACTAGGGTTCTGAATTTAAAGATGGGATGGGTTGAGATTGGGATAATACAATGCAGATATACTATGGTTCACTGTTCTTCCTGGGGGGAATTTAATTACAGTCTTTTGTAATTAAATTGGACCGTCAGCTCTGGTCATTGGGTCGGATCAGGCCTACCGGCAGCAGGGCACCTCTGGTGGGATTGGATCAGCAGCGCGGTTCTGGTCAATTTTGGACTGCGCCTAAGACTGGATTTGGATGGGCCCTTCTGGTCACTGGGCACGGCAGATTACAGGATGCATGCTTCTTTTTTATTTATTTATTTATTTTTTGGGGCAAAAATGAGCCTTTAAAAAAAAGAAACACGTACATCATTACAACATTACAGATATCCATATTTCACCACATATGTTTTTCGTGTAACCACCATCCAGCGACCTGTACTACGTCAACAATTTTTCCAGCAGAGTCAAAAAGCAGATTAAGGCATAGTTCAGCTGCTTTTCACGACTATCAAACAAGGCTTGCCACCATTCATCAGCACTTGGCGTTTGATATTTGGTTAGCTGTGGTCCCAATGTCAGCGATCTTTGCTCAAGTAGCCCTTTACAAAACAGTGTTAGATGCTTTAGCGTTTCGTCCGTCTGGTTGCAGAATCTACACTTTGCATTGGAGTCTTCTGTATTACGTAACTCTCTTAGCCACTCTTTAGTTTTGTATACATTTAGTCGTAACAGTATATACAGCGATCTACTCACATTGTCTGGATATATATCAACGTAATTCTGCAGCTTATTTAGCTTTCTGGCTTCAGGCGGGGAGTCTTTCATTAGCTTGTTTGATGTCCTAAGCTCCCCTGTCAGAATCCAATCTAGGCACCAGACTTTGCTTTTTGCTGCATTCGGAGTGTCGTGAAGAGTTTTTAGGTCTACGTGGTAAAAAGCAAGAATTTCCTCGCAAAGTTTACTCCATAGTGATAGAAGGCACTCAGGATTTCCCTTGCTTGAGTTTTGGAGTATCTCAAACTGCAGGGCTACTTCTTTCATGGTAACCTTCCGGAAGAGGCTCAACATGTTCCAATTAACTCGTGCATTGATTGATATTAGATTTAATTCATATCTAATGCAAGCAGTTGAGGTTCCCTTCGGTAATTGCAAGACTTGTACCCAAAAGATGTTTTCTAGAGTCGACCAAACATCAGGGGAGCAACCAAATGCATTTTCTGCGCCGTGTATGAGTGCAGGCACTACCTTTTGACAGTAGAAGTTCCTTACTGGTTTTATGGAGAATTTGCCATATTTTTTATGTAAGACGCTTCCTTGGCAAGTAAATTGCCGACATTTGGTTTTGGCGATCTCTTCCCAGGGACTATCATTCAGATTGGCATTAATTTGCATGCCCAAGTATCTTGTATTTGTTATGTTACCTAGGCATTCATTCCCTAGGTGCCATTTAAATGACTTCTTCTTGGAGTTCTTCAAGTTTTGCAATGTTAGCACCTCAATTTTTTTTTGTTGATCTGTAGACCGTTATCTCTTAAGTACTGTTCCACGGCATCCATCTTACGCTGTAGACCTATTGGTGTGGTATCCAGTAATATCAGTTTGTCTGCGTACAACATCCAACTTATTGGGGAGCCATGTATTTTTGGAGAGAAGGATCGGATATTATCAATTGCACCTCCAATATCCGATAGGAATAGATTAAATATTATTGCAGCCAAAGGACAGCCCTGCTTGACTCCACAAAAGGTGTTGATAGCTTCAGAGAGGGTACCTTTTTGATCAAGTCGGATTTTAATGTTTGTGCCAGTGTGGAGTTCACGGATGGCTGCGATCAAATTTTCAGGGCACTCCCAGGCCTTCATTTTGGCCCATAATAGGTCTCGATTTATGCTGTCGAAGGCGTGGGAGAAGTCAATTAGGGCTAGATACACCTTGGTTCCAGTTCTTATGGCTTCCATTTTGAGTAGATTTATCAGTAGTAGATTCAAGGCGCATCCAACTCCCTTGACAAAGCCAGTCTGACGTGGGTCGAAATGTTTTGATTTGGCTGCCCATTTCGCTAGTTGCTGCTGTAATAGGGTAGCATACACTTTGCCCAATACATCTAGTAGGGCAATAGGTCGATAGTGCTTTGGATCCGCGCGGTTCCCTTTTTTAAAACTTGGGATAATTATCGCAAATTTCTAAGATTCGGGGCTTTTGCAATTGGCCGATATTCTGTGAAACAAAGCATAGCATAATTCTGTCCACATCTCCGGATTTGCTTTGATGGTGTGGTTTGGTAAGCCGTCGGGACCTGGAGCTCTGGAGGAGCTGGATTTTTTTATTCTCTTCAATATCACTTTTTTCAAAGTTTAAATTCCAGCTTTCGAGTTTGGGTGATGAGCTCTCTTTTCCCGTTCTTCTTTTGCTGTATAATTCCGAAAAGTGTTTAACCCATTCAGCTTCGGTTATAACGTTAGCCAGCAATGCCATTTGCGGCGCTCCTTTGTTATTAATTAGCTTCCAGAATTCAGAGGAGTTTTTGTTTTGCAGCTTTTCCATTATTAATTCAGAACCATTTTGCAACATAGTTGCTTTGTGGTTTCGTAGCCAGTGTTTGTATTTTTGTTTACATACTCTTTTCACGTTTAAGTAGGTGTTAGAATCCAAGTTTGGCAGATGTCTTATTTGTGCTCTCAGTTCTCTTCCTTGTTCTCACCTCTAGGTCAAATTTGTGTTTTGTGACGAATCCACATGCTTTAGAGCCCTGTTGTTTTTCTTTATAAGCGACTAGCAGATGGGTATACTCGGTTTCATTTTGCTCTTCTACATGCGAGGTTACAATGTGTGTAACCTCAGTCTTCTTTAGCCTCAGTCTAAATCTGTTAGATTCGATCAGTAGAGGAAAGTTCCATGCTGGGCGTTTAAGTCCATTGGTTGTAGCAAGTGACAAAATGACTAAGTTATGATCACTTAGGGACGTGTGATGCACTTCAAGCGAAATCGACATTTGGTGTACTTTCTCGCTGACATAGAAATAATCAAGCGTGGATCGTTGATTACCTCTGGACCACGCTGGTTTGGCCGGGATGTTGCCTGCGATGTTTCCATTCATCATTGTTAAGTTTCTTAATTCCATCTCTAGCATCCATTGACTAGCGAGTTGCGATTTGTTAGTTTTGGTCACTTTAAGATTTTTAATTGGTGCTAGGCAATTCAAATTCAGGTCTCCACAGATCACAATATTGGCATCAGCGTCAGCCTCTAGCCATTCGTCAATGACCGAAGTAACTTCATCTATGTAGCCAATACCGAAAGTTTTTTTTTGATTCCAGTATAGATTTAGAAAATGCGTTTTCCTGTTACCCGCGTTCTTCTGTGCAATTGTGATTGCCTGAATGTAATGTGACACATTCTCCGATTTGATGATATAGTGTCCAGAGCTTTTTTCACCAAGGTTAAAAGGCCTGCCATAGGTCTACCAAATGTTTGTTTGATGGCGGGATTAAAGGCAATCTCATAGTCTCCAGAACTAGGGCAGTTGCCCATCCACGTCTCTTGAAGACAGACAATATCCAAATCAGAAAGCCAGCTCTCTTGGAACAAGTGTGAGAATCCTCTGGTATTCCAGGATCCAATCTTAATCGTTTGTAACTTGGGCTCCGATTGGCATTAACTTTGATTTGTCTTATTCAGGGCCTTAGCGAGCCACCCCCAGTTTTCAGGTTGTTCCATCTCAGATTTTCTAGCTTCAATTTTGCTGTTTTTCATATTGGAGGCTTCGTTACTAGAAAATGTTATTTGGATTTGCTCCCCCAAGTCTCTTGCATTGTATGTCACATTTTTTGAGTCGTGACTACTTTCGTGATCCCGTTTTATCTGGTGCGTCGAGTCCTGTCGCGTTGACGCCGATATCTGAGCCTCGATGGATTTCTTCCTGTCAGAAGGAGCTGACCAAGCTTCTGTGTGCTCTTGTATGTGTTCGTTATAGTTATCTCTGTCGGTTACTTCCAAGATGTCAAACCCTAAAGACATCATCTCCGAAGTTGCCTCTAAGATAATATTAAATATAATTTTTGACTTCAAATGGACGATCACATGATCATTCAGGCCTTCTTGCGGGAATTCCACCGTTTGAATATCAAGCGATTGTATGGTTCACAGACGTGGTACACAGTACAAGAGGCGTAGAACATTGTTGCGGTTCATGATCAGATCATCTCGACTTTCAATTCTTTCTAGTTTCAGTTTGTACATTGCAACAGGAATTTTGCCGACTTTCTTTTGTGTTTGAAATATTGTTCGTGTTTTAGGCTCCTCGAGCATTTGTTTCGACACAAATGTGTTTCTTGCAAGGGACCCCTTCCCGTTATGGTTGATGGGTACAAACTTGCTAACTTCCGCTTGCTCCCCTCGAGTTTCCTCCGAGCATTCAGAGTAAGGGGTGTTTTTTTTTGTATCCATCTCCCATTTTTCTCTTTCAGCATTTTTCTTAATGAGGTTGTCTCTTCTTTCTTTCATTGTTAGGAAGATGGGGCTTGTCTCAGGGGCTTGCTCATCTACTGTTTTTGCCAACTTCGGTATCAGCGAACATATTCTTTGAGGGATTAGGTCAGTGGGAGCCAATGTTGGGTTCATATCCTTTGGCTCGATGTTAGACGATTCAATCTCTTGTGTGCTGTTGGTGGCCTGTTTAGTAACGTAGATTCGGGTGCTTCCAAATCATCTGCATCCTCCTGGGTGGACAAGTTCAGTAATTCATTAATTTGCTCGTCGTCCTTGTTAGCATCCACAGGTGATTTTACATCTAAATCCCCTACATTTGCAGTTTCATAGTTTTCCTTGTGCTGAGTTTGAGTTTTTGCACTTAGATTTTGATCTTCCGTTCTTAGATTTTGATTTACAGTGACGACATTAACAGTCTTTATGAAACGTAAGAACTTTCTGGAGTCGTTACCACGTCGAAAGTTCTTGCTGCATTGGTTTTTAGACATTTTACATTGTGACGGTTTTTTTACTTTGATTTTAAGTGTTTCATGCAATTGATTGTTGTTTCCCTTGAAAATCGGAAAGATGTCATTATTTGTTGTTTCCTCTGTATCAAGGATCATTAATTCGCTGGTTTGAAGGGTTTCGCATTTGCTCATGTCTGATGAGGTAGTTGGTATTTGTGGATCCAGCACAGCTGGATTATATGATGATCTCGTTTTTCCCAAAATACTTTCAAAGCAGGACATGTTTTTTGGTTCGGGAACCTCTCTTCTACCAGCCTCGAGTACAGTGGAGCATGGTGTGTTGGTTTCCATTATTCAGTACTTCAGTTCTTATTTGGGTATCCAGGCTTTTTTTCTTTTGTATCTTGTCTTGCTGTATATGTTCATCTTTAGTTAGGTCTATGGAAGGCAGCATTAGGTCAATCTCTTCATGTCTTCGACCTATCGTGCATGCTGTCTGGTCAGACGGATTTACTGCAGTGTTTGATGAAGGTGCCAGATTTGGAGTCGCCTGACTGCTCGGTCTCTTGTTAGACACACTCAGTTCCTGCTGATTCGGATTGACAGGCATAGTCTCCTCTCTGGCGATCTCAGATGAAATTTTCTTTGTTTTTAATAAGTTAAGTGCCTCTTTCGTGATTTCAACCAGCAGCTTGTTTTCCATACCATTAGTTTTTCTTTGATCCAGCAGGGTGTTTAAGGAGGCCTCTATTCTTTTATTAGAATCGTCGCGCTGTACCTGATTGGTTAATGTGATTTCCATGTCCATGCCAACCAATTTTGAGTTCATCAATGTGACCAAGGTGGTCAGGTCCTTTAGATTCCCGTCCACTTGCTCATAGAGTTTTATGAATGGAGCTATTGAAATGGCAAGCGATGACATCACTTTGGGGTGGATTTCTTTCATTATGGAACCCACTAGCTCTGAACGTGCCTCCTTGTTCCTTTGTTGAAAAGATGCCTGCTGTCGAGATTTAGAGTATCTTGGTTTGGTGTAGTTTTGATCTGAGGTACGCGAGTCAGGGGATGAGGACGAGGGGGTAGAAGATTTTCTTGCCTTGTGAGCACCTCTATGCGAATGAGTAGGTGTATTGATGCTCTTTATTTGCAGGGCAGTTGGATTTGTGCCTTTCCTCTGTGACCACGGCAGAGTAGGGGATACACTATTTTCAATGCGTCTGCGTTTCCCATAGGTGTTGTTCTGATTCTGCATAGACGATCCGCTCAGCGACTCGTGCATTACCTCCGTAATGTTTATGATGGCCTCTTTAATGCTTGGCTTTGGTCTCGTAGCATTCTCATTTTCTTTACTGAAAGAGCTGCATAGAGTCTCTATTGTGGAATGATGGCCTTGCAAGAATACATCATCGTCGTTTGAGATAGCTTCGCGCGCTGTGCTCTTTTTTTCAGGCAAGGTTTCAAGGGGTGCAGAGTCTTTCCAACAAATGGAATTTCTTAAAGGAGCCTCCTCTCCGGTTATTTGAGGGCTCTTTAAGGTTGTTTGTGTGAGTTGTACGCCCGTTTTGAGTGAGCTTTGAGTGGAATCCTAGGTCTGACAGATTGATGGCACGGTTCCGCTTACAACAGGGATGAGCATCACCACCTCTCCATCTTTTAAAGACGCTTTGTAGATAGCACCAGAAAGGCCTGGTGCATGATCACACACGCACTGGGTCTCGGCTTTGCAGAGTGAATCTCCTTTGCGGGCTTCATCAGGATTTAAACTGACGGGACATAAGTCGGCCGGGCAGCTCACCATCCGGTTTGCACTCGCAGCATGTGGTTGAGTGGTATCCTGGTGATTAATGATGGTAAGGTCCACGACCTCCTTTTCGCTAGTTAGGGTATTACAATCTGTTTTGGAGTGTAAGCTCCCAGATTGTATCTGATTTGTAAGAGAAGTTAGACCATGTTCGAAAGCAGAGTCAGGTGTTAGGCTGTTTTCCATACTCTTGTAATCACAGTCTGACTTGCTTACGAGGGCGCATGTGGTTTTGCTAGTGGAAGCTAGCGAATTCCATCTGCGCAGCTGTGATCTAGTTTGGTGATGAAACTGATTTTCCATGTTTGTTGGAGCATTAGGCACCTGTTTCCCGCGTGCCAATTGTTCGGTATTAGTTTTGCCATAAGTTGCAGACATCCTATGCCTATCCTTTCCGGGCGTAAGAGCTCAAATATGCTCAATTAATCAGGGTTTGTCCGACCGGGTTGGCGTGACTAAACTCAGTTGGCTCTCAGGGCTCGCTGGGCTCACAGGGTTCAAGGGATCAAAGGGGTCAACCCCCCGCAGTCTCCCTAGCCCGGGCACAGCTGTTACAATAATGCGATATGTGCTCAAGAAGAATCACTGTTTGCAGATCAATATTATCAATAGATAAGGATACCAACTGAGTTTAAGCAATGATCTGCTTATCTCACCTTGATCGCTTCCTGGCTAACTGCAGGGTGAGCGCCTCCAGCGCCGAAAAGCCACACAACAGCCGATGGACTTGACTCCACGGGGCTTAACGCCGCGAGGGTGGATGGCTCGGCCTCTTCAAGGTGTTCAAAGTCACGTAATACGTCACGTGATTAGCATGGCCACGCCTCCTCCAGGCAGCACACAGGCACACGGGAACCAGCAAGAGCTCCTTTCTTGCTCGCAGTGCTGGTGCTGGTGTGCACAGAAATAAACGTTTGTTCGCAAGCACAAAACTACTGCTTTGATGCAGCAACAGACGCCCCTCGGGCGGATGGCTCTGCCTCTTCAAGGTGTTCAAAGTCACGTGATAAGTCACGTGATTAGCATGGCCACGCCTCCTCCAGGCAGCACACAGGCACACGGGAACCAGCAAGAGCTCCTTTCTTGCTCGCAGTGCTGGTGCTGGTGTGCACAGAAATAAACTTTTGTTCGTAAGCACAAAACTACTGCTTTGATGCAGCAACAGATGCCCTCGGGCGGATGGCTCTGCCTCTTCAAGGTGTTTAAAGTCACGTGATACGTCACATGATTAGCATGGCCACGCCTCCTCCAAGCAGCACAGGCACACGGGAACCAGCAAGAGCTCCTTTTTTGCTCGCAGTGCTGGTGCTGGTGTGCACAGAAATAAACATTTGTTCGTAAGCACAAAACTACTGCTTTGATGCAGCAACAGACACCCCTCGGGCGGATGTCTCTGCCTCTTCAAGGTGTTCAAGGTCCAGTGATACGTCCCGTGATTAGCACGGCCACGCCTCCTCCAGGCAGCACACAGGCACACGGGAACCAGCAAGAGCTCCTTTCTTGCTCGCAGTGCTGGTGCTGGTCTGCACAGAAATAAACGTTTGTTCGTAAGCACAAAACTACTGCTTTGATGCAGCAAGCTTCAGCGGGCAAGCCTTAATGGTATCAAGCCAAGCTGAATCAGAATTATGAATACGTTTTGGATGTTTTGAAATTGGGTCTAGCTAGCAAGAGTTCATCATTGCTAAAGTCTAGTTTCTGCAAGGAAATCTGCATCATCAAAGAAGTCTGGAATCTGCAACAAGATGAAGAGTTCTGGAACAAAGTGCTGCGTGTAAATTTGGATGCGTTCTGGAAGCAGTCTGTCCTATGTGTTGTGAAGTTCCTATATTTATACTATCAAATGCCATCCACAAGTTTATGGTGAAATCTGCATCATCAAAGAAGTCTGGAATCTGCAACAAGATGAAGAGTTCTGGAACAAAGTGCTGCGTGGAAATTTGGATGCGTTCTGGAAGCAGTCTGTCCTATGTGTTGTGAAGTTCCTATATGTATACTATCAAATGCCATCCACAAGTTTATGGTGTGGGTGGAATTTCAAAACATGCCCCCACGGCTGTGAGTGGCCACAGGCACTTGCCTTGTCCTGGTTGGCGGTCTGAACAGAGCTGTCATCTTTATGATGCGATTTAGGAACCCCCCCATTGATTTTGACCACAAGTTAGCTTTCCCATAAATACACATTTTTACAATTATACCCTCTACTAAAATCAGACACATGCATTACATTTTTTATGGTTTATTCTGGCGTCCAATTCACTTCTCGGTGAGAGCTGTCTTTCTCATTCTATGGGATTTCATCAATTTTAATCATAACAGTTTGGATTAATAATTTCTAATTTGGTACACCTCAGGGTGCTTATCAGTGGATCAAGTACATACAATCTTAGGCTTGCAACATTAATAGTTCTGATGCCATAAGGATTTTTTCGTAACTTCGGTTCCTTAAGTGGTACAGATTTCATCAATGTCTTAAAAGCATTGGCCTAAAATTAGGTTAACATCTACCAATGTTTAGATGTATATTCCTTCAGGTTGCACAGTTAAATAGTTTCAACAAACAACAGCTGTCAGATCCCTTTGATCAGGGAGGTGTGTCCCCTTCCTGGAGAGGGAAGCTCCTGCCCCTCCCAGCAGAGGTCAATGCTCAGCTTGTCCTTTGTTCTTGGCTCAGCCAGAGACAAATGGCTAATGTGGTCTCATTATGCTCCTTGTTGTCGTTATGCGGGAACCATTAGCATCACTTAAGCCGTCCTGTAGCAAGGGGTTGTCAAACTGAAGTGTCAATCTTTCCCAGGCTGGGCTGTCAGATCAGAATGAAATAGTTGATTAGCTCCAGACTGGGTTCCTTTAAATTAAATTCTTTTCATTTCCCACATATAAAATATAAGAACAGTTTATAAGGGATTTGGACATTTTAAAAGAATTAGCCCTTCACAAACATGCTTTTTGAAATCTCGTCAGGAAAAAAAAAACAATTTAAACTGGGTTTGACTGCTAATTTTCGGATGCAGCTGTCAGACAGTGAGGCCTGGCCTTCTCTGAGCCACCTGTAGAATCTGTTATTTCAGCAACTTTTCATTTCAATAGCTTACAGGGTAAATGACTGAATTTAGCGTCAAAACAGCACTTTGAAGGTTGCCATTGATTAGGAAGCTGCATTTAAGGGCATTTTCGGATTTTAGCCCACCTTTGTGGCCTTGATTCATGTGACAGGTAACAACACCCACTGGCATTCTCCTGCAGGGAGTTCTGGTTTTGACATCAACTTTGCCTGTTTGTGGCAAGGTGGTGCAGCCTCTTTGTGATTTCTGAACCATGCACAGTTTTTCAGATTCTTTCCCCCATTGGCAAATGGATGTAGTGTGGTGCATTGGCATGGGTTGAAATATCCCACAGATTGGCTGACTGTGTATATCTGGGGACCTCTCTCATATCAATTTTTTAGGTAGCTGAAATCGAAGCATAGAAAGAAGAAGCTGCTCCTTGAAGCCCAGCTGGAAGAGAATCTGCTAGTGCATTTCTTCATGAATCTGAAAGCTGTTGTGTCTCCCAAGGACTGATCCTGAGAGGACCTTCAAAGGAGACCTCTCCCTGAGCTAAGAGGGACCATCATGCAAAATTGCTACATTTCATCGAAGTATCCTGGAAGCCAGTCCTGTGTTCCTGCCATCCAAAGAAAGGGTCTTCGAAGTCCAGAAGAGGAGTGTCGAACATCTAGAGGCAGAGAAGTCCATTGGTGTTGCCCAGGGTCCAGAGATGCATTCCGTGACTGCTGGAAGCCAATGCTGTCTACCGCCAAAAAGAGGGGCTACCTTGGCATAGTGCTGCTGGACACCCGCAGCTGCGAAAGTTCCAATCTGCCTAAGAACATTTGAAAGGACATTCTTGCAGTCACCTCTGACCACCTTTTCCCACCTAAGAGAGCCCAGGGTCGTGGAATGTCATGGAAGGTCTGCCGGTGGATTTCCCGCCACCAGAAGCTAACAAGGTCATCCTCAGGGTCCAGATTTGGTGAAGGACTGAGGTTGAATCCAGTGGTCATGTCCAGGTCACCAGAAGCCAACCAGATGTCTGTGTTGTGGCTGCATCACCAAAGAAATGAAAGTCAAACAACTGCAATATTCTAAAACCTAACACCAGAAGTGGCCCATGCACCGCTCATGGCCAGAACTCATTGAAAGGTCTCTGTTACGCTCACCTGACTCCCACGGAGGCGCTGACCTGGTTTGCGGTGCTCTGACCTCTTCTAAGGTGAGGCGCAGGGTTCGGAAGACGGACTGGACCGGGCCCCCAAATCTGGCTTGTCTGGCTCGCAGAAGTATCCTTCTGTAGGCGAAAATAGGGGATTAACTGTCTGCGGGGTAATGCAATCGGCCTTCCATTTTCCCCTCTCACCCTCCTTGAAACCCTTCTGTGATTTCTCGTAGCGTCTCACCTTAGGGTCTGGAAGGACGAGCTCTCCATCCTGCTTCTGATTCAGGGCGCGTTGGTATCCAGTTACTTCAATGGATTTTCGGATTGGTGAGAACCAAACTTGATTGGCTTCCAGGTAAGTTTTTTGGTAAGAGGTTCCCCTTGTGTCCATGCATTAATGTACTAATGCTAGTGTCTTTTCCCCATAGGGGCCGGGGTACGGAATGCCGGGGAACAGGCACCGACCCGAGATGAGAGGTGAAATCCTTGTAGAAATCAGGTAAGTCTTTAATGAGCGTTTTTTGGTAATGTCTTTTCATTCGCTCATTAACGGTGATGCCTTTTTTTCCCCTTAGGGGCCGGGGTCCGTAAATGCCAGGATGCGGCGCGGACCCGAAATGAAGAGGGAATGAATCAACAGGTAAGTCTTAACATGGAGATTTAGCTTTCCTTATTCCCTTCTCTCTCTCACCTTTTGTTCTGGTGTTTTTCTCCCTAGGCGCTGGGGCGTGACTGCGAATCCAGATGATCGCTGCTGAACATGGAGGCGCCCTGTAAAGGTGAGTGGAATGCGGCGCTGCAGCGATTGACGCAATGAGCTTTTAAATGAAAGTCTTCCTTTTCAGGATTGTCGGCGAGATGTCTCCGGGATGCGGATTTAGCAGGTAAGGACTTTTCCTTCTTCTGTTCTCTTCTTCTCTTCCTTTGTAGGTGATCCAGGATGCTGGCAGGCGTGGCAGAAGTCAGGATGCAGGAGCAGACACGGTGAGCGTCCAGCTGCTAGATGCAGAACAACGCGAAGCACGTGTGGTTGTTCGGGTGGGGTTTAATTAGCCTTGGAAGAAGTTCCAGGTATGTATCCTTCCTCCAATCAGGTCTGTATCCTTCCCCGACCACGCCCGGATGGTAAATTAGTCCCACAGGTAAAGTAGTTCCTTTCAGGCCTCAAGGAGGCCGGGATCCTGCAGCATGGTCTGCATCAGGTAAGTGCACCCAAGCATTCCCATAATGAGCCTGGTGCCTAAGGCGCCAGGACTGATGTCTTTTATGAGCCTGGCACCATAGGCGCCAGGACACTGTCCAAAGGGCCCCCATATGGGGTTGCTGGGTCCTTCCTTGGGGACTGGATGTCAGCTTTCGGGGACGCCGGGCTTGAACCGGCTCCCTGGGGGCGGGCATCATGACAGTCTCAGGGGTCTTATGTTCACCCACCAAGCATTTAAAGAGACCACAGACATTTCTTCTTCACTGGACTTTTACAGTGAGATAAATCGTCGACCAAAGGAGAACACCACGAATAGCCAAACTGCTGCCATTCTGAAAGACTTTGGATCCTTTTTATTCTTGGACTCAGCATCCCAGCGTCTCCTTCTTCCAAGGGGGTCCATCCACAGAGGGAAACATTGAGTAAAGCCAAGAAACTCTGCCTATTCACCTGCAAAAGCACCACAGGTACTGTGACGAGGAAGAGCATATGCTAGCCTCAGGAGTCTTCCAGGGGTCCCCGATTCATCTTGGACCCTCTTCTCCTTTGGTTTCTCAGGAACCTTTTAAAAGAAAGCACAAACGTTATTGAACAATATTGGACAGGTCTGTAATGGACAACATAAGTTACTCCCTAACTTTTCCATCACAGGTTGCCCAAGTGGGGGGATCCTCAGAATGACTTGTCTATTCTAAATGTAACATTCTGCCACTGTTCATAACTGACCTGCCTTTCTTTCCTATTCTATGCTGGTTATACCTTATTTAAGAATTCACCTGCCATTTAAAACTGTCTGCAGTTAATACAGTTCTTACTCAATTTAAGTAGTGCGTGGTACCACATAGAGTGTTTATATGTACCATTCCCTGAATAAGTCATTCCATGTACAAAGTGTTAATATTTATATGTGTATACTGTTGGTAGAGAGAGCAACCTTATGTTATATAAAGAAGCTGCATAACCACTTAACATAGTGTTTGGACATTCCTTTGTGGGGGCTTTGGGGAAACACGATACTTAAGAACCTGCCTGCATCATCTCCTGAAAGCCTAAGCCTGGCTGCTTTCCACATTCTACCTAATTGAGAGCCTTGCTGGGGGTGTTCGGTGCCTTTACCCTACCATATCAGGGGCAGAAGTACATATACCCCCCAACACCTGTCTTCCAGACGGTTTTCCACTTTCTTCCCTTTTGCAACTGCCATTCGCCTGGGACATGGTCTAAACCTGACTCCCATGGTGTAATTTCCCTCTGTTTCTCATCTGTCTCCCACTCCTCCTCCTCTGCCTGTTCCCCTTCTCCTTCAGAAAATACTGAATCTTAGCCTATGCTCTGGTGTTGTCCCTGTCTACATGCTCAGCTCTCCCAATTCCTCCTTTGCGGAGTAGACACCCTCATCCGTCTCTACCTTGACGTCCTTAATAACATTAACGTCCATTTTGAGAAGGGTGTATGTATCGGCATCCATTGCCAGACACTGGCCACCCCCTTCACTTCTCAGTGCCACCCTCACAAGTTCCTCCTCTATCCTGTGCAATTTGGCTACCAAGTCCCTGCACTCTCTGTTCTCTATCTCCATTATAAATGGGGTGGGTGTTCTGGCTGCACCACTTCCTGATGAACTTGATCTGAGTTCAGTTCGAGGCACAATTTGGGGGTTTGTATATACTGCATCAGGCTGTAAAGGATATGTTCCGGTAGGTCCATGGCACGTGTGTTGGTGCCTGTACCTGGCTGGTAGCCGTGGCAGAGAGGGTCGGTGCAGCTGCCTGCGCCTGTCCCTGAGCAGGTGTTTGTGCCTGTGTCTGACTGGGGGCATGTGCGTTAAGCAGACGGGAGTCCACCTGTGCAGGTGTCCTTGACCCCTCCTCTCGATGATACTATTGGGAGCTTCTTCTACCTCCTCGTATACCTTCCATAACTCAAGTATGCTTTGCCTATTTTTTTACTTCTTGCCTTTATAGGTTGATATCAAATAAGTGTACATATGCTCAATGATTCTCTTGTCGTGCGTGAACGCAGTGAACATCTTGACCTCTGTCCCCTATACACACTCATGGTGGTACTTCAAGATCTTTTCTTGAATTGTGGGAGCACTTTACACATGTGCTTTACCAGCGTGCTCATATTTTCTCAATAACAACACTAACACAAAGCCCCAGCAACAAACCTACACACAAAATCCACTACTAATTAAAACCTCCAGAGGGTAACACAGGCACATGCTCACTTCTTCTTTGTGTGCAGGCAGGGGAGTTTCCAGCTCCTTGCAGGGGAGGGTGTGGGACTGGAAATCATATCAGGTTCACCACAATGTTGGAGCAAAACGAGCAAAAACAATTCAAGGAGCAATAAAGAGTGCACAAATTGCAAGAAAAACAAGTTTTATTACATGCTTCTGCTGGGAAAAAAACAAGCTTCATTCACCATTCCTATATTCAATGGTGCTATATAGAGCATGAAATGTAAACAGACACAAGACACATGTAAAATCCTATAATCCCATTGGCTAATATCCTTAGTCTTCTAAAGAAATCCATACATCAGTTGGCCCTATTGGCCCAATTCTACCCTCGTTACCCATCAAGTACAACCTCTCTAACAGTGACCTAATACCTTAGCTATACTTCTACATTCCCATTGGCTGGTAGCTTCGGGTACATTTGTTTCATTCATACCCTTTCCCCATTGGTCAATCCAACCTCGAGTATCTCATTGTGTGCTTTGCCCCTTAGCCCCTCAGCAATGACCAATCCCTTGTGAGGTGTGAGGCGTAGAGCGTGTGACAACAGAAACAGATGCCTCATCCACTTCCCATGTGACCAGAAAGTTCGGCACCCCTGATGGCTCTCAGCCTTGTGGTTGGTCAATGGGCAGCTCCTGCTGTGATTCCCATTTGGGACACATCCTTCCCTTCCTCCTAAGAAAACATGTGTGTGTCCTTTTAAAAAAATGACACTGGGACATCGCTCTTTGGAAATTAATTTCTCTAATGTATGGGCTTCATTTACCCTGCTTACTGCAGTTTCAATTGAGTGACCATTCCTCACTGGGTAGCAGTACAACCACACCCTGATCAAGCCCCTGTGGCCACAGCTAAACAGGACCCTGTTCCCACCAAGATATTTCTGTCACCACTAAATTGCTAAGCCAATGTCTGGAACACTATTATAAAGTCCTTTGTTCGATGTCTGGGCTACTGCTAGACCCTACAACATCAACTAATCATGTGTGGCATTTGACAACACCTGCAAGGGTGCTGGCACCATCTGTGCACTGGCTACAGGGAGCAGGAATTAAATCTAATTCACTAAAGAAAACAAAAGTCAAAAAAGCAGCCAAGTCATCTGGGGCAACCAAAAGCTACAACATTGAATGTAGCTTATTTCGACCTGGCAAAACACTAGCTAATATAACCAAGGGTCTACTAATAAACCCAGCATATGTTCTCCTTAACACCTGCACTGTCTGATTCCTATTAACTAAATAAAGCTTTGTCATATACAAAAGGGTTCCTGCCACAACCTCTGTCTAACTGCACATGTCTACACACCCAAATCACCTAATTTTCACTAGCAAACGCCCCTTATACCACCCAGGTCTAAACTGCATTCTATAGTGTATCTGGACTAACTACAATTTACACGTGGCTAAACTGATTATCTTGCCTTGCTATAGGAACTTCCTTAGTTTTTACTTTCTCACGTTTGGGGCATTGAAATTGTATCCCAACAACATCACAAAAACAATGTGCGTCTTTTGGCAAAATGGTCATCACATAATTTTCCAGTTGCCTCTAGCCCACATTTTCTTATGGCTGATCTGACATAGTAATAATCCTAAATTATTGTGTTGGTTGTAATTATTCCTCATATTTCAAGCATTTCAATGTTGTTAAACCTGTTCTTAATTGTTTTTTTTCTTTCTGGTAATTTCCTCATATGCTGACTCCCTACCTTTACTGTTTATCATTATACAACTTTGACTTCTTTATATTGCAAAACCTTTTGTCTACTTTTTAATATGTTTTTAACATAGGTTTGCACATCTGCTGGAGTTACTTCTACAAATGTATCTATATTTGCTTTTACATTTCCTGACAAGATGCACTTTCTTGACCAATTAATTCTATTCACTTTTTCATTAAGCTTTAAAACCCACAGCGAGGCTCCATCCGTCTCATAAGGTTCCAATTGCATCTTCAAATCCATAATATACTGGTCACTAGCAGAATTCCTTTTAACGTGCAATATGCATCCAAAGTCAAAATGATTGATCTTAACCAAGTAATAGTCATTTTTTATCAAAACAGACGCATCACATCTCGTGTAATTTCCTGGTATATCCCCCTTGGTACATCTGTTTAACAAGACCATATTCCAATTACCAAAGAAATATGTCCAAACATTCTTATATTCTTATTGGCTACCCTTTGTTGCATAAAAGCATCAGAATTCAACTGGGAGGCCAAAGCTTCTCTATTGAAAACTGCAGTATTTTCGGGTCATCACTGGCACAGAAGATGAATGCTTCTGGATATTGTTCAACCCGATTATCTAGAATATAGTTGAATATCTTCCAACTATTTTGCTATCAGGAATTCCAGAGTGAACATAAATATTCAGCACCAGACCCTTCCATATATGAATTAGTCCTCTGTACATAAACATAATCACTTGAATATTATAATTTGAATCACATTTCATACATTCTTCTGAGAGAATATCATTATTAATTCCAAAACATACTCCTCCCCTAGGTCTACACAGCAGGCCCTTCTGGGCCAGCCTATTGTAAGCAGTATAGCCATCTATGTTCAACATAAATATTAGCCAGGATTCCTGAATAAAGTAAATGTCTTGAATAATGTTTTCCCACAATATCTGGGTCATTTAACAATGGAGTGTGTGCCATGGAATTCCATGAATGAATAGAAACTATTTTACTACAGTGATCAGGAGTTCCTCTTAGCATGCTTTGTCAACACTGTAGGTAACCATTGCCAATCATCTTCCTTTGTGGTCACTTCGCATGACATTTCCATGTGCTGCCATACCACTGTATTATTCACTGAATCCTTCAGTCATTTAATAAAATAAGAATTGTTTGTTTACATAGTGTGGTGATTAGGCTATTTTCCCACCTTTGCCATCAGCTGTATTATAAATATCATAACCGTACAAATTATTTCAATTTTCCACAATTAATTTGGTTTCCAACCAATGAATCAAGATGAATTTCCACATGATTTAATGTTTCATCATCCGTAAATTCAATACACTCAATAGTAGTAAACAATCTCAACATACGAATTAAATGAAACACAGGTTATGTTCGAATTCTGTTTAAAGTCTCCAGTTTATCACCAAAAATTCCTTCAAAGACCAGTTTCTAGACATTCATTTAGTATCACATTAATCTTTCAGATGTAACCTACTACATTTCAATACCTTTTCCATATTAGTCATCCTAACTGTAACCAGATCTTGACTCATTTGTTTGTTACTGACAAGCAGTTCCCTATTTTCCATTCTCATTCTGTCCTCAAATGTTCAAATTTCAACATCCTTATCTATCATTCTTGTCATGATGTTGTCTTCTTTGTTATTCTGTTTCATATTATCACTAACGTCTAAAACAGTTAAATCTTGTAAATTGACAGAATCTTCAATTTCCAGATCTTTTTGACAGAGTTTTTATTTCTCATTTCACACATTTGTGAAATATTTCCAATACCATTTGGCATATGTTTTGATGCTCTTTTTTTCTTACTGTTGCACTAACTTCTTTTCATTTAAGAAGACCGATTACCTTCATTTTATTCTCAGTTAGTTGAAATATTCCTTCTTCATTCCCAATGAATGTGAAGTCTTCCTATTACTCAACTCTGAATCCTTCTGTTGTTTCTAACTTATGTACATCATGATCATTAGAACTTTATTTCAGCAAAATGCCATAGAAGAAATATACAGATGCAAATAAAATCCCATCAGTAAAATACATAAGAATGTATAAATAATAAGAATATGTGTCTATCCTCTGTATAATATTAACGTTCCGTTATTTCCATTTCTTTTCAATTTGTCTCAATTTATATTTCCTTGATCTATTTTAGTTTTTTCTCATACTGATTTATTCTGAGAATTCACATTTAAGGAAACATTTTCCAAGCCATCTTTCGCACAGTTTTCTATCACTTCACAAACCAATTTGTGACAACAATATGTCCCACATTTGTGTCTTTGAAATTGTAAAATTTGTGCATGAAGGTCACATTGGGGGTCATTACGAGTGCGCGGTAAGGGGTTAATGGCGCTGGTAAGAAAGCCGGTGCCGTTAACACCTTACCTCCGTATTACGAGGTCCCTTAGCGGGTCCCACTAAGGCCAACTGGTAAAACCAGCCATATCCACCAGGAGTCGCTAAGGGACCAGGGAGCTAATAACAGGCCCATTATTAACGGGCCCGTTATTAGCTCCCTCCCCATTCCCATTAAGCCCTATGGGAGCTCGAATGAGGATGGATATTTTGAATGGGGATTTACCGGGTCCTCCAAGGTTGGAATGACCCACTAAGTCCCCATTCAAGGAACCCGGACCCGGACACGAGTTTGGAGGCAGCCATGGCGCTAATAGAACCACGGCTGCCTCCAAACTCGTAATGACCCACTATGTGTTGTTTGTGAAGGAATTTCATAAGTGACATATTTTTGGATAAACTGCAAAACAGTGGCATCACTGTGCTGACCAAATGTAGGAGCATCTTTAATCCATAAAAGCATGTAGATGTGTGGTGCTCCTCTGGCTTGGTATTCTTTTCTCCAAAAGAAGTGTGGCACTTCTCCAAGGGGAAGAACAGTTTTATTACAAATAAAGTGTACCACTGCAATGAAGCGATGATGGAAATATCTTGATACATTTAAAGGATCTAGAGAGCAGAGTTCTCCTGGTGTTTCTATGTTTGTTTTATTTTTGTTTGCTATGCGTAGGAAATCGTGTAAATCTTCCCATGCATATTCAGCACAACTTAATGTAACAAACCAAGAGGGTGGGCCAAGGTTTTTTATCATACAGCGTACATCTCTGTGATGTCGGAACCAGTATTCTTTTGTACCACACATGTTTGCTAAAGAATGTGTAATACTTGACTGTAAAACCTCATCTTTTTCTTGCACTTTTTGTAGTAATTGCGTAGCTGACATACTTTGAAAATGGGTACCTGATTTTAATGTGTGTGCAACTCCGTAACATAGAGTTGCTCGTTCACTTTCAAAGAGAAGGTGCAATATGTATTCCACGTTTTGTCTGAGTTTGGGGTTGTCAGAATACATTCATAAAGAGCGATATTCTGATGCTGTTATTTGTGTGGGTCTATCATCGTACCTTCCTCCTTTTCCAGTAGGAAAGAGTAGAGGAAAGGCACGTGCTTCTATACATTTTTCCCATATGCTGATTGGAGATCCTTTGGCTTGTTGCATTTGGTACGTTTCCAGTGCATCATCTATGGTGTCTTTATAGTATAACGGATTAATTGTATAATGGTCTAAAATAGTGGATTCTGTAGCAGGATCTAGAAGTTGAAATTGACCAGTTTCTGGTGACTCTTGAATTATTTCAATGGTTTCTCTCAGGTTGTCACGATCCATTCCCCTGACCCCCTCAGGTATAACAGCCCCCTGGCAGCAGCGGGGCTAAAGCCCTTCACACTGGCCCCAAGGGCCTTAAAACTCCATCAGAAACATACATGGAGTCAGTCCTGGCGCCTTAGGCGCCAGGCTCATTATCAGGAATAAAGCAATACCAGTTTTGGACCTTAATCCAACATGGAGGCCTATTACACAGCTCAGTTCTTTAGAACAAATCCATGCGGTCTAGTGTTTTGGGTGTGGCTGGGACTGGAACTACTTGGCCTGGAACTACTTTACCTGGGCTATTTAAACCACACCCAAACAGCAGAACATGCTTCAGGTTATTCTGCACTCCTGCAGCGTAACGGTCACCGTGTCCTGCTCCTGCTCATCTGCTTCTCCGGCGGCCTGATCCTGAAGCCCTAGATCCGGATTACATTAATAACCTGAAAGAACAAGAACAGCATTAGCAAGCAAGAACACTTACCTGTGAAGTAACCAGCCTTGAATCCATCCCGCGCTTCGCTTACCTCGGCCATCTCCAGAGTTTTCCGCAACCTGCAAAGGTAAAGAAACAAGAACAGCATTAATAACAATTCTTACGTGGGCAAGCAGCGAGTCCTGGCAGCACCCTGCGCTTCTCTTACCTCGCCCATCTCTGGGTTTCACCGCAACCTGCAAGGGAGAAGGAACAAGGTCAGCATTAACAAAGCACTTACCATCGCTCATCACTCTGGAACATCACCGCAACCTGTACAAAGAAGAGAAGAGAACACAGTTCAGCAATTAACACAAATAAACAGCGCAGCCCTCCGCGCATCTATAACTCACTGTGGTGTTCGCCATCGGTGCGACAACTCCGAGATTGCAACCATCGCTGTGAAAACAAAAAGAGACATTGTTAGGGAACAGCATAGAGATGCCGACAAGACAGAGAAAACTGAGGGAAAGAAAGAGACAGAATAAAGAATGAAAAGACATTATAAATCACCTGGAAGACAGCAAGCAGAGTCGGAGTCACAGCCGGTCTGGACCTGACATAAGGGCACACGGACCAGTGAAGCAACTAGGTCCACGGGACGCCTGCACCAACCACGCACCCCTGCACAGAGATGCAGGACGGAGAGTTCAACGCACAAAACCTAAGGCGCTAGCCAACGTCTGGCACATAACCAAGCAGAGAGGGGTCCGAGATAGCGCTTAAACCTCCATCCAGTATCGTGTGGTGCCCCAGTGGATACGAGGTGAGCATAACACAGGTTTTCTTCAATATTAATTTCTTTGTAGTATTCATTGTTCTTTTTTAGATATTGCAGGGCTTGTCTAACTTTATGGAAGTCCACGAGTTGTTGCAAATTTGTTTTGTCTTTTGTAGGTATGCCATTTACTAAGACAATTCAATATTTATCTATTGGATGTTGCACTCCCAGAGTGTGTACATTTTCTTTGAGATCTAATGGTAAATAAACTACTTTGCTACGAATGCCTTTCACTAATTCAGAGGGAGGTAATTTTGCTGTTTTTGGTTGAAGGCGTTTTATTGCTTGAAATGGGTGCACTGTTTGAATTATGATAGCACATGAAGGTGTTTGGTTGTTGTCAGGTTCTGCAGTGCAATAAAGTATTAAGGTGTCAATAATTTCGTATTTGTTTTCAGCTATAAGGTAGAGAGCTAATTTGAACCATTTAATCTTCATTGTCGACTATTTTGTACGTTATGTATACAGTTTTTGTGCTACTGTTATAAAAAGTCCTGCGGCAACACACACACATGGTTTGGTACTTCAGCAGATGTACTTTTAAACTTTAGTATTTCTTTTTTTGTATGTGTGTAATAGAAGGTTGCTATTTGTACAGTAGTTGCTAGTTTATTGTAAAGCTATTGATTTTGTAACTGGCATTCACTTCCAAAATATTTTCTCTGGATATGCTCTATTTCTTCGAGTAGTTGTTTGGCTGTACCATGTAGAAGATTGTTATTTAACTTGGCTAGTGCTAAAGCTAGACTTTTAGCATAGTAGAGTTTATGGACCAGATTTCCTATAGTTGAATGATGTGTTGATATCATTTTGATTTGATGGAAGGTGCTTTAGCAAATAGGTCCTTAAATGCAGGCTAATGAATGTCCTTGTAGCCCTGTGTATTTGCGCACTGGCCAGGCATCCATATTTTGTAGTAGTTTCATTTTGAATTTGTCTTTGCTTTTTACATACTGATTGAGGAACTGGGTTAAACATTTGAAAGATTTTTTGGCAATGTTATACATTGATGTGCACAGCCATTTGTAGACTGGACGTTTTGGTTCAGTGGAATGGAGAGGTTATATTGAGTTTTATGGGGATATTTTTGTGAGCAGTGTTTCTTGTTCCATAATTGGATAATTACGTTTTTCATACCCTCGTCCACTGCTATGTATGGCAATTGGGTTTGTTTGCTTTTGTTTGTTTGCTTCTTCATTAAAATATGGTTCTGTGCTCGTTGTGTGACTCCATTCACCTCCACAGATGTTTAAGAAGCTAGTTGTGTTGATATTCCGTTTATTGAGAAGTTTTTTGTAGTTTAATAGTTAGTTTTGTTAGTGGTTTCATTCTCTTTAAAACTAAAATAAATAACTCCCTTTTGCGAAGGATTGCACTGTCTATGAGAGCTTCTAGGATTAATGTTCTACTGAAGGGTTAAAGAGTTGTGCATGATTTCTCACCTGTTTTTATAAGGTTCTGAAGGACTCTGTGACGGAACATTTATTGTAAAAAAAAAATGTTGGTATGGTTACTTGCCACTACATTAAGATGTATAGGTTTAGTGTTAGCAGTAGTGGTAGCGGAAGTCTTGTTCATCACTTTCTGTTTCGTTTTACATTTTGAAAGAGGAGGCAAAGTTTCTATAATGGAAGCTTGTTTTGTTTCACTTAATGACTGTATTAGCTGTTTTGTTTGAACTTTTTGTACAAATTCTGCTAGAGATGGATTCTTATTATGAACACTTTGACTACTTCTGCATTGCTTTCTACAGAGTTGTTTTTTGGTAGGCATTCTTTGAAAAGAAAGTATGGGTGGGGCTGTTGTGCAGTGTTTGTGTGCTTTGTGCATGAGTGTCTGAGTATGATGGTAAGGATGTGTGTGGAGGTTTGTGATTGTGCAATGGGCAACTAAATCAAGTTGGGAAGACTATTCTTACATTTGTGTGTTAATATATTGTGGTTCAGATGACAATACAAAGTATGCAGCTGGTGAGGGGAAGCACTAATACTAAATCTAATGGTACAGGGATAATATAATTGTTTGTTCTACAATACTAGAAATCTAGTGTGTTTTAGTAACAGTTAGAACTTTATGGTAGTATTGCACTTACTTTTTTGTATGAAAAGAGTAGGTTTCTTCTAAATTCTTATTCGTACTTCAGACGCTGCAGCTGTTCAGGAGAGTGGTCTTCACTGCAATTGTAAAAGAAAGAAGTTAGTAAATATGTGTGTTTATGGCCCTGTTGCTAATGTAGACATTGATTTTTTGTTTTGTTTTTGCAGTAGTAGTGTTTTCTGATAACTGAGCATAGTATGTACATGCACTTTCCTTTGCCTATGTGCATCCTGTATATTTTACTTAGAATCTGTTAGTTGAACATGCTTTACAAATGAGTATAATAGTAAGCATACGGAGCACACTTGGCTTCTTAAGGCTGTGTTATTGGATGTTAGAATATAGAAGAAATAATCATATGCTTTTTTTGCTATTTTTACAGTGTAAATGGCAGGAACTGTACAGAAAAGCATGCACTGTATACATTTGTGAAGGTGTTGTAAATAAAGCAGAAGGATTTGATATAGAGGCAGTGTTGTTGTTTGAGCTGGGAGCCTTTCCAATGATATTGTCTATCTGTGTGCATGAATAAAGATGCATGTACTCATCCTGGCTGTGTGTCATTTTATAATACACTACAAAGCATTTTTCAACAATTATACCATTATTTCTCTCATCTTTTAATATGAAATGCCACTTTGTTAGATAGCTGTGTGTGTAAACAAACATTTGGAGAGCAGACAGGTTTGCAAGTGACACTTGATCATTGCAGATGGGAGAAATGAAAGTAGGTTTATTTTACAGGTTATACAGGGTAAGTGGCAGTTACTCTGTTTATATGCATTCATACAAGAGCTGTACATGTACTGTGCAGAAAATATTCATACCTGTAGTTTGTGTTCATGCATGTGAATGTGCATGAATCTCCAAGTAGAATTCTTGGGGCGTTGTATAGTAGTTGTTGCTGTAGGTCCTTTGCAGTCACAGCCCAATTGTACTGAGAGTGATCAATAGTACATCTAAAGTGCTGATCTGACATGATGGAGTTCGATGTAGAGTTCTTGCATGTGATTGGTGGATGGTTGTGTGACTGCTTAACAGTAGCCATTGAGGAAATGGTGCAGAGAGTGAAGTGGAAAGGGTAGAAGGGCTGCTCCATTGTTACACGCTCCGTGGACACCGCAGCTGTCCGCGGACAGGGCGTGCCACATACGGGACTTGCCAACATATCTGGCATGGAAATAGGACTGTAGGGATCAGCCAATCAGGTGTTGAGGTTGTGGTTTGTATTGAAAGAGGCTGGGAGTAGTGAAGATGGCAGAGGTGGAGAAAGCCAGGGTGTTGGTGCTCGGAAATATGTGTGTTGATAGTTTGAGGCAGTATACTAAATGTGGGAATGTGGCAAAGAATTCTGATGTTAAAGGAGTGGAGGTGGTGTGGAGTACTGTGCCTGATTTCAATTTGCAGGCAATTGTACGAGTTTGTGAAGATATGGGCAAGGTAAGCAGTCTGGTGCTTTGAATTTGGGCTGTGTCAGTGCCACTACTTTGTTGAAAGATGTAGAAAACTTGGTTCAGGCAGTAATGAATCTAATTCCAAATGCCAAGGTAATGTTTTCTGGTTTGGTACCTATGGCAATATGGGACAATAGTTTTGTTTGTTGTCCTCAGCAAAATATTGCTTGGTGTTTAATCAACTGAGGATTGTTTGCTTTTATGCTTAGAGCTGGCATGTTCTTTTGCAACAATGACAACATTGACTCTGGTAATGTTGATTGTTTTAAAGAAGATGGCATGTCTTTACCTTTATTGGGAAATGCCTGGATATAAGGATTGCTTTAGAGAAGGTAATGTGAAGGATTTCTGGAGGAAAATAAGGGAAAATAAAACCCAAAATACAAAATAAAAGGTGTTTCTGAAGCATCTTACAAAAAAAACAAAAAAAGGTTCTTTTCAGAGCCAACCTGAAAGGGGAAATTGGGCACACTATTTAAATTTTCATTCTCCACTCTCAGATTTTTCGATTTGTCCGTGGACAGTGCGTATTACATATGGGGATTTTGAGGTTGGAGGTATGCAAATGAGACTTAGCAGGGCAAGGGATTGGTCAATAAAGTTTACTGGGTGTGATGTGTAAGGAGAGAGTTTGTTAGAAAGTATTTTTCCTGAGAGGAGAGCAGATAGCTATGGCTGTGTGTTTCAGAAAGCAGATTGTTTGGATTTTGGGAGATTGTGGATAAATTGGTTGGAGGTGCATGCAGATCGCTGTGGAGTAGCTGTACATCTTGGATTCCCTCATGTGGAAGTGCACTGGCATTTGTGATGTTATCTTGGATGTCCTGGGTGTTAGTCAAAGCAGTGCACAGTGGTGGCATGAGTTATGGTAGCTTAGCTTACTATAACTGGCGAATTGCAGGGGTTTTTCAGTTTTACTTGAAGCATAACGTCCCTTTAACAAAGTTTTTTTCTCTGAATTTCATTGGCTTTAGTAGCACAACTTAACCAGAATGTCCCTTTAACAAAGTTTTTTGACTGAATATATATATATAGTATATATTTATATATATATATTCACTACAAAAAAACTTTGTTAAAGGGACGTTCTGGTTAAGTTGCCCTATTAAAAACATATGCCATTCAGTACAAAAAATGTGTTAAAAGGACGTTATGATTACAAGTAAAATCTAAAAACCCCTGAAATTTGGCAGGTATGGTAGGCTAAGCACTCATTTTTCCCATCAGCACTCTCCACTTCTACAACTACCACCCCGGACATGAAAGATGCCATCGCACATGTCATTGCTGCCATCACTGACGCCATCACATGTTTAGCCCCTTTGTTTTATGTCAGCTAAGCAACCATAACTCGCACCATCTACGTGCATTGCTAAGACTAACACCCAGGACATCAAAGATGACATCACAAATATAATTGATGACATCACTGTTCCTGTTTGAAGAAAACAAATCCTTTTCCAAGATGGCCACCATGGAAAAGGAAGGCGGGCGTTGCATAGAAACTCTTTTTGCGCTTTCCATTACAGCTGCCAAAAAGGAAAAAAGGAAATGGTGTGACCGTAGTGGGTGAAGGACATTTGTGTTTGTTCTAAAATGTGTCCTTATCAGCAACATTTTTAACAGAAAGGCAGTGCCTGGTGGGCATGGTGACTTCAATGCAATGTTTTGTCCCAACCAGTAATGGGCAGTATTTAGCTCCCCGGCATTGTGGTCAGTAACCATACCTACAGCCTACCCTTCAGAGACGAAAGGCGTACCGTTGATTTGTTATGTACATGACGACACTTGTGAAATATGAAAACACTACCACATGTAAAACACAAAGGTGTTCGGTCGTGCGCAATGAACTTTACATAAATATGTGGAAGATACAGTGAATATGTTAGGCAAAAATGTGCGTACAGAAGGCAAAGGAGTAGTCTTCTAACGTCTGGACAAAATCACAACAAACTCTATAAGTCAAGTGCAATAACGGCAGAAATATTGCAAGCAACACCATTACCACTGACCTGTGCACACATTTTTGTGTAAGTGCCACAGGTTGAATGGGGTGAAGAAATGTGTAGTGGGAAGGTATAATGAAGCATTGCTTTGCAAACGTTTCTCTGCAGCAAACAATTTCACTGCACCTGATCTCATTTGTTCACTTTTAGAAAGATACCAAATCTGACAACATAGCGTCTTCTTGCAGAACTAATCTTGGTAATTGGGGCATCTGGGTGACAGAAAGTAGCCTGACGGCATGGAAGCATAAGAGATGGGTCTGAGCGTTAGGTAGCCAAACCAAATGGTGTGCAATAGCAGTCTGGATAACGTACCTTGGCAGCATAAAAAATGATTACATAATGACTTACGTACCGTGATACGGCACCTACTAAAGAACATACTGCAACGTAACATGACACATTGTGAAGGGAAAGATTAAATTGTTAAAAAACACATTAACAGGTAGAAATGTGCAAGGTACTTTTATTTCACAATGCACAGTGCTAAAACATCACCCTATTCTCATTTGCAGAGAAATCGGAAGTGTGTTTCTGTGCTGCACAATGAAAATGGTAATTTTGACGGTGACGTTGATGTTTTGCCACACAGTCACCATGCGTTGGCGGCACAGTTTTTATCACACACACAGTATGCATTGGCGACACAGTAGTCGGTTTCCTCTCACATTCAGCACCAAGAGGACATCAATCACTGTGATGTAGTCCATCAGAAAGCATGGTATGTTACTTAAAATGTTAGTGGTAATGGTGACGTTGTTTTACCGCATAGAAAATATGCGTTGTTGACACAGTAGTCGTATTCCTCTCACAGTGATTTACAAGGCGACGTGAATGGCTGTGAACTATGACACCAGAAAGGATGGTATGTTGCTTCTTAATGCTACAACTGCGTACGGACATAGAGGTCCGAACGGTCATCCCATTCAATGATGACGCACATGCATCTGGTGACGAATAGCTGCACTTGACGTTAAAAAAAACATCACTTGGGTGCTGCAATCCATGACAATCACGATAGGGAAGGAAGTAGCTGAGGTGAAAATGAAAAAAAAGATCTATCAATACGAAGCCTTTGCAGAAATGAAAGGTGTAACACATAACATTTCTATGAACAATTAATGTTATATGGGGAAATGTAGTGGCACCCTACAAACGGCCACAATGTGCAATCTGCATAATTGCTAAAAAATTATCAATGACACATAAAGTTTGTAGAAAATAGTACAAATAGTAGTGACATCGTACAGACGGCGGTAATGTGCAATCTCCATAGTGGGGGTACGTCATTATTAATATAAGACTGTGTGTTTCGTACTAGATAAGCAAGGAAGTGGAATTAAAACATGTAGCAGTACGCAACCTCAGCACAATCCAATGGTGTAAAACGTTCCCTTTTTTAGTAAACATGAACTTTTTATGGAGCAATATAGTACCACCTTACAAACCGCGACAATGTGCAACGTGCATAATGGCCATTGGAATTTCAATAGCACAGAAACGTCCAAATGGATTAGTAGTAATAATTTTTTTTTGCAGACTAAGTATTTAATGGCAGTTTAGTGTACAGGCCTGAAAAATAAGCTTACATGATATGCACCGGCTCCATTGCGGCCTCCCCAGACACACAGTAGGTTGTTTCCAGGAAGACGTCCTCGGGAACTGATTTTTCATGTGCTTCACAAACCTTTTTGAAGCATAACTTATCAAAGGGTATCTTTCACAAACTGTGCTTCCCTGCATTCTTTCTGTGTCTTCCCTGTACGTCAAGGTCAAAAAACAATTGACCCTTATGAGTTTTGGTACATGTGCGACCATACAGAGCGCCTACTGAAAAATTTAAATTAAGTGACCTTCACTCAGAACGCAAATACATTCTCATTTTGCAACAACATACCAGCAGTCATTCAAGAGAACCGTTACTCCCGAACACGTGCAGAAGCAATGTGTTTACAAAACAGTGCAGGTGGCTGCCTCAGATTCCAAACTATAGGACGCCAGTCTGACCGCAGTACTGTTGGTTATGGCTTTTTACATAGATGTGGTAAGGGCTTGTCTTACATTGCCTACCAAGACCCACTGTACGGTATGATAGTGGTAACAAGAATAAAGCACTGTTTCACTTCCTACTGCCACATATAAGTAATGCTTTCCTTCGACACAGTGTTCCATAAGGGTTTGTTTGTGGTGATTTCGGCATACAACAGAAAACAAAATAACCATGGTGGCCGTATCAAAAGAACGCACTTGACGCTGTGGCAGAACCAATCGGTGAAAGTTCAACATCTTGACGTGCAGCATGCCACAGATTAGCCAATAGAATTCTTCTCCACTGAGCGAACAGGGAAGTGGGATCGCGGAGCAGACATTGATATCACTAATTCTTAGAGTGCTACTTTTTGATTGTTTTAAAGAAAAGTACTGGATGATTTGTCACAATATTTACAAAAGCACGCTTTGGGAGAAAAAAAAATCCATGTCGGATTAAAAAAAAACTTTTCTTGTTATGGTATAGTACATTTATTTGTTTGTTTTTAGTGTTTACTTGTTGTTTCTGGCTAATGTTCTATCTGTTGGTTGTTGCAGATTGTTAGATATGTGACGTCGAATTGTAACTGTTTTTTATTTGTATTATTAACTTTGCTAATATACCTGTTGGGTTGTTGCAGATTCTTGGGGCAGTTTGATACCTGTTACCGTATTCTAACTGTTTATTTCTTCTTATAATTTAGTGGTGTTGATTAATCTGTTTGGTTGTTGCAGAATTTTGGGGCAGTTAGATATCTGTTGGTGTATTCTAACTATGTATTTCTTTTTATAGTTTAGTGGTGTTGATTTATCTGTTTGGTTTTTGCAGAATTTTGAGGCAGTTAGATTCCTGTTGGCATATTGTAACTGTTTATAGTTTTCTAATTGAAGTTTTATTAATGTTTATGCACAGATTGGTTATTACATTTTGGTTTTAAGAATATTAAATAAGCATTTAAAGGATTTGCTGGTAATCTTTGTTTTAGAGTAATGGTATTATCATTACATTCAAACCAGCACAATTGTTTTTTATATATGCAGTGTAGTGACTTGCATTGGTTGTGGCTCCTGCATGGTAGATTATACCTACTGTTGTGAAGGTTTTCTTACCAAGTGATACTTGACTATGTGTGAATCCAGTCAGCTTGCAATTGTTTTTGGTACCATCTGCATTGTAACGTAGAAGCATTAGTATTAAGTATTTACTATGTGTTTGTATTTTTAAGGTGGGGTGATTATCTGAATTGCAGGTAGTACATAATCTACCATGGTTTGCATTTTGTACAAGTTGCTGAAATGAAATGGATCCACAGTTAGGTATGTATACATACACAAAGCATTCATTAGGGATTTGTTCCTGTGGCACATTGTTGCAGAGAGTGCATGTATGTTTCCACATGTGTGAAATCTGGAATATTTCATTTATAGGCATATTTTTGTTTTCCAGTACTTGTAGTAAGTACATTAGACATTCTTGTGGATCTTCTTGTTAGTTTATAGTGAATTTCACCATTCCAGCACAGTAGTCCAATGCTTGTCTTATTCCATGAACACTGTAAGTGTTGTCAGGATTGTTGGTTGCATTTCTATGAAGGATTAACATTTGCAAACACAATTGGTCAGTATTGTGTAAGTAAATGTTGTTAATAATTGATGGCAATTGAAATAGAATATTTATTGCTACATTTGCATAGCAATTTACATCAGTTACATTTGAAAATTTAAATGGACCAGATAGCTCTGTGTCCAAGTCATTTCTTCGGATTGTGTGTTGCTTCTTTGAAGAAGTATCTGAGTTACTTTGAATTGACCGTCAAGTGTACGTAAGCGTGATAGTGCTACATAGCTCATGCCTTCTTTAAAGACTGTGTTACCAATATCTATCAATGCTTTATCTACGGTAAGACCCTGTGATTTGTGAATGGTGACTGCGTACGCTAGAGTTAGAGAAAATTGCTCTCTGCGTACATACATGTCTTTTAAAAGACGGAATTGAGCTGTTGAGCATTATTTTCTTTTTACTCCCAATAGTTTGTCAAAGAGAAGATTGACAAACTGAATGTTGGTGTCATGTGAGTATGTTTGAAAGCCAACAACTGTACCAAGTGCTCCATTAAATAGTCCTTGCTCCACGTCAAGGTTACCTTTAATCATTACTCTACAGTTTAAAGATAATTTTAATATTTTCTCCAAACTTGCTGTGTTGGAGATAGAGTTTTCTGAGCCATTTAATCTTGTTGTGGCTTGTTGACACATGGGTAGTGTCATACCATGTACGTCCAGTTTGTCTGTGGAGCAAATTTCAATTATTGGTTGCATTTCTTTTTTTAACATTGTTTCATTGAACTTGGAACAGCTTGCAAGAGTTGGCATCAAGGACATACACGTGAGATTTCTGTGTGCTAATTGTTCCATGACATCAGAAGAACATGAGTTTTGGCCATAAATGCATGGATGTGCCGGGTTTTTAATATTGCTTGTGCTTCTTGAGATAGTACACCAACTCTAATACTTTATAAAATGTTGGCGTATGTGAGGTCTGCAGACTGGCGCATGTTTTCTGTTAATTGTATGTATTGAAAATGTTAGCAAAGGTTAAAATTTCCTATGCTGCCAACAGTTTTACAGCAGAGCTTGTGCCCTAAGGTTTTAAAAATAGGTTCACCTTTCACTGGTGTCAATTGAAGAAGATCTCCGAAAACAATAATTTGTTTTCCTTCAAAGAGCTCTGCATAATTTGTTTTGAGTACTTCTTGTAATCTGAGATGAATCAAAGCCAACATTAGATTGGAGACCATGCTCACCTCAACTATTAGCAGCATTTTCATTTAATTTAACACACTGTGTAATTCCATTGCAGCTTCTGTAGAAAGTTTGTAATATTCTAATTTGTTTTGGTGTTCCACTGGAAGGAGTAGTAATCAGTGTAAAGTGACACTGCCTATGTTGTACGCATCTAAACCTGTGGGGCCAGTTACAACAGCTGACAGTTTGTTGTTTGTCAATTGTTGAAGGAATTTGCTGATGATTTTGATTAAGAATGTTTTGCCTGAACCAGCTTCACCACTGACATATAGTATTATAAGTTTGTAATTTTGGCAGGTACATTCTTTATTTTCATGTTGTACACCATGTGCAATTTCTTTTGTTACTTGAAAAATGGTATGCTGTTCTTTATTTAGTTTTGATTGTAGTACAGTTAAGTCTTCTGTATCTTCTTCATAGTGACACATGGTGTTTTCTACTTCTGTCATAGCTAATTCTGCCTCAATTGCTATTACTAGCTGTCCCAGTGGTTCTTGGCTTCCTGTTTTAGAAGGTTGACTACTGTCAGGAGTGTCTTTATCTAGTTGATCCTGGAGTTCTTCTTCGTGTTGCTGTTCATTGTGCAACATTGTTTTGTACTGTGTAAAGTTTACATTGGTTATAGTGCTTTGATTTGCTTTGAAAGTGTCTTCATAAGAGTCAGAGATACCTAGAATCTCTTCTTCTTTTCTCCATGGTTTAAAAAGTTGTAGCAGGGACATGTAATATAGTTCTTTATGTTGAGGAGTATTTAATGACAATTTTATATGATTAATTAAGTTTCTTTTGGTAAGTTTCACTAAGCTGTTTGTCACTCTGTATCTACCTTTGTTTTCATCGGGTTTTATATTATTTTTGTATGTGAAGTTTTGGGCTATGTGGTATAGACACATGGTTTCCAAAGTGGTACTTCTGTTTGGGTAGTACGTGTCAAGTAAATCATTTTTCAAAATGTCTTGGCTGTTGGGATCATTTATGGCTATTGTTTCTATTTCGTCGTATGATTTGAGAACTCTTTTTCTAGATGTAGCAGGACCAAGATTTAGCCATACTATATTTTCAGATTTTCCATATAAAGCAGTACCGGTTAAACGATCTGCAGCTACATAGCAGCCGCATTCTCTATGGGAGAGCATTTTTATGCCTAAGCTGTACAATTTCTGAGACAGTGTTTTGTCCAATGATAGGTCATTCCAGAGGTCTTCCAGCTCTGTTTGTTCTGCTTTGGTTAAGTAGGCTGTAACATATTGTGCAACTGCAGTGGAATTGTCTGCAATGTACTGCACATCTATGTTTGCATTCCATAAGAGGGCAATGATTGCATTGTAATCATTGATATATTTTGCTTCTTCTGTTCTTTTTATGTAATATGAATTCTTAGGTGATTTACTTTTAACACTGTTTCTAACTGAAGACATGAAGTTGTTCACTTCACCTGTTTCTGTAACTGGTCTAGGGAAACCAAAGCCGCATTTGGTGTAGTATTTCCCTTTGTTTTTGTATTTGCGACTACAATATTTCCGACATTTGTGTCTTTGAAATTGTACAATTTGTGCATGAAGTTCACTATTTGTTGCTTCTGATGGAATTTCACAAGTGACATATTTTTCGAAAAACTGTAAAACAGTGGATTCACTGTCTTGACCAAATTTAGGAGCATCTTTAATCCATAAAAGCATGTGGATATGTGGTGCTCCTCTGGCTTGGTATTCTTTTCCCCAAAAGAAGTGTTGCACTTCTCTGAGGGGAGGAACACTTTTATTACAAATAAAGTGTAGCATAGCAATGAAGCGAGGATGGAAATTTCATGAAACATTAACAGGATCTAGTGAGCAAAGTTCTCCAGGTGTTAGTATATCTATGTTTGTTTTGTTTTTATTTGCTATGTGTAGGAAATCATGTAAATCTTCCCATGCATATTCTGCACAACTTAATGTAACAAACCAAGTGGGCGGGCCATTGTTTCTATCACACAACGTACATCTCCGTAACATCTGAACAAGTACTCTTTAGTACCACACATGTTTGCTAACAGATTTATTATGCTTGATTGTAGAACCTCATCTTTTTCTTGTACTTTTTGTAGTAATTGCATAGCTGACATATTTTGAAATTGGGTAAATCTGGGATCTTCAGAATACATTCATAATGAGCAGTATTCTGATGCTGTTATCTGAATGGGTCTATCATCATACCTTCCTCCTTTTCCAGTAGGAAAGAGTAGAGGAAAAGCACATGCTTCTATACTTTTTTCCATATGCTGATTGGTCATCCTTTGGTTTGTAGCATTTGGTACGTTTCTAGTGTATCATCTATGGTGTCACTAGAGTGTAATGGATGAATTGTATAATGATCTACAATATTGGATAGTGTAGCAGGATCTAGAAGTTCAAATTGACCACTTTCTGGTGACGATTGAATTATTTTAGTGGTTTCCTTCAGGTTTTCTTCAATATTAATTTATTTGTAGTATTCATTATTGTCTCTTAGATATTGCAAGGCTTGTCTAACTTTATGTAAGTCTACGAGTTTTTGCCAATTTTTTTTGTCTTTTGTAGGTACACCATTTACTAAGACAATTAAAGATTGCTCGATTGGACGTTGTAGTCCCAGAGTGTTTACATTTTCTTTCAGATCTAATGGTAAATAAACAACTTTGCCACAAATGCCTTTCACTAATTCAGAGGGAGGTAATTTTGCTGTTTTTGGTTGAAGGCGTATTATTGCTTGAAATGGGTGCACTCTTTGACTTATAATGCTCTCAAGTTATTTGTTATAGCACGTGAAGGAGTTTGGTTGTTGTCAAGTTTTGTAGTGCAGTAAGTGCAAAGTATAAAGGGGTCATTTATCTCATATTTGATTTCTGCTATAAGGTACAGAGCTCATTCAAACCATTTGCACTCTTCATTGTCTTCTATTTTGTATGTTACGTCTACTGTTTTTGTGTTACTTTTATAAAAAGTTCTACAGCAACACACACACACATGGTTTGGTATTTCAGCGGATGTATTTTTAAATGTGCGCATTTCTTTTTTGTATGTGTGTAGTAGAAGGTTGCCATCTGTACAATTGTTGGTAGTCTGTTGTAAAGGTATTGTGCCTTTCACTTCCAAAATATTTTCTCTCGATATGCTCTATTTCTTCAAGTAGATATTTGACTGTACCATGTAGAAGATTGTTATTTAAATTGGCTAGTGCTAAAGCAGGACTTTTAGCATAGCACAGTTTATAGACTAGATTTCTTATAGTCGAATGATGTGTTGATATCATTTTGATATGATGGAAAGTGCTTTTGCAAATAGGCCCTGAAATGCAGGCTAATGAATGTCCTTGTAGTCCTGTGTGTTTGCACACTGGACAGGTATCCATATTTTGTAGTAGTTTCATTTGATTTTGTCTTTGCCTTTCACATACTGATTGAGGAACTGGCGTAAACATTTGAAAGGTTTTTTGGCAATGTTACACATTGACATGCACAACCATTTGTATACTGGACGTTCTGGTTCAGTTGAATGGAGAGGTGATATTGAATTTTCTGGGGACATTTTTGTAAGCAGTATTTCTTGTTCCATAATGGTATTATTAAGTTTTTCATAGCCACTTCCACTGCTATTTATGGCAATTATATTTGTTTGCTTTTGTTTGTATGCTTCTTCATTGAAATATGTTTCTGTGCTGGTGGTGTGTCTCCATTCACCTCTACAGATATTTAAGAAGTTATTTTTGTAGACATTCTGTTTATTTAGAAGTCTTTTTTGTAATTTAGTAGTTAGTTTTGTTAGTGGTTTCATTCTGTTTAACACTAAAATAAATAATTTCCCTATGAGAAGGATTGCACTGTCTATCAAAGCTTCTAAAATTAATTTTCTACGGTAGGTTTTAAAGGTTGTGCATGATTTCTGTCCTGTTTGTATAAGATTTTGAAGGACTCTGTGGCGGAACTTTGTTTCTAATATACTTTTTTTGGTATGGTTACTTGCCACTACATCAAGATTTATAGGAGCAGTGTTAGCAGTAGTGGTAGCTGAATTGTTGTAAATCACTTTTGTTTTGTTTTATATTTTGAAAGAGGAGGGAATGTTTTTGTACTGGAAGCTTGTTTTGTTTCACTTAATGACTCTATTAGATCTTTTGTTTTGACTTTTTGTACAAATTCTGCTAGAGATGGATGCTTATTTTGGACACTTTTATTTTCATTTGCTCTACTTCTGCTTTGCTTTCTACTGACTTGGTTCTTGGTAGGCATTCTTTGGGGTCTGTTGAAAATAAAAAGAAGGTATGGTTTGGGCTGTTTTGCAATGTATGTGTGTTGTGTGCATGAGTGTGTGAGTATGATGGTAAAGATGTATGTGGTGGTGTGTGATTGTGCATTGGGCAGCTACAACTAGTTGGGAAGGCTATTCTTGTACGTGTGTGTTACTATGCTTGGGTTCAGATGACAGTACAAAGAAAGCTAGTGGTGAGCAGAAGTCCTAATACTAAATCTAATGGTATAGAATTAAACCAGTTCTTTGTTCTGTAATACTAACATTCTAGTGGCTGAGTTATGTTATTTGTGTGTCGAAAAACAGGGATTTGTGTGCTATTCTGCCTATTAATTCATGTCTAACAAATGTCAAATCTGGTGTACAAATCTCTGTTTTGTGGCACACAAATTCAATGAATCAACTGCACAGTGAGTTTGAGTAACAGTAAGGATATTATGGTAGTACTGTACTTACTTTTTTTGTTTGGAATGAGCAGGTTTCTTCTGAGTTGCTGTTTGTACTTCAGATGTTGCTGCTTTTCAGGAGAGTGGTCTTCACTTCAATTGTAAAAGAAAGAAGTTAGTAATTTTGTGTGTTTATAGCATTGATGTTAATTTAGACGTTTATTTGTATCTTTTTGCGTAGTAGTATACATATGTGTATATGTATGTGTGAATATACTGATACTCATGATAATGCTTCCTTGACTTTCAATGACCATTGTTTTGTATTTAATGTATCCTGTACCTGTATCTTGCTCCGATTGCAATCACTGCTCTATGTATTGCTACCTTTGCACTGTAACTAAGTTTAAAGATTTCTTGTTTCTCTTGCGCCCGTCTACCTAAGGGGTTGGTGCGCATTACCAAACAAATAAACAAACAATCAAACAAACAAACAAGTATTCTTGTTTGATCAGAGAACATAGTGTGTGAATGCAGTTTCCTTTGACTATGTTCAGGCTTTATATTTTACTTATAATATGTTACTTCAATATGCTTTGCAAATGAGTAGAATACTAAGGGCCTCATTACAAGTTGTGCGGAATGCGTTTAACGGCGCAGGTAATGGTGCTGGCGCCGTTAAACGCATTCTTCACTATTACGAGGTTCCCTCGCGGGACCCGATGTGGACGTCTGGTTTATCCAGCGGTCCATACCGGTTCCCGCGAGGGAACCAGAGAGCTAACAACGGGCCCTCTTGTAATGGGCCCGTTGTTAGCTCCCTCCCCATTCCCATTGAGCCCTATGGGGGCTCGAATGGGAATGGGGAATGTCCGGGTCCGGGTTCCCTGAATGGGGAAATACCAGGCCCTCCATACTCGGAATGGCCCGGTATTTCCCCTTTCAGGGAACCTGGACACGGTTTTGGAGGCAGTCATGGCGCCAATAGCGCCATGGCTACCTCCAAAGTCGTAATGAGGCCCTAAGCGTTTGTTTTTATTTGTTTGTTTTATGTGTACAGCGCTCCAAACCCAGGGGTAGAAGGGCGCTTAAGAATACGGTTACAGCATTGAGAAGTATCTTTGTGTTGCATACTTTGTGCATACTTATAATACATATATATATATACATTTATCAATATACAGTTACAATATACATACAGTACATGAACCAGTTACCGCGCATGGGGTGTGAGGTATGGTGTTAGTGGGGCTACTCTTTGTTTAGGAGCCAGCTGATGACCTGCTTCCTGAAGATCTGGAAGGACTCGATAGTTTTGATGTTGAGAGGTAGGGTATTCCAGAGTTGGGGGGCAAGTACTGTGAAGCTTGCCCCTCCAGCTCTTGTTAGGTGGAATCTGGGCACTGTCAAGCATAGAGTATTGAGGATCTGGTGGATCTGGTGGCAGGTTTCATGGTGAATTTGTTAGCTAGATATGGTGGTGCTAGGTGGTTGAGGGACTTGTACGTGAGGCAGATGGTTTTTAAATCAATTTTTTGGCGTATGGAGAGCCATTTGCAGGCTTTCCTAGTAGCGGAGATATGCTCTCGTCTGGGAATGTTGAGGGCTGCACGCAGAGCATTATATTGTAGTGCCTGCAGCTTGTTAAGTACGGATTGGTTAGCACCTAGGTACAGGCTGTTGCAGTAATCCAGTTTGGATTGTATGAGGGCTTTGGCGAGGGTGAGGCAGCTGTTGGGTGATAGGAATGGTCTGCTGGCCCTAATGAGCTTGCCGGTGTAGGCAGCAGCTGAGGCGGTCATATTGGTGTGTTTGGAGAGGTTGGTGTTGGCATCCAGATAGAAGCCAAGGGTTTTCACGCTTTTGTCAATAGGGATGGTGTGACCATCGATCGTGATGTTATTGTAGCTAGGATTGAGTTTAGTTAGTGTGTTGGGGGAGCCGACGATGAGGAGCGCTGTCTTCTCATCATTCAGGCAGAGGCCATGCGAGGCCATCCATGCCTGAATGATGGAGAATAGTTCATTGATCCGGGTGACGTCTGCTTGGTAATTGCCTGTGATGGTGAGGAGTATCTGGGTGTCATCTGCGTAATTTGTGTAGGTGACACCCAGACGGTCCAGTTGGTCAAATAGAGGCTTTGTAAATATATTGCACAGAGTGGAGGAAACACAGGATCCCTGTGGGACCCCGCATGTGATGGGGATGGGGTCTGCTGCAGCTGTTGTTGAGAAAACCCGCATGGTTCTGTTTGCCAGGAAGGATTGTATCCATGTGATGGCAGAGGAGGAGAGGTGGGCTGTGGTGGCTAAGTGACTACAAAGGATTTCATGGCTGTCCAGGTCAAAGGCCGCTGAGAGGTCTAGGAGGAGTAGGAGCCTTTGTCTTTAATTTCATCAATCTGGCTTTTGAGATCAACAAGGGCGGTTTCTGTTCCGTGTTGAGGTCGGAAGCCAGATTGACGTATTCCTAGCAGTTGGATGGATTCCAAGTATTCCTGAATTTGGATGTAGGCAACTCTGTCCAGGATTTGTAGTAGGAAGGGGACTGTGGTGATGGGCCTGTAGTTGGTGGGTATGGCTGGGTCGAGGGATTGTTTTTTCAGGAGTGGGATAACCCATGATTGTTTTAGGTTGCTGGGGATCGAGTTATTGGGGAAGGATAGGTTAATAAGTTTGGTAATGAAAGGGGAGAGCTCTCTAGCTGCATCTTTTATGATCTGGGTTTGGCAGCTATCTCCTTTGCAGTTTGAGGGTTTCAAGGAGGTGATGATTTTTTGAACTTCCGTAATGGTGACTTTCTTAAACGAGAAGCCCAAACTACTATTGTTAGGCGTGCGTAGGCTAGGGTTGGTGGCCTTGTTATTGGAGAGTTGTTGGCGTTTGTCCTCAATTTTGGTTTGGAGTCCTGAAATGTTATTGTTGAGGGCGTTTTGGATGCTGGTGCACCAGGATTTGTCTTTCAGACAGGTGTCTGGAGGTGAAATAGGGTTTTCTAGTTCCTTCAGAATTTTAAATAATTCTTTGGTGGAGGATCCTGCCTGAACAATCCTGGTGTTGTATACATCTTTTTTGTTGCAAATTATCTCGCGTATGAAACTCACTTGTATTTTTTAAGGCTGTGTTATTGAATGTTAGGAGAAAGAAGAAATAATGATATACTTATTTTTCAATGTTTATAAGGTAAATGGTAGAAATTGTATAGAGAACCATGGAATGTATATGCATTTGTGAAGGCATGGGTAATAAAGTAGAATAATTTGATTTATAGGGAGTGGTGTTATTTCAGCTGGGAGCTTTTCAATGATACTGTCTATCTGTGTGAGTGTATGAAGATGCATAATGTGTGTAATTTTATAATACACTACTAAGTGTTTTTCTATAATTATACTGTTATTTCTCTTATCTTTTGTTATTATAATTTTTTAGATAGCTGTGTGCGTAAAAAATAAATTAGATAGCAGACAGGTCTGGAAGTGAGAGTTGATTATAACAGATGGGGAAAATGACAGTACTCTTTTTATAGGTTATACAGATTAAGTGGCAGTTACTCTGTTTATATGCATTCATAAGAGTTGTTCATGTACTGTGCAGAAAATATGCATACCTGTAGTTTGTATTCTTGCATGTGGATATGCATATAGCTGCAAGTAGAAATCTTGGAGACTTGTACAGTAGTTATTTGTAGTAGGTGCTTTCCAATGATATGAGACTTGTACTCAGAGTGATCAACATTACATTTGAAGTGCTGAACTCTGATGATGGAGTTAGATGTAGAGGTCTTGGATGTGATTGGTGGATGGTTGTGTGACTGCTTAGCTGTATCAAATGAGGGAATGGCACAGAGAGTGAAGTGGAAAGGGTAGAAGGGCTGTCCAAGGTGCCTGTCAAGCATCTGCAACAATAAAAACCATAAAAAACAGCTCTTTTCAGAGCCAGCCTCAAAAGGGAAATGGGGCACACTGTTTAAATTTAATACACTACGCTCAGATTTTTGATATATCCCAGACATGGCAGTAGTCCGCGGACAGCGCATATTACATACAGGGATTTTCGGGTGGAAAAGGCATGCAAATGAGAATGAGAAAATCAAGGGATTGGTCAGTAAAGTTTACTGGGTGTGTTGTATAAGGAGAGAGTTTGTCAGAAAGTCTTTTTTTCTGTGAGAAGAACGGATAGCTATGGCTATGTGTTTCAGAAAACAGATTATATGGATTTTGGGAGACTCATGAATACATTGGTTGGAGGTGCATGCAGAACGCTGTGGAGTAGCTTCAGATCATGGATTCCCTCATGTGGAACTGCACTGGCATGGAGTGTGTGGAATGACGTGGCTGGACTTGCTACTTCTCTGTGCTAGTTTGGAGACAGATCATCATCCAGACATAATTATAATTCATTGTGGAGGGAACAGTTTAGGATATGTGTCTGGACTTTCTTTGCAATTTGCAATGAAAGAAGGACTTGGGAAGGTCATGGACATGTTTCCAAATTCCCAAGTAATTTTTTCTCGTATTGAGACAAATGTGGGTGCGTTCTTCTTCATTTGGTCCACAAATGGAGACAGCGAGGTGAAATGTCAATAAGGCTGTTTGTGCCTTTCTAAGAGATGTTGGCATGTCCACTTTTCACAATGAAAATATGTTTCATAGCACATACATTTTTCGCAGAGATGGAGTTCATCTTACTTATGCAGGCAATCAGATTTTTCTCAGAAATGTGCAAAATGCATTACAACCTTTTTTGTAATTACAGCCATCCATTTTCCAGTAGGTGTTGACCATTTGAGGTTTTTCAAACACAAACACCACCAAACGCCTCTTTTCAGAGCTACCACTTTCTCCCACAAATAAGTGCAACGGTTATGATAGGGCAGCACCCCAAACTTTTAGATGTCCGCGAACTGTCCGCAGACTTCTACAAGATGCATAGGGCCCTGCACTATTTTTTTGTCACTTCTATTTTTGGACTGTGAAAGGCGGCTCTGAAAAGATCCTTATTTTTTGGGGGATTTTTGTTGTTTTATTTTTTTTGGGGGTTTTTTACATACGACATACTAGGAGAGGAGGGGAAAGGAGGGTAAGGAAGGGACACCAACCACGGGGATAAGAAAGGGCAGGTGGAGAGAGGAACATGTATTGTGGGCCTTATTTAGGCAGTGGGCAGACCTTCTCATGCTCCATGACTGTAATCTCGAAAGCACTCCGAAGACTCATCCCCCTGCAGAGTACTGCGTCACAGTACATACACAATATTGTGACCCTCGAAAGGTAAGGGTCAACAGAATCGTGAATGGCCTGTGAGGCAGCTGGAGGGATGCGCTGTCCAACAAGAGTGGGTCTTGTGGTGACAGGAGCGGAAACAGAGGATGTGGTAGAGGAAATCAACCTACTACGTTGATCACAAGGAACAACCTTGCGAACGACCCCACCGTGGAACCACCTTAGGTGTCACTTCATAGATGTCGTACCAATGCTGTACGAACCAGGCCTCCCACGACTCAGCACCAGGTGGAACTGATTGCAATTGACCTTGTTCGCACACGCTATTGGCACTCCACCCTGAATGGTAAATAACCGCCACACCCAAGTCCCACGGCGAGTGCTGGTAGTAGGGACCTACACTACCTCATCCTCTTCATCCTCTTCATCCTCCTCTACATCCTCACGCCTGTTCCCCTCTTCAGGCCCTTGGGGAGGTGGTGGTGGTGGAGGGGGTAGGGGAAGTGCTGAGGCAGATGTAGCACCAGGTGGAACAACAGCAGCCATGGATGCCATCAGGTTTCAGCAAAGGCAGCACAGCAAAAGCAGGTAATCTTCAATAGTAGGAAGACAGAATAAAGATCAGCTCTGGGGTGTGGCATTTTATAGGGGTGCTGGTGTGCGCTCCGCGGACAGCCATGCTGTCCGTGGACAGATCGAACACCCCAAAAAGGCTTAAAAAGTTCCAAAAATTATGTAGAAAGTCAGGGTCATTGTCTGGGACATTTGCAATGGTGAATATTTACTGTAAAATACATTGGATTACCCAAAAAAGTACTTCTAAAATGTTCAGGGTTCAGAACAGTGTCCGCAATTCAGGACACACGCCCAGCGTGGGTGCGGTCACATGATAACATCGTGAACACGTCCGCGAAGGGAACCGGTGTTCGCAGGACACCAAATGCACATGAATGGCCGTGCGCATGCGCGCGGATGTTCTACGGACAGTGTTCGGGTCCTCAAACTAATTAAAAGTGCAACACGAGTAATACGGACAGTTACGGACAGGCATGATGTTCGTAGGACTTATGGGTGTGGTGCGCATGTGCGTAGATGTTCTACAGACAGTACGGACAGGTATAGTTTCCTTAGGACACCTCCATTTTGGGTTAATTGCGAACATTTCGGACACCAAATGTGTTCTAAGAACAGTTCCATGTTGCTTACGGACTGTACGGACAGATATAGTGTCCTAAGGACACCTCCATTTTGATTAATTATGGACACTGATCGCCTTCTAAGAACAGTTCCATGTTGCTTGCGGACAGTACAGACAGGTATAGTGTCCGCAGGGCACCCCCATTTTGGTTCATTACAGACATTCCGGACACCAAAAGTGTTCTAAGAACAGTTCTATCTTGCTTGCGGACAGTGCGGACAGGTATAGTATCCTTAGGACACCTCGATTTTGGTTAATTGCGGACATTCCGAACACCTAGTGTGTTCTAAGAACAGTTTCACTTTGCCTGCAGACAGTACGGACAGGTATAGTGTTCTCAGGAAACCCTCATTTTGGTTAATTCCAGACATTCCGGACACCCGTGCTGTCTGTGGACACCCCAACTGCCTTTTAAAAAAAAAAAATAAGACACAAAGAACTAAATTAAAACACACATATTATTTTTTTATTATATACAGATATAACATTTATGAAAGAGACGGGGAAGCAGAAACTGACACAAACACAGGGGAATTAGGGGTTCGGAGAGGATGGATGGGAGGGGATGAAGGGATGGATGTCTCATCAAAACGTTTTTCTTGATGCTGAGGGTTTTGGGGATATTTGACTGGGACAGGGAGAGGGGGAACAGGTGCATGTGGGACAATGAGATTTTTTTTTTTCTTTTATGTGGTCCTCCACAAAATGTTTCAAAAGATTGAAATTTTCCATAAGCATGTCCATTTTTTGTTCCATGCGCTGCAGAGTATTTTATAATGTCTCTTTTGGTGTATTATTTTCAATGTTTGTATGGACTGTTAAAATGTATATATATATATGTTAAGTACACATAAAGTAATGGTTATTAATTTGCTTATATAGAGAAGTGTCTTCCATTAGTATCACTGTCTTCAGACATTTACTCAAGAGGGAAATATTCCTCAAGCCATTCCAAAGTACTGGACATTTCTGTGTAAAAGAAATAATATATTACTTTTACTGTACCAAATACAGAAAGTTTAGAAATGTATAAAAAAAATGAAGTTTACTTACTAGTTTCTGCTAACTTGTGTTCTTACTGTTGTGTAGGTCTGCTGTTGCTCTTAGCTGTGCAGTTTCTGTCAGGTAATTATGTTAGAGGCATATCTTTTTTGTTGTGGTATATTCCATTTTAGTACATATGGTATTTAAATGGATGGTTGATGTGTTACATATATAGGTTCAATTTCCTATTTATTATTACATATAATGTGTTAATGTGCTGCTTTTTGAACTTTTTCAGTGTTTATATAGCATGATCGAACAATCTAAGATTCCCCCTGAGTTTTTGGGTAGTGTTGATGTTGTCCGCGTCCGACCGCGGACATTCGCACAGTCCGCAGACATCAAAATCACTAGCAGGGGGTTCAGCAGGTTATATGTATGTAAATTAACGGAATCCTAATAAACATCTATCAAATTCACACTATGTATATGTGTATTCAGGAAAAAATACTTTGATAAAGGGACGTTATGGTTAAGTTGCGTTACTAAAAACCCATGAAATTCAGTAAAAAAACTTTGTTAAAGGGATGTTATAGTTCCAAGTAAACAAAAACAAAAACTGAAATTTGCCAGTTATGGTAAGCTATGCAACCATAACTCGCACCACCATCGTGCATTGCTAAGACTAACAGCCAGGACATCAAAGATGACATCACAAATGTCATTGATGACATCACTGATGAGATCACATGTGTATTTACTTTTTATAAAAACTCTGTACAAGGGATTTTTATTATAATGTTTACAGAAAAAGTGTTAGCGATCATTGGAATAGATATCTTGAGCTATGTAGTGCATTAGACAATGCATTGATATAAATAGCATTCTATTATGAAGTTCTTAAGAATATACTAAGCTACTCATGTATAAAAAGGATTTTGTGCAGCATACATGATGGAAGTGCAATATTCATAATTTTCCCGTGTTGAATAGTGAAATGATAAATGCTTTCTTATTACAGTTTTCTGTACTGTGCAACTTGTAATAAGTAGCTAATAAAACCCCTGACTACATAATTTCATTACTACATCCAAAACAGAATGACACAACAACACAAACAAATATAAATATGTATAGAGAATGTAAAGTATGTACAAAAAGCAGCAGTAGAAGCAGAAAGTGTTCACAACCTAACTGATTATCTTTATGCACTGAAATTATTGCTCTGCTTCATACCTAGTACTTCCCTATGTACAAATGTCACATGATGTGACTGTACCCTAAAAAAGTAGTACAAATACAAATATGAACACATGCAGACAAAGTCCAGTAATAAAAGAACAACAGAACAATAAGAAAGTGTTGATAACCTTACTGATTATCTTCATACACAGAAAACATTGCTATCTTTTAAGTGTATATTTTTCTTATGTATATTGTCATATGCTGTAAGTGGACCCTAAGTGAATTATTGTAAGGACACATTTGAAATATAAGTCTACAAATATAGTACTTTTTGATTTATTTGTTCCTAACTATTACTGTCTAAGATATATCACTAAAAGAAAAATCAGTGAGTTAGACATGCGATGTCATCAGTGATGTCATCAAGGAAATTTCTGATGTCATCTTTGATGTCCTGGGTGTTAATCTTAGCAATGCACAGTGGTGGCGCGAGTTATGGTTGCATAGCTTACCGTATCTGGTGAATTTCAGGGGTTTTTCGGTTTTACTTGGAACCATAACGTCCCTCTATATATTTGAGAAAGAGTTGAAAAATTATTTTTTTAATACATCCATACCTGTTAGATGCAGATCTTGTTGAATATGGAAATAGAAATCTTGGGCAGTTGCATAATAGTTTTTGATGCAGATGTCTTTCATTAACAGGGATGTGTACACTGAGAGTTCAAGAGTACATCTGAAGAGTTCAATGGAGATGACAGAGTTATGTGTAGAGGTTTTGGATGTGATTGATGGATGTATCTGTCACTCTTCAAAAGCAGCCAATGAGGGAGTGTTGAGAATATGAAAGTGGAAAGGGTAGACGGGCTGCCCCTGTGTCAAGGGTCTATGGATACTGCAGTAGTCCATGGATGGCACATGTCACATCTGGTTTTTTTTTAGGATGCCTGCCATGGAAAGGGGAATGTGGGGAGTAGCCAACCAGGTTTGCTGGGTGTGGTGTACAGGAAGAGAGGGTAGTATGATTTTTGTTTGCAGGAGTTGTGAGAGCAGTGACAATGGCTATGGCTATGTGTTTCAGAAGGCAAACTGAGGATTCTGTGGGACTCTTCAATTCAGTCATTGAAGGTATATGCTGATAATATGGCATCCTTGGAAATATTGGATTGGCAGAAGTGGATGTTTTCAGGCATGCAGTTTGTGGTTTAAACTGGGCAGGCTTGCTTTCATTCTGTGAGAGTATGGCTCACTTTAAATGTCCAGACATTGTGATTGTGCATTGTGGAGGGGACAGTTTGGGTTTCGTGACTCCAGCGTCTTTGCAAGTTGCGCTGATGGCTTTCTTTAAAAACCTAATTCAACTGTTTGCTTCTACTCAGATTGTTTTTTTAGAAATAAATCAGAGGTGAACATGGAGATGTCCCACAAACTTTTTCAATCCTCAAATTGAAGAATCAAAGCAGATTGTCAATAAAGGTGTATCTGCTTTGTACATGCTTTTGGAATGTCATCTTTTGAGATTAATAATATAAATTCAGATGGTGTTCACTTTACAGAAGTCGGAAATGTAATTTTCCTTTACAATCTTAGAAATGCATTGAAGAAGTTCCTGTAAGGAAATTGTAAAGATAGATGTAGAGTGTGCAATACAGTGTGTGGTTTGGAGGGAGTGGTGGTTTGCTAGTATACAGTGTCTGGGCTAAACTAGGTGAGTCTACTATCATTTTGTAAGACTATGGCTCACTTTCAATGCCCACATATGGCTCCTTCTGAAAATGAAAACATCAAAGTGGATGGTGCAAACAATGTTCTGAGTGATGGAGTGAATTTTACTGATTATGGGAATCAGATGTTCCTTGTAAATATTCAAAATGCACTGAGAAAGTTTACATGAAAAAGATGTACAGTGCATATGAACATATTTGTAAGTAGTTTTAGGAAATACAAATAAGAAAAGCAACAAAAAAAATCAAAACTGAAAAAAACAAAGGGCCACCAGTGTATAATACATTGTTTAAATTAAGTGTCAACCTCCCCACCCCCTTCACTTGGATGATATCTACCTGCGGACACCACGGTAGCCTGCAGTCAGCACGTGCTGGGTCGTTTAAGGGTGTATGGCATGGAAAGGGGATTGCGGAGATCGCGAACAGTCGTAGGTGTCCACGGACATCGGAGGAACAGCCAATCAGATTTCCTGGGTGTGGTGTTCAGGAAGAGATGGTAGCAGGAGTTTTGTTAGTAGGAGTTGTGAGAGGATTGAAAATTGCCATGGCACTGTCTTTCAGCAGGCAGAGTGTTTGGAGGTTGGGGAACTCTTGGGTTCACTGGGTGATGGTGTTTGCTGAGCATTGCGGAATAGCCAAAAATCTTAGATTCCCCAAATTAGAAGTGTTCTGGCATGGAGTTCGAGGCATGAAGTCGGTGTACTTGCTCACATTTTGTGCAAATATGTTTCAATTGAAACATCCAGACATTACTATCATTCATTGTGGTGGGAACAGTTTGGGGAATGTGACTGGAATTTCATTTTAATGAAGGAAACATTGGGAAACTTGAAGGAAATATTTCCTAATACCAAAATAATTTGTTCAACCATTGTGCAGAGACAAATGTGAATGTGTTCCAATTCATTTGGTCCACAAATGGAAAAAGCGAGGCACAACGTCAATACAGCTGTGTGTGATTTTGTTTGAAATGTTGGCATTGCATCACTTCATAATGAGAACATTAAATTTGATAGGGCCAACATTTTCGGTGAGATGGAGTCCATCTAACTGATGTGGGTAATCAGATCTTTGAGGAAAACATTCAAAATGCTTTGAAGCAGTGTTTGTGAAAGTGAGAAAAAATAATGAAATTCAGTTAAATGTTTTTTTAGTTCAGTTTGTAAATCCCAAAATGTAAAACAAATATAAAAGCCAAAAACACAAAAAAAAGAAATTATTTTAAGAGCCATACTTTTTGAGCACTAAAAACAATTAAAATTATTTCAACAGTCTCATGCCCAGAATGTTTTATATGTCAGCGGACTACCATGCTATCCGCAGACTATTAAGGCTACACAGGGGCCTGTTACTATCTAACTGATGTGGGTAATCAGATTTTTGTGGAAAACTATCAAAATGCTTTGAAGCAGTTTTTGTGAAAGTTAGAAGAAATAAAGAAAATACAATGAAATATTTTCTTAGTTTAGTTTGTAAAACCAAAAATTTAATAAAAAATATAAAAGACAAAAACAAAAAAAAAGTTCTTTTAAGAGCCACACTTTTTGATAAAACAATTAAAATGATTTCAATCGTCCCACGCCTGGAATGTTTCAGATGTCCATGGTCCACCATGCTATGCGCAGACTATTCAGACTACAAAGGGGCCTGTTACCTTTTTTCTCACTTCTATTTTTTAACTGTTAAAGATGGCTTCTAAAAGAACCTTTTTTTGTATTTTTTTTAATTTTGTATTTGTTTTGCATTTTTTCTCAGGAGAGGCAAGGTAGGAGAGGGAAGGGGCACCAACCACAGGGATGAAGGGGCAGGTGGAGAGACGAAGATGTTGGGCAGGTCTTAATCAGGTAGGTGGCAGTGTTTCTCATGCTCCTTGACCGAAGCCTTGAAAGCACTCTGAAACTGCTCCCCCCTACAGATCGGTGTTCCACAGTAAATGCATGGCACTGTGACCCTCAGAAGGTAAGGATCAAGAGCATTCTGTATGGCCTGTGAAGCCGCTGCTGGAATCCTCTGCCCCAAAGGAGTATCCTTTGTAGTGACAGGAGCAGATGAAGATGATGGGGTGGAGGAAGTCAACCTGCTCTTACCTGAGAAAGGTAATACCTTTCTCAGATCAGTCTGGTGCGTCAATTTTGTGTAGTGCCTCATGAAAGTAGCAATACAAGCCAGGTTTCCGACAACTGAGTACAAGTTTCCACTCAGTGCATCGAACCTTGCTTACACAAGCCTCTCAAACATGTGCAACGGTCATAAATAATTGTCACACCCAGGACTCCCTCTGAGTACTGGTGACAATGACTTCCTCCAATTCATCTCCTTCTTCCTCTTGATCCTCCTCTTCTGCATATCTGTGCCTGTTCCCCTCTCCAGGCCCTCCAGATGATTGTGGTGGTGGTGGTGGGGTGGCTGGGTAGAAGCAATGGCCATACCAGATGACATGGTTTCCAATATGAACAGCAGTGAAGCAGCAGTGAAGCAGGTGCTGTCCCTTGAACAGATCTGCAAAACAGCAAAGCAGGAAATTAGAAACTGCAAGCAGGTGCTCTCTCCTGGATAGCCCAATTGAGATTGGGGAAAGGTAATGAGTGGGTTCCTTCTGAGTTACCGTCCGTGGCCAGTTGTACTTCCAGTGGACTATCGAGTCACAAATAGGACTTGACAAGTTGTACAGGTTGCTAGATCAATCAAGAATGGGTCTGGAAGCAGTGCAAGGCTACGGTTTCTGCTTGAAACAGACCAGATTGGCTGGAAAAGCACTTTTAAACTGTCCACCTCCACGGAGACAGTATGCAGTCACCATGTCACGCTTCACAGGTGCGGTCACATGATGACATCCAGGGACGTCTGCTGACCCGAAGGCCATCCGCGGACTCCCTCCAGGGAACATTTTTAATTACATGATTTTTCACGTACTGTACAAGTTCACGATTTGATTATTTACAATTGGGGATAGGGCTTCTGGTTGTGATTCTGGGGGTTGGGTATGAATCAGTTAGGGTGTGGTTTTTTCATGAAACCGATGTACTGTAAGAGAAATAGAATTTATTATTTTAGTAAGGTGTGTACAACATACATTATTTGTTTATATTAAAATATCTATTGTATACCTTTGGACATGTTATAGTCGCTCATTTCTTCTTTTGGAAAGTTCTCCTCTAACCATTCAAGTGTGCTTGCCATTTCTGTGAGATAAAAAGGGCTCCTGTCTTATAACACATCTTTCTATAATGAAAGGTAATAATAGAGAAATAAATACAATGCACTTACTATTTATTGAGAATGTGTTGTCCAATAAGCAGCTGGTGTTTTTCATGCTGTATGAAGAGCTGTAGTGAGGAGATTATATGAAATGCACAGTTAAGCTTTGTGATTGGAGCATTCCATTGTAATGTGCATTTATTAAATAATTCATATTTTTGTAATGTACGTGTTTGTACAAAAAGGTATATTTGCATGTTGTGAACATTAGTTGTGATTTTTGGTACATCTGTTTGTTGGTTGCTGGATACATCTTTTTTGGTTCTCCCAAATGATTCTGAGCCTTGTAAATGCTGCCCGACGTCTGTGGACTACCCCACTGTCCACGGACTCCATATCTATGGCATGGACATATTCGGGGGGGTGTATAATATAAGGAACTTGTAGCTGAGGAAAGGGGCATTAGTAAAAACCTATGAAATTCACTGAAAAAACAATGGGGGTCATTACGAGTTGGGTGGTAAGGGATACCGGGCACCGGTAAGGAGACCGGTGCCGGTAATCCCTTACCGCCCAATTCCGAGGTCCCTTAGCGGGAACCGTAAAGGACATGTGGTTTGACCACACGTCCTTTATGGGTCCCGCTAAGGGACCAGGGCGCTCCTAACGGGCCTGCTATTCGCAAGCCTGTTATTAGTGCCCTCGCCATTCCCATTGAGCCCTATGGGGGCTCAAATGGGAATGGGGAATGGTTTGTTCAATGGGGACTTACCGGTCCCTCCAGGGTCGGAATGCACTGGTAACCAGACCAGTGCCGGACCCGGTATTGGAGGCAGCCATGATGCAAATAGCACCATGGCTACCTCCAATCTGGGAATGAGGCCCATTGTTAGAGGGACATAATGGTTAAGTTGAACTAATAAAAACCCATGAAATTAACTGAAAAAACTTTGATAAAACCCATTATGGTTACAAGTAAAACCGAAAAACCCTTCAAATTCACCAGTTATGGTACGCTAAGCAACCATAACTCGCACTACCTCTGTGCTGTGCTAAGATGAACACCCAGGACATCAAAGTTGACATCACAAATGGGATACCATTGATTTTATTGAGGAAATCCTTGGTGTCTCTTAGATAAGATGGCAATGAAGTTACAAAATAAACCAGGGTCTCATCTACAACGTTCTCAAGTAAAGCTCCAATTAAAGTGACAATGGGTCTGCCCGGAGACCTCTTCATACTTTTATGGAGCTTCGGTAAGAAATATATTGTAGGCATTATATATGTACATTACAGGGCCTGCGGTAGCTGCCCTGTAGTTATGTTTAAATTGATGAACCCATAGGAAGAACACTTTTTGGGAGGCTTATTACTTTGCACCCCTGGACTAATCCTTGTGAAACTTTGCAAAAAAGTATTTGGCCCAGATTGATTGTGCGAAGGCCGGGCAAAGTTATAGGAGGGTTCCAAAATGTGTGTGTTTTTTCCACAGACGCAACCGAAAAGAAATTTGCTCACGTCTACAGCCCAAACTGCTGGATGGATTTTCACCAAATTTTTGGCAGGAGTGGTGGCTTGGTCCCAAAAGCGGTGGCTTGGTCCCGAAAGTGTGCTTTTGTAAGTTTGGTGTAAATCCGTCTAGTAGTTTATTTTTAAACCTAAAGTAGGTCAAAAGAAATTAGTGATATCTGGGTTCGGTCCATGGACTCACTTCCGTGTTCGTTCCGCGGACGGGCATTCAATTGGTACAGCAGGTGGCATGAAGGCCGAAGACATCAGACGTACCCGCTGATTGGATGGTGAAAAGCGTGGGATGTGTCAGATTTTTTGAAACCCTCACCATGTTGGATTTGTGGACCTTGGCCGTTGCTTGGGTACGAGATTACTTTGTTGACCATGTTGTGATTTTTTTTATAATACCACTGTTAAGCAAGTATCTGAGAACACCATCTTCAAGAAGAACTCCTTGCTCTTTATGGGATAAGCCAATAAGCCAAATAAGGGGCTTGGGAAAGGGTTCTCTTTAGTTGTTTTATTGCCTCAGATTGTTCCGTACCTCAGTCCCACTTGACCCCAGCCTTTTATAAATGGACCAAGGGTCGGGTGACCTCTGCATAGTCTTCAATTAACTTTATGCTATGATTAGTGAGTCCAAGAAGGCTTCTTAGTTCTCACAGGGTTGTAGGGTCTTTTCATTTCAACAATGCTTCCACATTGTTCGCCTGTGGACTGAGGCCCATAGGGTTGATTTTGTGCCCTAAGAAGTTTGTGGGTCTTACACCACTGAGGTTTCTGAAAGGACAGTTTTGCTCCGCCTTTCGGCAACTGGGTCAGAACATAGCGCAGTTCTGCTATATGTTCCTTGACAGTTTTGCTCTTGGTTAAGACATCATCTAGATAGTCCAGGTTTGCCCCTTCGCCCAAATCGAGCATGGCCTTATGTATGAAGATGTTAAATTAATTGGCTGAGTTTATGTATCCGAAGAGGGTTTGGGTCCATGCACATTGTTGCCACCCAAAGGTAAAGGCAAGCTTATACTGGTCTTCCCTACTCACGGGTGGTGTCCAGTAACCGTTGGTCAAGTCAATGGCGACATATACCTTTAACCATTGAATCTGGGCCAGTCCCTGATCGATGTAAGGAAGGGGACATCTTGACATGTGGACCCATTTATGTAACTCCCTTAGGTCTGCACAAAGTCTCCATTGGCCATAGGGTTTCAGTATCCCCAGTACACAGTTGATAAAGGTACTGTGGATTGGAAGGATTATCCCACAGGATTCTACGCTTTTCATAATCTCTGTGAGTGACTCCATGAACGAGAGAGGAAACCGGTATTGCTTAACAAATACTGGAGCCTTCTCTGGGTCCATGGGTATGGTGTTTGAATGTATGTCTGTGCATCCACAGTCATATGAATAAACTGCAAAGACATCCTGAAAATCTAGAAACACCAGTTTCAGGCTCTGTTTTTGCTCCTCGGTCTCACAGGCATCAGCAAGATTGATTTGTTCTTCACCCATCTGCTTAAAGCCTGGAAAGACATCAGGCTTGGCAAATTCTGTAGTATCCTCCAGTTGGGTGGAGAGATCTCTTGTGATGGTGTTGGCCTGGACGGGAGGTTGCAAGAATGGAGTAGTTACTTTTGACTCAGAATACCACCTCATCCTTCCTGATGTCACAGGTCACCTCTTCCACACCATGAGGGCAGGAAGCGTACACCAAGAAATTCCTCCGTTGCCTGGTGAAATTATTTTCCGGAGGGATACTGTTGTTAAAATTCTAGCAGTCATTTGAAATTGGCCCAATGATCTCATTACCTAAATCAATAGAATAATGTTGGGCATCAAACAACATTACAATAACAGTGTGTGTGCCCAAAGTGATACTTTGCGTATTGCTGTTATCCCCCAATATCCTAAGGGTGTCATGTTTTAGGTCACCTAGGGGTGTTAGATGTAAATACAAGCCTTGTTGGAGATGAGTATTCAAATTTAAATACGCGCCCTTGTTTTTGAAGTTCTGTCCTCGCTTAATTTTTGGGGGAACTGTTAATTGTCAAACCTGTACTGGGATGGGAACCTCTTCTCTCACTTGAACTTCAACCACATACAGCAGCAATTGAGCTGACCAGATGCTTTGTCAGGTTTGTCAAAGCCCATTGGGATACCCCCAGTCGGGACCAGGCTTTGTTATTAATTAGGTCCAAATTAATTGAGAATCAATTGAGAATGTCACTGCCTAAGTAAAAGGTGGAGGGGACAACTCTCACAACCCAACAATTATGTTCTATGCTTTTGTCGCCAATGGACATTTTTAGCTTACACCTGCTAGGCAGGAGATGTTTGAAATGTGGAGTTTCCAGCCCCATTTCCCACTTATCATTCAATTTAAATGTGGGAATGGTCTGATCTTTTGGGAGTTTCATGAATAATGCTTTGCTGATGAAACTTCTTCCATTATTCAAGCATACTCTGGCGAGAACAGGCTCCTTGATATGATATGATATGGCATTTGTAACGCGCCTATCTGAATGGGGAAAACAGCTGTTCATCCTTTACCTGGATGTCGGTCAAACTTTGAGCTGGTTTTTCATCAGCTTTTGTCATGTGATTTGGGTTTTCCTCTGATTGTGGATTATGATATGATATGATATTTTATTGGTATTGCGCTCATAAACAGGTTTTTCAGAGCACGATGAAGCAAGGGAGGGGAACAAGGGACGCCAAAATATCTTACTATGCCCAGTGACATTGAGAAGGTGCAAGTGAATGGTAGAGGGAAGGGGGTAAGTGCATGGGAGAGGGGAGTAGTGGAAAGTGTTGAGCAAGGGATAAAAAAAGTGGTTGTGCAGCCAGCAAGGTGGCAAGGGAAAGGTTTGTGGTGCAGACACGGGGTGTCTGATAAGTGCAGGTAAGGGGACTGTAGGGTTACAGATACAGACCCAAGTGCAAGGGTTGCCAGGAGGCAGTGCAGGTGTGTGGATGGGTAGGCAGGGCCCTGGGCCCAAAATCAGAGGGTAACCATGTTCACTGTGCCGAAGCAGACAGATCAGCAATGGAGCAGAGGAGCGAAGGCAGAAAGAAGCAAAGAGGAAGGTCTTGAGGTGCTTCCGGAACTGGAGATAGTTCTCCTCAAGTTTCAGAGTGGGAGGGAGGCTGTTCCAGAGGGAGGCTCCAGCTGAGGAAAGAGATCTACACCCAACTCGTTGCTTGGAGAAGCGACTGACACTGAGGGAGTTAGAGGTGGAGGAGCGAAGAGCTCGAGTGGGAAGGTATTTATGGCAGAGAGCTGAACGTATTTTGGACCTAAGCCCCAGAAAGCCTTTTGAACAATGCAAAAGGTCTTGAATTTAATCCTTGCAGCCACTGGGAGCCAATGAATAGATTTCAGGGCTGGAGAGATATGATACCAGGGCTTGAGGCCAGGGACAAGTCACGCAGGCTCAATTGGTATAAAACTTCAGCGTATTTACCTCCAGTGTGGAATGCCTTTTAAAACTGGGAGGGAGGGTGATTTTCAAGAATGGAGAAGGGTTCCCATCACCAGTTTGTTCTGCTACAGAGATGACGGTGATGTCTGGGACTTGATTTTTCCTAAAATGGAATTCTATTTTGTCGAACCGTTGTTCAATCATGTGGCATGTGCCATTCAAGCTCACATAATTTGCACTTTGTTTTAATTTGATTGGCCCGTTAGTCTGAGTCCAGAGGACCTTGTTCATGCAGTCAGTCAGGGGGGATAACCTCTGATTGAGGTTATTCCTCAATAGACAAGGTGTGTCCTTTGGAGTCACGACTATCACTTAATTTTTATCTCGAGATCTGCAGTCTCTTCAACGGAATTATCATTTACATCGAAGTTTGTCCGGGAAGAGGTTTGAGGGGAATTTGGTGACTCGCTCCCTTTGCCGAATTTAGTTGGTCCAAGGCCTTTTTGGACAGGTATGGTATCCAGTATCCACCAGCGCTGATAATGCACACTGACCCTGTACCTTGCCGGAAGCATACAATCTTCCTTCTCTCTCCTCAAGGGGGCAAAGAAAATGTGCATGCTGTGCCAGCTTGGCAGTTAACGTTATTATTTTGAACTGTGACAATGTGTGGTCTTGGACAGTTTTCTGTGTTGGAATCCAGGAATCGATAAAAAATAAATTGCACCCAGAAACAGGTGGGATTGGGAAGTCCTTTTTTTCATGATTATTTTCTGTCTGCCTTTTCCTGGAGACATTTACCCAAACCTGTTTGGGGGGAGGATACCTATATGATTTCTGGATCCTCTGGGTGACATTGTTTGGGGACATTGTTTGGGTTTAAGAGCTTCTTGCTCTGGGTCGGTTTCCATACTTACCCCATCAAAATCAGGGTCTTTTGGGACCCATTCTTCCGTGGGAGGGATCCCTCCATCTCTGAATGAGAAGATTGTCTTCCCTGAATCCTCTAGGGATTATTCTCTTTCGAAAGGGATGATGCAGACTTCCTCCACAAATGGGGTTGTCTTTGGCTGTGGATTTCTCCTACTTAATATCTGTTTTTTAGGTTCCATCTTTTCGGGGGTAGAAGATTCATGCTCAGTTTCAGGGGTTTCCAGGGGTTTGTTCAAGTGCGAAAGGAAGCTTCCTCTAGGGCTTTACACCTCCCTTCCACCCAGGCCCCCTAATCTGGAACCTGTTGGTTGTCATGGTTTTCTTCCCGTCATTGCTCCCCCAGGTGTTGAGTTATTCTAGGGCAGACATTTCCATTTGAGGGCTATGCTTAGCTCTGAACATGTGACCCAAATCAAGGTTTCATTGCTGGACTTGTCGCTCAAGTTGTGACATTTCTTCTGGTTGGTAGGGAGGTCTAGATTCATACCTTTGCAGCTCCCGGAAAGGTTAGCTGTCCTTTCTCCCGGAGTAGCTTGGGTATTGGTAGTTTCCCTGATAAACTTCCATCCTCGGTCTCCCTTCTCCCAGATTCAGGAATCTAGTGTCCTAAAAGCAGGGAGAGAGAGGAGGATTGTTCTGGAAATGACAGTTTGAAGGGTATCTGGGAAAGAAGCTTAGGTTATGGGGTGGAATATTATTCCCTCCTGAAGGTAATTTGGAGGGACATTTTGAGGGATGTTTTCTGGGGCGATACTTACCTGATTGGACCCCTCTTGAACCAACGGAGTCCATATAAATCTGGGTATATGTCTTGTACCTTTGTATTTTGGACTTACATAGGTGGCAGGGTCAGAAGGGTCATTTGTCTGATACCCTGCATGGCTATCACCCGATAGGGTTGGATACAAGGGCCTCCTCTGCCTCTCTTTCTGCTTATTGGTGGTAGGAGTATTTTTAGGCCACCCGTTCTCCAAGTCCAATAGGGAGTATTTTTCACCTCCACTACCTTGGCAGCAGCAGGTGTGTTTGATCATTTTTTTGTGGTTATTCTTACAAGGCCTGTTCTATCACCCAATCCAGGGTCCTATCCTATGCTCATGGAAATCCCATACTAATTAGGTCATTATGTATTTTGGGAGCGCGTGAAAATTTGTGTTGATGAACTCCCGGCTATTGGTGTTCACCCACCTAGAAGTCTGTGCAAATGCTTGTTTCAGCTCCTGCACAAACTCTCTAGGCGCTTGGTCTTCCCCACATTGTACGATGTATGCCACCTTTTTGGCCTCCTGTGTGGTTCCTATAGATTGAAAAGTATTTTAGAATGGCCGCCTTATAAGTGGACCATTTTTGGTGATCTTGGTCCTCCGGCCCTGCAAAGAAGCTGGGGTATTCAGGGGAGAATGTCGACTTAGCGAATTCCATACAATTCTCATCATTTTTAATACCAAATGATGTCATCTTTTGGTCATAAATGTCTAGATGCTCCCAATACCCAGTATTTTGCATTTTTATGGTAGGGAGTCATGAAGCTATTTATGGCCTTTATCGGCTGAATTGGGTCTTTTGCCAGACTTTTCTCCTGTTTGGCAGATTTCCTTTTCTGCTGTACTTGGGTCCACTCATTCTCTGACTCAGAGCTGCTACTGTTGGTGGTCCTTTCCCTGTCCTCTAGACGCTCCTTACCCCTATGAGACAGGGAATACCTCCCACAATTACAGGGTCTGGACTCTTCTCTCCTGTGGAGCTGTGAGCTCTTGGGGTAATTTCCCTTATACTCCCCTTTTCGTACTGGAGAGCACTCATCCTCCTCATCACTTCTTCCATGGATGGTTGGGAATTCTCCCCACATCCCTGAATGTGTGGAGGTTTTTAAGATGCTCTTTTGGGGCCTAAACTCTGGTTCTCCTCTTTGTAACTGCATATTCTGCCAGTCCAGCTCCCTGATCTTTTCATCATATGTGCCCTTCTGGTCAGCATTACATGCCAGGGTATTTTTAAATTCCCAGAGACTAATGGTCCGGCCACCTTCCCTTCTACTTGGCAACTCTGAACCCTCATCGATATCGGATAATGACTGGCCTTCTGGATCAGTTGGACTAGGCCTGGTTGAGTCCAGCTACCTCATGTTTCCCTGTTCTTGACAATTGGCAGGTATGAAGTCAGCTGCATTCTGTATATATGAGGTGGTGTGTCAGCTTGAGGTCCCTGGTAAGGGGGTCATCACTCCATAATTGGATGGTGTTTTTCCATAGCCTGACTGGTCAGGGTGCCTCAAAGCCTTTTTGTATTTGGCTATTTCACTTTCCAACCTCTCACATTTGTTTTTCTCAGTCCCTATCTCTTGGTGATATGCAGAGACCTGCATGTTTAATTCTGACACCAGTCGTCACATCTCACTATTCCCACTGGTCGTGGTGGTGCTGTGGCTGGCTTCACTATGATGGTGCCTTACGGCCCGCTATTCGGTTACACAAACTGCTTCCAAGATGGCTGCTGGGAAGTGCCGGTCTGATAATGTTAGCATGTTGGGTTTAGCATGCGGGGTATCTCTGCCCTCTCGCAGTCATGTGACAGTTCTTAAGCAGCTGAAGCTGGTGCTCCTGCGTGTCGCTACTCCAGAGTCAGACGCTCGGTAAGTTTGCAATCTAGGAGACCTTTCTTCCAGACAGTGTATATTCCTTTCTGTTAACTTTCTCTCTTCCTCTTGCAGAACCGTACTGTCTGTGGTCACTTCTGCTGCAGGATCTCCCTTTCCCTCTTATCTCTTATCCCGGCACACTCCGTAGGGCTTCGTATTCAATCTCTGCTATCCACTTCTCTGCGAGTGATACCAATGAGACATGGTAGGGAATTTACTTACCTTTTGAAACTGTCCCACCTTAAGAGAGGATGGTAGAGTTAACTTCCATTTCTCTTCAGTTCGACAACAAGAGAGGACAAGCCCCCTTTTAGAGACATCCAACTGTTTTCATGCGCATCACTTGTGGGTCCTAAATACAAGCAAGGACATGAAGGTTCTAGGGGAAGAGGGAGTTCTTACTGGCAAATCAGGGACACACAATACTCATTGTTTCTTACTACTTGAGTAGGAGACAAGACATGTCCTGGGAAACACTTCACCATGTCAGAGCTTGTTTACTAGGGAGGTCAGAACACAAGTGACTCCGTTTCAGGTTCCGATCTCTACTCTGTATTTATCTCTTTCCCTTCCTACTTCTGGCAATTCTATTTACCTCATCTCTTGTATTTGGTAGACAACTTCCAAAACAACAGTTGTGGAAGAGTAGCAGTTTTTTGTCCAAAGACCCAGGACCCGCAGCTGTCATCACACTCCAGTCCAGCACAGGGTTTTCTGTCCCAGAGGGTTTACCTGGGGATTTTGCTTCTCTCCATTCCCTGTTCCAGTCAGGCGGAGAGTGGTAAGGTTCACAGGGGAGTTTTCCATACGTCCAGGGATTGCATCCTGCTCAGGTTAGTGGTTTCTGCTAATATTTGTACTTATTCCCTAATACCAGTGCTTGAGTGGCTTCTAGCACTTTACTTTGTGCCATTAATCGGTCTCTTAGTCCCTTGTTCTTTTCACAGTGGGACTCATTTTCCTTCTGTGAGGCTTGCATCGTCTGTGCATATTCCGAGTGTTTCCTTTTCAGGAGACTAATCTCTTACCTGTGCGCAATTTTGGCCTGTGTTGGCTGCTCTAGGTGAATCTCTGCTTGCCTCACATGCATTAATTATGCATTTTGTAACCTATTGTCAGTCAGTTCCTGAGGACAGGACTCATTTTCCCCACATCCATCTTTAACTGATGCACTTCCTGAAACAGGGTGCTATTCTCTTGACTTCATTTGATAGTTTCTTCCCTCAGCTCCTCTCTCAGCCATTTCAAGGTGTTCAGATCTTGGTGCATCTGATCGAACTCACTCTGAGAGTCAACCCCTTTGATAATTAACTGGCCGTTTTCAGCCTTCACTTGTTTTACCTGGGATTGAAATGTGAAAATGCCCTCTAAGCAGGCTCTATTATGAAAAACATGCTCATTTAATTTGTGTTGACTTGCGCTCCAATTTTCAACACATTCTTTATACTCCCCTTGCAGTGCAGAACATTGAGTCTCTCACTCTCCATTTTCTTGTTGCTGTGTTTTCAAATCGTCTTTTAGCTGTTCAATAATATTTCCTAATTTTAACTCCAAATGTTGGCTCTGTTGTGCTTTCGCTTCTAATTGTTTCAGCTCTTTCTGGGCTTGATTCAAAAGCTCAGGCTGGTTTTGCTCAGAGGCCACATTATCCTGGTGTCTTTCTTCCATGATCAGCATATGGAAATACTTGTATGCTGTGAGCTGAGCCATTTTAATTGGCTCATGTTTGCTGGTCTGTGTCATGTAAATGTTTGTCAGGACCTGCTGTAACAGTCCATTATCCAGTTACATTTCAACATTTCAACATTTGCAGAGGTAGCCTTGTGCATCATTCTGGATTGCCATATTTCATGTTCTTGTTCTACCCTTCACCTTTAATAAACAATTTGGATAAGAGGTGCTTCCTGGCCATACTGATTTCTACTGTGCTCATTCTGAAATGTGTTCTGCACCTTATAAACTCTCCATTCAAGGGCACAACTAACACCCCTGTTCCTGCTTAGTTTCCACTTACAATGACAACTCAAAATCAACACTGTTTTATCTATACACCGCCCTGGAACCTAGCTTAACAATGCAAACACATCTTTCTGTTCAATGCAATTACACCAAAATAAATAGTCTGCTCTTACTGCACCATCACAAGTGAAGACTCTCAACCAATACCTGACTCGAGCCCCCATTTTTGTCACGGTTTATTAGATGGTCACTCTCACCTCAGGGAGCCTCCCCCAAGCAAGGTGAGCACAACAAAACACTGTACAGATTCAACTTTAGTGAGGCCTCCACTTCTATCGTACCCTATGTCAAAATAACCTCTTTACCATAAATCAGCTATGAACCAGGCCGGTGTACAGTATAAATATATATTTATTTAAGTTTTACAAAGAATAATAGGCAATCACAAAAACATCAACCACCAACGCTGTGGCACTACACAATAACAGATTTCTTGCACCAATTGACTAACATAGGTTTAAAGGACTTGCAGTTGCTATAAGACACCAGTAAAATTTTGAAGTTTGCAGTCACAATTTTCATCACATTTCTGGCATATTAACCAATAGGAAAAATACAAAACACACAGTGATTGCTTGGTTTGGCACAATACTCCTTTCTTCCAGCAAACCCAACCCTCTGGGCATCAATTAGATATGACCCCTCTGATCTGAAGGTAAGGTACCTTGAGTGGGAACACAATTGAAAATCGTTCAGGGCTTTTCATTTTGGTAAAATGCAATGTTTTGAAATGATGATTTGCGATGCCAGGAAATACATGGTTACTTTTGTTGTGCACCACTGGGATTCTGGATTGGACTGAAAGGGAACTTTCATTTTGCACAATTTGCTTTCAAAGGGGATGCAAGGTTTTGGGATTTTTGTTTTGGGGACACTAGGACATTGAATTTAATAGCAGGGTTAGACAATTACATTACAGACTACAGTAATTTACAGTTCACTGGGATAATCCTTTGTCAATTTTGAATTTTGACAAAAACATCACCCTGTTGGAACTAATTAAATTAGAATTTTAGTTAATTGTGCTAAGGGTATACGCGCTTTCCCCACCCCCTCACACTAATGAAGAGCAACCACCAATGCAATGGTAAGCGTTAAACAGACAGATTTGAACATGATTCAATGTAACTAGATAGAGTGTTGTTCTATAGAGAATTCATTGAGTTAACTTTTTTGTTCAATATGGACAGGGTCTACCCAATTATGCCCCCCTTCACCCACTAAGGAAAAGGTATTAACCCCCCACACAACTGATAGATTAGGGATATATCTACTTGCATGGGAGATCTCTGATCTTGGTTCAGGAGGCCTGCCAGATCCTAGGACCCACTTTCAGGCCAGCAGCTCCCACCTCAAGCCTCTATCCACCAGCCAGGTCTCTCTGGACACAGACCTCTCTCAGATAGGCCTCCCAGGTTTCGAAGCAAAGTCCCTGAGTCTCCTTTTCTCCCTCCTTCTAGGTAGGCCTTGGTTTAGATTTGTTCCCCTGGCAAGGTGGTGCCCAGATGGATTAGGAAGCTCTCCTGGTTTCTATCCCTATTGGTTTTCTTGCAGTTCCCCTCTTAGATTGGAAATTGTCAAGATATAGGGCTGATGACACCTAAATATTATCATAATTTCCATGATATGGATACGCTAGCTCTCTCCCTTCACCTCCCACCAAGATGTCCGCTTTCTGCTGACAGGACCAGAATTTGGGAGGTATGGGTTAAGGAAGCAGAGGGAGGAGGAAAAATACATCATTTAAAAAAGACAGGTGGTTTTACACTTTTGGGTTCTGGAAATCTGCCAACGCGGCAACTACCTTAATCTTTCAGATAACTGCATGAACCTATATATTTTGGAATTCTACAGTTTATGGCAAGTCAGAAAATATGAATTTTATTTTGGCACGCCCTTCCTCGGTGGAGCTACCATTTTTCATGATTGGCTCCTGAGCCGAAATAGTCACAATTCTGCCCCTTCCTGATTCAAACCTTACTTCCATTACCTGATCGTCACAACAACTTTATATTCCCTCGGAATTATGAGAAGGCCGGAATCAAAAATGTTCTTATAACTCAAGTTGTATCATCACACAAAATGTGTTTGTACATGGTCCTGACCGGGGTCTGATCCCCTTTAATATGAACCCAGGATGAGCTCAACGGAACACACAGTGCACTTTTTATGCAAGAAAATGTATTTAATGTTAGTCAATGGCAAGGTACCGCAAGTGTCCCTGGGTTTCACAACAGCCCCCACCAATTTTTAGGTTTCATTTCTCTCCTATGACCTGATCAGGACATCTGGCTGGCCCATTGGATCATGCCATCCCATCCTGGGCTTCAAATGTTTTTGTTCGAACTAATGCACAGTTAATGCGGAGACCTGACCTTAAAAGTTATTTCTGCTGACTGTGTTATCTGCAAATCCCACAATTCTGATCTAATTATCCATATATCTTAGCATTTAAACTGAACACCAGACCTTCTTCTCCTAGAGGTCCTCAGCCAATGTCTTGAGGTCAAAGTTTCAGAGGCACAGACCTTCCAGTTCAATGGAGAAAAACAAGCTACATACATAATTCTAAAATAATTGCATTTTTCATTGATAAGATGTGTTTAACATGTAACATTTTGTATTACAAATAGGCCTACTGTTCATTAAAACAATCTTTCTGTTCTACTCTATTAGGACAGAGGTACATTCATTATTAATCTTTTGCACACAGATAGGCCACAGTTAACATAGGAAACCAGTACTCACTTCTACAAAAACTAAATAGGCTGTTCTCTATACAGGCTGTCATTTTATATAATGAAAATTAAGTCTCTTTATTCCTGATAAACACAATCTGTCACTTGACTTTATTCCTGAAATGTTATGCATTATTCCTCCTTTTTATCTTCCAAATGCACAGTGTTTCAGATGTACATTTTATTTCCACATGCACTGCTGCAGATTTACATCTGTCAAAGGTGCCTTTTCCCAGTTTATACAAAGTCAGCAGCTACTGCACCATGTGTTTCTTTTTGTTTGCCTCCATTGTACACAATCACAATAATACAATTCTAAGTCATACTCTCCTTCAACTCAGTATCTTTGTCTTTTACTAAAGTTGAAATAGGCCAATGTTTGTTCATTCACTAGGCTTTATATCGGAAAACAATGTTTTGACTGGCATTTATATTTCAATGGAACTTCACATTAGCCAGCTTCACTCTCACAATAGTGGTCTAGCATGGCCTCTCCATCTATGTCATTCTAGGGCTGTATTTTCACCCCAAATTAGTGAGCTATGAGACTTGCTCTTTCAGTACCAGTAGCCCTACCAAGCATTTCCGGAACTCTCTTAGTTGTCATGGCCTAGTGTCCTAGTTCATAGTCTGCACTACTCACTTGCTTCCTACAGACAGTTCATTCAAAGCCCAGGGCATGAAGTTCAGCAACACATGAACATAACAATGACACCACCACCGGGGATGAGAACTCAATCAATTCCCATTTACAACAGTCTCCCACCCTAGGTAGTTTGATACAAGTCATATCGACTGTACTTAAATCAGAGAGCTTGGGAGTTAAGGACCGTAGAATCATTAGATTAGAAAGATTCAGAAAAGGGCTATTCAGTACTGGATTCAATTCTTATAATTGAACCCATTTCCCTACTAGTAAGCATTCTTGGCAACCATAATATGTAGACCTTTGTGCTGATGAAGATAGTTCAGCCTGTCTGAACTTTCATTAATGACAGACAGACAGCAGCCCCAGCTGAGGTGGTAGTGTCGGGTATCACCAGATTATCCAAGGGAGCCTTATCCTTGGTCCGACCCTCTGTAGCCATCCATTTATCAGGCCCCGCAGATGTACCTTCCTAGTGGATCTATCTGCTTGGGTTTGTGTCACCCTAACGCCTTTGTTGAGGACAACTTCACCCCTCATCACCATTTGTCTTATAGCCAGGTAATGTTGTTGAATAGGCTGTGTGACTGAGACGGGTTCCACCTCAAACTGTTGTTTGGGCAATGTCTCCTCCTCAATTTCCATACAGGGTGCCCCCCCTCCCCTTGAGGTGAGGCCAATCATGAGGAATTAACAGGCAGTTCAGACACCGGGAGGCGGTCGGATACATTGTTGCCGATCATAATGGTCGGCTCTAACATTTGAGCAGACTTAGCTGCCACTGATTCCCTGGGGTGAGCGGGGCTCAGCTTGGGGTTGCCTGGTGTAGAGATGTTTCGATCATCCAATAGTGAGTCCACAAACCTTGCCAGGATACATTTCAGATAAAGTTGTTCTACTGAAATAGTAGTGCGAAGTAGGTGAAGTGCTTTGATCTTGTCGATACAGTTAGTTATTGCATGCAGATGGGAATTGTAACTCTCCATGTCTTTTGAAAAAGTTATTGCCTTCATTAGCGCAATACTCTCACCATCACTAGAAGAGTCAGAGAAATCTAAAGTCGAGCCTAGCCTCCGAAAGTCTGGACTCGCCAAAAAAATTGGAACCAATAATGTTTCTGAAATCCTGCTCCTCTTCATTAGGTGCCTTAACGGCGCCAGCTGACTCATGCCGAAGTCCTAAGCGTAGATTCAGGAGGGATTGGTTATTATCGATGGAGAAGGATTCTGGGCTTAAAGCTTCTTGGGTACATGTGTCAGCTACGATGTCTGGGGTGTCGGTAGTTTGTGCTGATAAGAGAAACCCAGATATGTGTGGCTGTTGAGCAGCCAGACCAGTGGGATTGTCTTTCTTTGCCTTGGGGGATGTGCAGGTGCCGGTAGGATTGGGGCTACGTGCTTGTTTGCCATTCTTCCTCAGGGTGCTCTGAAGTGAGCATTTCCACTGTTTACAAATCTTCATCCTGTTACTATTGCGTTATAGCCATTAAATTAAGGATAGTAAAAAAGTCGTAATCTGCATTCACTTACTGCATATTCAGCGAGTCAGGAAGCGCTTGGGCGAACCCCAGCATACTCACAGGAATAGTCACGGGCAATCCCTGAGTGACAGGCTCTTTGCGGCACTGTTTCTTCTGGCACCGTTAACCACTGTCTAACACCACAAACACCACAAACACTTTTCCTCCTCACTTCGCGTCGCTTCGCGAGATTAGGCAGTTATGTTGGCATTCCTTAAAGGCACAGGAAAGTGCTTGCGCGCGACCAATGAACCACGGTAAACGTCCTCTCCCTCCAGGCATTAGCATAGACTCAAACACCACAAACACGTCACCTCACTTCACGTCACTTTGCGAGAGTAGGCAGTTATGTAGGTGTTCCTTAAAGGCACATGAAAGTGTTTGCTTGCTCGGGAACAGCGAACCACGATAAGCGTCCTCTCCCTCCAGGCACCACCAGCATAGAGACAAACACCACAAACACTTTGCCTCACTTTACCGAGATTGTGCAACAATAGCTTCTTAAATAAAAATTCCTTCATTCCAGTAACACACTGTGATAAACAAATGCCATGCTAGAGTTGTATTTAAGCACCCGAGCCCCTCAATGTAGAGAGTACCCCGTCATCTACCTAGAAACCAAGTAGCAAATGCGCACTGTTGAAGGAACGTTCTAATTCAGAAAACGCATCGAGGCCACCAATGGTGGCAGATGGGCACTAAAGAATCACACTTACATTACATTAGAAAATCTTAGTTATGAAACCAGTATGTGTATTCGAATCATCCTGTGTGTTTATGGAAGAGCACTGTATTCTGCACGCAAGTCGCTAGTTCCTCAAGCAACTATCTAAAAATTTGGCGTAATTCGACTCGACCGTCTAAATCGAGCACGTTCCCTCTTAAAAAAGAACAACTGCATTGTTTAAGGGCCCTATAAATAGCACATGGTGTGTGCGGATGTGGTGTCCAGTTACAGTTTCGAAAATAAAGGTTCAAATGACCTTTTATTCGAAAGTCAAAGGGTCGGAAAAAAAAGGTTTTATTTTTTTATTTATATTTTTTTTAGTTTGGTTTGGTAAAAAAAAGTTTTTTTAATAAAGAAAACGGGGGGTTGGAGTGACCCCCCCCATAAAAAATTGAGTAGTTTTGCGCAGTAATCTGCGTCACACAGGGGAGGCTCTATAATGTTTACCGACACACTAGTGGCATAGCCCAGGGCGTTGGGCAGCGAGCTACGGAGGGACCTGTGTTGGGGTGGAGGATTATGGATGTGATTATTCAACACGCATGCCCTTGCCATGAGTGCCAGGACAGCGAAATGTGCGCTGCTTCGTCGCAAACTCTCAACAACGTAGAGGCCATTTAACATACCGCGCATAAGTATTGAGTTGCGCATTTCACTCATTAAAGGTACACAACCCCGGGTCATATATTGTGTGCTGTGCAAGGGTCGCCTTACTTCCTCTTGTTCTGAAGCGTCGACGCCTCGGCGGCTGGCAGCGCGGACGCGGTATGTACCATAGCAGTGATAGTGAGTGCATAGCGCAGACAGGTGCGATGGGCACTCTGCAGAAGAACCGTCATTGCCAAAAGGAAAATGCGTAAGGTGGTGGAAAACTCTGCATACGCAGAATGGGATGTTACAGATGATGTACCTTCTAACCTAATTTCTCTGCATTATTGGCAAGTAAACTGCACAACTCCACGGCGCAGCTGATGCCACTGCGCCATTATGTCGGCTATTTGTGTGTTGCTTTAAACAGGCACTCGTGGATTGCTTGGAGATCTGTCAAGATCCTCGCGAATAGGGCGCGTGCCTCTTACCCGGCTCCTTGGCACCCTTGAACCTCTTGCCCCCCCCTCTCTGTCACTCTGTCAAAATGTTAGTTCACGGGTTAAACCCCGAACGGCATTTCCACTTTTTTCACTTCGACGACATTATTATAACTCCCCGATAAACAACGCAACTACGCAGGGCAGTACGAGTCTTATCTGCCCCGGCCTTCGGTGGGCAGCCTTGGCATCAACCGCCCGTGCCACGAAGGCTGTGCAGGAATGGGGAGGTGGGGGGACACGCGCCTGCAGAGCGGTGGGCGGTGAGGAATCGGCGAACGGAACCAGAAGGCAGTGTGGATCAGCCTGTTGCCTCCCACCCCGGCAGCGGGAGGCGCTGGCTACTTGATACACAGGCGGTGTCTGGCGCACGGCGAGAGGGGTGCAGGTCCGAGGCAGCGCTCCCTGGGGTCGCCACCATCAGCAGGAGGTGGGCCGCCCGCCGTGTGTGCAGTGCGCTTGATGCGACGCTTGCCTGGCGCTGCTGCCGGGGTTCTCCCCCAGACTGGGCTTGGTATGGCATGACGAGCGACGCCGAACCTTAAAGGATGGCATGCAAAGATGGTCTCTGCCAGGAAGGAGCAAGCAATCGTGATGCCCTCCGCCGCCTTCCCCCTTGTCGCCCTTTACTATCTCCTGTGCCTGGTTACATGGTAAGTGCCGGAGACCCCCGCCTCCACCCACATGACCGTGCTTTAGGGTGTGTGGGCGACGGCAACACGTGTGTGTGTGTGTTTTGCCTGAATTCCAGCTATATTGTTTTGAGTATGGGGGCATCACGGAGAGGCGCAGTTTGCCAGCCGTGTTGCCTTCCTGCGTCTCCGCATCAGTTGCAGAAGAAGCGCCCCCCTCCTCCTGCAGAGCTCTAACTCCATCTCTGCTCTCCTTCCCCCGCAGTGCCGCTGCTGAGCCGCCCGGGCAGGCGAAAAAGGAGGAAAAACTGTACCCCGAGAATTTCACCAGGATCTTGGACAGTCTGCTGGACGGTTATGACAACAGGCTGCGTCCTGGATTTGGGGGTATGGTGATTTCAAAGCATCGAGTACTGTGCAGTCCTGTCTGTTTGTCTGTCTGTCTGTGTTGGAGTACCGCCGTAGGTATGTGCTGTGTAAAAAATATGGATTTTCGTTTAATAAGAAATGCACATTTTGAAATGGTAAACGCTGTGCAGCCACTTCTCAGTGTTATCGCAAGGCAAGCCACCTTTCACGCTGTAATGGAACGGGTGGGGGTGAGGGGGGGGCGCTTTAGTTAACTGCTTCGCGTTAAACAAAAACATGGAGTTACTGCTTTGCTCGTCTTCTCCTCCGGCGCTACTTTGGCGCCTGACTGAAGCGCGCGTGACGCACCTGAGCGCACAGGCGTGTCATCTCAGCCACACCCTCAGGACCCTCCGGCGCGCGCCGAGCGCGCCATGGAAACACCTGCGTGTTTCATCCACAGTCAGGCCGATGCCATGTTCCCGCATAATGAACCAGACTCCCAAACGCCCGGGACCAAGGAGCGCTAACCCAATTGCATTACTAATGAAGCCATTTAAGCGGATGCTCGCGGCGGGTGCGCTCCTGGAAGACGCGCTGGTGCGCGTATCTACTGTTCGCTTAGGAAGTAATGACGCACTCTAGATGTATCCTTCCTCAGTGGCGTTAAAGGTTGCTGGGGTCATTACATGTGGAAGATCGGCAGGAGGAAGCTTTTACGACAGACCTTAATGACAGAACCAGAAGCGCACGTGGAGCATTTTAAATTACATGTCTTCATTGGGTCGACCCATATAGTACTCGGCGAGGCCTTCCCCACGTTTCATGCAGTGCAATGCTCCAGTTACAGATGGGGTATGAATGAAGGGTTCTGATTCCTATACGCACACTAGACCCGTGTCGCGTTATATGTACTGCATTCTGCTAACAGGCATATTCATACTATGTATGGCGTAATTAATATACAAGACCACAGGTTTGAAATCCATGTGGTCCGATTTTTGCCAACCATTATAGAAGTTTTGCAGGTACAGTCGTTCTTCAGGGCCTCATTGTGGCAACGGTAAAGCATATGGGCCTAATTCACGGACGCATTTTTCAATGGCAAAACCCCATTGGAAAACGCTCTGTGAATCTGGACCATAGTATTATAAATGGCTCTTATTTGTTTTGGCTATTAGGTGGAAACCAAGCACCACCTGCAAGCCAAAACATTTGCATTGGAGTACAGCTATGGGGTAGATGATGTGTGAGGAGGGATACAGAGGGTGTGGGTGTTGTTTGGTTATTTACACACACCTTGACTGTCCATGGCTATGCTAGTCGTGGAGGTCAGTGCGTGTGACAACCAAAGCAGAAAAGGGTTTGCTATAGAAGAAGGTGATAGAAATGTAGTATTATTTTGGGGGATTTGCCTCTAAAGACACCCGAAGAACCTCCTCTTATTTACCTCTCAAGTATAGAAGAGGAAGTTAACGGTAGAGAGTGCGTTACGGCCGATGCGCACAGACTGGGGGATGGGCGGCTACAGAAGCTCATGCAAAGACAGACATGTAGAGAAGCTAACAGCATCACTGTGCATTCTGATCACTAATCGTAAATGAGCTTTTTCAAGAACTGAGGTTTAAAAAATATGCATGTAGAAAGTAGACACATCCTCTCTCTAGAGGAGGGCACACCTGTTTGGGATTGTTTGCATGCTCCGCGAGAGGGAACCTCATTATCATATTGCTGGTCTGCTCATGCTACACGTTAGCTCAAAACATGGAATGGAATGCTACACGGAGGAATTCCCAGTGGCGAAGAAGCATTATCTGAAGCACATGCATCCATCATGTCTTGGACAGACATGTGGTGGGGTTTTTCAGAAGACAGGCAGGGTGGGGCTGTGACTAAGGTTTCATCAGTGAGGAGGCACACGTCTTCGTCTAGTCTGGGTGGCCTGTGTCTCTTGAACAGGAGACATGGCCTAGCACTTCAAGTTGGACTGCACGCTTAGTTACTTTCTGTAATGGCACAGGTGAGACATCAAACTCTTAAAAGGGAGGCTTCAGGGCCTGGAGAAGTTACCATTTGCCCTGTTTTAAGCATTTCCAACCATCTCTTTTTGGTTGTTCTAATGAAAGTTTTCTTTGTCACATCTGTTCTTTTCCTCACATTATTGTCAAAGTTCAACTCACTACAGATTGTTCACCTGATCCAACATTATTTTTCGAAACGTGCTACCAAAACCGGATCTACATTGGCTCATATTGGAAAGTGAAGTGTGTTTTTCAGGTGTAATGTCAGGCAGTCCAATACACATAGGGTCTGATTTACAAAGCAAAGGAGTGACACGCAGTGCACAGCGGGTACAGGAACACTCTATATTTAAGTATTACAGATAACAGGCCCACCACTTAAGTGCTACTGTTCTTCCCTGACTCTTCTACAAACTGTCACTCCAAGAACCTTCCCACAGAATGCCCTACTATTCCATATTCCACTAAGTGTTACACATTCTACTACCCATACAATTCTAACACGTAGCTAAGAACTAAGAACACTACACAAACGTTTTACAATTGGATGTTCCCATTGGAAAACTCTTTTGTAAATCAGGCCATTTGAGTCATTTCATTGCCAATGGCAATCAGTGCTGAATAATGACTCTCTGTTCCCTGGAGGGCCACGAGGACATGTTTTTGTAACCGACCAGGGTTATTCCATTTGTAAATCTCCCACAGGTCCCTCTGTCAGCAGAATCACAGCTTCATTTTGAGTATCGTGATGGGAATTCATATCATTATTTATTTTTAACTGCAGATTTGTTTTCTTTCTGCAAAAAAGTGTAGGGACATATGAAGTGTCTCAAAGTAACTTTGTAGATACTTACCAGTTACGGACATGATGGCGTATATTATGCTTGCTCTGGATTCACACCTGTGATGTAACCACAGGAGATATTTCAAAATGATTCTCCAAGACATTGGGCCTCATTACAAGTTTGCCGGTACAGTAACAACGGTACCTATAAGCTTGCCGGTACCATTGTTACCGTACCAGCAAACTATGAGTTCTGCTCGTGGGTGACTTTTTGCTTGCCAGGTTTGACCTGGCGGGCAGACCGGCACCCGTGAGCAGACCATGCTGGATGCGCCAGCACCATTTTGAATGGTGCCAGTGCATCCGGCCTCCCCATTGAATCCTATGGGGCTCGTATGGGAATGGAGAGCATTTCTTTCCGGCACCCTGGAATGGGCAATTACTGGATGCAGGGGGGCCATAATGACCCAGTAAATGCACATTCCTGGGCGCCAGGAAAAAGATGATACCGGCAGCAGCCGTGCCTGTTATACCGGCACGGCTAGCACCGGTATTGTAATGAGGCCCAAATATGTTCAATCAGGAGGCAAACTATACGGATTTACTGGAAGGACGAGCAGGAGCAGAGGGAGAGAGACAGACAGACAGAGATCAGTGGATAGAAAGACAGGGAAGACGAGAAGAAGAGAGTGACCGAGAAAAAATAGCTAGCCAGATGGATACAAGATCCAAGCAGACAGGGAGAAGTCTAGCAAGCAAAGGCGAGAGAAAGAGAGGTTGATGGGAATCGGTGAATGGGAGAGAGACAAAGAGAACGAGCGAAATCCAGAGATTGGTATAGAGTGAGTGTTATCCAGAGAGAGGATGCATGGGAGACATAGAGAAAGAGAGAGATCCAACCAAAAAGCGAAAGAGAGCCTTTTAGCATGGCTGCGTTGTCACTGCTTTTGTGAGTGCTTACAATAAAAACAGCTCTGCATGAATGACCAGTTATGCTCTGCTGAAAAAATGAAACTGTCAATATTAGTGCGAGGTGAATAACTTCAGAATTAACTTGAACTACTTGATTTTCGTGTGGTTCTAGGTCACTTTCAAATTGTTTCTGAGTTTCTTTCATAAAAGTTTGAGGTACAATAGGAGGTCAGCAGTTGGTGTACTGTGTGGGAAAGTAGGGTGCTGCCATGTTATGTTATGTTATGTTATGTTATGTTAAAGGTACTTATATAGCACACCGTCACCAACGGAATTGGTCCCCAGACACTCTGGAGGATCTGTAAACTGGAAGGACGGGTAAGGTGACTAGGGAGGAGGGGAGCAGGAGGGTGCGAGAAGTGATGTGCTGTTGGCAGCTTCAGCTCGGTATACACCGAGTGCTGGGCTTTGGTGCTAGTATCGGATTGCGTGAGACCCCAAGTGCTGTAGGTGATGTTTATGTGTTGTTGATGCGGTGTTGTAAAGTACGTGCGGATTGCTGGGAGAGAGATGGTTGTGTGGCTTTGTGTGGTTTAAGTATGCAGAAGATTGAGGGTTTGGTTAGTGGGGTCTGTGTCCTGATTCAGGTACTTTTGATTCTGTTAGAGTTGTATCCCATGTGTACCAGCGCCATGATGCCCCCGGGCGACGGTGCGCTCTACAAGTTCAGGTAACATAACATAACATCCCTGTGGGTTGGGTTGATGCTGGTTCCTCATCGGCCGACTCACTTTGTTGGTGCTGTGCTGACCCTGCTGTATCATAATGAGTATTGTTTGGATTGATAGGTGCGTCTGAACCTTTCTTCGGGTGTGGGACTGGGTTGGTAATATCTCTATTCTCTTGTTATCTAGTGTGACACTGGTCAGTTGAGGTTATGAATGGTTCAGGGTTGGAGTGGTGTTGATGTGGCGTTCTAGTGCTTCCGTCTTGGTGAGCCTGTGTATTCAGTTGTTCTTTTCCTCCTATCATGACTATCTTTCCGTTGGTTCTTTGGTTTCTGTGGGGTGAACATCCTTGGGAATGTTGTTTAGTTGTAGCTTTTGTGTGATGGTGCATTGTGCTTCCCGCTGTGTAGTAGGTGGACAGTGTGTAGTTATGAAACATTCTGTTTCTCACCCACTGGATTGGGGCTCGTGGTGTAGTGCTTCCTTTCCCTCTCTGTCTGTTGTCTTTAGGTCAGTTGGGAATGGCTATGGTTTAAGGTCATGGTCCTCTTGATGATTCGTCCTTGTGTTTCTGTCTTTGTCTTGCTATGTATACGGTCTTTGGTCGTATTGCGGCTAATTCCCGGTTGGTGTTTAGTATGTTGTGGGATATTTTCCTGAGGGTTTTTCCCATTGATTGTTTGGTGTGGATCCGAGTCTCTCTCTACGTTCATAGATGTTTTAGTTGTGTGCGTGCCCCTGTGGCTGGTCCTTCTAGTTATGACGTGAAAAGCCAGGTTTTGAGTAGTTTTCTGAATAGCAGGTGGTTTCTTGTGTTAAGTATGTACTTTGGAAGGTCATTGCAGGTTTCTGGAGCTTGGTGAGAGAAGGAGGATCGTCCAAGTTTTCTTTCGTTGTAGAGTTTTGGTTCCAGGCGCATGTCAACGCTTGATCTGAGCGTTCTTGTTGGTTGATGTAGATGCAGTTTGTCTCTGAGGAACTCAGTGCCTACGTTGTGTACCGCTCTGTGCATGAGGCACATTGTTTTGAATTTTATTAGTTGTTTTATTGGTAGCCAATGTTGTGTGTTCAGCGCTGGTGTGGTGTGTTCTCTTCGGGGTAGTTTCAGAAGCAGTCTGGCTGCCGTGTTTTGAATGCGTTGTAGTTTTTTTAAAAGTCGTTCCAGCATGCCTATGTATAGGCTGTTGGCGTAGTCTACTCAGGACATGACTAGGGCGATGATGGTGGTTGTTTTGTTGGCGAACGATAGGAATGGTGGGATCCTCTTTGCCGCTCGCAGGAGGAAGAAGATTTTCTTGAGAAGGGCGTTTACTTGTGGCTCTAGCGTGAGATCATTGTCCATCAGGAACCCCAGATTTTTTACAACCGGTGAGGGTGCTGGGGTTGTCCCGAGTTCCCTTGGCCAAGGGATGAAGTGATTTTCTCCTCCATTTTTTCTGACAACCATTATTCCTGTTTTGCTTGGGTTGATTTTGAGGCAGTGAGGTTCATCCAGAGGAATATATGACAGAGACAGTTTTCTAGCGTTGAGTTTATTTCTAAGTTTTCTTGTATTTTGAAGATTATTTGTGTATCGTCGGCATAGGTGTAGCAGGTGAGGCTGTGGCTTTTGATGATTCTGATAAGTAGATACAGGTAGATGTTGAATTGTAGCGGGGAGAAGGAAGATCCTTGTGGTACTCGACAGGTGGAATAACTTGGGCTAGATTTGAAGGGTTTCACCCATACGGATCCATTCTGTTTTTTAGGAAAGATTTGATCCATAGTAAGGTGGTGTCTGTTATTTCCAGTCCTTCTAATCTTGTTATGAGTGTGTTGTGGGTAACTGTGTTGAATGCTGCTGATAGGTCTAGGAGTATCAAGGCAGTGCTGTTGTCCCAGTCTGTGTTCATTTTTAGATCGTCCCATATTTAGAGCAGAGCTGATTCCGTTCCTCTCATTGGTCGGAAGCCAACTTTTGCTTGGTCTAGTAGGCCGTGCTCTTCTATGAAGTCTTGGGTCGTTTTTTATTTGTAAGTTTCGAGCAGTTTGGCTGTGTACGGGATGTTGGAGATGGGTCTGTAGTTGGAGTTGTCCTCTCCGTTTCCTCCTCTACGTTTCCCCCACACAGACCTCTGTAGCTTGACCCAGGGTCATAGTTCTGCCTAGTAGGCCATTAAAAAGCAGTGAGCTAGATTCACGTTTTAATTTGGCCTATTAGGTGTCGCTATAAACCAAAACTATTGCATTAGAGTACAGATAGGGAGAAATGGCACATGAGGAGAGACACACAGCTTGTAGGTGTTGTTTGCTTATTTACCAGCCCATTAACTGCCCAGGGTCATGATAATCTCTATGGCCATTCTCACCAGGTTCTTGCCCTTCCCCGCCCAAAACACTTCCTTGTGGGAACTTTTTGAGCTCACTTTAATCAAGCCATACCATCAAACTTTGCACTCAAAGTCATCATTACGAGTTGGGTGGTATTTCGGTGGTAAATCTGCCAGAATACCGCCCAAAGGAATTACTTTTACCGTCACTTTGTCTGGCAGATTTACAGCTGGATTACAAGTGATGGTGGCAGTGTTAGTCCCCATTAATATGGAGTGCATTGGACTTCATGGGTGATTTCGGCAGAATTACTGGCAGCGTAATTACCCCAGTGGTAATTCTGCCGATTTTGCTGATGTTTCACGGAAAGTGGGAGGTTTTACCTCCAGCATGCTGCTGGAGGTAAATCACCAACTCCAGGGCCAAACTCGTAGTATGGCAAAGGGGGAAAAGTGGCAGTAATTTTGTTACATCACTTTTTTATCACACAACCATACTCGTAATGAGCCCCTTATAAAGTGCCTGCCAGTGTTTTTTTCAAAGCAGTCTTCTGCGAGTTAATTACTTAAATGAAGTTGTAAACCCACTGTTGGTGTACCTGAAAATATCTTAACCAGGTCTGCCAGGCCTGCCTTTAGCCACTCTATTTATAAGCACTCCTTCACTGAAGTCCTGCTAAAATCAAGCACTGTGAAAGCCAACATTTCTGGTTTGTGTATAACTATTAGGCATTTGGCAGTCACTGCTATTAGATGCCAAGGAACCCACACCATTTTGCACCTGCAACCATCAATGGGCAGTTAGTACCACTATGGCTGTGCCTGGCAAGTGCCTTTCCCATGCTTAGTCTACACAAAAACACAAACTGTTGGCCTTGCTCTTGTACTGGAAACAGAACATTATTTTACACTTCTTGGGGTGATTTGTTGGGGCATGGTGAGCAGTAGGGGAAAGAGGGGATCTTTGGGTGTCTTGGAGGTAATTGGTCAACCCCACAAAAGAGACACACTTGCCGATACCAACATTTTTAATCTGTGCCCTGCGAGTTTTTCAACTTTCCTTTTGGAGGGTTTGCACAGGCTTAGTACAGAGTAAGTCTTACTAGAAGGTATGTTTTGAAGAAGAATAAAAATGAAAGATGCAGACTGTGGGCCTAATTTAAGAACCATGTTAAAAACAATATGGGGCTATATTCTGTACTGTGCTAATCACAATAAAGTAGAAACCGAGTTTAGGATTAACATATTTCAAATGATATTCTATCTCTTAGCACTTGCAGTTCAATCTACAGCAGTCAAAAATAAATGCACCATAAATTCAATGGATATTTTTGGACACTATGCACATAACCTGCTTTTGTTTTGTGTGGGCTGAGGCAGGAAGTTCCACATCATTTGAAGGAACAGGATTTATTTTTGGAATATGTGGAACATTGATTGGATTTAGTTGAATGAAGGGTAGGAAAAAAGGCAGGTACATCATTTAGGGTCGCAACTAGCACCCCTCAATTCTCCCTTGCTACCCCTGTGGCCTCCCTTGATGCCCCTAAAAAAAGAAAGAAAAAAACGTGTTTTTTTAGGCTCCTGGGCTGGGGCCAGCAGCATGTGTTTTTTTTGTTTCTGGAGTGGCTGGTTTTCTGGTAGCTATAGCTGGTAAGATAGTTCAGTGGGTAGAGCGTTCACTGATGCAATGTGTGTGTGATCTACAGGTTCGACTCCCGGCAAGGTCAATTTGGTCTTTCTTTCTGATGAGGTTGATAAATGATTACCAACACAGGTTGGGTGATATTTTATGTATATTTATTCTATATGAAGTGCTTAAACGTAAGTGCTATATAATAATACATCATTATCGTTTGGCATTGGATGTCTGCTTGCATTCACAGTAATTTGATAATATGGGCCTATACGCACTGATATTAACAATACATATGGTGATTCATTCTTGTATGCAATGTATATCACTTTACAGTGATATGGTAAAAATATTTTTCATAGTGTACTTAGAAACAATGCTATTTGATGCCACTTTCTGTTTTGTCAAGAATTGGAAGGTCATGTTCCATCGTTTCCCAGGATGTCACTTCGGGGTGGGGTCAGATGACATCACGTCCTGTGATGTCATCAGAGGTCAATGGCCATGTGATGTCACTTCCACTACCCCAGGTATTTGGTGAAATGACATCCCTGAAAAACATTTTTGTGACTACACCTTACATTGCATGACATAAATGCTTTGACTACTGCTTGTCAGCTTGTGGAGCAGGACATCACATCATTGTTTGGAAGAAGCTACAGGCAGCAGATTACATTTCGTAGCTGAAAATATGTCCTCCTTTTTGTGGCTAGAGAAAATAATAATTTGTACTCGTGTAGAATGAGTCTTCTAATGCTTAGGAGGCAGGAGAGTGCATACAGTAGTTGTAAATGTCATTCCGCGGCCATGGAAAATACTTTTTGATCATGTAGAAAAAGTCTTATAATTATTTGGTGGTTGGAACAGACTGCAGCTCGTTTTCCTTAGGCATGTGGCATAGAAAACATACATAAAAGGCAAGGGTTTTATGCATTTTCCATACTTTACGTTTCTTCCTGCATTTGGATAGCGGAGAAGAGGGGTGGAAGACAACATTGCATTTCCGCCACTCCCTTCCTCTCTGAGATACAAATACTTATAGCATTTGCGCTGGCATGGATTTTCTTGCAGGCAGCAAATGCTGTGGATCCCTATGCGGTCTGCTGGTTTATTATTTTTATTTTATTGGGTATTTTTGAAACATCTATACAGCAAATGGTGTTTCAGGTGCCACAAGACAAATATGGGGGTGGGAAGAAAAAAAGCAATAACAGTCCTACTAGGCCTTGTGTCATTCGTATCATGCATGTACTGTAACAAGAAGTGCAAGGGAGGGGGAAGTGGAGGGGGCGAGGGGGGTTTGCCGGTCGGTGCCAAATGCTATTGTGGGATGGGAAGTGCAGGGCAGAGAGGAGAGAGTGCAAGGGGTTTGGGGGGGGAAGAGGGCCACAGGGCGCATAAAAAAGTAGGCAGACCCCATAGGGATCCATTGTAAACTCTGCCCGCGATGTACAAATGGCAAGCAGCGTTTACTCAATTTGCAAGACGGAGTGGAAGATTGCAGGGCAAAAGGCAGCGTACACGATTGTAAACTGGCTTTTGTCTGCACACTTGCACTCTGTCATGCAAATGATCAAATGTCAGCAGCAGGGACTTGCCTACATGTATGTCTAAACGTAACTTGTCCCTGCCTCCGAAAACCACCTGACTCCAAAATGAACCCCATTATGTTCAGTGACTTTATCTTAAGTGAGTGTGCCATTTTAGTATTGGGGTACAGATCATTCTAGTGACCACCTTGTATGACATAAATGTGCATGTCACTGTTTGCCAAACTGAGCAGAAGAACATCAAATATTTTTTTGTGAGGTGAGCAGCAGGCCAGAGATTGCATTCAGTTATTGTACCATTTTTTTGCGGTGAGAGAAAATATTAGCATATTAAAAGTCTTATAAGTCTTTCAAGACTCATTCATTTAGTGGTTTTAACACAGTGAGTATTCATTTGTGACCAGCGAAAATACCGATTGATTGCTTAGATGCAGTCTTATAATTCCTATGAGGCAGGAGGAGGTTATATTCAATGTATCTAACTCTTTTTTCCATCTTGTTGCATCCTGACAAAATACTTGTTGCTGGTGAAGTTGGGAATAAAGCAGTTTAGTAGTCTTTATGGCAAGAGAGTGCAGTCAGGGTCTGTAAATTAATGCGTCACCGTTCTTTGTCTACCAGAAATACTTGCTGCTTGTATGGAAAAAGTCTTACTTCGAAATGGTTGAGATTATCGTCAGTTGCTGCAAATGAGTGCACCTTTTAGTGCTATGGATGCGATCATCCCAGTGATTACCTTCCATGATATAAAGACATTTTTGGAGAAAGAAGCAGGCATGTGATTGCATTTAGTGGATGTAACTCACTTGATTATTTGTTTGTAGTAAGAGAACATATTCGTGTCTTGCACAGGATAAATCTTATCATTGTTTGGAGGCAGAAGCATGCATTCAGTCACTGTAACCGCAAGTATTATCTTGTGTGGCCAGAAGATATGCTTGTTTCTTACTAAGGTGTGAATACAAACATCTTAGCACGCAAGAGATCTTATTGAGTGTCTATTTCTGAGTGTGTTATTTTTTTATGGTCAGAGGTTGGTTATACATGTTGCTTTCAGGGAAAACATAATTTTTGGGGGGAAAGAGGAGATTATGTTGAGTTTATGTAACTTGCGAGTGCCATATTTTTATAGGGAGACAAAATAAATCTATGGTATGTACTTTGCTGTCTAATTTGATCATATATGATGCAGAAATTACACAGATCTCCCACACCTGACTGTAACAATCCCACCCCAAAATCTAGGACAAGTAACACCGTTTTTAATCTATTTAGTTTTACTTAAAATAATTAATTAAGAAATTAATGTAGGTCCCCAGATGTTGACAAAGACACCTTCAACCTGCCTCTGTTGCCGCACTGTTTTCATTCCAATTTGCACCAAGATCCATACATAGAAAAAAAAATTAAGAATGAATTCTAGGCAGTGGATTCAAATACTTCTCAATGGAAGACACGCAAATTGACATTGCTACATTTTACTTTTGTGAAAGATTCTATTTATATTATAGAATTGTGTCTACCGAGACCCACCCCCAATGAAATTGAAAGGTGAGGCAGATCTCAGACAAAAGTTTAAAATAAAACAATGTACATTGTTTTCCCTGAAACAGTTAAGACATACTTGCAACAGGGACATATTTTGCTTTAATAAAAACCATCAATTCTTGTACTGATTTAATCTGCAATGTTTGGTATGTCTGTGAAAAACCGTTGATTCCAAGTTTGGGTATAGATACTATTTGAAATCTTTTGTGATGTTTTATTGTTTGTAAATATTTGTAAAACTTGACTTTCTTAGAGTGTCTTTTTCTTTTGGAATGCTGGGACAGTGTGGCCTAACTTTCACTTTTCTCCAGGAATCAGGTTCACCATCACAACACCTGAGCATGATGTGTTTATTAAGAAATATATGTCAATTACTGTATGGACTGTGGCAGATACCAACCAAAGTCCTTATAATTCCACATCTTAATCTGAGATGTCTAAGGGCTCCACATATGCCAAACTGCAGCAGAAAAAGCATATTATGTCATGGCACCTAGGGTCTAAAGAGGGCTCCTAAAATACTGTAAAAAACAGCTCTGAAAATACATGTTATCTGGGATCTAATTTTGGGGAAATTGTCTAGCTAATGTTGGGCGTGATACTCATTTTGTTTGTTTTTCAAAATCCAACAACGGGTAGAAAAACCAACTGGACTCATGCAGCTCTGTAAAGTTAGATCTTTCTTTCATTCCGTACACCTTCTCTCAGGTAGGTTGGTTCTGTCCTGGAAAAGGCCTCTTCATTCAATCCAATGTGGGAAAAGGCTCTTTATTGTGATTTCCCCATAAGTTACATCCGGTTGGCATACAATTTACTTCTCTCCTGTCAGACGGGCCTTCTTGCTTCCCTGTTTTTTTTCTAAAACTTCAGCTTATTCCTGTATGTGTGATCTTAAATAGCTAGCAATCTCCCACCAGGCAGCTTTATTTGACATGGCATTTTGGATTGGACAGGGCTTGGGATGGATTCCATTCACTTTCTCACACTCGCCAGAACCCTATTATTTGAGTCACTTGGCACATTCAATTTTGACACGTCAGGTGGGGTTGTATCAGCTACAAACTAATTTGGAGTAACCAATATTGAACTAGAATCTTTATTTTTCAACTAATTCTCTGCATGGGCATGTGATGTTGGTAAAATAGCATGTTCAGGGTCATACACATATTCTCAATCTAGGTATATTTTGTTATGTTCTTGGCACTAAATGCATGATGGAGTTATTAAAATATGTGAATTATACATGTCATATATTTTTAATATACAATGTTTATATGCAAATGATTGCCAAATGCCTACTGAATCCAGATCTATATCCGGTTTAAAAGAGAGATGAATGCTTCTGAAATTATAACTTATAATGTATTACCCATCTTCACTCTGTCCTACACCATTCTAAGTCAATTTTACTATTCATTTTAACTGAATTTCATATGTGTGGCTTTCCCCTTTATCAACAGAAACCATATTTTTAAATCTATTATTTAATGTGATAAAAGATCAAACTGGACTGAGACCTAATAGCACATATGTACATTTGCTGTGAAGCATAATGCTCTTCAAGATTGCATGCTACAAACCTCTCGTATGTATCTGTTTCTGGAATTGTATGTAATGTTTGATTAGACACGGGAATTGTAGACTTTCTCTTTACATAAAAAAATAGGGCCAAGGCCTTGAAAATTTTAAAGCAAACTACTCACATTTAAATGTATTTCTTGTAGTTTTGAAAAAGTGCCTATTGTTAAAAGGGCTATTAAATCATCTCTGCATTGATCAATGTGGTCTGCACACAATAGCTTTACAAAAGAGTTTAAATGTATGGATGGTTTCAGGACATGTTCCTTTTTGGGTTATTCTGAGTTCACATTCAAGAGAGATTCTGGGGAGGTTGAAACCTCAAATCTCCCTCCTACTGCTGCCCAAAGGTATAGTCATTTAAAATAAGTGGGTATACCTTACCTTACTGTAGACACCTCCAAAATCCCCCTAAGGGAAGTGGTGTACTTATAAAAACAAAATTCACAGCTGATCACCATTCCCCAGACCCTGTCTTAAAGCAAAGGGGTGTTAAATGTAAACTGAATATCCGGGTATGTGCTGGGGCAGAAACGTGTCTTGCCAAATTACATAGAGTGAAGTCCCTGATTAAAAGCATTCCCTCTACAGAGAGTGACAAAGTGACTTCTGATAGAAGAGTGATTCTTCATTGCATAGTGGTGAAGGAGAAATGGTTCCATACATATAAAACATTTAATTTTTTACATCTGTTGTGCTCCAACACTGCTAGCATTGCCAAGTGCACAGGGAGATTAAAAATAAAGAGTGCTGCATGTGTGAATTTGCTTTTGCTAATAGAAAAGTGATGCATGTAAATTAAGCTTAATGTAAAGTGTATTGCCAAGCGTATGATCTGGTCAGGTTTCATGGTGCTTCATGTTATGTAAATTAAACCCCATGCAAAGTATACTGGGAAGTTAACTAGTTCTGTCATATCCAGGGTGCTGCACATTTCTGTATATTAATAGTATTTTGTGATAGACACAGGTATCTGAGGTTTCTAAAGACCTGTATTTGTATGTAACCAAGATGGGAAAAAAAGAACCAAAGAACCCAAGAAGGAAAATTGTACATGTTGTTAGGTTAAACAGACTGGGATCTGCGTTATCCGAAACCCACTGGTGTTTTCAATTTGTGTGAAAATTGAATTGTCAGGAAATAAAAACATTTGGCCCATGGAGCGTGGTGGTGTGTATTGTGATTTGTGCAAATATAAATGTTCCTATTAATCAAAAAATATATTCTTTCTACACACTGGCCCAATTCTTGTCTTATCTATTGCACAGGGGTGAGGGCTGATAGTGGTGCGAAATGAAGTCAAGTAAATCATCAGTGCGCATCCACTCAAATTACAAGCAATTTATGCTTCAGAAAAGTTATATACAATTTGGGTTCAGGGGAGGAATACTGAGCCTGACACGAGATCGTGATACAAACAGTGAAAGATAAGAGTCCTGTCTATTGACCATCCAGTCTCCTGCTGTCATGATGCCTACCCCCGGGCATCCGGATCAAGCCCATCACATCAGCCCCGGGAGCAGGCACCCAGACATTTACAAAAACCCCAGCAGCCCCAGCTAGGGGCTGTCTGGGTTCAGTTCTGGCGCCGTAGGCACCAGGCTCATAATAAAAATCAGTCCTGGCGCCATAGGCGCCAGGCTCATAGACATTACTTACCTCATGCAGACCATGCTGCAAATAAATCCAAGCCAACGTGAGGCCTGGATGGGACTATCTTACTACAGGGACTATTTTTTACTTGGGTGTGGTCCTGGGGAACTTCCTTCCTGGGACTACTTTGGAGGCTATTTAAACAACGCCCGAACAGCAGCACTTGCTTCGTGTTATTCTGCATCCAGCAGCGTGACTCTCACCGTGCCTGCAGCCAGCATCCAGTCTTCTGCCATGCCCGCCTCGAATCCGGAGCTCCTAGAATAAAGAGGAAGAAAAGGACAAGGTTAGAAAACAAACTTATTTCAAATTCCTCACCTGATTCTGGATCCATTTCATCTCCCGACCTGGAAGTACATCAGTCCTGTACGCGTCGCTTCGCCAGCTCCAGCACGGCGCCATACTCGCCAGTTCTCACAGCATATTTCGATCCGGCACTGTCTCCATCATTTCTTCGCCGTACTCCGGCACCGAGGGGCACAAGAATAACAAGGTGAGCCAAGGGAATCAACAAATACCTCTTACCACCATAGACTTACCTGATTTACCACTGGCGGTATTATTCTCCATATCTTCATATGCCGCATCTTTAAAGAGGGAGAAAAACAACACGTTAACGCATGTAATAGTTACCGGACAGCGTTGGGTAACACAGACTCTTACCTGAATGCCAGCAGCAGCTACGAGACCTTCTTCTCACGAACTCAGTTGCAACTTAAGGAAGGAAGGGGACAAGAGTGAACATCGGGCACATTGAACTCTTTGAACTTGATACTTACCAATCCCGCCTGGGACTTCAGAGTCAATGCTTACCGGAACTCTCCCAACGCCTTCAAACCAGTGAAGTAACTGGTATCTACGTGCCACTGCAAGACATGCAGGATGAAGAGCTCATCTTTACAAACATAAGGTGAAGTTACTAAGGGGATATCAGAGGTGATTAGTGGGGGAGAGCGAGAACAGTTGGGAGGCCCTCACTAAAACCCACAGGTGGCTAATCCCTGTCTCCACTAGCAGGAAAATACTTCTTCGGGTCCAGCAGACAAGACTAGGCGGGCCAGTCCAGACAGTCATCTCTGCACTACACATCACGTTGACGGAGACCGCAGCTGTCCGGGTCCGATCGACACCCCTGTGGGGTCCAGGTGAGCGTAACAGAACACAAAGCCTTTCTAAAAATACCCACCCGGGTGTTATGGAAACCTCAGAAACCAACCAACTGGCCCAATTATTGGGGGAATTTGGGGCGGAAGTACATACCGCTCGCCAAGAGACTAATGCCCTCAGGAGAGAACTGATTGTCTCAAAGGAGCGCACTGATGATCTGGCTAGGCAACTACTGCAAAACCAAGCTGGGCAAACACCCCTACCTGGATATGGGGGAAACCCAACCCCCGTTTCATCAAGCAATCCTGTGCAAGTGGTTTTACCAGGAAATATTCCGTTAGCTCCACCCGAATGCTTTGCTGGGGACCCCAAAAGGTTCGTCGTATTTATGAACCAATGCCGCTTGCACTTTTTATGCAGACCGGGAGCCTTTCCAAATGACAAAGCCAAAGTAGCCTTTGTATTGTCATATCTTAGTGGCAGCGCAGCGGATTGGTCCATTCCATTAGTCAACCAGGATGATCCTCTTCTCCGGGATTTTCAGGGTTTTCAAAGGAGCATGGAAAAACTATTCGCCAGACACTTACAGTGTCAAGCCCTAGACAATGAACTTTTATCCTTACGACGGGGTAACCAGGATCTGCTAACCTATATTGCAACCTTCAATAGGTTGGTGGTGGAAACCGGGTGGCTGGAGGAAAAACGAATTACATTGTTTCATCGTGGTCTTCGGGGAGAACTCAAAGACGTCTTGGCTCAAGTTGTGAACAAACCTCAGGATTGCACAGAATTTATAGACTTAGTGGTCCAGCTAGACCACCGACTTCAGAACCGAAAGACTGATTGAGCTAAGTTCGAGAATCGGGTATTGGTTAAACCCAACGTTGCCCTCAAAGGAACAGATGCATCTGAACCTATGCAGATCGGGGGATTAAAGGACCCTTAAATCAAAAGGAAAGAGAAAGAAGACGACAGATACAGTTGTGTCTGTACTGTGGAACCTCAGGACATTTTCTACGGGATTGCCTTACAAAACCACCCAAGAAGGTGGTAGGAGTTGCTGATAAAAGCTACATAGAGCCTGATTCGGGAAACGACCACGCCCGACAAGCGTAGAGGTCCGCTTGCCGAGCTTAAAGAAGGACACTCAGACCTCGCATCTGATCATCCCAATGGTCCTACTTGATTCCAGGCAGCCATCACGTATGCACGCAGTAAGGGCATACATAGATAGCGGGGCCGTAGGAAACTATATGGACCACGAATTGGTGTCAAGGATGAATCTACCTCTTTCAAAAAGACCACTTCGGATGTCATCACCACAGTTGATGGAACTGAGATTGCCTCGGGGCCTGTAACTCATTCCACTTCAGAGATGACACTGTTGAGTCAAGATGGGCATCGAGAGACTATTTTGTTTGATCTAATCAAAGCCCCACAGTTCCAGATAATACTGGGGATGCCATGGTTGGAAACACATAATCCTTGTATAGAATGGCGAGAGAAGAGAATAACCTTCCCGGATTGTGCACACACCTGTTACCCGGAGAAAACTTTGAACAAAGGCCTGGCTACAGTCGTTAACCAAATCGTGCAGTTACCTCAGGAATACCAAGAATTTCAGGATGTTTTTCAAAAAGAACAGGCCAATACATTACCTCCTCACAGATCATACGATTGTCAAATCGACCTCCTACCCGGTGCACAACCCCCATGCAGTAGAATATACGCCCTCACAGAACCTGAAAATCTTCACCTACGGCAATACTTGGACCAATACCTTGCTAATGGCTTTATTCGTCCTTCCAAGTCTCCTGCATCCTCAGCTTTATTCTTCGTGCCAAAAAAGGAAGGTGACCTTAGAACGTGCATAGATTACCGTGCATTAAATCAGATTACGGTAAAAAACCGATACCCATTGCCTTTGATCCCCGAATTACTAGACCAAGTAAAGGATGCTTGTATCTACACTAAGTTAGATCTCCGAGGGGCATATCATCTGGTACGTGTCAAGAAAGGCGACAAATGGAAGACTGTCTTTCACACCAAGTACGGATTATTCGAATATCAGGTGATGCCCTTCGGGTTGTGCAATGCACCAGCAGCCTTCCAGTATTTTATGAACAATGTCCTTCGTGAACTCATTGACGTCTGTGTCGTCGTATACTTAGATGATATTCTAGTGTACTCCTCCTCAGAATCAGACCATATTAAGCACGTGCATGCAGTCCTTGAGAAACTACGCCAGCACAAGTTATATGCAAAATTGGAAAAATGTGTTTTTCATGCTACGGAAGTTGAATTTCTTGGATTTATCCTGACTCCAAAGGGAGTCCGAATGGACTCTCGAAAGGTGGACACAATTCTCAAGTGGCCATCACCCAGTTCAGTCAAAGGGGTACAAAGCATGCTCGGATTTGCTAATTTCTACCACAGATTCATTCCGGACTTCTCCCATGTTGTACACCCCATCACAGCACTTTTGCGAAAAAAAAAACGCTTCTTGTGGACCGAAGAGGCTGAAAAGGCCTTCCAAGAGCTGAAAGCGAAATTCACATCAGCACCTGTTTTAAAGCATCCACGCCCTGAGCTTCCATACATAGTAGAAACTGATGAATCCAGTTTAGCCATGGGAGCTGTCCTGTCCCAGAAGGATCCTGAAACCGGTCAACTTCACCCAGTAGCGTTTTTGTCCAGAAAGTTCCCAGCACCTGAGTTAAACTATGCGATTACCGATAAAGAGCTATTAGCTATCAAATCTGCCTTTAAGGCTTGGCGGCACTACCTTCTTGGTGCCAGGCATACCATTACCGTAATCACTGATCACCGAAACCTGCAGTATCTAAAAACAGCCAAAGCCCAATCATCGCAACAACTTCGATGGTCATTGTTCTTTGCCGAATTCGATTTCGTGATCACTTATCGACCAGGCTGCAAAAATGGCAAAGCAGATGCCTTATCCCGAATAGGGATGGGAGAAGCATATGCAAACCCGGAACCGGTGCCAATAATTCCCAAGCAAAGAATTCTTGGCATAACTACTCTACAGACACTAGACGATATTCATTCAAAAATCCAACATTTCTTCGATCCAGCAACCCTGCAGGACTGGGTAAAGAAAGGCCCGGACTACTCAGTCGTCAATGACCTACCTTACTATCAAGGACAACTATTTCTACCACACAAGGAAATACAAGAACTAGTCATCTCCAATTACCATGACACCCTGATGGAAGGGCACCCAGGTATCGCAAAAACTGAAGCGAAAATTAAGAGACAGTTCTGGTGGCCCACTTGGCGAAAAGACGTAAAGTCATTTGTGATGTCTTGTGGCATTTGCGCCCAAAACAAAAGCCAGAAGAAAAAACCCGCTGGCCTTTTACAACCTTTGGATATTCCACCTACACCATGGCGCACCTTGTCTTTAGACTTTATTACAGATCTATCTCCATGTAATGGATTTAACACCATCCTAGTTATTGTGGATCTTTTTTCCAAGATGGCCCACTTTATTCCTTTAAAAGGATTACCTTCCGCTTCAATTTTGGCCAAGGAGTTCCTCGAAAACATTGTTCGAATACACAGATTTCCTTCCGTATTGGTCTCTGACCGAGGCAGTCAATTCATTTCACAATTTTGGAAGAAATGTTGTCAATTGGCGCAAATCGACGTGAGGTTATCAACCAGTCACCATCCCCAGACCCATGGTCAGACGGAGAGGACCAACCAGACCCTTGAACAGTACCTACGTTGCATGCTGCACCAGACCGAAAGCAATTGGAAGGATATTTTATGGATTTCCGAATATGCATACAATAACTCAGTACATTCTGGAACCGGACAAAGCCACTTCTATACCATAAACGGACATCACCCTCAAACCTCAGAACTCGATTCGCCTCAGCACTTAGAAATGCCTGCAGTTAGCCATTTACACTCTACTATTACACAAGCCTTTAAGGTGGCAACAGAACATTTGAAACAAGCGAAAGAGAAATATAAGAAAAATGCTGATCAACATAGAAGCAATGCTCCACGATATCAGATTGGGGATCAAGTTTGGCTGGCTACAAAACACATACCTCTAAAAGGAACTAAGACTTTTAATCCTAGGTATTTGGGACCTTACACTATTAAGGCCATTAGCAACCCGGTGGCCGTCAAGTTGGAATTACTCTCTAATATGCGGATCCATCCTGTCTTTCATGTTTCACTTCTGAAACCAGTTCAACCCTGTAAGAGGATTCAATTCAACACTACAGCTAAGTCAATGTCTAGTCTGGGATACTGAATGGAAACCCTTATTAATATATCTTTATGTCCAGTTCATGCGTTCTGGATGACTACCCCTATATAACACCCCTCTCTTGGAATCCCCCTGACCCCACTGAGCCAAGAAGTAGTTCTGTTTTGCAAGTTTAAAGGTTTATTTGATAATTTAAACAATATATATATATATCACGCTTTATAATAAATTAATAATTGAATATCACACTGAATCTGAGCAGTAATCAATAATGGATAGTCCGGCACTAGCACACTTGTGAATATGAACAGAAGAATAAGGTGGTAGAGAATGCTTTATATAAGTTCAGATGGATGTAATGATGAATGAAAATGCAATACAGAAAATACTCAATATGATTTCAACAAAACAATGTAATCACTTTTCTCTGGCAATCCCCTCCCCCCTTTATGCAATGCAAGGAAATGGAAGGAAAGCACACAGTTCTCAGAAATACAATCAAACGTAATTCAGTTCACCCCAGCAAGCTTAGACTACAGATCGGAGTTTTAAACACAGGCCCAAAATGTTTTTATATGTGCTGGCAATGAAGTGAAAAATATGCTAAAATGCTTTTAATTCCCTCTAGAGGTTCCGGGTGAGTGGTATCTAGTTTATATTAGTCCCGGCTCACTCTAGCAATGATTCAGGGATGGTTCTTAAGAGGCAAACAAATTTTTGGCAAGGAAACTGCTGTTTCACACGTAGAGAAATTTGCAAATCGCGGTAAATTCACGAGTGCGTTTTTCGCGATTGCGGCAAAAGTGTATGGTTAGGTGTAGGTTCGTTGAAAAGCCAAGATTCTAAGCTTTCAGAGGAAAGTTAAACCAAGTTCCTAGCCCAAACGGTGACGGAGTTATGAACAATTAAATAAAGGTAGTTTTTCGGATTTGAAATTTTAAAGTTCAAAATGACAAATGACAGCTAGCAACTAGAAATGACAGGTGACAGCTTTTAGGCAGTTCTACTTAGATTAAAATAGATTGAATTATATTATTTTAACTAAGAGATTGGTTCTGCACAGTTCCGCTAGGTACTCACAATATCTTTAGAAATAGAATGGGCCTCGCCACGGATCTGGTCAGGTTTTAGACTGGACTCTGGTCTGGTCTCGGCACTTCACAGTGATCTGGGTCAGCTCTCTGGTTCTGCTAACAGTGGTCTGGGTCAGCTCTGCTCTCTCTGGATCTTTCTGCACAGCTTTCCCTGGAGATTGATGGATTTGAAGTCTGGATCTCTGGATGTGGTATGGTCCGGGAAAGCGCGTTGCAGCAAATGGAATTGAATGTCCCTATCTGTCCTGACTGTCTGCTTTTATGTGTTTTGAAAATGGGTGGAAAGGCTAGCTTCCTAGGCCCTACCCCTCTCCACTTGTCATTGGCCACTTCCTCCTCTTCCCCTTGATTGGGGGAATGAAATGAAGTGTCATCATGATGAGGTCTGTTTATGATACAGAGAACCCACCCCTGTCAACTTTACACACAATCTATATTTGATCCAAAAGACATATTTGCACAGGTACACATTTGTTTAAAATTACATGCACCCATCACATATCACAGGAGGTATACCCTGTCCAAATCTGCTCTTCCTGGGAGCTTGCATTGAGAAATGGCAACATATTTCACTTTTTGGTCAGGTTACCAATATCAGATTCTTACTCAAATTTATACACATGTGCGCAAGGCATGCAGGCATTAATTGATGAAGTATCAGACTTTTCACATGCATACATTTTAAGTAATACCCTCTTAACTGCTAGCTTGCCCCCAGATCATGCCACCGGTTCTAAAAACCTCTTAAAATGTGGGCAGAAAAATCACAAGAATTATGGTATCATTTAAATAATTATGACAAGTCCGTACTATGAGTTATTCATCTTTTTCTAAAACCATATTCTGGCTACAGGGGTGTGTCTTTTCAGGTCACATGGTACAGAAACCAGTCTTTCCACTTTCTTCAAGCTCAGCCTCTGTCTCCAGTTTCTCCCCCGCCCAGTTTCTGCCAAGAGGAAGCCATTTTTACGCCCCCATAATAAAACATTTGCCTGAGTCAGGACAGGGCTTTGTTCAATTTCCTGCAGAGCCCAGGTAATTCAATCAGAGAAGTGTCATATCCCTTTTGGTGGGAGCAGCAAAATGGCAGCTAGGCCTGGGAACACAGCTGTTGTGCAAGTCTCATCTCCTGTCGGGGGTAGCTGGTGGGCAGAATTCAGTTCCTTAAGCGAGGCCCCAGCTAATGTCATTTTTAGTTACCCAGTTTTCTGCATTCAAATAAAATGAACCATTTTTACATATGCAGCTAGAATGCTGATTCTAAGTTTAAAACTATAACATTTAAACAATTGCAACCTATGTGACACTCAAAAGTAGGTCACTCATTTCTTTTAAACATTTAGATTTTTAGTGTCTTTCAGTCCAAATTTACTTAAACTGCTGAAATCCACAGCTCAGCCAGTCTGGTTATAAACCTTCAAGTCACTTCAGAATATAACTTTAGATTGTATCCACCTCTCAGTAAGCCTTTCTTTGGCCTGCCTTCATTTATTTCATTCATTTATTCAGTTTTACACAAAAAGAAAAAAGTCTGGTGTTGTTTTAAAACGCCGGCTTTCTGATAGTGGTGAGTACTGGTAATGCACCCATTTTTGGGATTTAAGAAAATGAATTCCCCACAATTCTAGGTTGCTTTTGGCAATCAGCATTGCCATTCCCAATGGTTTCAGACTACTGTGTGGGTAGTCCAATGGTGGTTTTAGGCAAAATGAGTGGCAGCCTATTCTTCATGCATTTCCCTGTGCATTTTCTGGGAAGCTCTGGCCATCATGATGTTTTCCATGTCAGTACTGCACAGTTTTTGAGGTAGGGCTTGGTAGGGCTTGGATGCGTGGATAAAAACATCCCACAAGCCCCGCTCTTGCGATGGCCATTCTGTTTCACTGATGGAACTCGCAAGACCTGGGATGTTTCCTCATCTTCTTCCAATAGATGGCACAGTTCAGCATCTTTTCCTCCATCCGGTCGGATCGATCGGTTCTCCTCGCCGGTCCTGATGGGAGTATTGGGCGGTACACTGGGCCCCTTGCGTCTCTGCTCCCGGTCTCCGGATCGTCCTCCTTGGCCCGTCTCCAGGTTTTCTTTCTCCTAGGACGACAAAGGAAGAGCGGCAATACCTACTCTTAGACATTTTTCCCCCACCATTGATATAGTGGGGTGGCATATAAATTTATAGTCAAAACATATGGACATGCACATTTCTTTTTGCATTCAAAAACGAAAACACCCACATTGAGAAACTCAGAATTTGATTGGCGATATGTAGGATATTTTAAGTTAGAACTGAATTAATCTGAGACAGTACCCTCTAGGATTCCAGAGGATTCCTCCAGTTGTTGCAGAGTGTGCCTGGGATGGCAACACTTCAACTGGTTTATGTGTACCCACTTGTCTTCCCCCTCTGCCAAACCGCCTTTGGGGATGCGGATCTTGTAGGCCACAGGGGAGATTTTGTCTATAATCTCAAAGGGTCCCTTCCATGTAGGCAAACATTTTCGCTGTTTGGCCTGGTTCCTTTGGAAATTGTATAGATAGACCCGGTCCCCCACCTGATATTCCTTCCTGGAAGTCTTCAGGTCATAGTGGGTCTTCATGCTATCAGCTGATCTTTCTAGATTCCGCTGAGCATAAGCAAAAGCATGTTGAAGGTGTTTCCTTAAATTCTCCACATACTCATGAGTTGTGGAGGCATTTATCAGTGTCTGCTCTTGGGTCCTGTAGAGCAAATGCTGAGGAAGCACCATCTTGCGCCCAGTCATCAACTCAAATGGTGACATTTTGGTTGCAGATGAAGGGGTAGATCTGATGGCCATTAGGACCAGAGGTAATCGGATATCCCAACTTGGCCCAGAATCTGCCACAAACTTCTTTAATATGCTCACAATGGTTCGGTTATATCTCTCTACTGCCCCAGAAGAAGCTGGCCGGTAAGCAATATGCAACTTCCTTTTGACCCCCAGTATCTCCCACATCTTTGTCATCACTTCACTGGTGAAGTGGCTACCTCTGTCTGACTCAATCCTTTGAGGTAGACCAAAACGGGAAAAGATGTGGTTAATCATCAGGGCAGCTGCAGTTTCTGCCTTGCAATTTGGGGCTGGGAGACATTCCACCCACTTGGTAAACAAGCATGTCACAGTCAACATATACTTATTCCCCCTAGCAGAGCGAATCACGGGGCCTACAAAGTCGATTTGTAAATCTGACCATGGCAGTGTCATCCCCCTCTTTTGGAGAGGCGCACGGTGCGTGAGGGATGATGGCTGAAATTGTGCACACACAAGACACCCCTTCAAGTATTGGTTGAGGTCCTGGCCCATGTGTGGCCAGTATGCAACCTATCTTAAGATTTCCAATGTTGTGTGAAACCCCCTATGACCGGCGGTGGCCGCATCATGGGCGTGACTTAACATCAGGCTTCGGAATGAGGTAGGAACCACCCACTGATCGTGGCCAGCTTTGGATTTCCTTACCAGTAAACCGTCTTGGATTCGGAACATTTTTGGACATTTCATCAACACTCTTAGGTCCTCTTTCCCAATATAATCGGTATCCGTCAGGGGAAAGTTCTCAGGGTCCTCAAGGTGTTGGTAAAACTTACCAATTATTGGATCCCCCTTCTGAGCGGTAATCAAATCAGCATCAGGGGTCTCCTTACTCCATTGGGCAGTTGAAAGGTCGTTGTGAGCATTTGTCTGGGACCTAGTGATAGCAGTGACCTGGATTTCCCCCAACAGGGACTCAATATCAATTAGATCCCCTTGGATGGCCCCCGGTTTTGGCCAGCTGATCAGTTAAGTCATTTCCAGTTTTGTCTGGTCCCTCTACTTTGGAATGACCCTTGATCTTTTTCCAATAGATGGTCATCTCATTCGAGGCGACCAGATCATCAATGTTCTGGATCAACTTCCCATGTTTCAAGGGTTTGTTATTAGCACATAACATGCCTCTGGTTTTCCAATTAACCAGGTGCTCCACGAACCCGTTCCGTACATAATCCGAATCTGTGATTATGACCAGTTCGTGGAGTTGATGCTGGACAGCAGTGAGGATGGCCTGATGCACAGCCATCAATTCTGCCACCTGACTACTTCGGGGACCAATTTTGTATCCAGCGGAGGGTTCTGGGAACTCCTTCACCCATGCATTCCCTACGCCGGCCACCAGTTCTTTCTCCCCGTCGTTGTCAACATGGTAAGAGCATCCATCCACATAGACAGTGGGCATTCCCTCGCACTTGTCCTCTTCAAAGACTTTGTGGGGGGAATTAAGGTATGCCTCCATGTTGTCCTTTATTTTTAGACTTTCGTCCTCGAGACAGTTTTCTCTGGCACAATCATGCAAGTCATCCAGACCTTGCGCGAGGGGACTCTTCTTGTTTTGGCCATATCTGACCTCCACAGGAAAGCCTTGCATTGACAGAATCCAGGAAGTAATTCGGGAATTACTCACATTTCCGGCCCGGATTCTATCACTTTGGAGATATTGCAGAGGCTGGTGTGGAGTCTCCACTATGATGTGTTCCCCCTGGATAAACGGGCGGTAATTCTTCAATGCCCACACCGTTGCCAGGAGTGCCTTCTCACAATCGTTGAATTTTTCCTCTGCAGAGGATAAAGTTTTGCTCGCATAGGAGATTACTTTATTGACCTTGTCATGCTTTTGGTATAATACTGCCGTCAGGCACGTATTAGAGAACCCTGTCTCCAGGAAGAACTCCTTGTTTCTGACAGGGTAAGCTAGGCAAGGCGCTTGTGAGAGGCTTCTTTTGAGTTGTTTTACTGCCTCGGCTTGTTCTGGACCTCATTCCCACTTGACCCCCCCCTTCAAGAGATGAATCAGGGGTCTGGTGATCTCTGCGTAGCCCTCAATGAACTTTCTGCTGTAATTAGTCAGTCCAAGGAGGCTCCTTAGTTCCCGCAGAGTTGTGGGGTCTTTCAGTTTTTGGAGTGCTTCCACCTTCTTTTCCTGGGGACAGAGACCCTGAGGAGTAATCTCATGCCCCAAGAAATTAACACGGGTTCTACACCACTGTGCTTTCTGAAAGGAAAGTTTTGCTCCGGCGGCCCTCAACTGGGTCAGAACATAACGGATCTCCGCTATGTGTTCCTCCACAGATGAACTTTTGATGAGGACATCATCTACATAAGCCAGGTTACCCCTCGCACCCAGGTCGGGCATGGCCTTATGTAGGAAAATGTTGAATTAATTGCCGGAGTTGAGGTATCCGAAGGGAGTCCGGGTCCATGTGTACTGCTGGCCCCCAAAGGTAAAAGCCAGCTTGTATTGGTCCTCCCTGCTGACAGGCACAGTCCAGTATCCATTGGTCAGGTCTATTGCAGTGAATACCTGTGACCCCTGGATCTGGGCCAGCCCTTGGTCAATGTAGGGCAGAGGCCATCGGGAAGTATGGACCCGTTTGTTGAGCTCCCTGAGGTCGGCGCAGAGTCTCCACTGGCCGTTTGGCTTCAATATTCCCAGCACCGGATTATTGAAGGTGCTGTGGACTGGACGGATTATTCCCCGGGACTCAAGGTTCTTAATAATTTCAGTAAGGGACTCCATTGATGCGAGAGGCAAGCGATATTGCTTCACAAACACTGGAGTCATGTCAGGGTCCGTGGGGATTGTTGTTGTGTGGATGTCAGTGCGACCACAGTCATATGAGTCTACCGCAAAGAGATCTTGGAAATCCAAGAAAACTTGTTTCAACTTTTGCTTTTGTGCCAGAGTCACACAGGCATCAGCTAGGTTGACTCTCTCTTCCACCATCTGCCTGAATCCTGGAAAGACTTCTGGTTTGGCTATTTCAGCGGCCTCCTCCAGCTGGGTGGAGAAGTCCCTGGTCAGAGTGCTGATTTGGACTGGGGGCTTCAGGTGGGAAAGGCAGCCCTCATGGACTTGGAAAATCACCTCATCCCTCCTGAAGTCACAAGTCACATCTTCCTTACCATAGGGGCAAGAAGTGTACACCAGGAAGTTCCCCCCATGCCGGGTAAAAATCCTGTCTGGTGTTGTATTGTCATCACTGTCACTGTCAAAGCAGTCCTTGGGGATTGGCCCTAACAGTTCATTACCTAAATCTATGGAAAAATGTCGGTCATCAACCGCCATTCCAATAATGGTGCCTGCGGCTAGAGTAATACTCTTTAAGTCGCTGTTATCCACCTCTATTAGAATGGTGTCATGTTCTATGTTGACTAATGGTGTTGGGTTTACCCCCAACCCTTGGTGTTGGAGAGAAGCGTTTAGATGTAAGCAAGCATCAGGGTTTTTCAAATGTTGTCCTCTTTTAGCTTTCACTTCCAGGGAGAATTGTCGGGTCCTTTCTGGGATGGTGACTTCCTCTTTGATCTGAATTTCAACTGCATAAGGTAGCAATTGAGCTGACCTAAATGCTTTTTCTGGATCATCAAAGCCCATGGGATTATCCGCTAATCGGGACGAAGCTTTGAAGTTTATTAGGTCCAAACTAATGGCAAAGCGATTGAGAATGTCACTGCCTAAGTAAAAGGCGGCAGGGACGTCTCGCACGACCCAACAATTGTGGACTATGCTCTTGTTGCCAATGGAGATTTTGAGCATACACCTGCTTGGCAGGAGATGTTTGGAATTAGGCGCTTCCAGGTCCATTTCCCATTTGTCTATCAGTTTGAATGTGGGAATGGCTGGATCTTTTGGGAGTTGGTGGAACATGGCTTCGCTGATGAAGCTCTTACCGTTGCTCACACACACTCGAGCGAGAACAGAGTCCTTCCCATCATTTAACTGAACAGGGATGAACAACTGCTCTCCAATTTGCTGAATCTCAGCCAGGCTCTGAGCTGTTTTCACATCTTTCTGGACTATAGGAGTGGGAGTTTCTGGTTGTGGATTAGTAAAAAATTTCAGGGTGTTTCCTTCCAGTGTGGAATACCACCTTAAACTGGAAGGAAGGTTGATTTTCAGAAATAGAGAGGATCCTCCATCACCAGTCTGTTGTCCTACTGCTATTACCGTCACGTCTGGAATTTGGCTATTCTGGAAGTGAAATTCTACTTGGTCAGATTTTTGTTCAACCATGTGGCAGGTGCCGTTTAAACTAACATGGTTGACACTCTGTTTTAATTTTATTGGTCGGCTAGTCTGGGTCCAGAGGACCTTGTTTACGCAATCTATTAAGGGTGACAACCTCCTCAGGAGGTCATTCCCCAGTAAACAAGGGGTGCCCTCTGGAGTCACAACTATGACCGGGTGTTTCAACTTGTGTCGCCCAATTTTAATGTCCAAATCTGCCGTCCCCTCGACGGGAATTTCCTTCCCGTCAAAGTTCTGGAGTTGTCCAGGAAGTGAGGTGAGAGGAATTTGGTAATTCCCTTCCCTTCCTGCATTCAGTTCATCAAAGGCCCTTCTGGACAGAAGGGTAGCTTGAGATCCCGTGTCCACCTGTGCCAAAATTGTACCCTGTCCCTGTACTTGTACCGGGGCATAGTATCTTCCCTCCTTCTCCTCAAGAGGAGAGTCACCAGGATGGGTTTGAACCAGGGGATTTTCTTGCTGTTGGTTCTGGGATGAGATGGTGGGCGTCGGTAGCTCAGTCTCCACATCTCCCCAGTCTGAATTGACATCCCTTGGGACCCATTTTTCTTTGGGAGGAGTTCCCCCATCTCTGAAGGAGAAGATCCTTTTCCCAGGATCTTCGGAGGATCCCTCTACCTCAAATTGGAAGATCTGTACCTCCTCCTCAAACTGAGTCTGTTTGGGTCTTTTGTTTCTCCTACCCCCCCTCTGCTCCTTTGGAGGCAGACTTTCAGGGGCAAGAGATTTTGTTTCCGGTTCCTGGGTTTCCAGGGGCTGTTTACAAGTGAGGAAGGAAGCTTCCTCCAAGGCTTTACACCCCCCTTCCCTTTGTGCCTCCTCCCTGGGAACCGGTGAGTTATCGGGGTGCTGCCCCCGTCATTGTTCTGGAGCACCAGGTCCAGAGTTGGGTGCGTTCTGCGCCGGCATGCCGATTTGAGGGTTCTGCTGAGCCCTCAGTATGTGACCCAGATCCCGTGCCATATTTTGGACCTGGTGCTCTAACTGGGAAACCCGCTCAGGCTGATACGGGGCTCTATTTTCTCCCCTGGGCTGAACCCGGGAAGTGTAGCTATCCCTTCTCTGGTAGTACCCCTGGTTGGGAAGATTTTGGTACCCCTCCACCCTTGGCCTCCCCTCTCCCGGATTAGGTTGTCTGGGCTCAGGGAATTGGGGAAAGAAGGATGGATGATTTTGGGGTTGGAAATTGGGTGGATACCTGGGGAAAAAGTTCTGCCCAGGATTCAGAGAATTTCTGCCCTCCGGTGGGAAGTTAGGAGGAAAGTTCCCTGGGTTAGGTTCTTGGCTGGATCTCCCCCCTTGGGCTGGAGGAGTCCACACATAACCCAAGCCCTGAAAATGGGCCCCCGCACACCTACAACTGAGCGTCTTGAAGAGTAGCTGGCCAACCAGGGAACACAACATACTGTGCACCAGCCAGAGAATATATCCCGTAGACTCACTACCATGAACCACCAGGACAGACACGGCTAGCTAATTGGATTCCAAAACATAGCCAGGAACAGGAACCTCCTACCAGTAAGCACAGACCAATATGTTCATTCTCCACTTTACACCAACAAACAATAGAATGCAGCTGTACCCCTCAAACAATTTTGGCCTAGCTGCACATATACTTAAACTAGTCCTTGTACACCTCAGCAGTCTGCTAGAATGCAGCTATACCCCACAAAATAAAATTGGCCTAGCTGCACACATAATCTCTCACACAGGCCCCACAGCAGCTAGAATGCAGGTTTGTAGCTCACCTACCCTGCTGCACACATTCCACTGATCTCTCACAACCACTGCACCACACCTAGCATTGGAACGCAGCCAACTCCACGCAACCACAATAGCTGCACACATACTGAGTGCACTCTAGCACCATATGCTAATCTACTCTCGCCACTGATCCGGACTATGGTCCCCGAGGGGGTTCAACCCACAGTGCTTTGAGATCATGCCAATGTTGGCGCAACCCACTGCTCGGTGTTAGCATATGCCGATGACCTGATATTTATGGATCACACGTTTAGTGGTTTACGTAGATCTGCTTTGAAGCTATGGGAGTGTGCAGTGAATAACGATCTAATAATTAATCAAGAGAAAACCCAGTTAATGGTCTTTTCAAGTAAGAAGATCGCCAGACCACGGCTCATACTATATGAAGCGGAAATCAAATATACTCAGCAGTATAAATATCTAGGTGTTGAAATGGACGCTAAGAGCGGTTACAATTCTTATATCCAATCAAGGAAAATCAGGGCAGCCCAAGTAAAATCTTTGGTTAGTCAATTTGCAAGAAAGAACTGCGGTTTTAGCCTGTGTGGAATTCGTCAACTATACACACAGGTGTTAACTCCAATGGTTGTCTATGGTCTGGAAGCATTGCTACAAATGGACTTAAGATGGTTGCAAGTGATCGAAGGGAAATTTTGGCGGAGAATCTTAGGACTTGCTCAATCTATTCCAATGGCGATATTAAGATTGGAAATTGGTGTCTCCTCTTTAAGGTCTATTGTCCTAAAAAGGAGAGCCGAACTGTATCTAAGGATCTCTAATAACCCAGAGAACCAGCTATTGAAAGTGATCTACTCAGAAATTATTAAGGAAACTACTAATTGTCAACTTAAAATGGTGACTGAAACCTTTCTGAGGGAATTATGTTGAACTGAGAGTGGTGATAAGTTTTCCAATCCCCAAAAAAAAGCATTGTCCAAAAAGGTTGATCTCTGGGATTGGCTCGAAAATTACGCCCACCTTGAGAAACTCCCCGAATACCAATTTATTCATCACATGCTTTATTCTTTTAAACAAATGCAGACCTATCTAAATCTCTGCCCTTCAACTAGACTTAGGCGATTTGTACTTTTGCTGAGGACGGATAATCTGCCGCTAGTGACTAACAGAAGTATATATACCTGTTTATCTCCCACAGAAAGATATTGTCGCCTATGCAAGGACAGAGGATGCAAAGAAACTGCAAATCATTTATTAACTAATTGTGCAAAGATGACTGATATTTACTCAGTATGTTATAGCAAACTTGTGCATGACATTGCTTCTTTTATACGGGAATCTGCGTTTTGGCAACACCTTATGAACACTCAAAGTCTGCAGATGCAAATTGCTACCTTTAATGTCTGGCTGGTAATAGAAAGAATTTTGAATATTTTTATTTGAATTCATTTGATATTATGATATTGACTTCTGAAGAGGACATTGTTTTCTGTGTTATATCAATTTTATCAATTTGTTAGGAATATTAAGTCTAAGTTTAAGTTTAAGTTTAAGTTTAAGTGTCAATCTAGTTTTAATTAGGTAGATAAGTAGAAATATGAGATTGAATTTTTTGCTGTTGTTTTGTTTTATGTATATTCTATTTTCTAAGCAGTATTGTTTTATTTTGTAACTTATCAATATGTGTAAAGTTTAAATATAAACTATAACACATTATTAATAAATTATTATAATATATAGGAATGGAATGCTTAATTCCTGGAAGAAAATGTCAGTGCTTTTCACAGTTGCAGTTCGAAATGGTTTGTGCAAGTTTAAGCCACACTTGTGTAGATCTCATGTCCCACAATGCAGTGGGCTAAACATAGTCAAAAGACAGACGATGAGAGCCGAGGGCAGCTTGTGCCATTGAACAGAGCAATGACTAGGTTTGTCCTATTGTGAGAAGCCCATAGACCTCAATTGCCATCAACACTGTGGTAGAGGTTGCCAAGAAAGAGAGGTGACTAGGAGGTGTGATGTGTCCTCTAGGACTGTTTCCTGTGTTTTACTTTCTTGTGGTTCCCAAGAGGCATTCTTTGCTTTGTATATCCTGCTTGACTGGTGTCTTGCATAAGTTGCATATAACAGTGTCGTCCACCCACTTACAGTCTTCCCCTCCCACAAGCAAATTAGTCCCTGGCACATATCAAGTTGGGCACTGTCATGAATATGGAGAATGTACCCTTTCCTTCCGGAATCCTGTCATGGGACACTTGTGCCTTCCTTGACCCTTCTACAAATACAATCACAAGTGCAGTATCAACCTTAGTCTAGTTCTCCTCTGAACCATCTGCTGTCGCAACACTTGTGTCTCATCCATTGTCTCCTTCAGCTGTATCACCCCATTCCCATCTGCCTCTATGGAGCCCTATATCTCTGCTGCACCCTCTACCTAAGCCACTATTATAACAACTCCAACCTTAAAGTTAATTAATACATTATCTGTCAAAGGCTATAGTTTATCCAAAGCTACAATGCCCTCCTTATGCAATATTTCAACTATGGCTGCTCAATCCCCAGGTACATCACCAGATCCATCCACAACTGTCACTGCCCCTGCCTTCCACTGTCCACACTGTCTCCTCCTTTTGTGGAAGTGGTAAACCCTCCAGTGTCAGCCCTGCATACTCCTCTCTCAAGCAACAGATACTACGGCTGTGGGTGTCTGTCATCTACAGCTCCCACTACCACTAGAGTCCCACCATTCTCAACCTCCACTGGCCAATTGACATCCCCTTGCCCCAAAAAGTGAACCGCCTCTCTCTGCTAAACCACTACCTCAAAATACAAAGCCGAAGCCCTCTTCAATATTTTTTTTTTAAAGGAAGATTAGACAAAACAAGAACTATACGTGATTGACTATATAGCAATTAAACGGTTCACGCAGAATTGAATAGGGTTCTAGGACACACAATGAAGGTGATTAAACATAGCAAGGATTCCCTGATTCTCTGGTTCACTCACTAGTGGAAATATTTTTCATATTTCACAAAAAGCAGGAATTCAAATGTGTATAGTTGGTTTATTTTCTTATATATTCTATAAGGTAAAACCCCGGCCAAATGGTATTAGGAATACAAAATGCCAAATCATTTTTTTTTAAACCTTTTGGGTGTCACAAGGGGAAAAGGACAGGGAATGCATGTTGATGATGTTTTAAAAACCTTTTATGAGTGAAAGTAGGGCCAAAAGTGAAAGGAGATAAAAAGGTTGTAACATACATACACACAGACAAAGGGAGAAGGAGGTGAGGCTGGGCTTAAAACACACTTTAAATTTATTATATTGGCTAACAAAAAGTCCCCCAAAAACTCCAAAGTCCAGCAAAATCCTTTAAAAATGAATCTCCCCTGTACACTCATGCTCCTGCAGTCTAACAACATTCACCAAGAGAAAATGAAAGGAAGCTGGCCCAAATGAGCACCAAAAGCTACCCCTGGAAAACTTTTTGATACCTCTGGCAGTGCCTCTGTTTCACTGGTCACAGGTACACTGTCCGAGGCAATAAGAATTGTGTGACTCTTGGAAGCAATGCTATGCTATGCTGGAAACGTGGATTTCATTGGCAAGCAAATTATTTTGTAATTAAAAAACGGTCCACGTGTTGCATGAAATACTAAAATGGCAGAAAGTTTTAGATCGTGGATCAGAGTGAATCTTCAGGTCGGTGTGTCATAAACTGTAGAATACCTCTGATTTCAATAGCTCTCGATCCATGGCAAGTCATATGTACATTTCTTTATTGAATTTGACAGGGAAGCTATTCACAACCACTAACTTTGACAGGTTCTATTTTCAAGTACAAGTGAATAATATACAGAGCATATTGAACCTTTCAGATTACATGATAGGTTTAAACTGTGCTCACTGCAAGCCACAACTGCAATGCGCATTCAGAGTATATTCTTATCCAAGCAGAAAGCCCAAAGGTAGCCAAATTATGCAAAGGGTTAATTTCTAATTTGTAAATGTAAAAAATATTTCTGTCAAAGGAATGGTTCATGCTTTGCCAAAATGAGTGTTGTGAGAAACTGGAAGGTGTCTCACCCGCTAGTCCCCGGGGATCTGTCATCCAGGTGGCCAGTACACGGCCATTGCTTTTGGATCCAGTTCCTGCGGGTGTACCAGTGCGGGGATCACCTCGATGAGGGGTCCTCAGGGAGTGGAAGGGGGACAACAGAGGGTGAGACGTGGTATCCCCTTCCCAATAAAACTTTTCACCCATCCTTCCAGGTAGGATACATAGGAATTCAACCCTCCCCTTTTCCGAGACAACACTTTCTCACGGACAGAACACCATGAGCGACAAAGGACTAACACCCAAGCCGTATACCTGACATGTCCCAAAACAAGGGTCAAACAGAGTCATGCAATTACTGATAACTACACACACCTGACTTCCATCACACTTCCCCACACGGATAAAAGGCGGAGCACCAAAGCACACTCTGAGCAAGGCAAAACACACAAGGAAGCAGCAGTTCCGAGTTTGCAGTTTAATACGAGGAGAACGACGACGAGACTGGAAATGGTCGCAAGGAAGGGATTGCTCTTGGCCTTTTCAGAGGAAAGAAACCACTACTTTCATGAACCCTCGAGGATAAGAAAAATGAAACTGGGAGATAAAGCTGAAGAAAGATGCATTGTGTGTTGAAGGTACCCGGGTCTTTCCTGGATCGACAGCAGAGGTGGGTAGGAGCGAATGCTGCTGTGTTACTGTCCTTGGCTCCTACAGCAAAGCCGCTGCAGAAAAGTCAGCAAAGCCAGTGAGTCGGAGAGACTGATGGCAGATCTGTCTGTGTTAGAACCAAGGATGCAAATGGCAACATTGTATGAAGAAATCTGCAAAGAACAATATACAGGGCGTATGTGGTGAGCGACACAAATATAATTGAGTATTCATGGAATAACTGAACTTTTGTAAATCAAGGCAGATACTGTATACAGAATGGTCCAGCACTATGTGGGTGCGCATTCAAAAGTCTCTGTAAGATATCCAACTGAGAGTGTAACATTGTGAACTGTGAAATTGAAGTGGTCCTGCAATGTGGCAAGCCAAACCCTGTGCACATTCGAAAGTCTGTGATAGCTAATGCAAACTGCAATTGGTCCGAGCCCAAATGAGGGAGATTAATTGTGGAAAAGGGACCTGAGCCCGGATGAGGGGGATCCAGGGTGAACCATGAGTTACCCGAAGAAAAGGTATCCGAACTGTAATTGGTCTGAGCATGGCTGAGGGAGACTAATTGTGAAAAGGGGATCTGAGGCGGTTGAGGAGGATCCAGTGTAAATAGTGAATCACCCTATTTGAATATATGTAAAGGAACTTTTCGTTTGTTTGCTACATCAGGCCCTCTGAGTCAAGAAACTTTGATGACGTAAGAGACTTGGGCACAGAAGGCCCTGATGTTGGTAATGGAACTGTGTCCTCGTGCCGCAGAAGCCCAAGAGTGTTCTATGCTCGACTGAATCGCCTTGTCCCGTGCTGAAATGCGGGGAAGGGAGGAAAAAGGCCTGACCATCCTGACTTATCATTTTGTGAACACTTCTTTCTTTTTCATGAACATTACCCCACATTATTTTGTAACTTAGCGGTAAGGATTGGCAATAGGTCTTTTAGTATAGGCCCTTTTATTTTGACGAGACTCCACTAGAACAGCATTATTAATATTTGATGGTCTTAGCTTGCTCCCATCTTGCTTTAGGTTTAAATAGGCATTTATCACACACTTGATTTTAAGGCTCAATAAACACCCTTGAATTGTGGCACTTGTGTCTGTCTTACTTTATTACCATTCCTTCCTATCAGTGTGTACTGAAATGTATCTATTATTCTATTGGTTTATTATGGAAACACTGTAATAGAGAGTGCAGCAATTAAAAACAAAGAATGGCTATTTGTTAAACACGAGAAGTACATTTTAAAAAGGATTAATTACACACTGTAATAGAAACACTTTTTCATTCTCATGCATACATGGCATTGCACGTTGTAAAATATTCAGTGTTAAATGATTCTTACTTCAAACAAATCCATGACACTTGAAAATTATGAAATCTGCCATATTAAAATGTGACATCATGCACAGAGAAGATGATAGTGAAATGTCAAGGTTGCACTTATAATACGAGTTTGTAAATGTCCTAGTCTGAAGTTGATTTTGTAAACAAATTACAGATTGCCATGGTTTTTATGTTTTATTTGTTTTCAGTTTATTACAAACCTTTACAAAAAGATAGATGTACATAATCAAGAAAATATACAATAGTTATATAAAAATAATTATCACTTCTTGTTATTTAAGGAACATAATTTTCACATTTTGTCTTACTGCATATTTCATCCCAGTTGCTATACAATAAACATAAAGGCAATTAATTGTAATATATATACAAAAGAAACCCTAGACAACAATTCCTAAAACCTTTTTGGCAAACCTAATAGCAGCAGTAGTAAGGGCAGGGCAATATCCATTTAAAATTCTACACCAAAACTCTTTACTGTGACTGTTATGATATACGTGAACAAATCTCCTAAAAAAAACAGTTCTCTCCATAAAGTAAGGTTAGAACATTTAACAAATAGACATTCTAATGTTTCTACTTATTTTACATGACAGTAATGACAAGAGATAATGATTCGATCCAGTTTGCCCAAAACATCCCTTGTAGGTAATACATTGAATATCAGCCTCATGAATGTAGATCTCCAACTAGCAAAGGGAAAATGTTTAAATATTTGGGCAAATGATCTAATCTTTTCTCTTGTAACTGAATTTACAAAAATAACTTGTATTTATTTTTGCCTGAAGAAATTTGTATTCAATTCATAAGCCATAACCTTTTCTTAATGCTTGTTGGATTGCAAACCAGTTCTTATTTGGTTGCTTCAATTTATTTTTAAGATATCCACCCAGTGCAATATCCATTTGTTAAGGACAGTGCATTATCTCACTTCAGCTAGGCAGCATTATCTCACTTCAGCTAGGCAGCATTATCTCACTTCAGCTAGGCAGCATTATCTCACTTCAGCTAGGCAGCATTATCTCACTTCAGCTAGGCAGCATTATCTCACTTCAGCTAGGAAATGCAGGTAATAAAATAAAGAGTCGGGTGGAGGATGCAGACTTTGGAAAACAGCAACAGCCTTTTTACATTCCACCCTCACCTGAATAGAAGTCTATGCTAATTCAAAGCAAATGTTAACAGTGGGAATTGCTTGTGGGAGATAGAGAATTTCCCTGGTAGGTTTCACCAAGGGAAATAGGGATCTTTTAATTCAGCTCTCAATAGCAATACTGGAAGAATGTTAGCAAACTAAAATGGTAGTATTGGTCCAATAGAAAATGTGCCATACTTATTATTTTCCTTTCTCATCTGGGCCACAAAGGCCATAATACGAGGAGACAGATTGTTGAAATCTATGACTGGATTAAAGCAGGTTTTTTTCCAATCTAATACCTCCTTCAATTTGATGCTATTCAGACACCATTTAAATGTGTTGCAGCAATTAATTTTAGATATGTTTTTTGAAGTGAAAATCCACATTTTTGTTTTATTTGGATTTACCTCCAGATCCATTTCCTTGTTGTACACTGAGAGATAATCAAGAGAGTGTTGCAATCCTACTGGCATCTGATCAATAGGGACAAAACCACCAGCATATATAATATACAGTATTCCAACAGTACCAAGACACGGTGGAAAAGCCTTAGTCCCCTGAGAATAGTCCCTGAATAGTCCCTGATGTCTGCTATATATAGGTTAAAAAGTATAGGCACCAAGACATACTCTTGGCATAGTCCTCAAAAAGTAGATATAGGCTTGTTAGCAATCCTTCTGTGTCTGATCTGATTTGGAACTTAGGGTTACAATGAGGGTTCCGCAAAATATTTAGAATATGTGATAGACATCCCCATTTATGCAGTTTGAACCACAGTTTCTCCTAGTTGCGACAAATAGGTGTTTTATTTACTGTCACCTGTTCTTGTAAAAGGGACATAACAAATCCATTCAGAGCTGTTCCAAGTCCTTTCCTGAAACGAGACTGATACTTGTCTCAAATGCCTGCTTGATAGTACCAAAGTTTGAGATCTTTTAGAAGGATGTAGTCAAACGTTTTGCTTGAGGTATACAGTAACGCAATTGGGCTATAGTTGTTGGGAGACATCCTATCGCCTTTTGGCATGATATAAACAGTCTTCCAAGTATCAGGTAATAGCTTGTTTTTAAGTCTACTAGAAAATAAGTGTTAGTTAATATAAATTAAACCTGAGTCAGTGCAAGCAGTGATTAAAATATGCAGATACAACCGAAGGACAGCCCTAACAAGCAACAATGGGAAACATTGGTCTTGTATATACTTGTTTAAAGACAAAATGCATGATTTTCTTGGATGAATGCCAGATTATGGGCCTCATTACACGTTGTGCGGTAGGGATTTAACGTTACCGGTAATGGAATACCGGTAACGTTAAATCCCCATGCCATTTACGACCTGGCTCACCGCTATTAGCGGCACCGCTAAGTACGGTGCCACTAATAGAGGGCAGGCCGCGTGCGCGCGACCCTCCTTCCCGTAAATTACGCCATGCCGCTATTAGCACAGCATCACAAGGCGAGCGGACATGCTAATAGCGGCATGGCAAAGCCCCCCAAACCCCTTACCGCCATGGTGCTAATACCGGCATCGTGAACCATCCGTTAAGAGAACTGAGCAGTGTTCCCCCCTGCCACAGGTGGACAAAATCAGCACAGGTGGAGGCAATGGAGACAGTGGCAGCACTAAAGGAGCACACCACACCCCTTCCCACACCAAGATGATTCCAATACTGGCAGCATTACATGGCCTGGAGGACCTCATTGCAGTGCAGCTGCAACAACAACAGGCAGCACAAAGGAGACGCAGGAGGAGGAGGAGGAGGAGGGCAAGGCAGGCACAGCAAGCACCACCATGGCACCTAATCATACCACAGAGGCACCCACCAATCCCCAGGATCAGAGGCAGTCCATTCAACCTAACCCCTGAGCAGATACACACCCTGTACCGTCTGGACACGGCTACCATCACCAGCATTGTGGACATGATGCACGACGACATTGTGTGCCTCATAGACACAGAACTGCCATCCCCCGCCACTTCCTGTCCACAGGTACTTATCACCATACAGTGGGACAGATGCATGGCATCTCACAACCAGCATTCCCACACACACTGAACCAGGTACCCGATGCACACCTGAAGCATGCACCTGAATACATATCCATGCCACAGACTGCCCAGGAGATAGCAAACACAAAAGTTGGCTTCCATCCACTGGCAGGCATCCCAAGTTGCATCGGGGCCATTGACTGTACCCATGTTGAATTGGTGGTCCCACATCACAATAAAGTAGTCTACCAAAACAGGGAGCAATTCCACTCTATCTACGTCCAAATGGTATGTGACGCCAACCAGATATTCACACATTGCTGTGCCAGATTTCCTGGAACTACACATGAATCCATGGTTCTGCGGATCTCAAATATCCCACACTACATGGAGCGACACACCGGACAACGTACGTGGCTACTTGGTGAGTAGCCGGGCAAGCACATGGCAACGTGATTTGGGGGGGGAGAGACACACGCTCAAAGTGGGTGTTGACTGGCGTCCGTACGGAAAATGGACATACAGATGTACGCCAATGTCCATCAGGGAAGCCCACGACGTACCTGAGAAAAACCAACATGCAATTTGAAGGTGCACGACTATGAGAACAATGCAGGCTGCAAAATATTACACATCCATTCACATTTCACGTCATGCCACGCCACATATTACACAAATCAGCAACATGGCGTCAAGATGGTAATACAGAATCAGCGCATCACAGCATCAATCCAGCAATGTACCCTTGAATGCATGCAAAGGGAACACCCCTAGGCATAGCACTGAACCACACACCTATAGCACCACTGAAGTGATGCTTCACAGCATGGCAACATCGGTGTCAGAATGTTAGTACACTAGCAGTGTGCTACAAAATTTGCCTGGCCCAGGGACACCTAAGACCTGGCCTCACCCAGGACATGTCAAAATTACTGTTGTAGGCATTATTGTGGCATTTCTACTTGCAGGGTCGGCCACACACTTGCACATTGCTGTCACACAACCATCTGCATGTATGCTCTCAGTTTAGCACTAGCATCACAATGCAATGTCAATTTGTGTGATGTGAACAGGCCGCCCTTGAGGTGAACAGTAACAGGACCCCATTCATCCCCCCATACAGGTGATGCGGCCTATCCCCTGAAAACCTGGCTCCTCACACCTGTACGGAGACCACAGAACAGGCACGAGGAGGTATACAATCGTGCACATACCCGTACCCGCATCGTGATCGAGCAGGCCTTTGGACTTTTGAAGTCACGTTGAATGTGCATTACCAGGTCTGGTGCTGCTCTCCTGTATGGACTTGAGAAGGTGGCCAAGATCACCATGGCATGTGTCATGCTGCACAATATGTGTGACAGACGGAATGGCCCACTGCCCCCTGACGTTGGAATAGAAGCCCCTGATGAGGATGATGATGTTGATGAGGACGGAGGTGAAGGGGATGCAGGTGTTGCAAGAGGGGATGGCCAGGAGGCACGTGCTGTGAGACAGCATCTGATCAGCCAATCAATCTGCAGAACATGTTTTCGTACTGTCACATGGATATGGGGAGGAATGCACTGGTGTATGTCTTAGAGCACGCAATGGACCCTGTCGCCAATTAAGTACACACACACACAATGAAGATGTCCAAGGCTGTGTTTTCATCAGAAACCAGTGTATTAACTAACATAAAGGTGAAGAAGTGCAAGCCCCACAACATCCCACCACCCTTGATACCCACCCCCCCACAACAGACCCATAACACCCTTCCCACCACCCCCCACAACAGACCCATAACACCTTTCCCACCACCCCCCACAACAGACCCATAACACCCTTCCCACCACCCCCCACAACAGACCCATAACACCCTTCCCACCACCCCCCACAACAGACTCATAACACCCTTCCCACCACCCCCCACAACAGACCCATAACACCCTTCCCACCACCCCCCACAACAGACCCATAACACCCTTCCCACCATCCCCCACAACAGACCCATAACACCCTTCCCACCACCCCCCACAACAGACCCATAACACCCTTCCCACCACCCCCCACAACAGACCCATAACACCCTTCCCACCACCCCCCACAACAGACCCATAACACCCTTCCCACCACCCCCCAAACAGACCCATAACACCCTTCCCACCACCCCCCACAACAGTCCCTCATGTGTCTGCCATTTTTGCCATGGCCAATGCACACCGAGGTATCCCCATCAACCCCCTAATTTCCATTGTATCTTGAGGGTTGCCAGATGTGCGCCTGGTGGTTCGCATTGAGCGCCTGAGGGGGCTTGTTTGTGTTGACCCGGAAGACGAGGATGGGGCAGACTGGCCTTGTTGGTGAAAGTGGCGGTCCATTGTGTCTGCCATGCGGACAAGCACCTCCCTAAGCCTTGCAATTTCATTGCATATCCTGTCCGTGTTGGCGTCCATGCGCTCAGTGGAGTGCCTCACCGTCTGGACAATGTTCTCACTGAGATTGGCAGCCTCAGCGACATGCTGGCCAACCAGCACGGTCAGCTCCTGTTGGCGCTGCAGGATGGTGGAAATTTGGAGGTCAGTGCCGGGTGACCCTGCACTGGATGCCGTGCCCTCAGATGGCTCCAATGCAACAGGTGATGGTAGCATGGGTGACATGATTGCAGGGTTGGTGTCCTCAAAAGTCCCATCAGAACCAGGGGTCTGGGATGCCACTGACTCTGGGCTTCCTGGGGGGCTTGGGGTGTGCATCTCCATGTGCTGGACTAGGGTGTCCTCTGGATCGGATAGGGGGCCAGTGGCGGCTGCCTCACCAGCGGAGCTTGCCGCAGTTGATGGTGGGCCCTGGGTGTCTGGCATTGTTGCCAGTGGGTTTGCCTCCGGTGGTGGGGCCACAGTTGGTGGTGCAGCTACTGCTGCCCTGGCAGTGGCACTATGTGTGGTCTTCCCCCCTTGCCCCTGGATGTTGCTGGGGTATCCTCCGGCTCCTGTGCCCTTGGCCTCTTGGATGTAGGTGGTGCCTTTGATGCATCAGCGGCATCCTCCCCATCTGTATGTGAGCCTGTCAGGGACGAGAAGGGGGATGGCATTGGTTGCGTTTCTCCATGCTGCCCACTCCCTCGATGCTTTCGGTGGCAATCATGTTTGCACATGTCTCCTCCCATTCCTTCAGGCGTATTGGGAGCCATCTCCACCGGCACTGGCAATGCGGTGGTTCTCCGCCAGGATGCCCCTCACCCGCAGCCTGAGGTCGTCCCACCTCTTCCTGCATTCGCGCACAGTGCGCGTGCTGGTGCCCACGGCACTGACTTTGACAGCCACCTCCTCCCAGATGGCTTTCTTCTTCAGCAAGGTAGCGCGGCGCATGTCATTGGCAAAGACTACCTCTGCATGCTCTGCAAGGGTCTGTGTCAACATGACCAGTTCCTCATTAGTATATTTTTCCTTCCGCTGCCTGTCACAGGTTTTCTTCAAGGCCTTGGGCATGATGCAGGTGTCACGGATGATTTAACACAGCTCCCAACTCCAAGATGGTCCAGGGGGCAGAGGATGGCAATGGATTGTGTTTTTAAAGATGGCCGCCGTGCTCTTTCCCGTTCCGGTGCGATGACGCTATTTCCGGTTCCGCAATTTAACGGTCAATGCTAATAGCGGTGACCGCTAATAGCGGTGACCGCTATTAGCATGTAGAGTGAGGGCGGAGGTGCTATCAGCACTTTGGTCAACCCCGGTAAGGTGCTTTTGCGGCATGGCGGTAGGGTCATTTACCGGCATGGCCCTATGCGCGTGTCCGCTTACTCGTAATGGTACGCTATTGGCGGTCTCCTGTGAGGGCGGACACGCTAATACCGCCATGCCGGTAAATCCCGTTTTTTACCGCCTACTGTGTAATGGGGCCCTATGTGTGCTGCCGACAGGGCAGCTTTGCTTGCATTTCAATATAAACAAACAGAATCACCCATCTGTTAGTATTGGATTGGCCAACAGGGGAACAGGGGTGGATCAAATTAAGATGAAGGGTCTAACCCTTTATTTGAAAAAAGCTGTTTCAGAAAGCATGGAGGACCACTTCCCAGGAGACACTGGAAGCTACCTCACTGCAGTGCATATCCTGGGGGGAAGAGCTTAAAGGACACCAGTTTATCCCACAAGACTGCTGGGTAAGAGAGCAAGCAGCAGATTTAGTGACTACGCCAAGACTGTAATTCTAGTATATGGGCCTACAATTGGCACTTTGCCAACGTTTCAAAATTCTGATTTTTATTGTTGTTTCAATATTCAGGAGCAAAACTTCATTACAGAACTGAACTGCTTTAGAAACAAGAAGAAAACAACTTTAAAATGTCATTACCCTGAGTCAGTAAACTCCTCATGGAGTTAATTATAGGCATAGGCGCTTTGCCAATTTTTCCAAATGTACATTTTTTACAAGATATTGTTTTTCTTTCCGTGGTTAGACCATTAATATACACCATGATGTATTTTTGTTATGTATGTCTTGTAACATTCCCTGTGCTGGTAAAACATTGATGTAGCCTGGTACCGAGTTGTGGCACAGCAAACCAAAGATAGCATGTGCTGTCCCTTGTAGGTTAAATGCATGCATCAAAGCACAGAGGAAGTGTGAGTAGAATCCTGCTAGGGGATTCAAAATGCTTAACCTGTAATCTTTTTATCCATGCCTGTGAACTGCTTTTAGATTGTTCTTAGTTAACCTCCCATAGAAGCCATAGACCTTTGACAGAACTGCTTTGACCCTTTCCATCTGATTGGTTTTAAGAGTGCAGTCTTTATAAACTCACCTGTCCTCTGGCTTGCCAATCCCTATTGTCAGATTGGTTTTAAGTTTGACTGTGGCACAATGGATACACATCTTGCTAAGAAAGAACATATATACATACATGCTAAACAAGCCATTGATAGCATTCCTGCCACAATATTGCATATGCCAAAATACGCATCGGTTTAGTGATAAAACCTTGTAGGTAAAATATTGATAATAGCCTAATGTTCATCATACACACAAAGGAAATATGCATTGGTACAAAGATACTCTAGTGGTAGACTCACAACAATATTGTTGCCCAATAGTACGCCTGTCAGATGCCATGGAGTAAAACTTTATCTCGCACTAAGTGCATAGGCCGACATTTCTCCAGACCCTTGCTTTGGACACAGAGCCATTCTCTGCCGCAAAACCTGCCACAGAGGCAGGTAGGCATTTAGACTGCCTTTGGGGTGGACGTTCACCTCTGGCATGTAAGGTATGATGAAACCATGACAGAACTTCATTGTACTTGTTTTTATCATGCTGGTGGGGGAGGTATGCCATTTATTTTCATTAAGTTATCACAATGCACCAATTACAGTACTGCACTGTCTGTGTGCCTGCCTATGGGTATTGGGAAGGTAAAGAACTTTATTAACATAAATATGCCCAGTTGTCCCATTACTACTTCATTGTTTGCATTACTGCACACACAGTTGTGCATTTGTAATAGAGAAAATAAAATATCTGTATCTGATTGCGAAGGAAAAACAGGCGCTGGATCAATGATATACTCCTCTCGGATTTGTCCCCCTTTAAATATCAATGTATTATTATATGTATGTATGTGTGTGTGTGTGGGTGTGGGGTATTTCAGAAAAGAAAGATATTTAAGAGGGTGTACTTAAACATATTCAATATGAATTCTTAAATCTACTAAAGGAACTGGGCAGCGTAGAAAGCTGTGCACTGAGGAAACAGTGCAGTTTCCCATAGATTAGCAGGCGAGATAATAACCTATTACTACAATACATAAAAGTAGTAGAACTCTATCGAGAAGCTATAACACATTGTAATATGTTTAGTAAGATTGAATGTCTGTGACTATTGCTTTGTTGCAAAGGAACCCTGAACTGGTCAGCTTCCAAAACCCTATGGTATTGGGGCTTACACACCTGTGTATGAGCGCGATATAAATAAAATATCATATCATATATTATCATATCATATCCCCTCAAGGTAAGAGAGGCTGGAGGGCAGAAGGGTGCTACTCTGGCAAATTATGTACCTTGCCAGGTTTGGGGGCTATTTTGAGTGGCCTATGAATCCTGTGTGATCTTGCAGGACCACAACTGTGTTTGACCCACAATTAGGCCTGGTTGGATGTTCGCCCAACCCAAACCCTTACATCAGGTTTCTTCAAACCAAGAAAAGTAGTAAACTAGTGTGTGAACAGCCAAGTCCATGATAATATTTCAAAAACTACGTTCCTTTTTTGGGAGTCAGCACCATTATGCCATGTCAGCATACCAGTGTATTTTGTAAATTAAACTCCGTTAAGAATCCTTACTCATAGAACTTTTGCAAATGAAATAAGTGTTATCCAACTGCTTAGACAATTTGTAATCATTTTCACTGTTGTCACATTTCCAGTAAATTGTATCGTAAATTGCTCATCGTCAAGATTGCTGTTTTTTTCCATTTTCTCCACAGATCTTTTTGGAATGGTTTATCCTATCCTAAAAGTGAATTATTCATGTTTGGTGTGGTTGAACCCTGCATCGACCATGCAGTGGCTTCCTGGGTGTCTCATAGTGATTTATGGACCAATCAGGAGCCTCAGTTCACAGGTCGACTCTCAAGCCTTTTTGTTGGGGTTAGTTCAGCCAATCCCAGCCCTGTCAGGCTGATTCACTGTGTTGATGTGTAAAGAAGAGCCCTCAGATATTCTAATTCTCTTAGGAGGTCTATAAAAAGCCCTGTTGTCAGTGCAGTGTTGTGTATTGAGTCTTGAACTGTTCAAGCGTGGTTCTCCTTTCTATGGAGTTCTCCCATTTTCCAGCTCTCTGTTTTAAGAAGAGGAATAGTGTGTGTAGCGTAGCTTGGACAGGAAGAAAGTGGGAGTAGAGTAGGAGGAGGGCCTGTGTTTCACTTCACATTGGTGAGTTGGGGGGTACCTTGTGCTGTTTGTTGACATTGTTTCACCAGTGTAGCGCACATATCATGTATCTTCTTTTCTGAGTGAGGGAAGCTGATGAATTGGGAAGGGTTTCATGAGCAGGTGTAGAAGAGGATGCAGACCCATTTGAAGAGTCTCTGTGCTGGAGCGGTGGCAAGGGAGATATACTGGGACGCATGGCACAGGAGTGCTTCCAGCACCTGTACAAGCACCTTTGAAAATGTGGGCTGTGCAACACCATGCAGCATAGACACAGAGTGCTGGAAGGTGTCAGTTCTCAGGAATTGTAAAACAGACACTCAGCGGTAGCCCTGCTGGTGCTAATGGCGGCTTGCAGCTGGACCCGCAAAGATTGACCGGCGCCTGACTTCCCGGTGCCACCGTCTCATTACGAGTCCGACAGCTGGGAAGTCAGGAGCCGGTAAATTTGTAAATCCCCATTTCCATAGAGTCCGATAGTTAATTATTCTGGTGCTTCTGTGACAGCTTTGCTTGCCCTTATCGCTGTGCCGGCAGGGTCAGACCTGTCGGGCACAGCAGTTCTGGCAGGCAAACCTGTAGTTTGCTGGTCCAGAAGAAAGGGTTCTGTGAGCTTACCAGCACCATTATTTCTGGACTGGCAAACTTAACATGAGGCCCTAGGTCTTCATTGATTGAGGTGTGCAGCTCACCTACATACTCCCTGTTCAGCCTCTGGGGGAGTTATGTCAACATCCGGGCACAGAGAGGCATGTCTCCTAATGCACATGTTGTGCAGCATGGCCCACACAACAATGTTGCCCACCATCTCACATAAGGGTCCTTCCTGTCTGACGGAGACACCAGGACCATATCTTCAGCAGGCCAAAGGTACGCTCTGTACAGCCTGGTCTTCATATGCTTCTCATTGTACGCGTCCACCAGTGCTGTCCATGGGTTCTGGACAGGTGTCAGCCAAGGGAGCTGAGTAAAGCAAGAGTCCCCTACAAAGGCAATGGAGATAGGTGTTGTTTACAGGAATATGAGTAAGTATAACAATTAGTCATGACATGAAGGACGACATGTCAGTTACTAAACGTATGACATATTTGAAATTCACAAGTTGTCTCCCATTCACTTTATTATACAATGCCACATTGACTAAGGGGGAAACGGTAAATGTCACAAACAGAATTCCCCATTACACACATCACTGCCCCAAAAGTGGTAACAGTCATACACTGCAACTGGATTGCCAATTAACATCTTCTGTATGAATATTCAGTAGTGGGCACTCATGCGTGTGCTCTGATAAGCTTTCTGGTAATGTTGTGCACTTTGTGTAATTCTCCTGCCCTCGGGAAATAACATTCATGGGTGGCAGGAAAACTGTTTCTAGAATTTATGGAATTCACTTTCTATAATTTCTGGATACCTGATGGTATTGGTTCTTTATTTTAGAGGACGGAATCCATGCATAAAGGGTCACAACAAGGCCTATGTGTAGGTATGGGTTCCCTATGCATTGTGGTACCTGTAGTTCACTCATAGTATATATTTTAGTAAATTTGGGTTCATGCATTTCTCACAAGCTCTGATGTTGTCCTGCAAGGCCTTACCTGGTTTGGTGTTGCGTCTTATGTCCTGTGTCAGAGGACAGGTCCTTCAAGCACCGGGATGTGACAGAGCATGCATTACATCAACATCAAATAGGTGTTTGCCCTCCGCCATTGTTGGTTCCATTTTCACTTGAGAAGTGCTGTGTTGTTTGATGGGGACTGTGCTTGAACAAGATCCAGGTTCGTTGTCTTCTGTCTGTCTCCATATATGCTGGCAGTATACAGTTTCAGAGGATCATGGCATTATGGGTTGACCCTGGGAAGTTGGTGCAGCAGTGTCGCAGTGAGGTCAGCATCACAGGTCAGCTCTATGGTTGTTGTTTCCTGTTCCTGTGCACTTCTTGTCACGTGTGTGCTGCCCAGAGCATTGTTGACTTTGGAGACTTGGACATCTGCATGTAACAATTCCTTAGTTGCATTTATCTGTGCAGGGGTGTTGGGCAGGAAGAGGTGCTGGGGTGCATGTAGCATGAACACGTCCAACACCTGGCCAAGCACAATAGAAAACATGTGGGTTGAGGCCTACCATGTCCCATGCCCACAGTATGCTGGAAAGTGCATTACCCACACACAATAACAATTAGCTGCCCATCAGTTAGTACCCAGGGTGATGGCCTAATCTGGAAAGGGGGAGCTTTTCTTACCAGGTGTAGCATCTATGTTTCTGCCGCTTGCTCTCTGTGGTCCTGCTGTGCATGTCTCACCAGCGCAATGTACATCAGGAGATTGTGGATCTCGGGGTTTGCTAATGCTAGTGGCAGCATGGTGTTGGGACATGTGTTTGGTGAAGGTGTGCACCTACCATGCCCATGGAGGGCCCATTGCTGTGCACCTGTAGCTTAATTTCCACTTCCTGTCTGTATTCAACACCACCTTTTGGGTGGAGGTAACTGTGCTGTGTTTTTGGTGGAATTACCACCCATTTTTGGTGGCACACCAGCAATATTTCCACTTGTAATTAGGTGGAATTGACATTTTTATTTCTGGCTATAATACCACCAGTGGACTTCCATTTCCTCCACTTACCACACAACTCCTAAGGAGGCCCATATTTGTCTCTTTTTCATTTTTGAGATCCAATCAGCACTTAGCAGTTTCTAGTCCAGAGTTTTAAAGGTCCTGCTTAGGTGGACACTTCTTATATTGTGTGGCTTGACTCTGGAAGGATATATCCCTCTATATTAGAGCAACAGAAAATCATCTATATTTGGGAAACTCTTGAAAACCTATCTGTCTCTGTACTTAAGACTTTGGTATGCAGTGTGAGTCATTCTGCGTAGGTTTAAGCCAGCGCCAAGAAGCTACTCAAGTGGTGACAGTGCACTTTAAAGAACAAGTTAACATTAAATCATTCATTCCCCAAATTGTTTCCTATAAATTCAGATGTGTTTGACTCCTTTCTTAGCAGGTAGAATCTGGCCAGTGCCCAATGTGTCTGAGAAGATGCCTTGTGTGAGTGAGGCCTTGCTAGTGTGGAGGAGAGGCGTGAAAGCCATTCCTGTGAAGACATCTATCTGTAACCTGGAAGTCAAAGGTAGATTTTTGAATGGCTGTCATCAAGGTGCATAGAACAAACTTGCCAAGTGTCCCTTTGTACAGTGGGCATGACAATGTTTAGCAAACTTTAAAAACGTTTCACAGCATGCAACCGCCAAACATCTATGCTCCCATGAAAACCATTTGTAAAACAAAGCTCAATCTTTCGTGCATTAAATCATTCAATTGAATTGTTTCGAAGGTTGACATGTATTATACGTCCAAGTGATGCGTCCAGCATCTGTTAACACACAAAATGAGATTTTGTGGCCGGAATAATTAGACTTTTATTTGCTCATTGATGTGCATTAGCAGGTGATATGATTAAACCGAAAGTAGAAGAATTGGAAGCAAATTAAAATTAAATAAAAGGCATCTCTTCTCCTAAGCTGCATTACACAGATATGTTGCAGTTCTGAATCCAGCCACAACCCACCCAGAGTTGCATAAATACTACAAAACCCAAACACTGTGCATAGGCACTGATGCTGCCACTTTGTCTTACATTATTAAAATAATATCTATGAATACACAACTAATACACACATTAACGGTAAGTTACAAATCCACAGTCATGTGTCCATGTTGCCCCTGCCCATGCCCACATGAATGCCCTATTTCTAAAACACTGCCTCCCCAGGTATATGAGAGCATGAGTCTTGGCCTCGGAGGTGATGTCTGGGTCTGTGGTAGATTCTGTTCTATGAAAGGCACAAAACACCACTAGAGATTCTCTCCAAAACTTGCTGATTCCACATATGCTGTGGTTTAGCCATGTCTGATATTTTGGCAGGAAATAGGATGCTCACTAGTGAACATTAGCTCTATATGAATTCAGCGTCAAGTTTGATTAACAGTGCTACTGCTGCCAAGGTTGTTCGCATGACACAAATGAGATGGTGAATGCAGTGAAAAGAATAGAACGGGTGTTTGAGCAATAGAGAAACATCAAAGACATGTTCATACATTGTTTCTTTTTAGTCATGGAAGAATATTGTATGCCCATACATAGCAATGGCAAAATCCAGCGTTTTTCTTGATAGGATATAGAAAGCTTCTGACCGTGGCCTCCTCATCTTCTCTTGCCAGATGACCTATACTTTTTATGGCTGTCTTGTTATCTCTATACCAATGAGACCCATTTCTTTTCATCCTTTCCTTGTCCTAATGACTCTCTGTATTATCTCTGGTAGCAAGAACACATTGGCAGCAGATGCTATTGAATGTATTATGTTCAACCCTGCTCTGATTATTTATCATTCAGATTGTATCTCCCATGTCTTCACCATCTTGTTTGATTCTGCCTAGCTCCTTTGCATGCAATCTAGGTCTTCAAATGAGAGTATTCACATTCATCAACTTGTCTGTCTCAACCACCTGGGACAACGTAATACAACATTTTATAATCAGCCAGTTCCTCACCTTCCACACTGCCAATATCCCAAGTTATGCACTAAGTCTAATTGAGCTGGATACACAATCAAAATGTCACTGGAATCCCATTTACCCCTTCCTTCTTCATTCTTTCTTTCTTAACAAATATAAATATAAACACACAGAAATATTATATTGCATTGTAAATGTATAGCCCACCATGAACAATGATTATTATTCAAACCAAACAGAAATAGAAGCCCCTTAAACCACACCCACCAAAAACAATTCAATGTAGTCACCCAACATGTTGTTAGGTGTATTCACATTGTCTATACAAGGAAATGGGATTCCTTCGCTTAGCCAGTACCACTGTCTTCCATACATTCACGAGGCCATGCAGAATCAACCCACAAAGACACAAGTTTTGATGAATTAGATTAATGTTTACACGAGGACCCTCTGGGGAATCCCGGGATAACTCGAGTGAACTACACTTAGAGAAACCCAACCTTGCCCCGGACTGAAAAGACTCTATAGAAACCATAATATGGTTTAGGTATAGGGAGGTTTAGGGAATGTCTCTTTCCTAAAAAGGACGATATGCCCATATATAATGTTAAAATCATGTTTTCAATTTTGCAAATACAAAAATGCGAAAATACTAAAAATGTTTTAAAGCATCTTACAGAGAACCAAAACAATCAATGTGATACATTCAGTACTTAAAGTGTACCATTCCACCACCAAAGAGACCCCTAAACCTTAATACACTGCAATGTCAGACATATTTTATCTCACTGTCTTTGACACCCCACTGTCCGGTTGGTTTAAAAATTGCTTAAACTCTGGGCAATGAAAATTCCGTTGTCCACTAGCTCAACAAGTCTTATTTACTGTATTGGGTTGTAACCAATGCCCTACACTCTTCAGGAGCTTCAAAAAAGCACATATTATCAGTTGTTTTCAAAATAAGGAATGTGTCAGCATTTGTCTTGGGCCTTGTTGTGGCCCTTTATGCAGGGATTCTCTCCTCTTACAAAAAGAACCAATACCATCAGGTATCTAGAAGGTACAGAAAGTGGTTTCCATACATTCTAGAAAAAGGTTTCCATAAAATCTAGGAAAAGGTGACACACTGTATTATTAGTATGTGGTCATCATTATAGACTACAAGTACATGCATTACCTGTTTGGAGTCTTTTCTGGCTTTGCTCTTATTGTGCTGCATTTCTTTTTAACATGGTACCAGATTGCCTTCCGTGTCCTGCAAGGATACATAGAGTTGTCCTCTTCAGTGCTAGAAGGCATGACAGTAAACTTCCCACCTCTCCCCATTTCCCACCTTGTCTGTGTACTCACCAAGGCGTCACATGCTGGATATGTACGCTGTTATATGGCTAATCGTTGATTCTTCTGCCGGGACTCTTCACATTGAAGTGCCTATGGAGAAGACAATATATGAAATTCAATACAGGTGCTTGTGCCCTGTAGCCTGGAGATGCTTTTGCCTGTGCGTTCACTGGATTACTTATGGGGAAATTGCAATATTTGCTTACCTGAGTCTTATTGTTATGGTATTTCAAACTCAATCAGGTCACTTTGGCATTTGTCCTTAATACACGATACCGCCTTATCCTGTTTCCTGCTGTGAATTTGCCCACGTTATGTTGCTATTTGGAAGAAAACACACAGCATGTCAGGCACACCATTTGTTCACTATGCGCTCAATATTGCCATGCTTAGCTAGGGATGCTACCTTTTCTTGAAATTTCAGAGCCCACAGCGGATTACTGCTCGCAATGAGGTGTTCTTTCTGAACAATCCAGCACTGTTCTTTCTCTCCTATGCCCGCGCTGCACTTGCAATTTACACAAATACAACGTTGGAAGACACTAACAAGGAACAAATTCTTACTAGAGTGCTTCCTTGTCGCTACTATTAAGTGTCTATAAACCCACTCTCAAATGGAGCTGTTCCTTGGAATTAGTAAAAATGGCTGCAAAGCAATCAGCTGTACTTTCCAACTATATTGTGGCAATAAGACCTGAGGCGGCATGCCAATACCGCCCCAGGTAATGCCCCAGGCGCTGTAGTTACAGGCTGTAGCGTAGCAAGGGCCTTAATGAAGCCCCAGGGCATTACTGTGGCCAGTATTGGCCCCCCGTGAGGGTCTTATAGCCATTAGTACCCTGGCCCGTTAGACCACCCGCTGCCACGTTTCGAAACAGAAAAAAAAAGGTGAAAACAAATGGCTGCCGGGACGTAGTCCGTTTTCCCTTTCCATGGCGGCCATCGGGAGTGGATGCGCTGGGAACAGAAGTGTTTCCAGCACGTTTGCTCCCAAGAAAACAAGAACAAAAAAGGTAAGTGGGTTTGGAAGGGCGGGGAGGGGATAGTTTGCGGGGCAGGGAGGCGGAGGAGCCTCCTCATTGGCTAAGGGGCTGCCACGCCCTTCGTTGGGAACAGAGTACCCAGCACGCGTGGGACGCACTAACGTACACAGGAATACTGTGTGGTATGGCTCGGAAAAGAGCCAATCCACACGTAGTATTTCCAGTGTACAGCGCGCGCCAGGTACTAATATGTGTTCCACCATGCTTGGCAAATAACTCTATTTCAAATCTGAAATATATATTGTGGACATAGTAGCAGCCATTGTCAGATGATTATAGGTCTTACTATGAAATATCACAAGCATTAAAAACGACCCCTTTGCCTTATATGCTCAGAGGTGGCTTCCTTACCAGTTTGACTGTAATTGATAGCTGAAACTATTGGAATGGAGGTGCCACAAAAAAGCACAGGATTGCGATCTTCCAGATTTATAGAGCAAATAACATTCTCAATAACATGCACATTTCTCAGTGAGGGACATACAAGCAGTTTTATATCAAATTATGTTTTTGTTTCTAGGGAAATTCACTGTGCCATATGTGTTTTAGCTGGCTTGGATTTCAGACCACTAATTCACTACTGTTACCATTCAGAGTGGACTGTGGTTTTAGGAAGGTTTTGTGTGTGTATGCAATGCTGTTGGAGAACGAGATAACCTTGGAGGAACCAAAAACTCTTTATCAATGAGATTTTCAAATTATTGATAATCACATGGATATAGGATTACTTGGAGGGTTTACAGAGGGTGCACCATGTAGAAGGGTGATGACGGCTACTAGAACTCAGCAAAGGAAAATGTATGGCTCTTAATTGTACAATTTACTAGGTTGACTGAAAGATGTCTCATTTAGAGCTGTCAAGAGATCTCAACAGTGTAATATTAATGCACTCCTCAAATTCAATTATAACATTACATTAAAGCTTTTGAAAAAAAAAACCCATTTGTAACTATCCAGGATGTGCACAATCCATTGAAGAGCAAAAAGATGCCATCTCTTCACATGGCAATCCAATTATCAATATAATGCCACATCATAGACCAATGCTGAGAACACTGGGTAGTGCATTCCTATAGATATGTAAGGTGTTTTGGAATGCTACCAGAATTTTACCAAAGTGGCTGAAGAATTCTTTGAAAAACATCCAGAAACATAGAAGAAATGTACGAAAGTAATGTGCAGCCCATCAGTAAAACTCTTTAATATGATATTGGAGGAAGGCAAAACCCAGTATTTCTTTTGACTAGGGACAATCATATTGTACCCCAAACCTAAGAAGCACAAGGCATTGCTGTTGTTATCACTAAATGACATATGTATTTGATTGCTATACAAAATTATGATATATGTAGTTAAATAGTGTCTAAAATAATTTGTTCTTTAATAGGTGCTGACCAAACTGGTCCATCCCTGGTAGCCAACTAGCAGTTCACTGGCAATATTTAGTGGAGACTGTTAATTATGCAGACAATATTTTACTTCTAGACCGTAGTGTTCTGTGTTGCCAAAAAACCTTTGCCCCGGTATCTGGAAATTTCTATGAGCCATAGTTTTGAAAATGTACTTTTCCTTCCGATTCACTAGGTCCTCAAAAGGCATACCTGCAGGTTCCAAGTCTAATTTGACAATTGGTGGAACGGATCTGAAGTGGTTGATAATGGTGTGTTGAGGGAGTGTCTCTGTGTTTTCCATTCCTGGAGGGGGTGCCTATTTGCAACAGGAGCTCGGAACGACATATCATCCCGAATTCGGCGTGGAGCGCTGCACGGATCACAAGTGGTTCAAGTGATCTGTTGTAGGAGTCTCTCTGCATTTTCCATACATGGAGGAAGTTCCTATTTGCAACATGAGTTTGGAACGGCATATCATCTCAAACTCAGCAGGGATGGCTGTGTGGATCAAAAGTGGTTCAAAGTGGTCTGTTGTGGCCATCTCTCTATGTTTTCCATACCTGGAGTAGGTGCCTATTTGCAACATGAGCTTGGAGCGGCATATAATCCAGAACTCGCGTGGAGCACTGCGTGGATCACAAGTGGTTCAAAGTGGTCTGTTGAGGACTGGAAGGGGACCTTGCTGCCTTACACAGTGCTCTGGAACATATTTCAAGGTAAGACTTTCACCAAAAACCTTTGTATTCTGTGCATGATTGCACGGGCCTGAAGATAGCGTGCACAAAGTAAAGTAGCACTTGGTAACATGCCAAGGAAAGCGGTCAACAAGACCAAAGCATATATGTAAGGAATGCAAGAAGGCTATTGCTCCCGCTCTCATCCAAAATGAAAATTCACATGGATGGAAGTGGTTAAAGAGCTTCTTGCCAATACAAGGATGTGACACTAGATGAATATGCAAGTTGACCTCCTGGAATACTAGGTGATGCTCACATTTTATAGCTTCATATGGTTCCTTGGACATGCTATCAAACCACAACATGCTATTGCTCCAGGAGAACTGGTTGACCACCCCTATACACATGGTTGGGTACCACACACATCAAGTAAATGCAAGAAAAGGGCCAAGAGGGCATCTCTGTGGTGCCTTATGGTGAATACAAAATAGGTCCTGAATTCCCTTAGTATAATGCCTAAAGATAGCAATGGAAATATGGCAGTGGTGGAGGTCACACTTATGGATGGAGAAATTAGTAAATGTATGCTAGTTGTAAATGTATATGACCCTCCTGGAGGAACTTACAATGGGTGTACTAAGGGAGATTGCTTAAGGAGGGGCACCTGAAATAATGGGTCAAGGATCGCAAATAGCAAACACCTACTGGAACCCAGCAGCCATAAACCAACAGACCTACTTATCCATGATGGAAAACCTGCTGGATGAAATTCAAGCTTCGCACCAGGTCCTTTCAATCATAATTTGTGGGGACTTGAACGCCCAATGACTCGACGAACCTGCAAAGCCGGATACAACCTCAAATACGACAGCAGCTGTGGAAAGAGGGTGTCTTTGGTCCTCCCTAATGTCATCAAGAAAATTGGAAAATTTGAACTCAGTCTTCCCAAACGATCATTGATTTTCAACTTGGGAACAAGGATCGCTCCATGCCACCATCGATTACATCTACGTATCCCGACCCTTTCTGGGAAAGGTAAAAGATTTTGAAGTCCGCAAGACAACAGCCAGCGATCACAACCAGCTCACGATGTCCCCGGTTAATCACTTTTAAGAGCCTGCACCGTATGTCATGGAGGTGGAATCAAACTCTCGTGGAAACCGTTTAAACTTGACAACACAAGCTGTTACAACCCTGCTGGCAAAATACACCGGGGATGGGAGTACCGAGGGAAACAAATCCTTGGACTATTTACCTCTACTGGTCCAACACTTGGTGTAATCAAAACAGTCAGCCTCCACATTCATTCCACCTAGACACACCTTTGACGCCACATCGGTGGCAAAAAGACGTGAACTCCGCAGACTGAAGAGACAGTTGGGAAACCGGCCGCAAAACAAAGAACAACTAAAGTCGGCAATATCAACTTACAAAAATTGGGTGAAAGATCATCGACGCCAACTTTACCAACAGGACGCGGAAACCATGCTAAAAGCCATGTGCGGTAACAAAGTTAAAGAGTTTTGGTCCCTGTTAAAATCTTTGGTGCCCTCACACAACAATTCGACTATCAACGCTATGGCTGAGCAAAAATGGATAACCCATTTCACCTCTGTCTTCCAAGCCCCCGATCCAAACGTCCAATCCGGAATGACATCTCTGAAGGCAGGATGGCTAAAACTGGATGACCAACAAGAAATCAGAGATCACATTAAAAAACTCAAGACTTCTAGAGTAGCGGGCCCGGATGGAATTTCCAACATAGATCTGAAGCCAAACCAAGTAGAATGGGCCATGCTGATCACGTCTATCTTTAAGAAATGTTCGGAGCAGAAATCTTTGCCGCCCTCATGGACAAAATCCATCATTGTCCCTATCTACAAAAAGGGGGACATTTCAGATCCACTAAACTATCGTCCCATAGCCCTTTTGGACTGCATTGGTAAAGTCTTTGGGAGTCTGCTTCTGAAATGATTCCAATCCTTGGCAGAGTCGGCCCCGTGCAACGATAAGTTTCAATCGGGCTTCAAAAAAAACATGGGCACGGCAGCAAACATTCTAACTATCAGCACCCTGAAAAGCAAGGTTTGGGAGGGAAAATCTCAGATTTTCATCGTTTTCATCGACCTCTCCCAGGCTTTCGACCTAGTTGATAGGTCTCGCCTGTGGCAAAAACTAAAGGGGTGGTGTTGCCCCCAGGAGATTCTGCAACCAATTAAAGCCCTACACTCGGACACCCCCTTCAGGGTCCGTTTGTCACAAAGAGGCACTCTATCAGAAGAAATACAGACTGGGCGGGGGGTAAAACAAGGATGCCCACTAGCTCCAGCGCTGTTCCTTGCATACATCGGCGACTACTACGCGTCCGTCAAAATAAGCCATCTGTTATATGCAGATAATTTAATTTTACTGGATCAGACTCAGATCGGCCTCCAGAGACAGTTATCCAATCTACTCACTTACACAGCAGAAAACAACTTAAAAATAAACAAAGAGAAAACCAAAATCATGATATTGGAAGCCAGCCAGAAGAAGAAGAAAAACACATACAAATTGAAATGGTGCCTTGAGAAAAATGTGATTGAGAGGGTCACAGATTACAAATACATGGGCGTTTCGATAGGCCTCCCAAGGAAAGGCAATCGACTAAAGATTTGGAAAATTCTCATGCATCCCCGTGACAGAGTTCTACAGGAAAAATGTCGTCCCCTCTATCATCTACGGAGCTGAGGCCATGCCAATGATTCCAGCTAGAACTTGGCAGAAACTAGAAAGCATGTTTTGGAAGGCGGTTCTTTCTCTCCCAAAATCTACATCCATTGCTGCAATCTGTCGTGAGCTGAGTCTAGTGTCATTAACGGCAACTGTAAACATCAATGCCCTCAGGCTATTCAGAAAATGTATCATGGACGACAGCGATCAAATCTACGGATTGCTAAACAAAGAACTTCAATCTGGCAAGGTGAAAATGTTAACATCTTGGAAAGAAAAAAACAGGGCCTTACTTGAGTCCGTCACATGCTCGGAAGCTGACCTCAGCACAAACCCGTCTAGAGTCTATAAGAAACTCAAAGACTTAGACTGGATTCAAACACAAGAGTCAGCAACCAATAACAAACTTCTTCACCTGCCCCCATCGTTCTACAAACTCAACAAGCCGATGAAGTACCTCCAAAAATTCCCGAGCAGGGGGGCACGAAATTTTCTTCTAAGGATCAGGCTGAACTTGCTTGAAACCAACGAAATCTGCAACATTAGAGGCCTATCAGACTCAAGTACGTGCCGCTTGTGCAAATCCAAGACTGAAACAATCAGACATCTACTGCTGTCATGTTCGAAAACTTCAGACTTGGACGATCGTGGGTGGGACGAAGAAACATGGTGGCCAAGACTGATCAGAGGAGACCGAATTACCTGGCTTCTAGCAACCACAAAAATACTAGAACACACCATGATTAGGCTAACAGGCTGAGGGTCCCAACCTGTGTAGTTACCGTGATTTCAACTTTCAACTTCTTTTGTAAAGTTCTTTTTGAACATACACAAATAAAAAAAAAATTAAAAAAAAATAATGGGTCAAGCTGGGCGACACTAGACTACTTCTTTGGTAGTAACACCCTGTTACACCATGTTAGAGATCTTGCTATGATTCCCAATGAATATAGTGATCACACAATCCTTTCAGTATCCCTGAGGTTAGGTGCTGATAAAAAAAGGATAGCCAATAATGAAGGAATAGAGCCAAATCATACTGGAAATAGTGGTCAAATGCAAATATAGAGAATACCTCTATTGTTACACAAAATGCAGGTACATCTGGATTGCCTATGCTTAAAAATGTTACTGCCAATTAAATGGCAAACTGGCTTAGGTACACAGTCACAAGGGTAGGAGCCTACAAAGGCCATTTTGTGTGATTCCCAATTAGTCGAATTCTAAAACATTCGACATAGTAATGTGGAATGTAAAGTGCAAGATGTGTGGGGTAATAATGGAGATTAGGAAAACTTCTTGCCCAATTAACGACAAGATGGTGAACATCAAAAAAGTTAAGTGTCGTTACCATATTTGGTTAAGGCGGTACAAGCTGTTTGCAAAAAATGCTCAGTTGCAGCGTATGATCGGGTGCCAAGGAGTCGAAATACACGCACCATATGTCAATTGTTGACCATGGCAAAGGGCGTGAAAACAAATCTTATTGTAAATCCTATTAGTGAAGACTTGTGGAAGAGCCATATTAGCACAAATATAAACATGCCAGAACCACCTCCTCTAGTAGGTCTTAAGAGAGTAGCTTGCTAGCCTATTAGCATGAGCAGCCAAAACGAAGTTAAAGAGCTCAAAGCCCTGGGCCCCAATCACCTAGCAAATGTCATGCTTAGGAAAGGCCCAGAAGGGTGGGCTTTGATTTTAGAACTCCTGTTTGAGAAAGTCTGTACTGAACACACTATTCCCAAATTATGGCAGCAGTCTATATTGGTACCAGTTTACAAAAAGGGCATCTGAGTATCTCCCAATAACTATCGACTGCTGTCCATGCTTTATGTTACAGGGAAGTTGTTTGCCTCTTTCATCCTTACAGAGTTGCAAAGTTGGTCTGAGACAGCAATATAATGTATGTCTTTCAGACAAGATTTTGCCCTGGGTCTTCTACTGTTCACACCATATGATTGCTGGACACATTGATAAACAGGGCTAGACAAAGCGCAGGAGGTGCGCTTTATATAACATAGGTTGATTTTCGGACAGCTTTTGACCGTGTAAACTGGAACATACTATGGCATTAATTGGATAAGCTGGGCTGCCCAAACTGGTCCCTGTAAATAATCAAATTAATACACAGTGATACAAAGGCACGGGTTCGCTTGGACTACCAGGGAGTTTTATCTGCTCCCATTGCCATCAACAGGGGAGTCAAGCAAGGTTGTGTGCTGGCTTCCCTGTTGTTTAACTCATATCTTGCAGATCTGCCACCACGACTGCATAATAAGGCCAACTGCCCCCCGAAGATTGGTGACTTGTGAATGGTTAGGATGTTATATGTTATATGCTGATGATTTGTTCATTTTTGTCCAGACTTATTCAGGCATGAAGAGCATGTTAAATGAACTTTCGCCACACGCAACTGAAAATTAACAGAGTTTCAATGGTAACATTGTTAGACACTATTGGTTACACTGGAAACTACCCTTATTTAGGCCATGAGATGAGTGCCCAAGCTGACCATTCTTTGATAAAAGAAGTTAGTAGAAAAACATGGCAGCTCACAAATTTCTTCTATCGATTCGCAGAACGGACTGCAGGTTACTCTCTAGAAAACATTCTGAGCCTATACAAACAGTACTATTGCCCAACAGTACTCTATGGGTTTGAGGCTTTGACAATGAAAGACACCTCTTGGTTGAACCACCTGGACGGATACTTTTAGCGGAACATTTTAAACTAGCCTCCATCCACCCCCATGAAGCCTGAGACTTGAAGTAGGTTTAGTTTCCATGAGCGGGCACGCCCTGAGAAAGGGAGGAGAGCTTTAGATTAAATCAAGGGCTTTGCCCAAATGCCTGCTGCTTGCAAAAATAGGCAAAAGCTCAAAAGCTATGGCACTGAGTGCACTACTTTTCAAAGAGTTAAATATTGAGCTCTTTGAAAGTATAAATTGGGTACCGCTTTTTGACCATGAAAAGAATTACGTTGTGCTCAAGGAATCATTTAAAAGAAAACTGTATCTTTGGGACGGGGTCAACAATTTTTTACATTAGCCTAGCTACAGAGTTATTAATGCATTTCTACTGTGGTTTATAACTTTTAGAGGACACAGTCCTGTTTGCTCCAGTGCCAAAATCCGGCAGTACGAAAATTGATTCTTCAGTTGTGCACCAATGAGTTTCCGTTGCTTACAGTATTTGGCTTACACTCTTCTACTTGAGCTTGGGTTTTGCTGCATATGCAAGCTACCTCATAAGCCGGTAATGGCCAAGTATGTGTTTACAGAATGTGCAAAACTCGGATCTCTATATATGTGTAATCTGGAACAGTTTGTGAATCAGCATGACACGATCATATTCACAGACTTTTGAAACTATTGTATTAACTTTGAGCCGATCTTTGGCTTCAGATACAAAAATGCTTGAACTGTTAAACTAATGGATGGAGATAAATACTATGATATGATTGATGTTCTAATATGACTGGCTGTGTATGAATGTTATGCTCATTATGGGTTATGTAAGACGGGTGACCACTATTTTTAAAAAAAAGTTAAATGACTGAATTAGTCGGTTGATATAGATGAATTTCATTAATGATTAAATGAGTATTGAGTATGATTTATTGAATTGAAGTGTTGCAATAATGTATTTGAATTTGCTATTTTTGCATTTGTGAAAAAAAAATGTATGAAGAAAACATAAGAAATATAAATAAGTACATGAAACATTGGTTTCAATTTGTGTCCGTCTTTGGAATTTAGATTTCTTCCAATCCATGCAAAAAATAGTTGCTTTTATGAAGCTTTGTTTTTTAAACTGAGCAGAGAACACATACGGGTTAGCCTTATCTTATGTATTTATTGGGGGCTATCCATTAAGCATAGAATAATTACATTCTAGCAGCCAAATTGTTCCTTGTTGCAAAAAGGCCTTGGATATGGTGAATTGAGAGTTATTTCTGTTGTCTATGTCCGTCATTTTCCTCTCAGTTCAACAGGGCTACAAAAGGCATACACATAGGTGCCAGGACAAAGTTCAAAAATTGATTACATTAGGATTTTTGAAAAGTGCTTATATGCTGATGAAGTTGCCTTGTAGTTCTATTCTACTATGAAAACGCAAGGTTAGTCCTGAATACATTTACAGATTTATGTGAGTATGTAATCCATGGTGCTTAGTCTTTGTTAAGTTGTAATAGAGAGGTGGCGAGTGATGGTGGCATGACCAGTATTGCTAACATGTGTTTAGCTTAATGGCTTCTTCTGTGAAAATTGGGTAACACCATTTTGTATTGTAATGGGGTTGTGTTTGGAAAATCTATTAGTGCAATCCAAACAGCAGGTATATTCATTTTAAACAATTATGTAATTGTTGATGCAAAATAGTATGTGGGTCAGTTTGATAGAGGAGGATGGAAAAAGAGAAGATGAAAAACTAAAGAAACCCAAGACTTCTTTACAATTGCACCAGCTGATTATGGGATGTTCCAATGCTGACATGTTTTAGGTGACAAGGCGATAGTCAAGTTTATATCCTAGTTTCAATACTTTGCATTGTTCTTAGTAATGATAAGCAATTGTGTTTTTTGTTTCTAGTAATGCCATACTGGGAGTTGAAAATGTGATAAGATGCTGTCACATTTGGCAATATTTTCTAGGAATTGGTTTTTAAGGATCTTATTTGACGGTTACAGTATAATATTCATTGCGACATGTTTTTGGTAAAACAATCAAATTGATGATAAATTGTTTGAATCAAGTAATAATATGACTTAAGAATAAAGCAAAATGTTCATTTACGTTAAGGAATTATGGTTATAGACTTCATTGAACATTAAAGTAGTCATAGAGGGAGAATGATGTAAAAAAGGCATGCTTAGCAAAAGATACTTTGGCATAAGAATGGGTGCTCCAGGAATGTGGCATTGCTAAGTCAGGGAGAAAATAGATTAGCAGTGAGTAGTAGTGCTGACATGGTCACATGGCAGCGGCTTAGTAGAATGGTTTACATAATAAATGGATCAAATGAAACTGAACTAATTCCATCATTTCATGATAGGCAGGGCAGGAGTCAGAGTTTCTTTGTTTAAACATAAAAGTGCATATCAGTTGCAAAAGCAACTTTTTACACTATTATCATAAGATAAACATCATAAAAACATCATAAATAAACAATTCACAGCGAAGACCTATATCATTACCATTAAAAACATATAGAATAAAATCACAATGTAAATATTAGTACCAATATTAAATCTGCTATTCTTTAAAATGTAACCATACATAATATTGTCCAATACATTATGTTTAGATAATTTACCCCAAACCTAAAGATAAATCTCAAACAGTAAATGAATATCACTTTAAAAATTCAACAATTATCTATAAAATAATATACACATGTTGCTACTATCCATGCAAGATTTCAATAAGACCAAAACTTTCCTTTTCTATCCTTAACCATTAATTGGATACTGCCAGGGTCAGGGCCCAGGCTGCTGCCTTTTAAACACCTTCCCCAAGCATATCTCTCTGGATACTTTCCAGCTTACTCACAAATGTAGCTAAATATCTTTCATATAAAGGTAGCCGCCTCTGTGAAAATATGTCTGTTAGTTTCAATTGTGCCATTCTTAGTGTTACAAACACGGTAAACCTGCTTATTGAGTGCAAGACTCTTCCAGCTCTGCAAACATCTAATTATCCTTGTGCGTGTTAACTGCCACCTAATATTTGTGAATGTGTCTTTGGAAAACCAATATACCTTAAGAAATTGGATAGTAATAATTTTGTTCACTATTTTATATTGGTCATTGAATTAAAAAAAACATTTAAACATTTATAACATGTATAGAGTGGTACCTGTAGAGGGGTACCTAGACCAATAAAGTACAGTGGTGTCCTAACACACATATACATATTACTTGCCTTTTACAAATGACAACATGAAAAAATTTAAAATCGCAAAATTCAATTTAATTCTTGGTTAAACTGAAGCACCAATCTTGGAGAAGCACTATCAATGGACAACATCTCTTAAAGGAATGGTTCGCCCAAAATGTTTTATTTCAAAAATAGATAGGCAATATAAAAAAAAAAGATTGTCATTTTTTTTTTTGAAGTCCCTATGTAAAATTTTGAGCAATTCAAGTTCAAAGATAGCACATGGGGGCATCCATTTTGTGAAACGGATGCCCGCCGCTGTACTCGCTTTGGCTTCTGCGGCACTAATGAAGGAAAAGCCAGCCAGCTGTAGTAAACAAAAGCTACCACTGGGTGGCTTTTCTTTCATTGGTGCTGGGACTCGGAGGACGCGGACCGGAGACTACAGGCAGAAAACCTGCAGCTGCATCTCGGTAAGTGCTATTTATTATTTTTTTAAAAATAAGCACTAGCTGCGTTTTCCGGGCTGGAGGAGCTTTAAGAACGTTCTATTTATGTGTGCGGTAGCTTTTGAAGCGACCGCAAACATAAATACAACGCGGTTGTGTTTGAAAATGCTGCGGTTTTTCTTTCTGAGTTTCTCAGGCTCCTCTGATCCGGAGGAGCCTGAGAAACTTAGAAAGAAAAACCGCAGCATTTTCAAACACAACCACATTGTGTTTCTGCCTGCCGTGGCTCCTCCAGCCCAGAAAACGTAGAAAAATAACTGCAGCTAGTGCTTATTTTAAAAAAATAAATAAATAGCACTTACCGAGATGCAGCTTTTCTGCCTTTAGTCTCTGGTCCGCGTCCTCCGAGTCCCGGCACCAATGAAGGAAAAGCCACCCAGTAGTAGTTTTTGTTTACTACAGCTGGCTGGCTTTTCCTTCATTAGTGCCGCAAAAGCAAAAGCCAGCACAGGCGGGCAGCCATTTCACAAAATGGATGCGCCCATGTGCTTGCTTTTTCAATTTTTGAGCTTGAATTGCTCAAAATTTTACATAGGGACTTCGAAAAAAATAAATGCCAATCGTTTTTATTTTATATTGCCTATCTATTTTTGAAATAAAAATGTTTGGGCGAACCATTCCTTTAAATACTATCTCCCATTATAGACCCTTATTCTTCTGTGTCTTATTTATCTGACTCGACCCTACATGTTGCAACCCTCTATGTTGGTAATGGGTTTTTCTTCAGGGCTTGTATAGTTGTAAAAGGTGCAAACTTGATGAGGATTTCATCAGGTATTGGAAAGAAGACTGTGGTGTGTGGTACCTATCGATACACAATGACATACACAATGTGTAAGGGGCAGGCAAGTGACTGTGAAATTATCAACAATGTGAGCGAGGAAAAGTCCTTAGTTATTTGGGAAAATACCTCTTCTGTGCTGAGGACTTCAAAAAGTGCCAATGGATAGGCATCCATTTTGAATAAAGCATAAGTCCTTGTTTACATGTTTCAGCTTACACTTGTCTTCTCATGACAAACAGGTCTTGTGAAAACCACAAGAACCACTATGTTGTTCATAGTGCTTGTGACCGGCTTTTTACTATAGAATGTTAATGTGCAAAAATGCACAGAAAGGGAGAGAATGATTAAGGGGTAACCAGGTTTAGGTACAATACAACGTCAATTTGGATTACTACACATTCTGATAATGGATCTTACCAAAGAGCGTGAGTTATGCTACAGCGCCTGCTGGACTCACGTTGATACAGCATGAACACTGATCTTTTTTGAAGCCAGAATCTAGGCTTGTTTCTCGTGCTATTCAAAAAATAAAGAATAATAAATGGGACTAGATAGCCCTGTTGTATACAAATGACGGGTATGTTTTGTCACTCTGTGCCAACTGTTCGATCCCTCCAGGTACCTTAAGGTATACCCATACCCTGAATAAACAAAAGGTTCTGAACTGGTACCTCTGTGAGGTGCCAGTCTCTCAGTTGTTGTGTGGATTTGTATCTTATTAAATAATCATTTCAAAGTCCTGTACCTTTACTGCCCATTTAGCATTATTATCTCAATAGCCCCACATGTTGACATGTGTTTCGACCGTGTTTGGGTCTTTGTCAAAACTGGGTTGGTTGTGTCAACCACATCAGTTTTTGCAACAGCAATGTAATGTGATGAAGATACATATAAACCATCATCCAATAAAAACCATGATGTATCATATCACGAAAAATGTGCAGATGTTATTGATACCATAAGGGTGTTAAATAATGAAATTGGGAAAATTAAGATATAGAAAACAAAAACATTATCATAATGCCAAGCAATGTTGAGTAAAAAATAATAAATACATGATGAGTCCAGGATATTAACCAAAAGAAATGACAAGAAAGAAAAGATTATTCAAACACAACATTATAACACATAAGGACGGCATAGGGTTGGTTAAGGGGAGGTTTGTTAGGGAGAGAGAGGTATGAGAAATATAAGTCAAGATACATTGATATAAGGAATACTTGCCACATATATACTTGCACTTAGAACCTATAGGGCCTCGTTACAAGAATGCCAGTAAGAAATTTGAGTTTCTGGCATGCCGGTGCAACCCGTGATGCTGGAATCTCCGGATTATTACGTTTTGTCGTGCACATGAATTCCGTCATCCCAGAAATGGTGGCACCGGCAGGCCGGAAACACCATCAAAACCCCCCAAATATTACAACACTGTCATCCTCGTGCCTGTGAATCTGAATCCGGCAAAACGGTCCTGGAGTCACCAGCACCATTAACAGTGGTCCCGCAAATACCGTGACCGGAAACAAAGTGATTGCCAGAACAGGAAATCGGCTGGTGGGCATTAAAAAAACACAATGCATTGCAATCCTGAAAGCACAGGTGACATCCACCCCTCATGACCACAGAAACACCACTTTGACCATGACATCAAGAGTCTGTGAGACCCGAAAGTGCAAGCCACGCTTAAGTAAGGCAGAATTGAACATGCTAGCGGACACCATTGTCCAGCATGCTGCAGAATTCTTCTCAAATGCCCAGCACAGGCAGGCCAAGGTGCGCAAGAAGAGCATCTGGGAAGAGGTGGTCCTGAAGGTCTCTGCAGTCGGCACAACCCCCCGCACAGTGCGAGATTGCCACAATAGTTGGGATGACCTGTGATTAATTTGAGGGTCCGCAACATCCTCACGGACTAGCGCAGACAGGACATGGCCACAGGAGGAGTGAGCACATTCCCAATACGCCTCCTGCCTTGTGCGGAGATATACAGCAGTGTGCTGCACCTCGAGGCCATCAAAGGGCTCAGTGCTGCAGAGCTGGAGCCGAGACACCTGAAGAGGGTGGTGAGTACACGCAACCCCAATGTAATGTAAACATATGACATGATTGTCAAGTGCATCTTCCACAACACCAAAAATACTCTGCATGACCCACCCCTAGAGACCAGCAACCTGGGTGTATACACTGACATACACCTTGTCCCCCAAAGTATGACTGATACCACTAATACACCTAGAACACAGCAAAGGCACCCTGTACTGCCAACAGCACATGCTTCTGCTTCCACACAAACACAAATCACACTGCCACAGCTTAAAGCACGTGTGCCCGCCGTGCTTCCACCTGGCACAAAATAAAATCAGTGTTAAGCCCCATCTCCACCCACAAATGACCAGCGTCACACAGAAAGGCAACATGTGACTTCCTTGTCCCAGCCAGCCCAACCCACTTATGCTTGTAAGTGCTACAGGCAGCAGGCACATGCTGACCCCATCCATACCACACCCCTACCCAACCCAACATCCCACAGCATCAAGGTCACACCCCTAACACCATACCCAGCAATTGTCAGTACACCACCACAGTATCCTTGGCACACTGCTCTACCATGTACGAACATCACACATCCACCCACAGAGTACACATGACACAAGCATATGTGTGCTATGCCATGTACCCCACCATGTCCCGACACAGCACAGGGACAACCAAGATAATGCATGTATCTCTGCCTCATCAACCCAGACTATTCACTGACAACATGTGTTTCTGACTCCCTGAGGCATATCATCTGACAATGAAGAGGTGCAGCCAAGCACCTCAAGGGGCTCCACCCATTGACGCTGCAGGGCCCAATGGACCACCACCACCTGCACCCAGGACACCACTGTCTCAACAGGCACAACTGCCACTGCCACCCCAGCTGCACCCGTTGAGGCAGCAACGGTCACCCCAGCTGCACCCATCCAGCCAACACTGGTCTCCCCAGCTGCCTCTGTTGAGGCAGCACTGGTTGCCCCAGCTGCACCCATCCAGCCATCACCGGTCACCCCAACTGCAGCCATCCTGGCAGCACTGGTCACCCCAGCTGCACCCATCCAGGCAGCCCCGGCTGCTGCAGTACCACCACCACCACACCAGCCAGATGCACATGTGTCCAGTGCAGAGGACATAGCAGACAACGGCGGAGTGGACAAATGGGAGACCACTGACCACAGCACCGATGAGCCATTGTTATTCATCCCCATGGCCCCAATGAGCCACAATGCTCACTCTTCCCCAGTGTGAGGGAAATGGATGGCAGACTCAGGAGCACGGAGTAACGCCAGGCTGCCTTGACTGCCCTAGTGCAGCAGCACCTCCAGAAGGTGCAGGTGATGCAGGAGAGTGTGCAGGCTAGTGGGCATAAGAATTCTCATGCACTTGACCAGTGTACAAATGCTATAGTACAGATAGCCATGAGGGTACGGGAGGGCAACAGTGTGATTTCATCAATTGCTGAGACAATGGATATGTTCCTCCAGGCATTCCTAGACAGATAGCCCACGGAATTGGTCCACACACCATCCACTAGTTCAACACCTGCTAGTTCCGTGCCTAGAAGCCCAAGGTGGGATTCAATGTGGCTGTTAAGCATGGCACACTGCCGCACACCAGTCACAAAAAGGGGACGTAAATAGGCCCAGGACACACATGTGCCCTGTCTGTGACTTGTGCAAGTACTCCATGCAGGACATGACAGGAGCTGTGTAGAGACAGTTGGGGATGGAGATTGGGGAGGAATAGTTGGGGCGGGGTAGTGGGAGGGATAGTTGAAAAGGGGAAGTGGGGAGGGATAGTTGGGGAATGGGAGTGGGGAGAGATAGTTTGGGCAGTTATTGTTTTTCCCCATTTGTGACTCATTTCATTATACACATTACAGTTGGTGTTGCATTGAAATCATGATAGGACATTGATTAAGTGAATAATTTATTTACTGTGCAGTGCCAAGTGTGTTAGCTGGCATGTGCCACGTGCATGTGTGAAGTGCTAAAAAATAGTGGTAAATCAGGTAATCACATGCAACACAGCCATTCATTGCATCCCTGCGATGTGCCAAAGGCAGTTCATCATCAGTGGCATCCTTCTCCGCCTCTGGTGGTTGCATCTCCATATCGGGGGGCAGTGGGATGGTGCACCTGATACACATGTTGTGCAACAAAACACAGGCCATGACTATCTTGCCCACTGTCATAGGGCTGTGCATAAGTGCTCCCCCCGATCTGCTCAGGCAGTGGAACCTTGACTTTAACAGGCCAAATGTCTGCTCTATCGCACAACGAATACGGATGTGAGCACGGTTGTATCCCTGCTCATGCTGGTTCTATGGCTGCCTCATGGGGGTCATCAGCCATGGCATCAGGGGATATCCAGCAGCACCTGCATGGGAGCGACCGAAAAGGTAGAAGGTCATTGTTGTGCCCGTTTCATTTTGGTACAGTCTGCATAGTGTTCACTAAGCAATGCAAAATTACACATGCTAATGGTGACGTAGCATATGTCATATTTGGGCATGTTCACATGCACATTGTCACTGTGAATGGATGTCCATGCATTGTATGGACCATTTTGCATAGGATCAGGGTGATATTAGGGATTTATGTCTGCACTCATCAATGTCAATGTAATGACAGGTTCTAAACGCAATCGTGGCTTGCCCGGGTGTAAGTGTGCCAGTGCATCACCAGGTGGCAATGTTTCTCAGCCTGCAAAATAGTATTCGGCCTGACACAGCCGGTGTGCCCGACAAGGTAGACCCTGCCGGGCCGCAGATTTGGTAGGCAGGGTTGACACTGGTAAGGATGTTAATCTCTGTTAAAATGAGATTTAATATATTTTTGGGATTCAGTCATGCCTGAAGGTATACTTGCATTCTGATATACATGACGTGCTGTCTGGGAGTGGTTGAACAGCATCAAAAATTATGCCAAAATTATGGATGTGGATATATTCGCAGAACGATACCATACGAGGAATTGAATGGATGGGGAAGGCGATGACAGCCTAATGATTACCTAATGATTGCCACCAAGCCAATAAGGCTTCTCAATATGCGTGGTGGGTGTGTGGTTTTCTGTAACTTTTCCATGGCCCATTCACACCCACCTTCACCTCCGACCCTTTCACTACAACACACATATATGAGACTGGTGTGTGTTTTTATTGTGTTCCAATTCTATAGTTCTATGATGAACATATCACACATTTTTGCACTTCAGGTCACATTCATATGTGTATGTGCACTTGAAACAGGCAGGGGACTTGGCTACCTGGTGTGCGGAATGCTAGTGGTATGGGGGTGATGTGATGCATAAGAATGATTAGTCTCTGCAGCAGGTGGAGTGGGTTGTGCTGAGTGTGTCTGTGCTGGGTTTTGGGACATTGGTGTGATGCATTCTGGTACATGTAGTGCGTTTGATGTTGCAGTACAGTTTTGATGTTGTTATGCATGTGCATGATCTGTGTGGACAATTGACACACGCCAGTCAAGGCCTTGAACTCAGGCACAATATTTCTGTGTTGGACATTGCATTGCACACATGCACTGCTGATAGGTGTTGTATATCCCACCATTCAACACTGCACATGCTTTGGTAGATACACTCACCCAAATGCCAGTTATGCTATGGTGTATTCCTCCCACCCCCATTCAACAGTGAACATGATTTGGTAGATACACTCACCCAACAGCCAGGTATACTATGGTGTATCCTGCCCCCCCCACCTTCAACAGTGCCCATGCTTTGGCAGATACACTCACCCAACAGCCAGGTATGGCATGGTATATCCTGCCCCCTTGCCCCATTCACCAGTGCACATGGTTTGGTAGATACTGTCGTCCAACAGCCAGGTACGCTGTGCTGTATCCTACCCCTATTCAACAGTGCACATGATTTGGGAGATACACTCACCAAACAGCCAGGTACACTCTCTGCTGTGACGTGCCATGTACCCTGGCAGCGTGGAGTTCTGCAGCACCATGGAGTTGTGGGTTGAACCAGGGAATCTGGCACAGCAGTCGGTGATGAGGTGGCCGGCATCACACACCATCTACACATTGAGTGAGTGGTAGAGTTTTCGGGTTCCTGTACATTGCCTCAATGGCATTCCTGGCCGCCAGCTTCCAATGTATATAGTCCAATGCACCTATCACAGTGGGCATGCCAGCAAGGGCTTGGAATTCGATTTTCATGGCATTGACCTGTTCAGTTGTTCTGGGTAGGCCTATGTAATCTACCACGTGCCACAGGAGTGCATCAATGACCTGAAACAGGAAAGCGATAAACAGGGTTGCAATAGCCCATGCAGTTCACCCACAGTGTGTTGGTAATTGCCCGTGGCTAGGAAGTATAGCGCAGACACCACCTTGAGCAAGGGGGGATGGCTGTCCAGATCTGTATGAGGCTGACCACGTCATCATGGATCAGATCCACTATGGATGTGATGGTGTCCCAGTCTAGCTGGTACAGGGTGTGGATCTGGGTTTGGCTCAGGTTGAACGGTGTGGCCCTTATTCATCGTATAGGTGGCTGCCTGTGGGCTGCAACCTGCTGGTCACTGTTGTTTTGCAGGGCCTCTGTGCAGGGCTTCTGTCGCATTCTCTGCCTTCCTGCCTCTACAAGTAGTAGGCATGCATGCAGGGCCTCCAGCTCCAGTACTGCTACTGCTAGCATGGTAGTGTTGGAAGGGGTGTGGGTCTTTGGAGTGGTCCTTTTGTACTTTTGCAGTGCTCATTGGGGCCACCTGGGCTGATGTTGGCCACCTGTGGGCTGTTTCTGCACACCTGACTCTAGTTAATGCCTGGTCCGCGATGCTGGTGTTTCCGGCGCAGATTTCCCGATGTTACCAGCATGTCCATGGCAGTGTTTCGTGTACATGGTGCTCGGAATGTGCACGCACTTACGCCATGCTGGTGTCTCAAGCACGGCTGACGCATTTTGCCACAGATTCCGGTCACAGTGTTGCCGGATAAGTAGGTCAGTTGCGGTGATGGTGTTAGCGGCATCGCAACTCAGAGAATGCTCGACCGGCACCCCTATTTCTGGACCGGCATACTCGTAATGAGGCCCATAGTGTTCAGTGTGAGTAAGTGCAAAACTCACATGGACACCATTAAATCCCTTATCTCTTCATATCTTAGTGCCTATTTGTGCAACATGGTGATTAGGGGCTATTGTTATACTCCCTAAGGTCATGAGTTCGAAATTACATCTATTTGAGTCATTGGTTTCTGTATTACAACACATGCTCAACTTGTTATCTTTGACATGGAATCGAGTTGCTCTTGAACGAAGATAAAGGGGATAACTCTCTTGAAACCTGAAAGGATACTTCCATAATATTATTCCTAATAGCATTCTGCTGGTTATGCAGCTTGAAATTGGGGCATGTGTCTCCAAGTGGCTACTTATGTGGGCCTGAGCAAATAGGGGTGTATGCTTCAGAACCCATACTCATAGCAGAACTATTGATTTGACTCCTTATTCTTAGTTGATGACTGTTTAGTTATTCGATTCATGTATGAATACAGTCTGAATGTGGAGACTTTAGGGCTTACACTAAAGTCCTTATCCCCTTGTTCAGGATGGGTAAGAAGGCATGCATTGTGCTCCACATATAATGTTTGACGCAGGCATCATTTTGGATATCTTACTGGCATATATAAACATAGATGTCTTCACATGTTGGGCGTGGGACGTAGCAGCTCCTTACTTGGATGCTGAACTCACAGCTGTGTTCGGGAATGCTAATACTTATAAAAACAATTATGAGTTGCGTGCCAAACACTCATATTCGAAATGTTACTGTGACTTTAATCTAACGCCTATCATGGAGAGCACCCTTAATTCTTTATTACGTAGCATTTCATTATTATCACCCTTATCAGAAATGTCATAGCCAAAGTAGGTGTTTGAGATCGCAAGATACTGCCAAAAGGAGACGGAATGTAGTCAAAGTTCTTATTACAACAGCCAACTCTCATATATTCAGTGGTCGGAGTGGGCGGGAGCGGTTGGGAGCAGTGCTCCTCTCCTTCTTTTAATTAAGTTTTACAGTTCCTATACTTTTATTTTAAAAAGAAACCGTTTTAAAAAGGAAGAAGTAGAAGCTTTCACTTTCGGTGCACTGCACTGAGAGTTCCCCTAAACAGCAGGAGCATGTGTTTTCGGGTTTGTATTTTGCGTGGGGGGGGGTGGCGATTGGGTTTGTGGGGAGCTGTGCAGGCTGGTAGAGAATATAGTTCCACTACTTCTTTTCGTACACACCGACCGCTGCATATATTTCATCTTGGCACATTCATTTTAAGGTCATTGGATTGAGCATAGTCACAGAGTCTAGCTGTGCTTTGCTTTAATCCTACATAAGTATTATCCACTATTAAAAGGTCATCGGCATATGCGAACCAGAGTATGTGGGTGTTACCAATTTTTCGGTGAGTATTGTCGCCCGCCATGAATATGTCTTTTTTGTTTGATTCATATATATTCAAAAGCATGGGAGCCAAGGTGCACCCCTGCTTCACACCACTAAACATTCCTATCCCTCCGGAAGGTAGGCCATGGCTATTTAACTTTAAATTAAATACCCAATCAACCATTCGGGCAGACCAGACACCATAAGGTTGGTCCAGAGCTTAGTTCTATTTACAGTATCGAATTTAGTGTTCAAGTCGATAAAAACAATATGCAAAGAGGGTTTATCATTCCTATATGCATTGACAATTTAAACATTCAGTATTTATTATTATGCATAGTCGCATTTCCTGCTCTAAAGGCTGTGTGAAAAGGGCTTAGCAAGCTATGATTTTCAACCCCTGCTGACAATACTTTCAATACAAATTTTGCAAATAGTTTAGAACTGGTTTCTAATGAAGTCCACAACCTAATTCCTTGGGTCGCCCCGGTGTCCCTTTTTATGCACAGGTTATGCATAGGTTTTTCCCACCTTCCAACACAATTTTACATAACCAATATAGTCTAATGGAGCAATAGTCTGTGTTTTTAAGGATCAAGTTAGGCAGCCCATCTGGGATGGGGGCTTGAGAGGTCTCTAACCTCTTTATGCATTTAAATATGTACTCTTGTGAGATATCAAGATCCCTCTCACAGCATCTAACCTCTACAGTTGTCCTCATACAACTATCAATGGTTTCCCCCACAAAACAATCCCCTGTATCCTCTCCTATATGGTTAAGTAGCGTTTTTGCATCTTTATCTCTCTCAACATTTAAGACCTTCCAGAATGTATTCAAATTGCATTTCACTGATCACCTATGTGCCTTCACCCAATTATTGTCTCAGGTCCCTGAATCAAGTTGTATGCCTTCACCTGATCATTACAGTATTTTAACACCAGTCTACATTATCTGTACAAGAACATTTCTGCTTTACTAATCCGAGCATCAAAAGGAGCAGAATGCTTTACAGGACAGCTCACCATAGTATTATTACGTAGGGAATGAAACCAGAGGTAACCTTCATAATTTGATTCACAATCTCTTCCAAGTGTAACCACCAGGATTATCACCCCAAGGTCTACCATTCATCTTCACTAATTTCCAATGGTGGGCAAACTCAATCCATCTAAATCCTTGTCTATTTTCCTGACTTTGTTTCATCACCTAGTGCTACCCAACAGATGTGTGTTCACCACATACAGAATCATTTGTTTATTTGTTTATTTGTTTATTTATTTGGTATTGTGCGCCAAACCCATTAGGTAGCCGGGCGCAGTAGAGGTCAAGACAGCTTAAGCTTGGTTACATAATGTGTACAAAGAAGCACAGTTTGAAAATAGGTTGCCAGGATGGTTACAGTGGCATACAGAAGGAAGCAAGTTAAGAGACATGCAGCAGAGACAGGAGTGCAAGGTACCGAGAAGGTAAGCTAACAGTCATTCGTTCGTAGCCATTTAATTATATTGAGTCTAAATTTAGGATATGGTTGTTCCTTTCTGAGGTCAAACGGTAGTGCATTCCAAGTTTGTGCTGCAATAACTGGGAAGCTAGATCCTCCAGCTGTCACACGTTTAAATCTAGGCATTTCCAGGGTATGGGCATTGGCTGTTCATTGACACCATGGACATTCAGATCACCCCGCCACATGATCATTTAATTAGCATTATTTAATAACATGTCATTCATCACTTCATAGATATTTGACATGATGCTCTGAGTCTGAAAACCCCAAGAGGGATCATATATATATCACACAAAAGTATCTTGTTAATCCCCGCATAACTCATGACCCCAATACAAATTACTTTTAATAATCACAGCCAGGAGTATCAATCATCATGGAGGTACAACACGACTTAACCCAAACCAACAAACCACCCTTCAGACAACCCCTTTCCACCTTAACCACCTGCTTACAATATGTGATATATCCATCCACGTGAATATTTGATTGCAGCCGGCACTCCTGCAAACAAAATATATCAGAAGACATAAAGAGGTCACCACCCCGCCTCTTTACAGTAAGTTGCCTGTGGCTCTTAGTGTTCCATGACATCAAGCTTATCTGTCAATTCCACCTAGAAGGATTTGATGGAAGAAGCCTGACAAGCCAGGATCACTCTGCCTCAGTCTTTTTGGAAAGGGCCGGGTTTATGATCTAATAAAAGGGCCGCAGAAATAGTTTGACCACTTCTGGAAGTAGTTACTTTCAGGCACAGTAGTGCTAGTCTATTCCTGTAATCTGCTCTTGGTCTGGAAACAATGTTGTATCCCGTAAATAAGTCAAACCGTGTTCACAATTGATGTAGAAACGCATTGAGCAAAAGCACAGTTCAATCTGGTTTCATCCAGAAAGTCTATAAATTCAGTATCCCTTGTGCTCAGCACATTTGGGAATAACTGTTTAATCACAAAAACCATATCATCTTTAACAAGACTAGAGCCCGGTACCCCATTAACTTCTCTCGATCTTAATTGACCTTCACGTTCTCTTACTCAGAAGACTAATTTGTGCCATGACTATGTATAGACTCTACATCATCTATATCAGGGGGGTCCGGCCCTTCCAGTACATTTTTGTGGATTCCATGTCTTGAGCCACGCCCCACTGTGGGGCCTGCTGGTCCGCATTTGCAGGAACCGAGTCGTCCAATCTTGTGTTGCCACTGATCCGACATTCTCCCCCAAATAGGATCTAGGCCCATCATGATTAGAGAATCGTTTCCTATGGTAAACAGAATATCTGTGTGCATACCCAGAGTCTCATTGATTTTTCCAGAGTTTTAACAGTATTTTCAATGTGAATTGCATTGTCCCTAATTACGCCCCTTTAGATAGCATTCCCTTGTTATACTCTGTGTCAACCTCATCCCCAACTCTTTCTTGAAACAGTCCTGGAGTAGCTGATATTTTGGTAGTCTCCAACTGCTTATGACAAATTTCCCTACTAGGTTCCCTGGGCAACATAACAGAGTTCAACGGTTCAGGCCCTGTCAGGACTTCACACTCTCTTTGCAAGGAATACCATAGGTTTAATAGTGAGTTGTTATTGTACATAGGGGGGAGGGTATGCATCTCCAATCATTCTTGAGCTTTCAGCAATCTTGTTAGAGCTCAAAACTACCATGCTGTGGTCTTTAGTTACTTAATTTAATAATTTATTACCAGTGTTTGCTGCAGGAAAATATGCCGTAATCTTATTGCCTCCCACGACATATTCTTCTGGTGAGCTACTTATCTGCCCTTCCTTAGCCCCCTCCACCACTTCTTCATGCCCCGAGGCTGGCTGAGCCATAGGGTTTTCCCTCCCAATATTTACAGTTCTCTTTCTTCAGGGCACGGCAAACGCATGTTCATTGAAACCGGAAACTAATGCACTACGTCAGTAGAACTGGAGCAGCCGCTGTAACACAAGCAATTCCCCTGCTGAGGCTCCCCTGTAAGTCACTAGTCTCACCAGATGCTTTAGTGAGTGAGTAAAATCCTTATTGTAATAATAGATCAAGTGAGTAGGAGTGCATGGGGGGCTTATCTGGGCACTGGCATTGTTGTCCCTAGATGTTAGTTATGCTGTGCAGATACCGATGTCACCGCTGCTCCTGCAGCAGCTGCCATCATTGCACTCCGCTGAACTCCGCATGGCACTCTGCACTGCCTACAGTGTTTTGTTGATTCACACCAAGCACCTCCTGCACTCAGGGACAGCCACAAAAAAACACTAATGATGTGCTCCATGGGTAAGATATCTTGCTGATGCAGCCGTAACTTCACTCGGCTGCACTGCAAGTCAGAGGTACCATCATGACATGGTAAATTGGGTGATGGGGCATCGAGATATGTATGTGCATGTTCCTAGTGTACTAGTCAACTAGTGCAGGAGAGGAAGGTGAGTTATGATGTTCTGGACACTGCTAGTGAAGATCAAGGAACCCATAAAGATCTGAAGAGTGTAGCTGCAAAGTCTATTGGTCAAAAAGAAAAAAGAATAACTAAATTAAGTGAAGGGTAATATTTGTAGTTGGAGGTTCAAGGTGAATATAACATGTCAATATAACCCTACTGGTTTTGTTGGGCCTGTAATATGAAAATAGAAGTACTTGAATATTTGTGATCGTTAATTAGAAAGAGAGGTGATGTACGAGGGCTAGAAATGTTGGCAGCTTCACTTGGTGATTCATGGGCAGTGCGGCACATTTCTCGCAGGGATGACCTGTTATGGTTGATAGTTCATGCAGGAACAGGCTAGGTGGTGGTCTGAAAGTGACAGCAACTGATTGCTGGAGGTTTAGCTAAAGACCTCGACAAACCTTTTGAAAACTTATCCACGGTAGTGGACCCATCTTTTATAAATGTTTTGTCCCTACAGCGAGACTGGGATGGGATTTTGAAGACTTATGAATCATTCACAGATTTGGGTCAGGCTTCCAGGTCTCGCTCAATAATTCATTGTCCAGTCTGCAGTGATGGACACGAAATGAATATCAGCTATATTGATCAGATTTGTCAAGCCAATAAGAGCCCAGGCAGGTGATTTGATGAGTTTGTCCAATTATTGCTTCCAATCAAAGGCCGCCAATCTTCTAAAGGGCACTCTTTCCGCTACGAATGTCCCTGCCCACTTCCTGTTTCTTTATGGGGTTTGATAGGCTGTGAAGGGAGGTGTTGCACAGGGCTGACTCATACTTGGAGGGCAGCTGAATCTTTTGGTGAGTTTTAGATGTTTTTGAAGGAGTTTGGAGGACAGTTTTCTGTTTGTTGTTTGTTCTTCGTGTAGTATCTTTTTGTCAGTGTGTTTCAAAGCCAATGTTCTGTTTCCTTTTGTCTAAGTGTTTGTTTATTTTGAGACAGTGTCTTATGTTCGATTTCCTTCATTAAAAGGAAAAAAATAACCTTTTGCCTTTTCCCCTTGTACCTTTGCCTTTTTGTGTTCTTTTATCACAGTGCTCTGGTTCTCACATACATGTTTCTCAGCCTTAATGGCAGTTGAAATAGTGCTCCATCTATCAAACTGGGGGACAAAGTGGAAGAAGGCTGGGTGGAGAAGGAGAAGAAGAACTACACTTCTCTTGCATGATTTTAGGGTAATGATTTGTGGGCCCAGGATACAGAGGACCGCCAATCATCTGAGCTGGGACGAGGGGTAGGTGAGGGTGAGAAGACATTAGGAGATGTCTAAGGAGTGGGAGAGGAGGCAGGGCCAGTAGATGATGTCCCAGGAATGCCAAACACAGAGGCAGGATGTGGAGGACATTATGCAGCACCTGTACTAAGGTAATGGAGGAGCAATCAGGCATCTCCATCATATGGGAGGGAGGAAGGGCCACAGAAAGCACCCTAAAGTGGATGTTTACTTTGGGCCCTGACTGGGTGGGTGCTCAGGGAAACGACAAGTATGTGGAGGTGCCACTTAAGAGGTTCACTCACCATAAGGGGAGTATGAAGAGGATGGGCCGTTAGTGGTAAAGGTGGCGATGGCAGAGGGGAAAAGCCAGGATTATCCTCACAGAGTGGGTGACCTCAACCTCCACATCCCCCACAGGGTCTTTCGTGTGGCTATTTCACCTTGCAACAGGTAAGACTATCAGTGGTGAGAAGCCTTAGATATTCTGCCACAGGGGCCATCTTGCCTTCCTACAGGAATCTATTGATTCCTATGGCAGGGTATGGGTGTCCCAAAATGGAGGACACTCAGAGCCACTGCCAAGCAAACATATAGCTGCCACCGGCCCATACCCTGCTCTGTGGGAAACACACGTGCCTCAAAACACAAATAAGGGGTAGAAGGGTGTACCCCCAGCCCTGGTTGCCATAAGGGTACCCCATGGGTGTTTTTTCACCAAAATGAAAACATGAAGAGCAGCACTGCCAGAGGTCCAGGCTGGACCTCAGTTGCAGAAATCACAGAGAAAACACACACAGATAAGTTGCAGGATTGTTGGGGATTCTTGTGAAATTGGCGCTGCACATATAGTTTAAGTGTTTTGATTAAATTGAATTCGTGGTCAGTTTGTTGGTTCTCAATTCAAAAAATGAGGAGAACTTGTTGGTCCCATGTGTGCCATTGGTTTTAACCCACGAGTACAGATAAATCCACCTGGGGCATTGAGCACTGCCCCATTCGGTTCTTAGAACAAGCTGCTACCACGCACCCATCGCAAGGAAACAAGCACAAGCGTGGCAGTCAAACTTTTGCGGTGCTTCTAACCCCCCTTTCTTCAACACACATAGAAGTGGTAGGACATGGGCTAAGAGGCCCTGTGCCTACATAAGGCATTTCCAGCATCACAGGGACACACCCAGGGAGTTACAGGCAGAGTACAGATTTAACAGAGGTTTGGGAATGCAAGGGTTAGTGAGCTCTGGGGGTGCGAAGTGATTGGCTTGAGTGACATCATAGATAACTCAAAAGATGCCCACACTGTCTAAAACGTAACTCAAGCTCAGTCCCCCTATGTAGTAAACATGCCTTTATTGATGAAATTATGTACTTTTTGTGAATGTCTCATTACATCTTGGTGTATATAAGTATTTTCCATTTTGAATCTACATTCATCAACGCCTTATTTAAAATGACTAAGTCTCCCTCTTTCGGTGTTATGCCCTTTTCATACTCAAGACTAGCATCACGCATCTGACTATCCTCTACTCGTTCACTTATAAGTCATCCTTTGTATGTACTCGGAAGTCTTAACGTGTGTATGCTACAAGAATCATGAGACTTCAGAACGAAATCTAGGCTGCTCGGTTTGTGCTCTAGAAATAGCAAAGCTATATCCCACTGTATTTGAACAGACTAGGTTAAGGGTTCAGTGGAATCCCTGGCCTCACAATTAGTGGTAGATATTTTTTGCTATGCAAGGGAAAGATACCATTATACAACAAATGTTTCCCGGTATAAAGGCAATATATAATTTTGGTGAAATAGAAAGACAAACTCTTAAAAAATAAAGACATATTGAAAAGAACATATTTTAAAATGTCCTTCATGTGGTTTAATGACGTTTTAATGATAGATGGGTTCTTAACAAAATATTTATTTGACATATTTTCCTCAAGCAAATGTGATATGTTTTCTCACATTATGTATACATATTTATTTTCTGAAAATCAAATGTTTATAACTTATTTCAATTATTCAGGTCCTGTTACAGAGGTCAAAACAGACATATATGTCACCAGCTTTGGACCGGTATCAGATGTGGAAATGGTATGTAATTGATTATCTTCATATAATTACACAATCAGGGAAAGCTTGTGCTCTAAGTTTGAAACCGATTGTAAAGAAAAGCAATTACACACGCACTACTTTTTTTTTACACTGGCTAGAGACCCACTCTTGCTGTGATTGTATCACTAGGGGGCATTTCACTTCTACCATATTCTGTCTCAGGGAACCCTTCATAATGCTACATTTCATTGTTTCAAACAAGAAATATTTTATGCAAGTTGTAGCTCGTTTTAATTATAAGAGAGAGCCTGTAGTCACTCCCTCTCTTTCCAAATGCTCTTCGTCCCTCAAGTTCCATTTAATTGTTCTAATATTAGCAAGAGACAGTCACAGACAAAGCTAATATATATTTTCAACAGCAACATGTTATTTATGTTAGTCTAAAAAACGGCTAAAGGAAGAAGAACAGGAGTGGGTACCAGCACCGTTAAGAAAGAGTAAGGTATATAGTAATACATGAAAGTAATAATAATAATAATAATAATAATAATAATAAGAATAATAAGAATAATAAGAATAATAGTTCAACCGTCCCCAAACAGGCATTATTGGGTAAAGTATAAAAATACGAATGAGCAGAGCAACTAACTCAGGTGCTGTGTGCTCACATCCAACGTTATACAATAAACCAACTTAGATTTTTTAATAGGTTGCAAGCATAGAAGTACTTGGAAAGGTTCCGAAGTTTGTAGAACAAACCTTCTTAATTATCCATTTAATTCATGGGGTTGAGAACAGAAGCACGCAGCCAAAAAGGCCAATGCGAATACTAGATCCTTCCTCAGGGCAAATCCATCCTTCTCAATGGATAACATCTGCCGCTCCATCTCGTGAGAAATCCACATGATCACACAACAGACTTTGAATATTATGTATGTTTTTGGTGGAATATTGAGAGGGAGAAGTTTGGCCTGACAAAGGATCTACGATCCAAAATTCATTGGCCTTTTCATTTGATTGCTTCTGCTCTCAGCCTCCTGGAGTATATGGATTACTACAAAGATTTGTTCTGCAACCTTTGGAATTTTTTTTGAGTTTTTCTTCACTTGAAACATATTGAACAAACTAGCCTGGTTTCTTAGTTTATTTTATAATATTGACAGTGCGCACACAGAGCCTGCGTTAATTACTCTGGGCTTCCCTCTTTTTGTCTAAAAAAAACACACCTATAACTTCAGAAGAACTAGCTTTTCTTTGACTGACTCAACTTCAAAACGGTTTAGTTCAAAGGGTCTATGAATCCTAATGAAAAAGGTCAAAATCAAGCTTACTTAAATAGCTATTTCAACTGGATTTAAGGTCTTCATATCTACACTCACCAATCACAAATATACTGAGAAGAGTTATTTTGATTTTCTGCAGTGTGCAGTCTCATTCTTTTAGACTTGGGGCCTCATTACGACCCTGGCGCTAAGGGATTACCGGTACCGGTAAGGGTACCTGTATGTGTAATCCCTTAGCACCTGAATACGAGGTCCCTTTGCGGGTTCCCACCTTAACGGCTGGTTTTACCATCCGTTAAGGAATGGACCCGCAAAGGGACCTTGGTGCTAATTACGGTACCGCAATTTGCGGTACCGTAATTACCGCCTTCCCCATTCCCATTATGCCCTATGGGGCAAAAATGGGAATGGGGAAGGGCCATAGAGGAAGGGGGAATTACCGCCCCGCTAACCTTGTAATGGGGTGGTAATTCCCCTTTTCTCCATGGCGGAGTCGGTAAGTTACCGGCATGGACCATGGTGCTATTAACACCATGGTTTTCTGCCTGGGTCGTAATGAGGCCCTTAGTATGGTTGAACCTTGGTTGCATTGCAGTCATTGAACCATACACGTAAGAGGTTTATTGTAGTATTTTTTTCATGTTGTCAACGAAAAATATTGAAAAGGTGTTGATAGTACGATTATGTCAACTTAAAATTTGGAGCTAGAGAAGCCCCTAACGATAGGAGTGATAAGTGAAGCTATTGTTAAACTTGCTTGTTAAACTTGCTTTGTCTGTTGGTTTAATATACGGATTGTTAATAAATATTACCATTTGCTAATCACTCATACTGTCAAAATAGTATTCTTAACAATTACCATGAACTGTTTACAGTTTATAACCATTTCCTCCTCTTCAAGTATATATGAGCTTGATGCTTTGCAGTATTGTACACGTGGGTCCTTTCTCCTCTCTGCCTTTCTATTTATGAGAAGATGCATAGTCTGTTCAGTCATTCTTGCCACGGAAAAATCCTTAACAATTATTTGTCCATTCATGTTTTTCTTTGGAGTCAATGTCCTTGTGTCATTGTAATAACATGTCACCTATTCGTTCATGATGTATGTTGTGTAGAAACACACAGTTCTCAGTAGCTATCAGTTCCATTTTAGACCAGCAACAAAAGACAACCCAACTGTGCACTAAGACGGTAGACATGAATACATGTGTATAAAAGCAGTGCCAATCTGAAGGAACTGTTGATGCTATTGAGAGGTGACCTATTTGCTCCACAATGGCCATGGCTTGTCAGTTTAATTTCCAATCGCAATTGCGTAACATGAATCAACAATACGTTGCAGTAGGTGTAACTCATTGGGGCTGATTCTCAAAATGTTTTCTTGAGCAATTGGAAGATGCACCAGAAAATAAGCAAAAGAAAAAGATGTGCATGATTTAAAAAATGGGCATCTGCAAAATGCACCAGTGCGAATAAACTTTGGAAAACCATGGCAAAAGATGCTCAAAGTGAGCATAACACATGGGAATCAGCTAAACCAAGCTTACAAGTGGGAGGTGGTCATTTAAAATGCAAACCATTGTTAATGTGCCCCATTCTTCTGCAGGTAACACTGCATTTTACAGTGGGGATGGGGTCTTAATAGACAAACAATGCAAGGATTTGCCATCTCCCCACAAGTGAATCTGATATTAGCCTTGCATGTCTTGGCAACTGACCCCTCCCACAGGACCGGGGATAGATCACAGTTACATGCTCTACACAAGGTCCTCAAATTAATCATTGCATCTGCAAGATAGTACATAGCCGTTCCGAATAACCCCGGGACAACAGAACAACAGTACATGAAGAGGCAATAATGGCATTGTTAAGCGGCTTCACTTCAACACTACAGCTAAGTCAATGCCTAGTCTGGGATGCTGAGGGAAACCCTTATTGATATATTTTTAGGTCCAGTTCATGAACTCTGGATGACAACCCTTATATAACACCCCTCTCTTAGAATCCCCCTGACCCCACTGAGCCAAGAAGTAGGTTTGTTTTGCAAATTAAAAGGTTTATTTGAAAATTAAAACAATATATATATATATCACACTTCTATAAATAAATTGATAATGGTTATTACACTTGTGAATATGAGCAGTAATCAGCAAGAGGTAACTTATGAATAGGAACAGAAGAATAAGGTGGGAAAGAATGCTTTATATGGTTCAAGGAAACATGATGAATGAAATGCAGTACAGAAAATAACTTGATATGGCTTCAACAAAAGACAATGTAATCACTTTTCCTTGACAATTCACCCCCCTCTATGCAATGTAAGAAATGGAAGGAGAGCACACAGTCTTCAAGAATCCCAACAAAATGCAATACGAAATGCAGTTCCCCCCAGGCAAGCTTAGAGGAAACAGGTAGAAGTTTGAAACACAGGCCCAAAATGCTTTTAAATGTGATGGCAACGGATGGGAAAATGTGCTAACTGATTTTAATTCCCTCTAGAGATTCAGGGTGAGTGAGAGATGCTTGTTGGTATTAGTTCAGGCTCACTTTAGCAATGCTCTAAGAGTTATTACCAGGTTGCAAACGGATTTTAACAAAGGAAAGAATGGAGCTGCTATTTTGACAAGTGGAGAAATTGAGCCAAAATCGCAAATCGCAGTAAATTTCACGAGTGCGTAAATCGCGATTGCGGGAAAAGTATAGGGTAGATTTTTGGATTTAAAGTAAAACTCAAAATGACAGGTGACAGCTTGCAGCTGCAGAATTGACAGGTGACAGTTGTGCAGCTTTACAAATGACAGATGACACGATTTCTAGGAGGCTGTTCTAATTAGGTTAAAATAGCTTGGATTAGATTATTTTAACTAAGAGATTGGTTCTGCACAGTTCTGCTAGGTACTCACAATATAAATTTGAACAAGGCCTCGTCACGGATCTGGTCACCACGTCTGGCGGCGGTTCTGTCTGCTCGGCGGGTCAATCAGGCAACGGTTTTGCTCACAGCGATCCGGATCTCTGGTTCTGCTCACAGCGGTCTGGGTCAGCTCTGCTCTGCTGGTCTAGCCTCTCTGGATACAGCGGCCTCTGGTTCTGGATACTGCTCTGCTTTCCGGTCCGGATCAAGTGGATTCTGGATGTAACACTGCTTTCTGGGTACTGGCAAAAGTTCTTGGCAAAAGAATTCAGACAGCTCGCCCGGCTGTGGAATAGTTTGCAAATGATTTTAAGGATGCTGAGGCCTGCTGAGAAGAGTTCTCAGTTTGTTGGTTTAGGCCCTTGCTTTAAGTTCTGAAGTAAATTTCTGGTCTCTGAAGATTGATGGATGTGAAGTCTGGAGTCTCCCGGCAGAGCGTCCCGCAGAAAATGGAATTGAATGTCTCTACCTGTCCCAGCAGTCTCTTTTTATGTGTTTTGGAAGTGGGTGTGTGCGTGGCATAACTGAGCCTGCCCCTCTCTACTTGTCATTGGCCCAATTCTCCCCTCTCCCATGATTTTGGGAAGGAAACGGATTGTCATCATGATGAGGTCCTTTTATGGGTCAGAGGATCCTCCCCTGGTCAATTTGCCCACAAATCTATATTTGATTCAAATACATATTTCCCAGATACACAAGTGGTTGACATTACATGTACACATTATATATTCCTTATGGTCCATGCTTGTCCGCCTCTGATCTTCCTGGGGGCTTGCATTAAAAAATGACAACATTTTGCGCTTTTTGACTGGTATACCAATATCAGACATTTACCAAAAATTACACACATGTGCGCAATGAATATGGACATTAATTGAGGAAGTGTCAGATTTTTAACATGCAGACATTTGGAGTAAGACCCTATTTTCCACTAGCAACCCCCCAGCATCACCACAGGGTCCTAACACCTCTTAAAACGTGCACAGAAAAATCACAAGAATAATGATATTACTTATATAATTCTGACAAGTCCGCACTATGAGTTATCTATCTTTTTAAAATTATGCTCTGGCCCAGATGGGTATGGTTTAGGTTCCAAAGCACATGGGGGAAGCTTCTGTCTGCCCCCGCCTCCAGCTCGGGTGGCTCCCAGAGGCACTTCTCCTCCCACTTCTCCCAAGAGGAAGCCACTTTACGGCCCCCCCAATATAACATTTGCCTGAGTCCAGGACAAGGCTTTGTGCAACCTCCTGCAGGTGCCCCTCCCCTAATCTAATCAGAGAGGTGTCAACTCCTTTTGGTGCGGAAGCAGGATGCAGCTAGGCCTGGGATGAGTGGCTGAGCAGGTTTCTCCTGTCGGGGGTAGTTGTCAGGCAGAATTCAGCTAAATGTCACTTTTGTTCCCAGTTTTCTACATTCAAATCCAACTTACATGCAGCTATTTTTATATATACATTAAATAATTACTTCCTTCAAGTCATTTCAGAATATAGTTTTACATTGTATCCACCTCTTAGCAAGTATTTCCTTGGTCTGTTTTGGGTTCCTCTGTTCAGTTTTACACAAAAGTCTGGTGGTTTTAAAATGCCGGCTTTCTGATAGTGGTGAGTACCGGTATTGCAACCATTTTTGGGATTAAGAAAATGAATTCCCCACAGTTCTGAGTTGCTTTTTGGCAATCAGCATTGCCATTCCCAATGGTTTCAGGCTACTGTGTGTGTAGCCCAATGGTGGTTTTAGGCAGTGCCCTTCTGTGCTCACAACATAGGCAAAAATGGGTGGCAGCCTATTCTTCATGTTTTCCCTGTGCACTCTCTGGGGAGTTCTGGCCATCATGATGTTTTCCATGCCAGTACTGCACAGTTTTATGGTAGGGCTTGGATGCATGGGTAAAAACATCCCACAAGCCCCCCCTCTTGCGATGGCCATTCTGTCCTTTCACTGATGGAACTCGCAAGATCTGGGATGTTCGCCTCCTCTTCTTCCAATTCCATAGATGGCACAGTTCAGCATCTTTTCCTCCCTCCAGTCGATCAATCAGTTCTCCTTGCTGGTCCTGATGGGAGGATTGGGCGGTACCTCGGGCCCCTCGGATCTTCGCTCCCGGTCCCCAGGTCACCTTCCTTGGTCAGTCTCCATGTTTTCTTTCTCCTAGGACGACAAATGAAAGCGGCAATACCTATTCATAGACATTTCTCCCCCACTATTGATATAGTGGGGCAACATATACATTTTATACTTTAATAGACATAGCATTCCAATTTTTAAAAACAAGATATAATTCAGAGACAGTGGCTTACAAGCATCATAATATTTTAGAGACTATATATGGGATATTTTAGGGTTGGAACTGAATTACTCTGGAGCGGCCCCCTCTGGTATTCCAGAGGACTCCTCCAGTTGCTGCAGAGTGTGCCTGTGATGGCAACACTTCAGCTGATTAATATGGACCCACTTATCTTCCCCTTCCGCCAAATTACCTTTGGGGATGCAGATGTTGTAGGCCACAGGGGAGATCTTGTCTATAATTTCAAACGGTCCCTTCCAGGTAAGCAAACATTTTCGCTGTTTGGCCTGGTTCCTTTGGAAATTGTATAGATAGACCCGGTCCCCCACAGTATATTCCTTCCTGGTGGTCTTCAGGTCGTAGTGGGTTTTCAGGCTATCAGATTCCGCTGAGGAGCATAGGCGAAAGCATGCTGAAGGTGTTTCTCCACATACTCATGAGTTGTGGAGGCATTTATCAGTGTCTGCTCTTGGGTCCTGTAGAGCAGATGCTGGGGAAGCACCATCTTGCGCCCCGTCATCAACTCAAATGGTGACATTTTGGTTGCAGATGAAGGGGTAGATCTGATGGCCATTAGGACCAGAGGTAATCGGATATCCCAACTTAGCCCAGAATCTGCCACAAACTTTTTTAAAATGCTCACAATGGTTCGGTTGTATCTCTCTACTGCCCCAGAAGAAGCTGGCCGGTAAGCAATATGTAGCTTTCTTTTGACCCCCAGTATCTCCCACATCTTTGTCATTACTTCACTAGTGAAGTGGCTAACTCTGTCTGACTCAATCCTTTGAGGTAGACCACAACGGGAAAAGATGTGGTTAATCATCAGGGCAGCTGCTGTTTCTGCCTTGCAGTTTGGGGCCGGGAGACATTCCCCCCACTTGGTAAACAAGCATGTAACGGTCAACATGTACTTGTTTCCTCTAGACAAGCGAATTACAGGGCCTACAAAGTCGATTTGCAAATCTGACCATGGCAGTGTCATCCCCCTCTTTTGGAGAGGCGCACGGTGTGTGAGGTATGATGGCTGAAATTGTGCACACACAAGAGACCCCTTCAAGTATTGGTCGAGGTCCTTCCCCATGTGTGGCCAGTATGCAACCTCTCTTAAGATTTCCAGTGGTGTGTGAAACCCCCTATGACCGGCTGTGGCCGCATCATGGGCGTGACTTAACATCAGGCTTCGGAATGAGGTAGGAACCACCCACTGATCATGGCCAGCTTGGGATTTCCTTACCAACAGCCCGTCTTGGATCCAGAACATCTTTGGACATTTCATCAACACTCTTAGGTCCTCTTTCCCAATGTAATCGGTATCCGTCAGGGGAAAGTTCTCAGGGTCCTCAATGTGTTGGTAAAACTTACCAATTATTGGATCCCCCTTTTGAGCCTAATCAAATCAGCATCAGGGGTCTCCTTACTCCATTGTGCAGTTGAAAGATCATTGTGAGCATTTGTCTGGGACCTAGTGATAGCAGTGACCTGGAGTTCCCCAAACAGGGACTCTGTTTCTATAAGATACCCTTGGATGGCCCCGGTTTTAGCCAGCTGATCAGCTAAGTCATTTCCAGTTTTGTCTGGTCCCTCTACTTTGGAATGACCCTTGATCCTTTTCCAGTAGATGGTCATCCCATTCGAGGTGACCAGATCATCAATGTTTTGGATTAACTTCCCATGTTTCAAGGGTTTGTTATTAGCACATAACATGCCTCTGGTTTTCCAGTTAACCAGGTGCTCCACGAACCATTCCGTACATAATCCGAGTCTGTGATTATGACCAGTTCGTGGAGTTGATGTTGGACAGCAGTGAGGATGGCCTGATGCACAGCCATCAATTCTGCCACCTGACTACTTCGGGGACCAATTTTGTATCCAGCAGAGGGTTCTGGGGACTCATTCACCCATGCATTCCCTATGCCGGCCACCAGTTCTTTCTCCCCGTGGTTGTAAACATGGTAAGAGCATCCATCCACATAGACAGTGGGCATTCCCTCACACTTGTCCTCTTCAAAGATTTTGTGTGGGGAATTGAGGTATGCCTCCATGTTGTCCTTGATTTTTAGACTTTCGTCCTCGAGACAGTTTTCTCTGGCACAATCATGCAAGTCAGCCAGACCTTGCGCGAGGGGACTCTTCTTGTTTTGGCCATATCTGACCCCTACAGGAAAGCATTGCATTGACAGAATCCAGGAAGTAATTCGGGAATTACTCACATTTCCGGCCCGGATTCAGTCACTTTGGAGATATTGCAGAGGCTGGTGTCGAGTCTCCACTATGATGTGTTCCAACTGGATAAACGGGTGGTAATTCTTCAATGCCCACACCATTGCCGGGAGTGCCTTCTCACAATCGTTGAATTTTTCCTCCACAGAGGATAAAGTTTTGCTCATATAGGAGATTACTTTATTGATCTTGTGTCATGATCTCTGCTTCCAAAAGATAAGGACTTGCCCGACTCCCTTGGAAGCAGACCCATAACCCCGGTTCCGAGTGCCAGCCAGTCCCAATTGGGACCTTTTGGACCCTGTCCTGGCGCCAGTGGCACCAGGCTCATAAAGATGCCCAGTCCCAGCGCTGGAAGCGTCGGGCTCATAATGCTTCTACGGTCTTCAGTGGCAGCGCATCTCTTACCTGGTCCATCGGCTGTCACCAACGCCTCGCGCTGCATTCCGGCATCTGAAAGACAAAGGCTTACCTACTCTTCGCATGCTCCGGAGGCCTTCGGCGCTGCATCCCGCATCTGAAAGACAAAAGAAGGTGCGTTTAAAGACATTGGGCAACTTTATTACTCACGTGCCATTACTCCTTCCCACGCCGAATCCAGTGGGTATTCCAGCACCTTTCAGCTTCTCTAAAGCTCCGAACTTGTACCTGCAAGATAAAAGGGACAGTTAGTGCGCATCGTGAAGCAGGCTACAAGCGCTTACTTACGTGCTTCCAGGCGCTTCTATTCCTCACGCGGGTTCGATCCTCAACTCTCATCAGCCCGCCATCCGCCATCGCCGGAACCCTGCAAAACAATAGATATCATTACAAAAGACTTTTAAGACATTTGAAGTGCCCAGAACTTACCGTTCGTGCAGTTAACGACGGACAGCAGTCCTCTGAGGTCAAGAGGCCTGCACCCTTATCCAGTGAAGAAACTGGTTACGGCACCCTGCCCCGAGGCAGATGGAGAGCTCGGCGTTCACTTACCTAAGACATCTTACTCTTCAAGTCAGACATACAGTGCACAGAGGTCCAGCCCAAAGAGCCAACCGTGAGTTACACATCACCTTTGAAGATACGGCATTCACCCAGTCAAGACCGGCGCCTCTGCGGGAATCAGGTGAGCGTTACAGAACACAAAGACTACCGCAAAACTCCCACCCAGGCGCTATGGAAACCTCGGATACCGACCAGCTAGCCCAGTTACTTGGGGAACTAAGAGCAGAAGTGCATGCAGCCCGTCAGGAAACGAATGCTCTAAGAAGGGAACTGATTATTTCCAAGGAGCGAACCGACAATCTCGCTAGTCAATTGCTACATTCACAAGCCGGACAAACTCCGTTACCTGCATCAGGGGCAAATCTTCCTTCAACATCCTCTACGAACCCATTGCAGATAAACCTACCTGGGAATGTACCTCTGGCTCCGCCCGAACGATTTTCTGGTGACCCAAAGAGGTTTGCAGTATTTATTAATCAGTGCCGGTTGCACTTCTTATGCCGGCCAGCAGACTTTCCAACTGATCAAGCTAAGGTAGCTTTTGTGCTTTCGTACCTTAGTGGCAATGCGGCAGACTGGTCGATCCCTCTAGTTAATCAAGATGATCCGGTTCTCCATGATTTTCAAGCTTTTCAGCTCAGTATGGAAAAACTGTTTGCAAGACATTCACAGGGGCAGGCCTTGGACAATGAGCTCCTTTCATTGCGACAGGGTAATCAAGACCTTTTGGCTTATATTGCGTCTTTCAACAGACTGATAGTGGAAACTCGATGGCCTGAGGACAAAAGGATTACGCTGTTTTATAGAGGTCTACGTGGAGAGCTCAAAGATGTGTTACCCCAAGTAGTGAATCCCCCGCAAGACTGTTCGGACTATATTGACTTAGTCGTTCAAATTGACCACAGACTGCAGAACAGGAAGGCCGATCGTTCCAAGTTTGATGCTCGAGTATTTTCCAAGCCACCAACACCTACCAAAGGAGTAGACTCCGGGGAACCCAGGCAAATAGGGGGCCTGAAAGGACCACTAACACAAAAGGAGCGGGAAAGGAGAAAACAGCTGCAATTATGCCTCTGTTGTGGAAACTCGGGGCACTTTCTTTGAGACTGTCCGGTGAAACCAGCCAAGAAGGCAGTAGGAGCTGCAGTTACCAGGGTCACAAACTCTGAGCAGGGAAACGACCTCGCCCGACAAGAATAGAGGTCCTCTTGCCGAGCGTTAAAACCAGTTCAGTGACCTCGCATTTCGTGATAACTATGGTCCTCATTAGCCCTGAACATCCGGATCGATTACATGCGATTGAAGCTTACGTCGACAGCGGTGCCATCGGCAATTATGTGGATCATGAAATGGTTTTGAGGATGAATCTGACTCTTTGTCCAAAGGCTGTAAAGGACGTCATTACTACGGTGGATGGTACGGAGATAGCCTCCGGACCAGTAACGCATACCACCCAAGAAGTGACGCTAGTAAGTCAAGATGGACACCATGAGAAGATCGTGTTCGATGTGATCAAGGCCCCTCAGTTCCAGATTATTCTAGGAATTCCTTGGTTAGAGAAGCACAATCCTCAGATCGATTGGCGAGCAAGAACGGTTCAGTTTCCAGAATGTGTCTCTACTTGTCACCCTCGACCTGGTGTTGCACTGGCAGCAATTTCCTCGGAGGCTCCCCAGTTACCTCCTGAATACCTAGAATTCCAAGAAGTTTTCCGGAAGGATCAGGCTAACTCTCTACCTCCTCATAGGTCTTATGACTGCCAGATAGACCTGATACCTGGATCTACTCCTCCTTGTAGTAGAATTTATGCCCTCACCGAGCCTGAGAATCTTCACCTCCGACAATACCTGGATCAATACCTAGCGAATGGGTTTATTCGTCCTTCCAAGTCCCCTGCTTCCTCAGCTTTGTTCTTCGTTCCAAAAAAAGAAGGGGACCTTAGAACTTGTATAGATTATCGCGCCCTGAACCAGATCACTGTTAAGAATAGATATCCGTTACCTTTGATCCCTGAACTCCTGGACCAAGTCAGAAAAGCATGCATATATACAAAGCTGGATCTTAGAGGAGCCTACCACTTGGTACGAGGAAAAGAGGGTGATGAATGGAAGACGGCCTTCCGCTCCAAGTATGGGCTATTTGAATATCAGGTCATGCCCTTCGGACTTTGCAATGCCCCGGCCGCCTTTCAATATTTTATGAACGATGTCCTCAGAGAGCTCATAGATGTGTGTGTTGTTGTTTACATTGACGACATTCTCGTTTATTCTTCATCGGAAACTGAACATCGGAAACACGTGAAAATGGTCCTCGAGAGATTGCGTCAACACAAACTTTTCGCTAAGTTGGAAAAATGTGTTTTCAACGTGACTGAAGTTGAATTCTTGGGATTCATATTATCACCTAGCGGAGTGCGTATGGATTCAAAGAAGGTCGATGCAATTCTCAAATGGCCATCGCCATCCTCCGTAAAAGGTGTTCAAAGCATGTTACGCTTCGCTAACTTTTACCGCAGGTTTATCCCCGAATTCTCTCGAATAGTCCAGCCCATCACCGCCTTGTTAAAGAAAAACAAACGTTTTGAATGGTCTACCGAGGCGGAACAAGCTTTCCAGAATTTGAAGACTAGATTTATCTCTGCACCGATCTTAAAACATCCTCGCCCAGAACTCCCCTACATCGTTGAAACTGATGCTTCGAGCCTTGCCATGGGGGCAGTTCTATCACAAAAGGACCCAGTAACCAATCAGTTGCATCCCGTGGCATTTTGGTCCCGCAAATTCTCGCCTCCTGAAATCAATGACACTATTACTGATAAGGAAATTCTAGCTATCAAGTCCGCCTTTAAGGCTTGGCGGCATTATCTTCTGGGGGCCCGACAAACCGTTACTGTGATTACAGATCACCGAAACCAGCAATATTTGGAAACCGCAAAAGCTCAATCCTCTAGGCAACTCCGTTGGGCACTATTCTTTGCCGAGTTTGACTTCATAATTACCTATCGACCTGGTACAAAAAACGGTAAAGCTGATGCCCTTTCTCGGATGGGAGTGGAAGAACGTTTGATCAATCCTAAACCTGTACCTATCATTCCCGAACAAAGAATTCTAGGTGTAATCACCACACAATCCATAGAGGAAGTTAAGGATAAAGCCAGGCTACTGGTAACTCCAGCAGACATACAGAATTGGCATCTGCAGGGAAAGGACTTTATGGTGAAGGACAACCTATTATATTTCCAAGAACGGTTATACCTGCCCAGCACAGATTTACAGAAAAAGGTAATCTCTTGTTATCACGATTCTTTAATGGAAGGACATCCCGGTATGACCAAGACCTCGGAAAAGATCAAGCGCTACTTCTGGTGGCCGTCTTGGAAAAAAGATATCAGAGACTTTATAATGTCCTGTGGAGTAAGCGCCCAAAACAAGAGTCAAAAGGAAAAACCAGCCGGCCTCTTACGCCCTATTGACATCCCGCCTCGCCCTTGGCATACGCTTTCTATGGACTTCATTACCGATCTACCTCCATGCTCCGGATACAATACGATCCTAGTAATCGTGGACCTATTCTCCAAGATGGCGCATTTCATTCCACTCAAACCAACCAACCAACAGCAGCAACTCTGGCCCGAGAATTTCTCGAAAACATCGTCCGACTGCACGGTTTTCCTTCAGTTCTGATTTCGGATCGAGGTAGTCAATTTATTTCTCATTTTTGGCGAAGTTGCTGTCGGTCAGCTCAAATTGATGTGAGACTTTCGACCAGCCACCACCCTCAAACCGACGGACAAACCGAGAGGACCAATCAAACTCTGGAACAGTATTTGCGCTGCATGCTACAACAAACTGAAAAAACTTGGAAAGATATCCTTTGGATAGCCGAATATGCCTACAATAACTCTGTCCACTCGGGAACTGGGAAGACCCCGTTTTTTCTTTTATACGGTAGTCACCCTCGAACCTCGGAGTTGGATCCACTCCAAGATCTTGGAACACCAGCAGTAGACCACCTGCATTCTACAATCACCCAAGCCTTTAAGGAAGCCGTTTCTCACCTTCAAAGGGCTAAAGAACAATACAAGAAAGGAGCAGACCAACATCGGAAGGAAGCCCCCCAATATCAAGTAGGAGATCAAGTCCGGTTATCCACCAAATATCTACCTCTAAAAGGACCACGCACATTCAACCCAAGATACCTTGGTCCCTATTCCATCACTACCATAGTAAATCCAGTAGCGGTCAAGTTGGAATTGCCCCCTCACATGAAGATACATCTGGTCTTTCACGTCTCTCTATTAAAACCTGTGCAACCTCAAACCCGACTAACTGCATCTCCAAAACCTATTCTAGTTGATGGAGCATCCTGGATTCCAAGATCTCCAAATCTAAACTATTTTACCTGATTGACTGGAAAGGCTACGGTCCCCAAGAAAGATCCTGGGAACCTGCAGAATATGTCCACGCGCCTCGTCTAATCAAAAGATTTCATCGAACATTTCCTAACAAGCCCAAACCCCCAGAGAAGCCCGGTTTGGGAGGGGCCTTGAGGGGGGGTGCTGTCATGATCTCTGCTTCCAAAAGATAAGGACTTGCCCGACTCCCTTGGAAGCAGACCCATAACCCCGGTTCCGAGTGCCAGCCAGTCCCAATTGGGACCTTTTGGACCCTGTCCTGGCGCCAGTGGCACCAGGCTCATAAAGATGCCCAGTCCCAGCGCTGGAAGCGCCGGGCTCATAATGCTTGGGTGGACTTACCTGCAGCAGACCATGCTGCTTACTTACCTGCCAGTTGAACCCCTGATCCTCTTCTGTTTGGGACTACTTTTCCTGTTGGGTGGGGCAGGAGCCACTCCCTAGGTTCAGAACACTGGAACTCTTCTGGAAAGCAGGAACTCTTTTCTTACCTAGGCGTGGCTGTGGAAGGAGACACCTAAGCACTACAGGAGGCTATTTAAACCACACCCGATGCATGAATCTTGCTTTGTGTTATTCTACATTCTCTGCAGCAGAACGCTCATCGTGTCTTCTGCTTCTGATCCTGGGCCTAAGGGAACAAAGGCTTACCATCCTGGAATCCAGTCTTCAGTAGCACCTGTAACGACAAAGAAAGAACAGGTTAGCACTACGGACTAACTCGGCGTTCACTTACCTAAGACATCTTACTCTTCAAGTCAGAGATACAGTGCACAGAGGTCCAGCCCAAAGAGCCAACCGTGTGTTACACATCACCTTTGAAGATACGGCATTTACCCAGTCAAGACCGGCGCCTCTGCGGGAATCAGGTGAGCGTTACACCTTGTCATGCTTTTGGTACAATACTGCCGTCAAGAACGTATTAGAGAACCCTGTCTCCAGGAAGAACTCCTTGTTTCTGACAGGGAAAGCTAGGCAAGGCGCTTGTGAGAGGCTTCTTTTGAGTTGTCTTACTGCCTCGGCTTGTTCTGGACCCCATTTCCACTTGACCCCCCCTTCAGGAGATGAATCAGGGGTCTGGTGATCTCTGCGTAGCCCTCAATGAACTTTCTGCTGTAATTAGTCAGTCCAAGGAGGCTCCTTATTTCCCGCAGAGTTGTGGAATCCTTCAGTTTCTGAAGTGCTTCCACTTTCTTTTCTTGGGGACAGAGACCCTGAGGAGTAACCTCATGCCCCAAGAAATTAACACGGGTTCTACACCACTGTGCTTTCTGAAAGGAAAGTTTTGCTCCAGCGGCCCTCAACTGTGTCAGAACATAACGGATCTCCGCTATGTGTTCCTCCACAGATGAACTTTTGATGAGGACATCATCTACATAAGCCAGGTTACCCCTCGCACCCAGGTCGGGCATGGCCTTATGTAGGAAAATGTTGAATTTATTGCCGTAGTTGAGGTATCCGAAGGGAGTCCGGGTCCATGTGTACTGCTGGCCCCCAAAGGTAAAAGCCAGTTTGTATTGGTCCTCCCTACTGACAGGCACGGCCAAGTATCCATTGGTCAGGTCTATTGCAGTGAATACCTGTGACCCCTGAATCTGGGCCAGCCCTTGGTCAATGTAGGGTAGAGGCCATCGGGAAGTATGGACCCATTTGTTGAGCTCCCTAAGGTCAGCGCAGAGTCTCCACTGGCCGTTTGGCTTCAATATTCCCAGCACCGGATTATTGAAGGTGCTGTGTACTGGACGGATTATTCCCCGGGACTCAAGGTTCTTAATTTTTTCAGGAAGGGACTCCATGGATGCGAGCGGCAAGCGATATTGCTTCACAAACACTGGAGTCATGCCAGGGTCCGTGGGAATTGTTGTTGTGTGGATGTCGGTGCGACCACAGTCATATGAGTCTACTGCAAAGAGATCTTAGAAATCCAAGAAAACTTGTTTCAACTTTTGCTTCTGTTCCAGAGTCACACAGGCATCAGCTAGGTTGCTCTCTCTTCCACCATCTGCCTGAAGCCTGGAAAGACTTCTGGTTTTGCTATCTCAGCGGCCTCCTCCAGCTGGGTGGAGAAGTCCCTGGTCAGAGTGCTGATTTGGACCAGAGGCTTCAGGTGGGCAAGGCAGCCCTCATGGACCTGGAAAATCACCTCATCCCCTCTGAAGTCACAAGTCACATCTTCCTTACCATAAGGGCAAGAAGTGTACACCAGGAAGTTCCCCCCATGCCGGGTGAAAATCCTGTCTGGTGTTGTATTGTCCTCACTGCCACTGTCAAAACAGTCCTTGGGGATTGGTCCTAACAGTTCATTTCCTAAATCAATGGAGAAATGTTGGTCATCAACCCCCATTCCAATAATGGTGCCTGCGGCTAGAGTAATGCTCTTTAAGTCGCTGTTATCCACCTCTATTGGAATGGTGTCATATTCTATGTTGACTAATGGTGTTGGGTTTACCCCCAACCCTTGCTGTTGGAGAGAAGCATTTAGATGTATATAAGCATCAGGGTTTTTCAATTTTAGTCCTCTTTTAACTTTCACTTCCAGTGAGAATTGTCGGGTCCTTTCTGGGATGGTGACTTCCTCTTTGATCTGAATTTCAACTGCATAAGGTAGCAATTGAGCTGACCTAAATGCTTTTTCTGGATCATCAAAGCCCATGGGGTTATCCACTAATCGGGACCAAGCTTTGAAGTTTATTAGGTCCAAACTAATGGCAAAGCGATTGAGAATGTCACTGCCTAAGTAAAAGGCGGCAGTGATGTCTCGCACGACCCAACAATTATGGACTATGCTCTTGTTGCCAAAGGAGATTTTGAGCATACACCTGCTTGGCAGGAGATGTTTGGAATTAGGTGCTTCCAGGTCCATTTCCCATTTGTCTATCAGTTTGAATGTGGAATGGCTGGATCTTTTGGGAGTTGGCGGAACATGGCTTCGCTGATGAAGCTCTTACCGTTGTTCACACACACTCGAGCGAGAACAGAGTCCTTCCCATCATTTAACTGAACAGGGATGAACAACTGCTCTCCAATTTGCTGAATATCAGCCAGGCTCTGAGCTGATTTCACATCTTTCTGGACTATAGGAGTGGGAGTTTCTGATTGTGGAATGGTAAAGAATTTCAGAGTGTTTCCTTCCAGTGTGGAATACCACCTTAAACTGGAAGGAAGGTTGATTTTCAGAAATAGAGAGGACCCCCATCACCAGTCTGTAGTCCTACTGCTATTACTGTCACGTCTGGAATTTGGTTGTTCTGGAAGTGAAATTCTTCTTGGTCCGATTTTTGTTCAACCATGTGGCAGGTGCCGTTTAAACTACCATGGTTGACACTCTGTTTTAATTTTATTGGTCGGCTAGTCTGGGTCCAGAGGACCTTGTTTACGCAATCTATTAGGGGTGACAACCTTCTCAGGAGGTCATTCCCTAGTAAACAAGGGGTGCCCTCTGGAGTCACTACTATGACCGGGTGTTTCACCTTGTGTCGCCCAATTTTGATGTCCAAATCTGCAGTCCCCTCGACAGGAATTCCCTTCCCGTCAAAGTTCTGCAGTTGTCCAGGAAGAGAGGTGAGAGGAATACGGTAATTCTCCCCCCTTCCTGCATTTAGTTCATCAAAGGCCCTTTTGGACAGAAGGGTAGCTTGGGATCCAGTGTCCACCAGTGCCGAAATTGGACCCTGCCCCTGTACTTGTACCAGGGCATAATATCTTCCCTCCTTCTCCTCAAGGGGGCACAGATAATGCACATTTTTGGACAACTGGTGGGCTAACTTTCTGGTTTTGGACATTGCTAGCGAAGAGATTTGGGCAGAATTCTGTGGAGAGCCTGGGGAATCTGAAAGAAAAAGTTGGCAACTGGAAATGGTTTCGGGTTCTGGGCCGCCCCCCCCTTTTTGGAGGCAGTCATCAAGATGGGTTTGACCCATGGGATTTTGGTATTGTCGGTTCTGGAATGAGATGATGGGCGGCGGTAGCTCAGTCTCTACATCTCCCCAGTCTGAATTGGCATCCGTTGGGACCCATTTTTCCTTGGGAGGAGTTCCCCCATCTCTGAAGGAGTAGATCCTTTTCCCAGGATCTTCTGAGGATCGCTCTCCCTCAAATTGGAAGACCTGTACCTCCTCCGCAAAGTGGGTCTGTTTGGGTCCTTTGTTTCTCCTACCCCCCCTCTGCTCTTTGGGTGGCAGACTTTCAGGGGCAAGAGATTTTGTTTCTGGTTCTTGGTTTTCCAGGGGCTGTTTACAAGTTGGGAAGGAAGCTTCCTCCAAGGCTTTACTCCCCCCTTCCCCTTGTGCCTCCTCCCTGGGAACTGGTGGGTTATCGGGGTGCTGCCCCCGTCATTGTTCTGGAGCACCAGGTCCAGAGTTTGGGGCATTCTGCGGTGGCATGCTCATCTGAGGGTTCTGTTGAGCCCTCAGTATGTGACCCAGATCTCGTGCCATATTTTGGACCTGGCGCTCAAGTTGTGAAACCCGCTAAGGCTGATACGGGGCTCTATTTTCTCCCCTGGACTGATCCCGGGAAAGGTAGCTATCCCTTCTCTGGTAATACCCCGGATTGGGAAGATTTGGGTACCCCTCCACCCTTGGCCCCCCCTCTCCCGGATTAGGTTGTCTGGGCTCAGGGAATTGGGGAAAGAAGGATGGATGATTTTGGGGCTGGAAATTGGGCGGATACCTGGGGAAAAAGTTCTGCCCAGGATTTGGAGAATTTCTTCCCTCCTGTGGGAAGTTGGGAGGGAAGTTCCCTGGGTTAGGTGCTTGACTGGATCCCCCCTTGGGCTGGAGGAGTCCACACATAACCCAGGATGGGTCGGGTTCCCTTGTAGCGGGGACTAACATAATCAGGGGAGCGAGGGACCCCATTTGTGGGACTACCTCCTTGACTCCCTGTCTGTGACTGGCCCGAGGGCCTTCTGGGATGTGAATTATTTGGTGCAGGCAGGTTTTTAGGCCCCCCATCTCCAAATCTAAAACGGGGGCAATCTTTACCTTTGCCACCTTAGCAGCAGCAGGGATGCTGTTGGTTTTGGGGTTTTTCTGTGCATTATTTTTATTTTCTATGGGCTTCTGCACCTCATAGATCCGGGTAGCCTGTTCAATGACCCAGTCTAAAGATCTTTTCTCATGAAAATCTCTCACAAGCTGGGTCATTATGTATTTGGGTAAGGCATGAAAAACGTATTGATAAATTCTCGCTATCCGTGCGCACCTTTCTGGTGGTCTGCGCAAAAGCACGCTTTAATTCTTGCACAAACTCTTGTGGGGCCTGATCCTCCCCACATTGCAAATTGTAGGCTGCCTTGCGAGCCTCTTGAGGATTTCTGTGCACAGAAAAATGTTTCAAGATGGCCTCCCTGTATGTGGACCACCTTGAATGGTTTTGATCCTCCAGCCCTGCAAAGAAACTAGAGTATTCTGGGGAGAATGTCCATTTGACGTACTGGATGCAGCTACTGCTGTCCTTCAAATGGAAAGTCTCCATCATTTGCTCATAGAGCTCCAAGTGTTCCCAAACAGAATACTTGGCGTTCTTAAGATAAGGGGTGATGACACTCCTTATTGCCTTTATTTGTTTCAATGGGTCCTCAAGCAAGGCCCTTTTTTGCCTTATTGGCCTTTTTGGTTCGGGTAACCCTGGTCCATTCATCCTCTGACTCAGAAGCACTGCTCCCAGAGGTGCCCGTCTGATCTTCCAGGTTTTCCCGGATTCTGCGAGCCTGGGAATGGCTGGCAGAATGTGGGGACCTGGTCTCCTGTGTCCTGTAATGCTCAGAGGAGTCTTCAGATCCCTCCTTGCTGCCAGGATTTGATTGGTACCCCCCCCACTGACCTAACTGGGCAGAGGTTTTCAGGATGCCCTTAATGGGCCTACTCTCCTGGGGTTCCCCACTAAATTGCACTGTGCTTGGGTGCCCATACTCGGATGCCCGCTCATCCAATCCTGGGAGGTACTGGCCTATGAGCCCCATACTTCTAGCTGGATAGTAATCTGCCATCCCCGTGGCCCTGGGCTCATGTGCGCAAGGGGACATAGGGGTGGCAGAGTCCAGGGACTGGGAGAGATGAAGGCCTCTGGTACTAGGGCTCCTGAGGTTATGCTCAGGAGTTTCTCTTTCCCAGCGAACCTCATCTCTATCCGCCCCTGTTCCCTGTTGCAATGCAAGAGCCTGCGCTTTCAGTTCCTCAGTTAAGGTCTTACTAGACTCTATCAGTCTCTCCTGCATCGCTACCTGTTGCTGGAGCCTATCATTGTGCTGGCAGAGAGCCTCATTCTCTCTCTGTGCCTCCTGATTGGTCCTGGAGTACTGGGCCAGTCTGTGCTGCAGGAGGGTTACCTCCTGAGTCCCATCCCTACTGGCATGCACCTTTCTTGCCAGAGCCTCCTCCACCCTCCTGGTGTGCTCTAACAAGTTCTGGTGTTCTTTTTGGAGGTCACCCAGTCCCTGGAGGGCCAGGTGATTTTCTTCCATTTTCCTTTTTAAGTGGCAGACTTCCTGGCCTAAGGTATCCCTTTCCTGACTAAGAGCCTGGATCTGTGCCGCCAGGTGGTCCCTTTGCCTTTGGAATGCACCAGCTTTCTGGCGCTCCTGGTCAAACTCTGCCTGGGTATCCAGGTCTTTCAAAATCAGTTTATTGCTTTCCTCTTTTTCCCTATCTAGGTGGCTTTGCAGGGTGACTACCTGCTCAGCACATGCCCTATTGAAATCTAATTGTTGCTCCAGCTTTTTCTGGCTCTGCAGTAGGGAGTCCAAACCTTCTTGGTACTCCCTCTGTAAGGCCAGAAATCTGGTATCCTGGTCAGCCTTTTCCTGTTGCAGCACATCCATATCCTCCTTTATTTTAGTGATGTACTGTCTGCTGTCATTTTCTGACTCCTGGCTCCTGAGCAGCCTCTGCTCAGAAGAGTCCAGATCAGATTGGGCCTTCTCTAACGCCATCTGTTGCCTATTTGCCAGATCTTGGCCTTCAGCACATTTATTCTGTATGGCTCCCATATATAGGTACAAATATGCCGCTATCCTGCCAATATTATTATGTTCATCTTTGGCTTTAGGGACCATATATAGTTCACTCAGGGCCACATGTAGGGGACCCTGATCTCTCCATGTATCTGACCCTGTTTCAGTGACCTGTTGCGCGATTGCCTGCAACCAGACCGTTTGGTCCTGATGAGTCCACTCACCTCTCACAAATAGCTTATGTAAGAAGTGCTCTCTAGCTATTTTGATGTCTACCAGTGTCGTCATTCTGGAATTTGAGTTCCTTCCTGACTTACAGAAGTTTGTATTTTATTTTTGCAAAACAGACCGTTTCCTTAGAGCGTTCCTTTAAAGAGTGCTTTACAGCGTAACACAGTGTGGTGATCCGACTGGATGTATGTCTCCTGTCAGTTAGCACACTGTATTAATCTGCACAAGTGATAGATCTAAGCCAGAATCTCCGGCTACGAGCCCCCACTTTGTTAAGCGGCTTCACTTCAACACTACAGCTAAGTCAATGCCTAGTCTGGGATGCTGAGGGAAACCCTTATTGATATATTTTTAGGTCCAGTTCATGTACTATGGATGACAACCCTTATATAACACCCCTCTCTTAGAATCCCCCTGACCCCACCGAGCCAAGAAGTAGGTTTGTTTTGCAAATTAAAAGGTTTATTTGAAAATTAAAACAATATATATATATATCACACTTCTATAAATAAATTGATAATGGATATTACACTTGTGAATATGAGCAGTTATCAGCAAGAGGTAACTTATGAATAGGAACAGAAGAAAAAGGTGGGAAAGAATGCTTTATATGGTTCAAGGAAACATGATGAATGAAATGCAGTACAGAAAATAACTTGATATGGCTTCAACAAAAGACAATGTAATCACTTTTCCTTGACAATTCACTCCCCCCCCTATGCAATGTAAGAAATGGAAGGAGAGCACACAGTCTTCAAGAATCCCAACAAAATGCAATACGAAATGCAGTTCCACCCAGCAAGCTTAGAGGAAATAGGAAGAAGTTTGAAACACAGGCCCAAAATGTTTTTAATGTGATGGCAACGGATGGGAAAATGTGCTAACTGATTGTAATTCCCTCTAGAGATTCAGGGTGAGTGAGAGATGCTTGTTGGTATTAGCTCAGGCTCACTTTAGCAATGCTCTATGAGTTATTACCAGGTTGCAAACGGATTTTAACAAAGGAAAGAATGAAGCTGCTATTTTGACAAGTGGAGAAATTGAGCCAAAATCGCAAATCGCAGTAAATTTCGCGAGTGCATAAATCGCGATTGCGGAACATATATAGGGATAGCCTAGAACATATATTGGAAAGCCTAGAATCACAGCTTTAAAATGAAAGTTAAACCCCGTTCCTAGGACAAACGGTTCCGGAGATACAGACGATTTAATAAAGGTAGATTTTCGGATTTAAAGTAAAACTCAAAATGACAGGTGACAGCTTGCAGCTGCAGAATTGACAGGTGACAGTTGTGCAGCTTTACAAATGACAGATGACACGATTTCTAGGAGGCTGTTCTAATTAGGTTAAAATAGCTTGAATTAGATTATTTTAACTAAGAGATTGGTTCTGCACAGTTCTCCTAGGTACTCACAATATAAATTTGAACTAGGCCTCGTCATGGATCTGGTCAACACGTCCGGCGGCGGTTCTGTCTGCTCTGCTGGTCAATCAGGCACCGGTTCTGCTCACAGCGATCCAGATCTCTGGTTCTGCTCACAGGAGTCCGGGTCAGCTCTGCTCTGCTGGTCTAGCCTCTCTGGATACAGCGGACTCTGGTTCTGGATACTGCTCTGCTTTCCGGTCCGGATCAAGTGGATTCTGGATGTAACACTGCTTTCTGGGTACTGAAAAAAGTTCTTGGCAAAAGAATTCAGACAGCTCGCCCGGCTGTGGAATGATTTTAAGGATGCTGAGGCCTGCTGAGAAGAGTTCTCAGTTTGTGGGTTTAGGCCCTTGCTTTAAGTTCTGAAGTAAATTTCTGGTCTCTGAAGATTGATGGATGTGAAGTCTGGAGTCTCCCGGCAGAGCGTCCCGCAGAAAATGGAATTGAATGTCTCTACCTGTCCCAGCAGTCTCTTTTTATGTGTTTTGGAAGTGGGTGTGTGCGTGGCATAACTGAGTCTGCTCCTCTCTACTTGTCATTGGCCCAATTCTCCCCTCTCCCATAATTGGGGGAAGGAAATGGATTGTCATCATGATGAGGTCTGTTTATGGGTCAGAGGATCCTCCCCTGGTCAATTTGCCCACAAATCTATATTTGATTCAAATACATATTTCCCAGATACACAAGTGGTTGACATTACATGTACACATTATATATTCCGTATGGTGCATGCTTGTCCGCCTCTGATCTTCCTTGGGGCTTGCATTCAAAAATGACAACATTTTGCGCTTTTTGACTGGTTTACCAATATCGGACATTTACCAAAAATTACACACATGTGCGCAAGGAGTATGGACATTAATTGAGGAAGTGTCAGATTTTTAACATGCAGACATTTGGAGTAAGACAAGTCCGCAATATGAGTTATCTATCTTTTTAAAATTATGCTCTGGCCCAGATGGGCGTGGTTTAGGTTCCAAAGCACCTGGGGGATGCTTCTGTCTGCCCCCGCCTCCAGCTCGGGTGGCTCCCAGAGGCACTTCTCCTCCCACTTCTCCCAAGAGGAAGCCACTTTACGGCCCCCCCAATATAACATTTGCCTGAGTCCAGGACAAGGCTTTGTGCAACCTCCTGCAGGTGCCCCTCCCCTAATCTAATCAGAGAGGTGTCAACTCCTATTGGTGGGGAAGCAGGATGCTGCTAGGCCTGGGAACAGTGGCTGAGCAGGTTTCTCCTGTCGGGGGTAGTTGTCAGGCAGAATTCAGCTAAATGTCACTTTAGTTCCCAGTTTTCTACATTCAAATCCAACTTAAATGCAGCTATTTTTTATATATACATTAAATAATTACTTCCTTCACGTCATTTCAGAATATAGTTTTACATTGTATCCACCTCTTAGCAAGTATTTCCTTGGTCTGTTTTGGGTTCCTCTGTTCAGTTTTACACAAAAGTCTGGTGGTTTTAAAATGCCGGCTTTCTGATAGTGGTGAGTACCGGTATTGCAACCATTTTTGGGATTTAGAAAATGAATTCCCCACAGTTCTGAGTTGCTTTTTGGCAATCAGCATTGCCATTACCAATGGTTTCAGGCTACTGTGTGTGTAGCCCAATGGTGGTTTTAGGCAGTGCCCTCCTGTTCTCACAACATAGGCAAAAATGGGTGGCAGCCTATTCTTCATGTTTTCCCTGTGCACTCTCTGGGGAGTTCTGGCCATCATGATGTTTTCCATGCCAGTACTGCACAGTTTTATGGTAGGGCTTGGATGCATGGGTAAAAACATCCCACAAGCATTCTAACAATGTCCAGATGCTTTGTAATCCAGCATTAGCACCCCCGAATGTGAATACCAACTACTCAGGCGTGGCAGCTACTCCTACCAGCACTTTGAAGTTGCATTCCTTTTTAAGTCAGGATAATATGAGGATACATGTTTGCTTGGTCAATTATACCAATTTACTTTTGGCACACATCTGCATGCACAGATTTAAACAGCTTTGACATGAGGACTCGCTTCCACATGGCTGACAGTGCTTACCTCTCGAGGAAAATACCAATTTGTCTATTTCAGGTACTTAGTGAGCAGCAAAGTTACTATACAGCACATATATGCAATGGAATTTCATCGAGTGTATGTTTGGGATTCCGAAGTCCTGCATTATATGTCCTGATCATTCTGGAGTTGCGCTACTGCATGATTCTCTGACTTTGTTTAGCATCATTGTTGCCTTGCTGCCTGTTGTGGCTATATAGCTTTATGTGACCTTCAAAAGGAGTTGTGCTATAATCTGTGCCCACATTCGCTCATCCCGCATGCTGCAGTTGATGGACTGAGGGACGTTGCTGTGGGTTCAGGCATGATCTGGTAGCAAGGTATTTTGCATGATTATGTATGATCTGCCAGTGACACATGACAGGTTGTGGCTGCACATGACATCACTCTTTGTGACTGTTCTTGCACTAAATATACTTGGATAAGCAACTGTGTGAAAGAAGTAAACCAGTTACACAGTGGCACCCATATGTATCCTTAATTGCCCATCTACAAATTGGAGCTCACATCACACAGCACTTTCACTGAATCATCTGGATTTACACAGGTCTGTTGCTTCAATGCTAGATAAGTTTAATATGAGATTGCAACACCCCATTCCATTGGCGATCCATGCATCAGTGGCACAAAATGCATATTTTGTAGAGAGATTGTTAGTGATGTAGTCTTACCCAAATGTTAGAGCTTAAACTATATTTTAGGAGGCGTGGCTTGACGCCGAGGTTGATGGCTGCTTGATTTCACTCTTCCCGCCCGTGGCATCTTTTCAACTATGCCTGCATCTTTTTATTAATCCTTTTTGACATTTTTTACTTACCTGGTGGCTGCCTTTTCTTGAGGGAGTAGTGCAGTGACTTTTTCTCCGACATTGCTGACTTTTCAGCCTGCATGGAGCCCTTTAGCTTTGCAGCGACAGCTGTTCTTCTCTGAAGCTGATTCAGCTGACTGGAATTTCGGCTGTCTCATCAGGAAACACCAGAGGTCTCTGAGCCAGGCCTCTCACATATGCCATCTACTGGATAATAACAATACACACTAAAAGGAATAGAAATCTAATATACTGGAATTGAGAACATTTCTCTTTCAGCAATTTCTGCTTTATACTGCAGTGAGAATCTCTTTATTTTAATTTGTTTGTCATTTTTGTGTAGCTGCTCATTTGACTCCTAAGGCCTCATTACACGGAATGCAGTAAACCATGGTGTTATTAGCACCATGGTTGCCGCCTGTACCATACCGGTACCACCATGGAGAAAAGGGGAATTACCACCCCATTCCAAGGTTGGCGGGCGGTAATTCCCCCTTTCTCTGTGGCCCTTCCCCATTCCCATTTTTGACCCATAGGGCTCAATGGGAATGGGGAAGGAGCTAATTACGGTACCGCAAATTGCGGTATCGTAATTAGCACCAAGGTCCCTTTGCGGGTCCCAACTTTAGCGGCTGGTCTATATGAGCCGTTAAGGTCGGGTCCCGCCAAGGGACCTCGTAGTAAGGCGGTAAGGGTTTACCGGTACCGGTGCCCTTACTGGTACCAGTAAACCCTTACCGCCTTCTGTGTAATGAGGCCCCTAGTCTTATACTGAGGCAAACTTCACTGAAATATCTTATTTGCTATTGCTTGTGATACTCAGTCATATTCCTGGCTAATTCCCCATTATCTCTGACACTATAACTAACTATACGAAATAATAATATATAATGGGAAATAATTTAAACATCATGGCTTCAGGAAAAGGCACGCAAAAGCTAGCACAAGCTCACAAAGATGCACAGTCAGCCTCATCCTCTGACACACTGAAAAGGCTCAAAAGCGATTCTCCCCCTCCATCTTACTCAGTTGACCCCAGTATGGAATTATTACTACTGGAAATCCGGTCTTTGAGGCCTTTTATTGAAACTACCAATTCAAAATTACAACTCAATGATAGATGATGCGCATTTGAAAACAGAATGGAGGAGGTAGAAAAAAGAGTAAACAGTGTGGAGGATATCTCTCCTAGAGTGTATGCACTTGAAACCACTGTTAAAGAGCTCCGGAAGCACAACGAAGAAATGGAAAACCGAGGAGGAGGAATAACCTCTGCATATCAGGCTTTCCTGAAGGATGTGAAGGAAAGGATGTCATCTTGTTTCTTCAGAAAATTCTGTCATCCCTCCTCCACATTCCACCAGATATTGTCCTTACCATTGAACAGGCACACAGAATAGGACCTCACAAATCTGCTTATCCTCCAAATCCCATGCCACACACTCCTATTTTCTTATTGCTGGAATATACACAGTTGCAGCTTATCATTTCCAAAGCTAAAGAAAAACAGAATCTCATCTGGCAAGGCAGAAGGAACTGCATCTCACAGGATGTCACTCGGATTATGGCCCAGTGGTGAAAGGATTTCCTCTCATATCGTCCTGCTCTCAAACAACTAAACATCAGATATGACATTTTCTATCACTGCTCCTTCAAAGTTAAACATAATGGAAGAACATCGGTCTTTGACGATCCTGCAGACATCAAATCCATCATAAGATCCCTCAAGGCTGAGAACATGGACACTTCTGCTCCACCCATGCCTTCTACTTCAGCCACCTGACTCTCCTCTCAGTTAAGCTTATCTCATTATGGTACTGTTTCTACTTTTCCTTTATTGCGGGCATAGACCACATGTTCAGTTATTTTTTTATATAGTTTGCAGATGTGGTGGCTCTGGCTTGGGTGCCCTCCAACCTGCAGGACTCACTTTGAAGTCCAGCCAGGGGTCACCTAGCCCTAAACTACACTTGGTTAATTTCTCTGTTTTTACCTGACACCTATTTTCTTTTCTTCTTTTTTGTCTTAACATTTCTCTTTTTCCTCTACATCTCCTATTCTCATGCCATGTCATTCAAATGCCAGGTGCGTTCGTCATCCCTCCCTCCTTATGTGTTAACCTTTTGTGCCCAGCTTACTCTTAAAAGGTTCATGTTACGAGCCATGACATATATATGGTTGTTTTTCCCATTATCATCCTATGTTGGCTATTTATTTTATTCAATTGCTATGAATAACATGTACTGTTCATATTTTCATGCTCCAATAGTCAATAATGAGCACGTTTAAATGTATTTCCAGGAATGCAAAAGGGATTAACAACTCTGTTACACAGTATAAGGTTCTCTCACATCTCAAAAGATGTGGCACCTCTGCTGCCTGTATACAAGAGACCCACTTGTCCATGGTAGAGTCCATGAAGCTAAAATCGCTATGGGTCCAAGATGTCATTGCCAGCCCTGCCTCTACAAAGAAAAATGGTGTTGCCAGACTCATTAGTAAAGGCCTCCCCTACCAGATTATTAATCAAAATTTCGATGCTAGTGGTCGGTGGGTATGGGTTAAACTACGGATCGGAGCTAATGTTATTGCTATTATGAATGTTTATGGACCCACTGTGCCTGACCCAAGTTTCTGGGACTCTGTGAAACAAAATATTTTACAATCTGACCTCACTAACCTTGTAGTATGTGGTGACCTCAATAATGTCCTTGAGCCTTTTATGGATAGGTGATCCAAGTGTGTTTTTCGTAGCTCCAAGTCCCATGATGTTTTCACCCGCAGCATTTCAGAAACTGGTTTGACCGATACCTGGAGACTCTTGCACCCCACAGACTTTGACTTCAAATTCCAATCTTTGCCTCATGATTCCCTCTCACGCCTGGACTATATCTTTGTCACTAAATCAATGTCACACGCTGTCCTTGATTCTAGAATCACCAATATTGTGATCTCACGTCATTACAACTTTTTCAACATTATAAATATACTGGCAGATGGCACTTCAATAATTCCTTATTACAAGATGATCAGTTTATTAAATCATTTTCTAGTTTTCATCAACAGTTCTTTCTTGATAATAAGGGGAATAACTGGAATGCATTTAAAGCAGCTTTATGAGGGCATGTTATTCAGTATGTCAGCAGAAAGAAGAAAGAATATAAAAAAGTATTGGATTAATTATTTCTGGAGCTCTCCAGAACTGAGAAAACATACTACGAATCCCCTTCCTAATCTAAGCTTCATCAAGTTCTGTTCTGATCTTGCTTCCAGTTCCAACCTAAAGTTCAAATCGAAAATATACCAAACCTCAAACAAAGCAGGGAATGCTCTTGCTTCATATCTCAAATCCTGCAAAGAGAAAACCTTCATCTCACAATTTAAGAATGGTGTTGGCACCACCGTTACCAGCTCTAGTGAGATTCTTGATGTTTTGAAAACCTTCTACTCTCACATTTACTCCCTTGACACCACCATCACTCCAGATAACCTGGTCTCTTTCTTCCAAAACATTAAGAGTGACCCATACCCTAAGGTAGATCTTAGCAGCCTGGACTCTGAAACATCCACCCAAGAAATGTTTCAGGCAACTAAAGATCTCAAGACAAGCAAAGCTAAAGTCCTGATGGCCTCTCTCGTGATCGCTTCTCTAGTATCCTATCCCCTATCCAATCAAATCTCTCTTTAGCTTTTTTCGCTAACAAAAACTCCTCCTCCGGGTTATTTGCCAAAGCCACCCTGATTATCTTCCCTAAAGCTCTAATAGGCTCTGACCTTCCTAAACATGATAGGCCCATTTCCTTAATAAATGTTGAGTGTAAGATAATTGCAAGGATACTTACCAACAAAATTGAATCCTTCCTCCCCAAACTAATTAAATCAGATCAAGCTGGTTATGTAAAAGGGAGAAATATCTCCACAAATGCAAGACTAGACACCATGGATCTTATAGCGAAAGACAAATCAGTTAAGCATGGTTATGCCACCATAGCGCTTGACTGAGAAAAAGATTTCAATCGTGTGCACTGGGATTTCGTGTTCCAATCTCTACATTTGCACAGCTGTGGTGTGGGCTTTTACTTGCTCGTTAAACATCTATATTCCAACCCCAAATCCTCTATTTTCATCAACGGTTGATCATCATTTTTCTCCCTCAAAAGGGGTACTAGACAGGGCTGATCCTTTTTTCCCATTTTATATGTTTGATCTCTTGAGCCTTTATTACAGCACATAAGAGCTAACCCGCTAATTCCAGGTGTAACTTGCAGTAAACATGAATTTAAAATTGCTGCATATGCAGCATATTCCACACTTATTGTCAGTCCTCAATGATTTCTCCTTGGGCTCTGGTCATTTTGTCTTAAGCATGAAATTGACATGTTTGACTTCAAATGGTGTGATAACTCATTTAATTATCTGGTTGTACTCTTTACCTCTTCCTTTAAAAATACCATAAAATTAAACTCGACATCTCTTCTTCTTAGACTTAAGGAACTCACCTCTCTCTGGTCACCCCTATATATCTCTTGTAGGGGCGTCTTGAAACTATTAAGATGATGCTTTCACCCATTGTCCTCTATTACCTTCAAATGCTCCCCATCCCTGTTTCCTCTTCCTTTTTCTCTGCCATAAACTCTATCCTGCTTATCTTTTCATGGGGCACTGGTAAAAGTAAGAGAGTTTCGGTCAGCAAACTTAGAGCCCCCTTTAAGCATGGTGGTGTTACATTTTTGGACTTCAAAATATATCATAATGCATTCCTTATTAAACAATCATGCATCTGGTTTAACATCTTTGCATCCAAAGACCTACCTACTTGGTTCATTCTTGAAAGGGAATTAACCTCACCCTTTAAAACCAAAGATTTGATCTAAATATTTGGATCTTTTTCTACTAAGCTCACCAATCCGATTAAGGTGGCTGTCTATGCTGTAGAACCTGTCTCTTCCAACCCACTTGCTAGCTTTGTCCTGTAGAACAGAAAATATATCACGTTCAATAATAGGAAACTTTATAGAAAGTCCTGGATTAGCAAAGGCATTAGATTTATTCATCAAATCTATCATTCTCCCGGTTGGGAACCCTTTCATGAATTGAAGAAACGATTCTCCTTACCCTCCTCAGAGTTTGGCTTTTACAAGAAATTAAATAAAAAGATAAACTCTGCATCTCTTCTTCTTAGACTTAAGGAACTCACCTCTCTCTAGTCACCCCTATATATCTCTTGTAGGGGCGTCTTGAAACTATTAAGATGATGTTTTCACCCATTGTCCTCTATTACCTTCAAATGCTTTCACCCATTGTCCTCTATTACCTTCAAATGCTCCCCATCCCTGTTTCCTCTTCCTTTTTCTCTGCCATAAACTCTATCCTGCTTATCTTTTCATGGGGCACTAGTAAAAGTAAGAGAGTTTCGGTCAGCAAACTTAGAGCCCCCTTTAAGCATGGTGGTGTTACATTTTTGGACTTCAAAATATATCATAATGCATTCCTTATTAAACAATCATGCATCTGGTTTAACACCTTTGCATCCAAAGACCTACCTACTTGGTTCATTCTTGAAAGGGAATTAACCTCACCCTTTAAAACCAAAGATTTGATCTAAATATTTGGATATTTTTCTACTAAGCTCACCAATCCGATTAAGGTGGCTGTCTATGCCTGTAGAACCTGTCTCTTCCAACCCACTTGCTAGCTTTCCCTTAAATTCTCACCTTTCCTGTAGAACAGAAAATATATCACATTCAATAATAGGAAACTTTATAGAAAGTCCTGGATTAGCAAAGGCATTAGATTTATTCATCAAATCTATCATTCTCCCGGTTGGGAACCCTTTCATGAATTGAAGAAACGATTCTCCTTACCCTCTTCAGAGTTTGGCTTTTACAAGAAATTAGTTAACGCATGCCTTAATAGTTTCCCTCACTTCTCTCAGAAGGAGCTCATTCCAAAAACCTACACAAATCATGTTCATGACCTCTACTCCCATTATCAAAGTGGCTCAATTCTATACTTTATTGGGCACCAAACATTTTCCTGCTGATATATGGTCCATCCAAGCCCAATGGGAAACAGATTGTGAATGAGGTTTGATGATGAAACATGGCAAATACTCTGGTCTAGGGTCAAGACTGTCTTCACTGCTGCCAACATATTTCACCAAAACCTATTCTTCTTTCTTCATTGAGCCTTTATAACCCCAAAGCATCTGTTGAAATCCAAGTATGCTGCAGATGGAAACTGCTGGACTTGTGGCAACATTTGCAGATCCTACAGTCATATGTTCTTTCAATGTATCTTTTGGTCAATCATTCTGGCGAGAGGTGTGGCCTCTCTTGATTATTGTTTTCAAGGTCAATCCCTCATAACATTCTCAAACATACTCCTTGGAAGCTTAGCCCTTGATTCTAGGAAGAGCACACGCCCCACCCTTGGCTTATTTGACCTATTCATTGCAATTGCTATTAAGCTTATTACAACCAACTAGAAAGACTTTAAAAAACGATCTGTTAATGGCTGGTGGAATAATGTTTGTCACATTCACAGACTAGAACACTGCATGGTGGACACCTCGATGCTAAATCCAAACATGATGTCAAATGGTCTCTTTTAATTGAGTATCTCTCTTATCACAATATGTCCACTCATGGTTCATGAATATCAATTGTTTTTTTATTACTTCAAGTTACTGATTACCTGTGTACAATTATTTCAACTACCCAACTCTTACTGTGTTCAAGTGCTCCCTCACCCTCTTTTCCCTCCATTATCTGTTCGTCTTCAGTCTGTCTAGCCCTCGTTCGTCTCATTGTAATCTCCATTTAATCTCTATATAATGATTAGATCTTTAATCTAGTTGATTTCTATATGTATATCATACTGTTAGTATTCTCTCATTTAGATAATTTATGCTGAATATTGTCATTTTATACTTTTTTCCTCAGAACCTTTGGTGCATAATTGTACCCACAGATATATTGTTCTCATCATCTTCGTCATTTGTTATTACTATTAAATGATGAATAAAAATGTATTAAACAAAAAAAACTATATTTTAGTATGCCCCTTCACAATACAGCTATATTTCAGTTTTTTGTCCATTATTTTTGAGAGTGCTCTGATACTGTTGAATTTGGAGAAGAAAAATTATATTTCGAAAGTTTAACGTTTTTTTCTACAGAACCATTTTTAGAGGTATAGATATTGTCAGTTCACCTTCAAATATATTGGTCACTTATTGAATCCCTTTACTTAGGCACTCTGGCATACCAGCTCAGGAAGCTCCAAAGAATCTAAAACTCTGCTGCCTGTCTCTACCTTGGCCTCTAACCAAGAGAACATATAATGCCCACACTCAGAGTACTACACGGGCTCCCTGTCAGCCGACAAACTACCTTTGAAGCCATGTCCATCACTCACCACGCAGCCTTTTACAGATGCAATCTGTACCCAACAACTCAAAGACAAGGCTGCGACCGAGCCTCAAAGTACATATGCACACACTGCTTCAGTGTACCTCGGCCAAAGGCATGGCTACCCATCCACACGCATTAGAATGCAGTGATGACTATGACACAAATTCGGTCTTGCAGGACACAATGCTCCCCCATGCTTAAACACAGCCTACAACACATCTTCCATCAGAATTCAGTGATGACCCACAACTAAATTCGGTCTTACTGGTCACCTAACGAGTACTCTTGTTATATCACACACAGTCCCCCCACTCAGCACCCATCCATATACCTGACTTTATGGGTAGCTTTTTTGAGCCCGGCCAGCCCTCATAACTCCTTATCTGATCCAAATGCACACATGCATTCTAGTCTTCACACAATTTCCCACTCCTTGGACTTCAGCCCCCCGAAAGCCTTCCCACGACAAGTGCATTGAAGCCATTTTTTTTAAACATAATTTATTGGTGTTTTGTATTAAGCGCATACAAATACAAACATATAAACTGTAAACAATGAAAAATAAAAAAAAACAAAAACGACAGTCTTCATGAGGTGTGGTGCATGTCTCTCGGGTGAATGTGAGGAAAGAGAGATTGCATGTCTCGGGGAACTGGTGGAGTCTCGAGTAGGGATCATCGTCACAGTGGTATCTCAAGCGTTCAGTTGTAACAGATTGTTGGGGGTTTTCAAGGGGGTTTGTGGTCTGCGCTGAAGGATATGTCTCTCAGTAGGGCCTTCCAAGAGTCTAAGGTGCCACTCGCCATGTCTCCGGTGGAGTTGGCTCCATCTTGCCAGGCCCTGGTTTCAGCTGCTGTCCATCTCTGCATCTCCTTCAACCAGTGTTCGTGTCTGTGGCTGGCTGGTTTCTTCCATGCCATGGCTATGGTTCTTTTTGCTAGGATGCATGAAATGTCCATCATTTTTACAAGGTGTTTGAGTTTGGTTGGTCTGGGGTAGGTGCCCAGTAAACATTCTCCCGGTGTCCACTTTCCATTCCTGCGTCTGTGCAGGTCTGTTTGACTTTGGATCACAGTTCCATCGCTTTAGTGCATGTCCAGAACATATGAATCAGGTCCGCTCTGTCGTTCCCGCACCTTGGGCATGCCGGGGAAGCTTGTTTGTTGAAGGAAGCCACCCTGTGTGGAGTCATGTATGTTCGATAAAGGACGTTCAGCTGGATCTGACCAAATCTGGAGTTCCTGGACACTTTCTTGGGATATATTAATGCTCTTTCCCATTCCCTGTCTGTGAGCGTGATTCCGATATCTGCTTCCCATCTCGCCTTCAGTGCCTCTCCCTTGGGGTTGGGTTTATCAGTGAGTCTGTTGTAGAGCCTGGAGATCAGTCTCCAGCCGTCCTCAAGATTGTGCATTTCCTGCAGCAGCGGGTCCGGAGTGGGTTCCTCTGGTCAGCCGTTCCAGTTTTTCTTGCTGGTTTGTTTGATACGTTGGTACCAGAGAAACTGACCACTTGATAGCCCTTCTTTGGTCTGCAGTGACTCGAGTTCTCTGAATTCTCCCTCCTCAAACATATCTCCCCATGTGTAAATGCCTGCCTCTTCTCATCTTCTTGCTGTGGATAGGTCAGATTCTGATTTGCACATGTCCACCAAGATGGGGTTGTCTGGGGAGTACGGATGTTTCACTTGCCTGATGTAGCAGGTTCTGGCCCATACCTGCCTGCCAAGACCGATGACCAAGGGGGCGTCGGGGGATTGTCGTAGGGGGCTCCATAGGGTTTCCCTGGGTGTTAATTTGGTAGAGAATTGACTCAGGAGTCCCAGTTCAGCGGACGGTTCATCCGAGAGCCACTTCGTGATGTGGCTAAGCTGCGCCGCAAGGTAATATAGCTGAAGGTCCGGTAGTTTTATTCCTCCCTCCTTGTGTGGGAGAGATAGTGTAGCCAAGGACAGTTTTTGCCTGTTGGGACCCCACAGAAAGTCTCTTATAAGCGCCTCTAGTTTCTTGAAGAAGGGTGGTCTTACGTAGAAGCAAATATTCAAGAAAAAATACAGGAACCGGGGGAGAATTATCATCTTGACAATCGCCGCTCTACCAGCCATTGCCAGTGGGAGTTTAGACCAGAATTTCATGGATCTGCGAAGGCTTGATATGGCAGCTTCCGTGTTGTGTTCGTGTGTGAGCATCGGAGTGTGGCTCACTTTAATTCCTAAGGTACCTGAACTTATCGAGTTGCCATTTTATTCCTATAGCTGGGAGATCAGTCTCTGCTAGGCCTCTCAAGCCAGCCAGGGGGAATGCTTAAGATTTGTGTCTGCTAAATTGTATTCCGGAATATTTCGAGTAATTGTCTAGTACCTCCAGTGTGGTCGGTGCATTGACCTTGGGGTCATTTAGGTACAATAGAACGTCATCAGCGTAGAGGGAGATTATGTTGTAGGCATTGCCGACCTTGATGCCAGCGTCGAAAAATTGTTGCCTGAAATATATGGCAATCGGCTCTAGGCCGAGTATATATAGCATTGACGAGAGTGGGCATCCCTGTCTTGTGCCCCTCTCTATCTGCCAGGGTTCTGACATCGTTCTGCCTGTCTTCACTCTTGCGGTTGGAGTGTTATATAGTACCGTGATCCATCTGATGAAGCCCTCGCCAAACCCAAATCCTCTCAGTACCTCGATAAGCCACTCCCAGTAGATGGAGTCGAAGGCTTTGATGGCGTCAAGTGAAAGCACCGCTAGGTCCTCATCCTTTTCATAAGTCTCTGCCATGATGTGTTGAAGCCTTCTCAGGTTAGCTGTGGTGTTGCGACCGAAAAAAAAACCGTTTTGGTCTTCGTGGATTATGGAACCCAGCACTCTGGCGAGTCTACCAGCTAATATGGTGGTGAGGATCTTGTTGTCATAATTTAGCATGGCCAGAGGGCGATAGGAGTCGCAATCAGTGGGTGTTTTGTGTGGCTTGAGCATAGGAATGATTATTGTCTCCCTCATAGTGTTGGGCAGCACCCCGTCTGCGTAGGCCTCTTGATATACTTCGTGCAGGATTGGAGTTAGGGTGGATTTGTGTGTTTTATAGAACTCAGATGGGAGGCCATCACTTCCGGGGGCCCTGCCGGTGGCGAGCGATCTGATTGCTCCCTTCACTTCCTCGGCCGTGATCTCCTTCTCCAGTTCGTCCCTCTGTTCATTGGTGATCTTGGGGAGGCCTATCTCTTCCAGTGTATCGATGATTTCGTCTCTGGGAATTTGCTTGTCGTGAGTGTACAACCTGGAGTAGAATTTGGCGAATGCCTTGTTAACTCCCGTCTGCGTCCTGTGAGATGTCCCTTCTTCGTCTAGTATCTCGGTGGGGAGATGCTTAGGGTGTTCCTTCCTGCATAGCCAAGCCAATAGCCTACCAGGTTTATCCGATTCTTTATGGGATCTAGTGGTGTACGTTGCGTAGTCAAATTTATCTAATCTGTCCCAGGAGGATTGGCAGTTCTCGCGGAGCTCTTTCAGTTTCATCTCGACTACTGGAGTGATGTTAGAGGAAGATTCCAGGCGTGTTATCTCCAGTTCCTGTGCCTCAAGGGACGCCTTTAGTTGCCTGCGGGTACCACCAGCTTTCAATATTATTTCACCCCTTGCCACCACCTTCATGGCCTCCCACAGTGTGCTCCAGGTGGATACTGAGCCCTTGTTGATGTCGACGTATTCTTCAAGTTTTTCGGTGAGGTCCTCTCTGAACTCTGGGTCTTCGAGGGCCGCAACAGGCATCCTCCACATAGGGATGGGGGGTCTGGGTCCTTTAAGCTGCCATTGCATGATCAGTGGTGAATGGTCGGAGACCGATCTGCCCAAATACTTTGAAGACTCCACCCATTGCATTTGTTCTCTATCAACGAAGAAGTAATCAATTCTTGTGTAGACTCTGTGTGGAGCTGAGTAGTAGGAGTAGACCTTTTCCGTGGGGTGTTGTTCTCTCCATATGTCCATTATGTGAAGCTTCGTTAATGTCTCCATCAGGGCGCACGATGCAGGGTTTCTTGTTTGGGGAGGAGGTATTGATCTGTCCATGGCAACATCCACAACACAATTAAAGTCACCGCCCCATATAAAGGTTCTGTCTCCGTGTTGAGCCAGCTTTGCACTGATCATTCCGAGGTGCGATGGTATCCCATGGGGTGGAAAGTATGAGTTAACTAGGCATATCGGGATTTGCTCTATGGTGCCCCACATAATCACAAAACAACCTTTTTTATCAGTCTCGTACCCTTGTAGCTGAAAGGGGACATTCGGGTTTACCCATGTGAGCACACCCCTCGCATATTTGGAGTAGGGGGATCCCTTCGGCGTCCCATCCCATCGGTCCGCTAATTTGGCCATGGCATCTTCTGTGAGGTGTGTCTCTTGTAGCATCGCAATTGAAACTTTCTTCCTTCGGAGGAAGGATTGTATGCGGTTCCGTCTGAGATACGAGCCCATCCCCCTCACATTCCACGTCATCACGTTGAGTTGTGACGCCATTGGGTCGATGTTTCGGGGCTGGCGGGGGGCTCCATCCTTGGGGCCTGGAGTGACGACGATCTGTACTCAGGGGGTCGCAGACAGGGACGGTCTGAATCTGTACTTCTTATTGCATTTCTTACACCCGGCGTATGTTTCTTCGGCAGCATTGATTTGAAGACTGTGTAACTGTTGAAACAAACAACATAACTCAAACTGGTGCGCCCAGCGACTACTCTCGTGTCGTGGTGCTCAGGCGCTCTCGAGCCGTCTAGGCCCATCCGGGCTTCGGGCGCGAGTTGGGTCTGGTGGTGGCCTGACCCGGGTGGGTTGTTCGCTGGGGGTTGGGATGGGGCCCGGCGAGGAGGCCGAACGAGGGTCGTTTCCATATAGCATGCTGTAACTGGATTACCTTCTGAGATACGGGTTCAATTGTTGCTGTGCTGTCTCTGTGCTGTATGTGTCCTGCTTAGGTAATCTGAGGAGCTCAGTCCTTATTATGTGGAGTGTCCCTGCCATCGGCAAGGTTGTTGTCCTCGAGCCACATGTTGGCGGCCTCTGGGTTTTCGAGGAATATCGCTCGTCCTTTATGTATAACTTTCAGGCGTGAGGTGTAGAGCAGCCTGTATTTCAGATCTAGCTGGCGGAGCCTTGCTTTGATCGGTACGAAAGAATTTCTCTCTCTCTGTACTTTCTGGGTGTAATCCGGGTATATGGTTATCTTAGAGTCTCCCCTTTCGATAGGACTTTCTTCCCTGGAGTGTCTTAAGATGGTTTCCCTATCTTGAAAGTTTAGTATCTTGGCAATTATTGGTCGGGGATGCAAGCCAGGGGGGGGGCGTTTTTGGAGGGATCTGTGGGCCCTCTCGACGGCGAATCCCTGTGTCATCTTCCCGGCTCCAATCTCTTGCAGTAGTAGGGATTCTACGTAGGTTGTGGTGTTTGAGCCCTCACTTCCCTCCGGAACCCCCAGGATCCTGATGTTGCCCCGTCTGGCCCGACCTTCAGCCTCCTCTGCCCTTTCTTCAAGAGAGTGAACTTTCCTTTTCAGATCGGCAACCTCAGACCGTAGTGATGCGGTTGCCCCGGCCGTTTCTTCTGCTGAGTTCTCAATAATCGTCACTCTTTCCGTCAGGTTGCGTGCGTCTTGGCGGATGAGTTCAATGTCAATTTTGAACTCATCTATTTTGGAGTCTATATGGGTCCTCAATGAGGCAATGGCTTCCAATATTTGAGAGTGATTGTCTATGGATTCACCCTCTTTTGTTTGGGTGTTTTCGGCAGCGCTAGGTTTAGCCTGAGTGGGTGTTTTCGGCTTGGCAGCAACGAAGGAGTTCATGGTGGCTGCTTTGGCTTTATTCCTGGCGGCCATTTTGGAGCGGCTCTAGTGTTGTGACTAGGGCTCTGTGCTGGGGTGAAATTTCAAGTCCCTTCTGCTAGGGCTTAGGTGGTGTTCACAGGGTTGTTGTGGGCTGCAAGTTCAGTGGAGATGGTAGGGGGTGATTAGGAGTGCCTATCCTTGGGTCTGCGTGGGTACCCAATCCCCGTTATATAGGTCCAAAAAAGGGGCTTCTGTTTCTTAGGGGCCGTTGCCTTCCCCCCTATCTTGAGGGCTACTAACGTTCATGTGGCACTGGGGTGATGGTGGTGGTGGGATTAGGTTCACCTCTTGTGGGGTTGTAAAGGCAACTTACCAGGTGTCTGTGACCCCCAGTACCAGGGGACTGTGGATGAGTACCTCTCGTGACTGTTGCAGGGTCTGTCTCGGTCTGTCTTTCCGCGCTGCTTCCTCCGTAGCTCCGGTGTTCCCGCCTCCTGGTGTCCGGGTCGCCAAGAGATTTCGGAGGGGAGGTGTGCCGCAGGGGCTGCTCCTCCGTGGTCTCGCCGCCGAGTCAACTGCAGCATAGGAGTCGGGTGTGGGCCCGGGGACCGTGTGCTCCCTCTTCGGGCTGTTCGCGGCGCTGGTGGCGTCCGCGTATCACGGGCTGGGGATGATTGAGAGGCTCCACTGGATCAGCAGTCGCGGAGCGAAGGGGCCGCCTGACGATGGCTCCGGAGTCTGGTGTGAGCTTCAGGCTGCCGCCGCTCCCAGGTTCCTCGGTCCTTGGTTCACTGCCTCCCACCCGGCCAGTAACCGCCGACGGAGGTGCTTCTCCGCGGTTTCGTTACATGGCGCGTGGCGCCATCTTGATTTCTTGCGAGGCGGGGGGAGTGCAGTTTGGGGCCGCTGGTATCGTCACGGGGGTCTGATTCCCCGATTGAGCAAGCGGGGCTTGTCGGGATCAGCTTCCTCCACCTCCGTGGTCCTTTATTATTGATGCAGCTTCGCTCGAGCCGGGATAAAGGATCTGGAAACGGCGTCTCGGCCGGAGCTCGGCGGATCAGCCTCCGAACGCCATCGGCTCCAGGCCACGCCCCATGCATTGAAGCCATATTAATGGGATGAAGGCGCTATACAAATGAATGCTACTACTACTACTACTACTTTGAACAGCAAAATCAAATGCACGTTAGAACACCTAGCACTTGGGAAATCAAATAAAGTTATCATTTTAAGTAAACATTGTTCTCTTGGGAGTTCAGTGTATTAAAGTAGAAAACTTGTGTTTTAGAATTTCTTTGGAGCAGTCTACCTTAGACGTCAATCATGTAGCACGGAAAGCACAGGCTACAAAATGCAAAGTTGCACTTTTGGCCTAAAAGAAAAGGTTTTACACAAATTGCATAGATGTTGAAACAAAAGAACTGACAGGGGTTATTAAAACATCTGCAAAGAATTATCAGGAAAGCCTCCAAACTCTGTTCATATACCTCTTACCCAGGAGTTTTGCAATCTGCTACATAACATTTTGTTGTGAAAAAAGATCATAACATTAGATGTCCAATTTTAGACGATCGAATTCCGGTCTATAATGACTGTTACCCCTTCTGCGCAAGAGTTGTCCAAATTTTGGTTACTGTCTGACAGAACGGACACTAGCAAAAAGTACCTGTACTCCACATGGGTTCTGTAGACAATCATGATAACACTCTCATCAATTGTTGAAAATCGATGGTCCTGTAGGCTGCTGATTTGAGTTAATTATCGCTTGATGTGCTTTGTGCTCTGACGTAAACTGCGCTGAGAATGGCCGCATTTGGCTGGCTTGCAAACCCCGGAGCAGACGTGGAGGGGAGGCGAGAGTTGGGATGCTGCAGCACAGTGGGAACATCTGTGCACGCTCCCCACCTGTTGCCTCACCCTGGCACGATGCAGTACGTTGCGGTGCAAATATCACAGAAGTGTGTGCTCCAAACAATGTTCTGATAACACATTTTGTATTGCTCCACAATTCATTTTAAATTGTCAAAACATGCAATGTGCACAAAGCAGCCTGTTAAAAGTCATGCTATTCAAGTCTTTTGTAGTCACAGAAAGTTTGGCCATGTTACCAATTTAGGCATCAGACTGGCTACCTATTAACATTCACATTCTTTCAGGGTTCTCCACTGGATTCCGATTGACCGACCTTCAAGGCCAAGTACATTACCCACTGTGTGCATTACCCACAGTGCCCTCCACAAGACAGGCCCTGAATTCATCCAACACAAACTTACATGCTATGAACAGAACACAAACCTTAGATCTGGCTCTACGCTCCTCCTTGTGAACCCCCCCTTCAACTCCACCAGAATAGGAGAATCCTCTTTCTCTTTCCCAGCTCCCACTCTATGGAACTCCCGATCGCTCTGCATCTGCTGCATAGAAGACCGCCTCTCCTTCAGGAAGGCCTTCAAAACCTGTTTCTTCCCTCCCCCAACCTGGCGAACCTTCCCCACCTTATGTTGTCCTTCATAACACCTAGGCTGTGACACTGTTTGCCACCCCAGGACATCTCCAGAGCAAGGTAAAGTATATCTCATGGCAAACTGGACAGTCAAATTCCATGGCCACATTACAAGCTAACCCAACACATACTACAACGTTGCATTAAACTGCTTTTCCTGTACACATTCCCACTTAACTTAGTAAAGTTCATTTTGGTGGAAAATATTTACAATTATCATGAATTTCCTTACGGAATGCGATTTACATAGGGGGTAATTCATAGAATTTCGCGCACACGAGGCGCACGCGGCTGGCGCACAGTGTGCGCGTGCGAATGTCTGCGCCAGCCGCATGCGCTAAAATCGATTTCCGCGCACAGCGTATTCATGGATTTTAGCCTCCAAAACCAGCCGTGGCGCAGAGTGGTGCAGCGACCCTGCAGCAGAGCCAGTTATGCTCCCAAGAACGCCCTTGCGCAAGGAAAAGCCATCAAAATCCCCAATCCAGCGCAAAGGGCTGCGCTAACCCTGGACCAGTTTACAGGGCTGCCAAACAGCAAACGCCAAGCGGGGAACGTGTATTACTGGGGTTCGCGTGAAGTTTCACACGCGAAAGGGCCTGTGCGAGTGGGGTATGTGTATCACTGGGGTTTGCGTGAAGTTTCACACGCGATTGGAGCAGGGTACGTGTATTACGGGGTTCGTGGGAAGTTTCCCACGCGAAAGGGCCTGTGCGAGTGGGGTACGTGTATAACTGGGGTTCGCGGGAAGATTCACATGCGATTGGAGCAGGGTACGTGTATTACGGGGGTTTGCAGGAAGTCTCACACACGATTGGATCCGGGTACGTGTATTTTGGGGGTGCGTGGGAAGTTTCACACGCAAAAGTGCCTGTGCGAGTGGGGTATGTGTATAACTGGGGTTCATGGTAAGTTTCACACGCGATAGGCCCTGTGCGAGCGGGTTACGTGTATTACTGGGGTTCGTGGTAAGTTTCACACGTGATTGGAGCAGGATACGTGTATTACGGGGTTTGCGGGAAGTTTCACACGCGAAAGGGCCTGTGCGAGTGGGGTACGTGTATAACTGGGGTTCGCAGGAAGTCTCACATGTGATTTCAGCAGGGTATGTGTATTACGGGGGTGCGCAGGAAGTTTCACACGCGAAAGGTCCTATGCGAGTGGGGTATGTGTATTCCTGGGGTTCGCATGAAGTTTTACATGCGAAAGGGCCCTGTGCGAGTGGGTTACGTGTATTCCTGGGTGTTAGGCAGAAACCTGTGCAGTTCCCTCTGGGACCACTGCAAAAGATTTAGGACTACAGGTGTTTGGCAGTAAACCCAATTGGTAGCAGTCTGTACCACCCAGATTTACCTGGTAGCTGTGGCTGAGCAGTAAGACTTCCCTCAAGAAGAGTTAGGCCGTATTTGGAGTATACAGGATAGGGCAATTTACACAGTAGAACATGCAGACACTGATCAGAGCTTGGGTGTAAAGATATATAATTATTTATTTAAAACACATCTATGGAAAACACACTGGCGCTAATATAGCAAACAACTTCAATCACAGTTACTATAAGTATATATCAATCTCATAACAATATTTTGACAAGTCTAGGTTCAACAGCACCACTTATTTGCAGACAAAGGTGAATGCTTTAACCTAGATGGCACTCTAGTAATTGTTAGAAAGGGAGAGAAAAAGGCAGGGTATGAAACCAACTCAGTACCAACACTTTTACGAAACAAACTCAAGGCGAGCAAGGCAGGGTCGACTGTAAATCATAAAGTTCAGAGGCCAGGCCCACTCGGAGAGAGGCAAGGCTGTATGTCCCAAAAGTATCACAGTGGAAATGCACTTCAAGTCTTTGTAGCAAAATGTCACAGCAAGTTTGGAGCACATATAGAACAAACGTTTAAGACGGTCTGGAGGCGACCCAATGGAAGGCTAAGGATTTAAGACACCTCACGCTAACCGTTTCAAGGGAAGCCAGGCAGACACAGTACCTTGAAAGTGAAGAGACAGCTCCGGCGGGGGCAGTTGTTCCTGGTGGTGGATGCAAGTCAGGGCTTTGCCAGAAGATGGGAGGATCTTGTCTTCGAGGAAAGTTGAAGACCGTTGCACCACCAGGGAAGAGACCAGCCGCGGAGTGCTCCGTCACAAGGCACCACCTTTTGGTCACGGTACAGTGGTCAGTGGCTATCCGGTTGCCGGGGTGCTTAGCACGGGCAATTCGACCACTAGACGTCCTGGAAGTGAAGAAACAGCAAGGGACTGGTTGTTCCCACCAGTCAGGGGAAGAAGACTCTCCAGCAGGGAGATCTCCTCTGTCGTTGGGAAGTGGTGAGTTGGTTCAGCAGGGCTCCACCAGAGGTGTCGTCGTAGCAGGGCGGCTCAGCTTTACCCTCGTCGGATTCTTAGGTCCTGTGGCGACTTCTGAAGTTCCAGTCCCAAAAGCCCTGCTTTTATGCAGAAAACATGCTAAGTGGTGTGGGGGGCTGCTCACCACTCGGGCCAATCATACAAGAGTGCGACTTGAGTTGGCAAGGCAACTCAGTCCAGGGTGCCTAAACCCCCTCCCATACCCCCTGTGGTACCCAGACAGAATGGCACCACTCTGGAGGGCTTCTGTGCAGAAGCCCGTCAAAAGTGGAACAAAGGGCTCAACCTTTGGTTTCGGAGTTACAGAGGCGAACACATACGCCATTTTAAAAACCGAGTTCTGGCAGAAAATACCAACCGGTGGATTTATTTAAGACAAATAAACCGGCGGTATGTTAGAGACTAATGTGAAAAAGTATTAGCATCCAACAATGGGAAGAATCCCATAGGAATATATTTGCGGTCGAATATAAAAAGTAGTGTCCACTGCCACCAGCCAAAACTCGAAGAGGGGGACGGGACAGTGCCCCCTCGAACAACAGACCCAGGGGTAATCGAATTACCCCTACCAGTACGTCCATAATAGGAGGGTTTGTACTATTTCTGTTAGTAAATGTAGGTCTAGTAAAGCCAATGGTGACTTTACATGCCCTGGGAGACAGTAGTCAATCCCAGGGTATGGAGTCTATGGTGGGGATCCTCTAGGACACCCCAGTGTTACGGCACGGAGGGTGCGGTGTAACACACATAGCAAAACACATGAGGCCCTATGGAGTAAAAGACCCCATAGCCCATAGAACACATTGACATTCAAAGAAATCAACCACATTCATGTCCAAGTGTGGGAGAAAAAGAGTCTCACTCTTGGCAGGATCAAAAAAACAAACTCCATGAATCCAACAAAGCTGCTGGGGGACTCACTAGGTTAGGAAATTCAGCCTAAGCAGAGAATTCTCCCTAACACTGGGGTTCGCATGAAGTTTTACACGTGAAAGGGCAACGCCCGTGAGCGATACGTCACAGACGCGCTTACGCGCTAAGGGCCTTTGGTCCAATGAAATCGCGTACGTGTGCTGACCCGCTTACACGCTAAGGGCCTTTCCTCGAATTACACGCTGACGTGCAATTTATTCACATGCCAAATCACTCCGTATCAAGCTGGCCATGCATACACACACGGAAGACCACGCTCCTGCCCTGAAGGCCATTTTCCTGCCCCCCAGAGCCCCGAGCACGCTCCCACCTGCCATGTGCTGCTGCCTAACTGTCTGCTGCCCACGTGCCCTGCTATTTGGTGCCTGCACATCAGCCATCTGCAGGGGTCCAGTTGCTGTGTCCACCCCTGCTGGAACAGAAGACTCCCGACTGGGATACCATCGCTCCACAGCCCAGCCCCAGGACCCAGTTGCCCACCCACTCCTGCCTCTGGGGTTGCCATGTCGGGCATATCTCCATCTTGCACCACTGGCAACCCCCAGCCAGAGAGGCAGAGGGCCACCAGCTTCACTGCCACCGAAGTTGGTGCCCTGGTGGAGCATGTCCTGGGGCATTATGATGCCCTCTTCGGAACATCACGCGCCAACAAGGAAGGATGGGAGAGGATCTGGGACGACGTAGTGGTTGCCATCAACGCGGAGGGGGTGGCATCCCGCAACATCAAGCACCTCAAGAAGCGCTGGGAGGACTTCAGGTCCAAGACCCTCCACAAGACCCGGCACGTCGCGGAGGGGGGCCGGGCATGCATGAGTAACAGTCCGGTCTAAATATTGCCATACAGTGGAGTCTGTTTATCCACTAATAGCTCAGACAACCAGTGGGGGGCTAATGAAATATGATCGCATTGCCATTTATGTCTATCATGTCTGCTGGAGGGTGATGCCTTGTCTAAAATTGTCATAGAATGCATAACCATTGTGTGCACAAATTTGCTCTATAAGAAAAAATGTATTTGACACACTATACACACCCCCTTACTGAGAACTAGCAAGCAGATCATTATTTACTGCAGTGTTAAGTATACCTTCATAGGATCCATATACACTCAAAAATGGCGACCCCTTTCTAATACTGAGGAAAGTCCTTCCTCTGTTACACACACGAATGGACTGGACTTGGCAGTCCTCTTTCGATGTCAAGGAATGACATTTGGCTTACACCAGTATTCAACCAAGGAAAAAGCCACGGGGTAAAGCAAATCTGTGAAGGCGAATGCACACACGACAGGTAAGCCTGCTTTGAAATCCATGCCACACTTGATTGTTGCTCAAAAACGTACAGAGAGTCTAATTGTACTCTCTGGTACCTTTGTCTCACACACAGAGCCATTCACTGACACGCGAGCGGTTTGAAATATCTAACCCAATATATAACAATGCAAGACAGCCTTGGGGATCATTATGGCCAAGTAAGTGTTACTCCCTGCCACTTAAATGCTTGAAAGAAACGCAAATCAGGTGAAACCTGTGAAATTGAAAGGCTTTTTGCATTTCTTTTAGATTCCATGATGCATTATGGGACATGTAGTATCCGGAATACCATAGAAACTCGGTACACCACTGAAATTTCTCTGCAGTACTTGAAACAAAAATCCCTGCCTTACACATAAAGTGGTAAATATGATTGATTCATATATCAAAATGTAACTATTGTTGGTTCAATATGTGACTTGTTTCAACAAAAATCCAAATAAATGTACGTATTGATTTACAGCTTGAATTCTTAAAATGGACTGGTCTGCCGCCTCATTTAAATTGATTCATGCAATCGCTTTGCCCATCACACCAAAAGAAATCACTTTTAAGGTTAGCAACCTGGCTACTTGTTTTGTATGCACACAAACACCACCATCACCGTTTTTATCATGTTTGAGTAAAACAATTTTTATTTATCTTTTTAGGTCACTACACTGACACATAGGAGCCATGTTGCCAGTGTAACGTGTTTCTTTAACCTATCGCGTCCTGAAGACGGGGCGTTGGACTTTACTGACAAGCTTTAAACTGCAACAGTGTTGTCCTTCTCCCTAGAAACATATTCAAATGTTGACGCTATTATACCATGTTGTTGTATAATTGAAAATGCGATCAAAATACACCATTACTAACATCACGCAAATTGTACATTGCAAATGTTTTGGTGTCTGCTTCTTCCGCCCATTTGTGTTTCTACAAATAACGAACGCTGGAAATAGATTTTTTATGTTGTTTTACCATGTTGTTTGATATAATAATTAAAATATGCTAAACACATTTCTTTGTCTATGGTGGGAGATATAATCCTATGAAATTCCTACTGTGAGGTAAATTCCTGACAAGTAGCCACCTTTCGGTGTGTTAGAGGTGGGTAGCTAGTGGTATATGTACGTTTTTTTCTGCTCTATCTCTCCTCAAATACCACAGCCACCTTAAAAAATTGAGGAAACCCTTGTGCTCAAAACACTTGCTTATCCCCCACGCATGAGTAACATCTAGATGAGGGTCCTGGAATGCGTAGGCCCAGCGCTCCACGCCCAGATCCTTCGGAGGCAGACCCGCCTGGAGTTGAGCGGTAAGTGGCCAAGCATTGCTGTGTGAGACAGGGCATGTTGCAGTGTGCTCGTAGTCTGATGCTTGCCTTATGTGTGACATAGGCCATGTATGGATGTGTGTGTGCAGGAACATCATGGTCATGCATGTGAGACCAGTAATGTGTGAACCACATGGTTGGTGCATGTGTTTTAATGCAACATGGGGAGCTCTATGCGGAATGCACACATGAAAGCATGGCTGTCTCTGTTCCTGGACATGAAGGGGGGGTGAGGAATGGGTGCTGATGTCATGTACATGTATGGTGCACATGTGTGTGTGTGTGTGCCTGAGAAGTGTGTATGTGACTTTGAAATGCCATGGATGCATGTGACTTTGAAGGCAACATCATGGTTTACAGGGGCCCTTCTACATGGATGTTGATGTTGATTGCAGGTGCCAGGACTGTTTCTGCATGTGTGTTGTGTGCATTCACCCATGTGTTGTGGAATGACAGGATGGAAGTGACATTTGACAGTGCCACTCATGTGTTATTGCTTCCTGTCTATGGTATTTTGCACTGTACCCTGATGCTTGTGTTCTATGTCTCCCTCTACGCAGTGTCAAGTGAAGAAGAGGGCGGAGACACCCCCACCCCCCAGCAGTGCGGGGCACCTGCCAGCAGGCCCCCACTCATGTCCCACTCATGTCCCCTTGCACCGCCACCCCTCAGCAGTGCAGGGCACCTGCCAGCAGGCCCCCACTCATGTCCCACTCATGTCCCCCTGCACCCCCACCCCCCAGCAGTACAGGGCACCTGCCAGCAGGCCCCCACTCATGTCCCCTTGCACCCCCACCCCCCAGCAGTGCAGGCCACCTGCCAGCAGGCCCCACTCATGTCCCACTCATGTGCCCCCTACACGAAATAAAGATGCACAGTCATGGCCCACTTCTACGCCAAAAAATACCACATCACGCCACCCCATTCTTGAGACGCAATGATTTCCCAATCCACCCCACACTGACATGCCTATCTCAAGACACAAACCACACATGGAACTAAAATATGAAAAGGTATTATGTACATAAATAAATAAATAAATGAAATGAAAGCATACCAAAATATCAAACATGAAATGAAAAGCATGTGAAAAAGATGAAAGAATGAAAATGATAAGCAATGCAAAAAATCTGAAAGAAAAACAGTTCAAACTCTTCCTCCACCAACGCAAATCCAAAAAAAGGTAAAAAAAGATATCCATTGTTTCATGTTCATAATGATAAATAAAAATGCGAAAGCAATCCATAGTCCAACTATTTACAATACATTGTCCTGAAAAGAAAAACCATTACCCCATGTCCATAATGAAAAAAAAAATCCAAATGAATCCTTGATGTAACTATATACAATCCATTGTCCAAAATAAGAATCCATTAATCCATGTGCAAAAATCCCCCCAAAAAAATCAATCCATTGTCCAACGATGTAAAGGGTCCATGAGCTCAACTAAACAAATGAAACCTACCTAAGAAACTACCTAAAAATATAACTATATACAAATGTGTGTGGCTTTGTCCATTGACCACAAATAAAAGGAAAACGAAAAGGAAACCTAACTCTAAAAACTATTTACAATGGCAGCGGACTAGTCCGACGGCTCACTTTTGGATGTCCTGGGCCAGGGCATCATCGAACTCCTGCTCAATGTCCTGGAGGCGGGCCTCTGTCCTGGCCCCGAGGTCTCGCAGGGAGGCACTCATGGCCTGTTCCAACTCCCTGCGAGTTGCCTGGAGGCACTCTGCCCGCCTCAGGGCCCTCCGCATGGAGTTCTCAGCCCTGACCATCGTGAGCCGTGCCTCTTCTGCCCACTGCCGCACTGCATCTATAGCATGGCCTAACCGCTGCCACACGGAAGACACTTCCAGTCCTGGGTCCTCCTGCCCTCTGGCCGATGCCTGCCCCTCCGATGACGAAGTCCCTGAGACATCATGGCTCCCACCTTGTTGCTGCTGCTGCTGTGTCTCTGCCTGTGCCCTGGCTCTTGCTGCCTGCACATCCTCCTCCGGCTGGGGTGCAGTTGTTGATGTGGCCACCCCTGCTGGACGTCCGACTCCCAACTGTGGCAGGGATGTGTCCTCCACCAGCCTGGCTGCAGCATCAGAGGCAGCTCCACAGGGTACGCAGGTGATACATGGGTGGGAAGATGGCATGGAGTATGACTGGCACATAGGGGGTTCAGTTGAGGAGGGGGTTGGAACAAGGTCCAGCAAACAGAGGAATCCAGCCCTGGTGTGCTGTCCCAGTAGGTCAACGCGGTCAACGAGCCATTCGAGATGACGTGCAGTCTCCTCATGAAAAGACTGCAGGTCACCTCGCATGGCCCGTTGACGCAACGCCACACCACCCAGGACAGGCTCAACCCGATCCTGGATAGCCACGTCCTTAGGGAGAGGAAGGCCAGTTGTATGCGGATCCCCTCCCTGAAAACGGGTCTGGACGTAGGCATCCCTGCTGGTGCGGGATGATGCTGTCACAGGATCGGGGACAGGATTAAACACAGGCACCTCCGCGGTGGCTTGTGCTGCCTCCTGTCCCTGCCTCTGCACTGCACCACTAGCACCAGTGGAATCCCCACCTCCAGACCCCGTGTATGTCCCTTGCACGGCCCCCTCCTCCACCAAACCGTCCACCAACCTGGATGACTCCGTGCCATCTTCCTCCGTCGGACCCTGTGGGTTCTCAGCTGCCCCTTCTGCTGCTGAGGAGTCCAATTCCGACCTCCGCCTCTTGGACCTTCCCTCGGCAGCTGCAGCCTGGGATGTGGCACTGGACTCCTCACTCACCGACAAGATGACAACCTGGGAGGGGAGCCGGGCCTTGCGTCTCCGGCTGGCGGGATGATCCCTGCCGCTGTGCTCCACAGCACCCTCTCCGCTTTCTTCTTCAGTTGACGCTGCAGACAGGGAGAGATAAAACACAGGCATCAGGGCACTGTACAATGGACTGATACACACATGACAGTTGCACATGAGCGGCATTGTTTAACTACAGACACGGCATCACACTCCACGACACACATGTCATTTTACCTCACACACATGAACATTTCAACAGCAATATTGCACCAGGCAGCACCATCCATACACATACAACAGCATGAACAGCCAAAGGTGAGCCTGACATCACATGAAACACAAGGAGTGCACTAGACATGCACACACACCACCACACTTACATGCATGTCTACATCTCCTCCAACTGTTGCAGTGATGAGATCGCCATACATGTCACATCTGCCATTCATCCTTCTGCATATCAGTGTCATATGCATCCATGTTGCATCACAGTTGCACACTTGTCAGATACACATACATGCACATGTACACAGTGCAGATACATGCATTATGAGCCACCATCCATGTCACAACCATGCCAATGTACATACACAGAAATTCAAACATGTGTGCTCCCACACCTGCATTTTCCTAGCATGCTTACCAACACATACACCATCAATGTGTCTCACAACTGAGAGGACTTACATGTGGCAGCCTCATGCCCATGTTCATACACATCCCTACATGGCCCTACATAAACACATGTGCAACCTGCACACTACTGGCACACCATGACACGCACAGCGTACTATGAACATGCATGTACACTTACCGCTCGACTCCAGACGGGTCTGCCTCTCAAGGATCTGGACGTAGAGCGCTGGGCATATGCATTCCAGGACCCTCATTTGATGGTTCGACAGCTAGCCCCAGCGCCCCTTGGCATCCACTGCCTTAGCGAGGCGCCGGGCCTTGTTGAGGGTCCTGGACCTGAAGTCCTCCCAGCGCTTCTTGACATGATGTAAGTCGCTGCCTGCCACCCCCTCCGCGTTGATGGCAGTCACGATGTCCATCCATATCCTGGTCCGTACTTCATTGTCGGCGCGCAAACTTCCAAAGAGGGCATCATACTGCCCCAGGACTTGCTCCACCAGGACACCAACTTCAGTGGCAGAGAAGCTGGTGGCCCTCTGCCTCTCTGGCTGGGGGTTGCCAGTGCTGCGAGATGGTGTCGTGCTGGACATGGCAACCCCAGAGGCAGGAGTGGGTGGGCAACTGGGTCCTGGGGCTGGGCTGTGGAGCGGGGGAATCCCAGTCGGGAGTCTTCGGTTCCAGCAGGGGTGGTCACAGCAACTACCCCCCTGGCTGACGTGCAGGCAGGAAATGGCAGGGCACGTGGGCAGCAGGCAGCAGCAGATGGCAGGTGGGAGCGTGCTCGGGGCTCTGGGGGGCAGTAATTCGGCCTTCTGGGCAGGAGTGTGGTCTTCCGTGTGTTTTCACGTGACCCGCTTGATACAGAGTGATTTGGCACGTGAAAAAATTGCACGTCAGCGTGTAATTCGAGGAAAGGGCCTTAGCGCTTAAGCGCATCAGCACATGCATGCGATTTCATGGGACCAAATGCCCTTAGCGCGTAAGCACATAAATTACATTACGCACGCAGGCGTTTCCCTCATAGCACGTGATGACAGAGCACACATGGAAAAACTGCACGTCCGAGTGTCATTGCGTGTAATTGGAGGAAAGCGCCCACGTACACTCATATCTGACGTGTACGTGTGGGCCGGTTTAAAAGCTACGTGTAGGATGCCATTTCCTTGTACGTGCTTTTCGTGGAGAGCGAGTGGGTGAAATCTGTACTTCTTGACAGTTCACATGCGATTACTTCACAGCGTTTCTAGTTCGTACTCCCTGTTACCTCTGACAGCTCTTTTCTGAATTTTTGTTGGGCCTGTTTCCTCAAACAGAGTTCACTTCTCCTTTTGTCCTGTCTCTCTCCGCGTATTTTTCACGTTCTTTTTCTAGGCAGACGGTGAGTTCCGCACGTACTTAGCAATGTGCTTGCCCCATGTGTCGCGTTCCCCTTCAGAGATCATTGTAGGCTGCGTGTATTACGCGTATGCTTATTTTTGTGTTTCTGGGTGCCACAGCATAGTGCAGGTTCATTTTTTCACACACGTGGTCTACGAGGGGTTGCATGCCCGTTCATTTTTGATTTTGGGCTGCCTGTGCATTGCGTGACCCGTCATCTTCCCCCATGGGTCACAGACAGCCTTGTTAGAGCACTAGGGTACGAATTCCATCTAGTATCCTAGCCCTTTGACCCCCAATTGCCCAGGACAATAGTTTACTGCAACTCCCATACGCACAACAACATCAGTGCCATGGTTGGGAGGCGACCAAGCGGTAGGGGAGACAAAGGTAGCCGACCTTCAAAAGATGGGCGTGGTGGGCGCAGTAGGGGACGTGGCCGGGATTTGCAGGGTACCCCTATACCCCCATGTGTGGAGCAACAATCAGGGACACCCATGCCCCCCCCATGCTTGAGGGAAACGTGGCTGACACCATCCCAGCTCAGCCCCTGTTGGACCAGCCAATTGTGGCACCTGACCTGGCACAGAATGACTCCCTGGCTGACTTCCAGGTCAGCAAGTCTAGGCCACATGTGGCGGGGCAAGTTGTTGTCACCAAGCCACGTGGATCTAGGGCAGCTATGTTATCTGCTGCCCCAAGTATGCAGGGTGGGGAGGCTGCAGGGGCAGCTGCAGCTCCATCCGCCCCAGCTCTGACTCTCCCAGCAAGGACAGTGTCAGACCAGGTCCATCAAACTGACGTTCCCCCTGCCAACATTACCCTGCAACCAATGCCTGCATCAAGACCTATGGTCATTGTGCATTCCCACACTCCTACTACCCAGTCCACCGGTGATTATGCCCCTACTGACCAGAGCAGCGTAAGCCACTCTGGCTCTGCTCCACCTTTAAAGAAGAGGAAGAAGGGTGCTCTGGCACAACAGGCTGAGACCCCAGACACGGCTACACACTCCGGTACCTCAAGGAAGCCTTGCTTTAATGAAGTGGAACTTGATGCACTTGTGTCCTATGTGTCTGCACATAGCCACGAAATGCTGGTGACTGCAGGGTCCAAGACCACAACTGGTCAACGTAAGTCACACTGGCAGATTATCGCCGACCGCATAAGTGCCCTTGGATTTGTGAGGCGCACAGCTGATGATTGCTACAAGCGGTGGAATGACCAGAAACGCAGAGCAAAGAACAAGCTGGCCTCAAATCATGCCGCTACTCTGGTGACTGGTGGTGGGTCTCGACAAGAGGACAACAAACTCACTGAACATGAGTCTGTTGCTGGGGCCTTCGTCACAGAGGAACAGATCCAAGGTGTGGGAGACTACCTGATTATGATGCATTGTCCGGTGAGTGCCCATGCATGTGTGTGTAATGCAGGTGTATGTTGTTTGGGTGACGGGTTCTGATTGAGTACCAGGTGAGGGTGTGTGTGCCTGAGTGGTATGGGTCACCCATGTGCTTCATCCAAAACATTCAGCGGCCTTGGATTTGGGTGTGACAGTATCCCTTCTGCCCACAGTAGTAATTTAGCGCAACATTACGGAAGTTGCCCTTGAAGTGGCATCTTGCAACAACATTGTTTGTATTTTTCAGTGTTCGTTCAGGCTGATTGTTTCAATTCTCCCAATTTTGCTACGCATTCCTCAGCCCTATTGTCACATTTGTGACATGCTTCTGTCATTGATGAACCCCACATTGGCCCACATGTGTTACCTTGTTAGGTGAATGATTTGACCATTCAGGCTGATTGACTATTGGCCTGATCACATACATTTTTGGGGCCTGTTTGAATGTGGAACATGATAGTTGTTTCCTGTCATGTTGAAGTGCACAACCATTGATGTGTACATCGGCCTACAATCACTGTATTTTCGTACGCTGGATGTGTTGCAGTGTGTAGCACATGCCTATTTTGTCACACTATGTAGCATTTTTCATCTCATCATGTCCATCTCACATGGATGGCTGACAATATTCATTCACTGACATGTGGATGTATTTGCGGAATGTACCATGGCTATGGTACATGCCATCTGTGTGATGGCATGTGTCATGTATGTGTATTGGACATGCCACTCACAGGCCAATGTCCTTTCCCCTCCCATGCGCAGTGGCCGTGCATGTGGTTGGGGATGTGGGGGCATCACCATGTCCACAGGCAGGCCCTGGCGTGTTGCAACGTTGTGCAGGACACATGCTGCCACTATGATCCTGCACACTATTGGGGGAGCGTATAACAGCTGCCTGCCAGAACGGTCAAGAGAGCGAAAGCGTGACTTGAGCACTCCAAATGAGCGCTCCACTATGCCCCGGGTTGCAATGTGGGCTGTGTTGTATCTTACCTCGGGTGGCGTGGTGGGGTTCCGAATTGGCGTCATCATGTGGGTGCTCAGAGGGTAGGCACTGTCCCCTGGGGAGGTAGTGATGGGTATCATTAGTGGGGTTGTGACATTACTCAGTATCTGACATGGCAGTGCTACCCAGCATGCAGCAAATGTGTTGCTCTTCCATCTTGGTGTCATCAGTGTCTGGCCTTTTGCCTCCCCAGTGCATGCATGAGAGGGTTATAGTCATGTGGGACATGTGTAAATCATGTAGTGGTTCTGTAGCTTGTCAGGCCTATTTGTGTGCTATGGTGCTAATGCCTGTTTCCATTTTTTGTCTTTCATGTTTTTGCAGGGGATGACGCACTTGATGCTGTTGAGGTTGAGGAGATGGTGCAGACCCAGGAGGGATCTGAAGCACGACCGGGCACCAGTGGGGGACGTGGTGTGGTGGTGGGTGAGAACCCAATCTTGCCACAGACCATTCTTTCCAGGGGTGTCTCTGGGTGCACCTCCCCAGACCTATTCAGGTGTTGATTCGGATGATGAAACCTATGTGCCGTCGCAGGTAAGTGTTTCTGGCAGGGATTCTGTTCTGTCCAACCCACCTGCACCAGGGGTAGAACCCTCTATGGGGATGTCAGTGTTGGTAAGTCTGCCTTTGGTGGTTACGGATGCAGGGTCACACTCCACAACATCTGATCCTGTTCCTGGGCCAGCAGATCAGAGGGGGAATGCAGTCCTGCAGCCTCAGGCAGTGCCGGCACAGCAAGGTGCAGATCGCCTTGCCCCAAACAGGTGTGGTGCCCGCCGACGCGGTGGCCGTACGCCACCAGGCAATACCGCATGGGAACAATCCATGTACGGTATGGCAACCCAACAGGCAGCATCAGTTGAGATGAATGGCTCAAGCAATGGAGAGGGTGGCCACTTCCATTGCCCCCCCTGAAAGGCAGATGTCGCAACTACAGCAGGCAACAGACTCCATTTGCCAATCACACAGGGAGGACATGTTGGCGTCCAACAGGGACCAACGGGCGGCACTGGAGACTCTACGCCAATCGATATCAATAGAGTCCCAGGACCACAGGGTAGAACTCCATCACAACAGGGAGACTCTTGTTGACCTGGAGGCTTCCACTACCTTGAGGACAGAACAGCAGCTGGAGCGGCTCACACATTCGCTCTCAGCTGAGATGCAGGCAACTCGGGAGGAGATCCGGGCATCACATCAGGTGCTGCATGGGGATCTCCGCACTATAATCCTACAGAACGAGACCTTCCATACCCGCATGCTTGCTGCCATGGAGGACCATACCGGGGCTTTGCGCGGGCTGCCACCCATAGCACCACCACCTCCTGATGCAGCAGCTGAGGGTGATGAGAGCGACAGCAGCAGTTCTCCCACATTGGCATAGCCGTGCAGGCCATGAGCCCATCAAGGTGTTTTTTTTTCCCAACATCCACACAGGTGGCTGTTGGTGCGCACCCTGTCCTCGGACCTCCTGGGTGGCCTCCCCCCCTGCCCCCCACATGGCCATTTTTGATTTTTGATTTTTTTTTTACAGTGTGTTGCCCTGTGTGGCTCCCGTGGGCATCCACTGTATTCCGGCTGGGCACATGCAGGCTTGTCCTGAGTTTGGGTTAGATGCTTGGGTTCATGAGAGACACACCCCTCCTGCTTCCCATTTCCATGGGCTTGCAAAGGGTGTGTCCAAGTGACAGTGACTTACACAGTGATGTTGGACTCCCATGAGCTGTGTGGGCAGACTGTAGTCAATACTGTGTATACATTCCTAGTGGATATTGTTGTTGTATTGTACACTGCATGGTGTATTGATATGTGCTTGTGCATCCATGTCTTCCTCCTAATTTGCAGGTTCATTCCTCATGCCTTCACAAGGCCGTCTACTTTGGAGATGGAGTTCATGTTGTAAGCAGTGCACTTACACATTTGCGTGGCAACAACACTGTACAGTTGGAAGGGGGAGATGTGCTGGCATAATCAGGTTGTAAGACTACTACTACTTTAACTTAGTACTGTCATGTTTTTGCTATGTTTGAGGTTGTGTAGCTGCATTGTATTGTTGGTAAGTATTTGGTCATGTGTGTTGTTAGTTCTACATTACTGGGAGCATATTGTGTGTGGCCAGTTTCCATTAGGGACACTGTACTTTGTGACACTTGTGTCAGGTTTTGGGGATTGCTTTGTTTGCACTCACATAGCATGACATGCCATGGTGTGTTGGGTGGCGGTGCTGGGGAGGGGATGGGTGACATGGCACTGTTGTCATGTTGTATTTTGCAAGGGGGTAATGAATTTAGCAGCATAGAAGTGTATCTTTTGATGACACAGCATTGGTGGTGTTTGTGTAGGTTGGGATGCACACAATGTAACACTTCTAGGTGACCAATCTCAGGCTGGTATGGTTGTGACAGTTGACTGTCCCTTATGTCATCATCATTGATTGTCAGATGGTATGTGCCAGGGCTGTGTGCACTCCACAGGGGTGTGATTTTAGGTGAAGTAATTAGCCACCAGCTGCGTACAGGCTGCCTCACCCCGTGCCCTTTCCCCTCCCATGCGCAGTGGCTGTGCATGTGGTTGGGGATGTGGGGGCACCACCATGTCCACGGGCAGGCCCTGGCATGTTGCAATGTTGTGCAGGACACATGCTGCCACTATGATCCTGCATACTATTGGGGGAGCGTATAACAGCTGCCTGCCAGAACGGTCAAGGGTGCGAAAGCGTGACTTGAGCACTCCAAATGTGCGCTCCACTATGCCCCGGGTTGCAATGTGGGCTGTGTTGTATCTTACCTCGGGTGGCATGGTGGGGTTCCGAATTGGCGTCATCATGTGGGTGCTCAGAGAGTAGGCACTGTCCCCTGTGGAGGTGGTGATGGGTATCATTAGTGGGGTTGTGACATTACTCAGTATCTGACATGCATGCATGTGCTGTGGCATTTATACTCACCGAGCAGCCATGTATCGCCATGCTGCCCAGCTTCTAGGTCCCGGTTTAGGGTTGAAATTCTGTAAATAAAACTGTCGTGGGTGGACCCTGGATAGTTGGCAAATACTAAGGTGATGATTCCCTTGGCATCACATATTACCTGGACATTGATGGAATGCCAGTGCTTGCGGTTTCTAGAGATGTGCTCTGATGCCCTGGGGGGACGTAGAGCCACATGGGTGCAATCAATGGCACCTAGGACTTTGGGGAATTGTGCCACCCCGTAGAAATCCTGGACGGCAGCCTGCCTTTCTGCAGATGTTCTGGGCAGGTATATGTGCCTGCGGACTGATGGGCGTGCAGTCATGATGGCCAAGACCTGGTGTAGGTAGCGTGACTGCGTGGCCTGTGACACCCCCCCACTATAGCACTTGTTCGCTGAAATGATCCAGTGACCAAGAAGTGCAGTACATTGAAGACCTTCACCGGGGGGCTGAGTGCCTGGGAGCACAGGGTGGGTGATGTGAGGTCATCCTCCCACTCACCAGGTCGAGTATTATGTGAGGTGGAAACCTGTCCTCCCATACACCTGGTCATCAGGCATCCCAAAAAGGCTAGTTCTGGGTGTGAAAATTCTGGACCTGACTATCCTCCTCCTCCTCCTGCGGTATCCCACGACCACTGCTGCTAGGAACGGTATATTCATCCTGGCGTCTGAGCTTGTTTGTTGTTTGCGTGCACTTTTATGCTGCGCAGGTCCACGTACGTCTGCTTCCTGCTGGCGTACGTGTTTCCGGATTAGCGCGTCTTTTTTGGCGCACGCGTTAGCCCGTTCGAATCCACGAATACGTGTTTTGAACGTGCATGTGGGCGTTCCGTGCATTTGCCTCCTGTACTTCCCCCGTGACGCCCACATTTTCACGCGTTGTTCCGCATTCCGTGTGTCACGCCCTCTGTTCCTCCTACTTTTGTTGTGTGCACCGCGCTATGTGCGATTTAGCTGTGCGCGTAGCGCACGCTGTTTGGAGACGTGTGCGCCAGCGTGCACCACTCAGAATTTTGGCGCACATCCTGGGATTTACACGCGCACGGACTTCCATGAATCGCTGTGCACGGGTTTCGCTGTGATTTTCGCACTGGCACTGCGATTTGCACGTTTTTGCACGCGTTCGCACGCTTGCACTGAAAGTTTCAGCACACATTAATTCCATGAATCGGCCTGATAATGTCATGTCACCACATTCACCAGTGTCCATACCGCTTACTCCAGCAGAGAAGATTGTCTCTACTGGAGGTTCATGTGTTTTCTGTGTCGGTCATTTTGCCCTTTCATATACCTTGTCTGTCACCTCACTGGAGATAGTGCTTTTGCTAGATTAAGTTACCTGGATGAAACATAGTCCTCTGCTCCTATCGCTGTGTTTTTTTACCCCTATGTCTTGTACACTGTACATTAGCATAAGATGTACTTGACTCTGAGTAGTATGCTGATGCGTATGGCATATACTCAAATAACTTGGCCAGTTCCTTGCCTCTTGGGGTCCGGTAACTCAGCCACTATGTCCACCAGTTGTCCATTGCCTCCCTCTCAATGGCTTGCCTGCTGCTGGACATGTTGTTGTTCACCCCCTGTAGCACCTCACCAAACATTGTATGGATTAATGAGAGCCAGATGTGAAGGGCTACATGAAACTGTTGTATCTCTTCCTTAAAGGTCATCAATGGATGTGTGGCAAGCATATTGGTGTGTGCTCATCGGGGCACATGTTGTCGTGTGGCGGCACCACCATCTAGGATTGTGCATAGACCTATTGTTCTGTTATGTTATCCACATTTATAGAGCGCCCCTTCACCATCAAGAGCATCATGGCACGAGAGGCTGACTACTAAACACTGGACAGTACCAAAACAGCAAAAAAGATTTAAGCTGAATAATGAAAGGTCTTCAGATCTCGCCTAAAGGACAGATGATCAGAAATCTCACAAAGGGACAATGCAGTGGAGTTCCAACGCAGAGCCGCAGCCACTGAAAAAGAGCGCCCACTCATGGGAGAAAGTTTAAACCTAGTGCATTATAATCTGAAGAGAAGTGGAAGAGCAAAGAACACAAGATGGAATATAGTGTCTAAATTTGGCCTGCAAGTACTCAGGCCCTGAGGCATAAAATGGCAGATGAACCATACACAAAGCCTTAAATTTGACTCATCTCGCCACCCGAAGCCAATGCAGGGTGTTCAAAACTTGAGAAGCCGAAGACCAGCGAGTCGCACCCACGGCCAGCCTGGCCGCCAATTTTTGAACCACCTGTAAACGTTGAAGAAGAAAAACCGGCTGAGCCAAAAACAGGGCACTACCGTAGTCAAGTGAGCCCAAAGTGAGAGAAGATACCACCACAGGACAAAGAGCTAAAGGTAGCTAATGCAGAACCTTATGGAGAGTTTGTAATGTAAAATGGACAGGTTGCGGTGATAGCTCTGAAACATACGGGAATGCCATAAGTCATTCTGTGGTGTCTCAGTCCATTGGTTCATCCAACATGTCCGAGCTTGGTTATACAGACATCCCCCTCTGCATGCTCCTCTTCTTTCTCTCCCTTCTTAGATAGAACCTGTGCATGTCTATGTAGTTTCCTGTGGCAAAGCATCTGTGTGAGGCAATGATGGTTTATTGCCTTTTTTGTGCACATGTCTGTGTAGGTTAAACTAAGCAATATAAGTCTGTATCTGTTAACACATTATTATTCCTTTGTTATTCCTTTGTAAGCTAGCCCATCAAGAGCTCATTACTTAAACCTGATCTGTGTACCAACTAAGGCTCATAGACTGCGGAATTTCGCTCCCACCACACATCACATATCAAGACCCTCCATCTGTCTAATCAATTTAGATTTTGGTTTCCAGAACAATGTGTCCTCACACCACACAGACACATAAGGCTGCAGTGCCTTCTGTGGGATGTGTCATGGCATCGGGTTTATGGTGGGTTTAGGGAGGGGTGTCCTGGTGCATGTGTGGAGTGTGAGAGTTTAGAAAGTGTTTGTAGTTTATGATTACTTCCTTCAATTAACCCTTATACAGGCACCAAGTCCACTTCCAAATGATGGTTCCAATTTTCTGTAAGTGTCCAGAGATCTGCAAAGGGCATTGTCTGGGCTTTAGAATGCTTTTGAATACTAGTCTGCCCTTCAACAGATCCTGTCCCTGTGCATACATCGTTCTGGATCACTCCATGTTAAGGCTATACGACCATAGAAAATCAGCGTTATTGATCTCCACTCAATTCCCCAACTCCAAGTCAGGGGAAGAAGCAGCTTGAAGAGAAGTGGTCAGAGCACAGGGTCCCACAGTTCGCTTCATGGGAAGCAGTGCAGCCACTTCTTTATTTATTACATTAGTGGGAGGTTATGGCGTTTTCCCTAGGAAGAAATTTGACCAGTGTTGGTCCATTAACCATTGACTAGTGGCCTGGGAAGTCCATTATTTACATGGTGCAGTGCCTCTCCCTTTTTCACTCCATGTACATTTGCTATTCAGTTGGTTTTGCTATTCCCTAGTGCGTGCAGTACACAGTTCCTCCTAGGGTTAGTAGGATTAGTGATTCTCCGGTAGAGTCACTTCTTCCTCATTGGATGCACTGTCTATTCGTTTTTTCCAGCTACACCACTTTGTTTATTACTTACCTTGTAGAACATCAGTTAGGGATCGAGTTTTAGGAAGTTGGAGTAGGTTAGTTAGTTAGTTAGAAATTCCCATTTGTTGTCACCTGGTCAAGATCCTATGTTTTCAACTCAGCCATCTGAACTCCTTAAGAGAAGGACTCATGCAACTCTTCAAAGAATTCAAGAAATTGAGTTCAAACCTTTGCAGAATTTTAGGAGCTATATCCAGGTGTGCAGGCTCAATCGAGGAGGAGTCCCAGGTGCAGTACACCTGTTGAAGGTTTTTGTAATTTCTTTCCTTCCCTTAGAGACTGTGATGAAGTCGGGGGAGAATCCTTTCTGGTTTTTCTACTTTGTCCAATTTCCCCTTCCCCCAGCTGTCCAGAAGCTGATACACATGTTGTAACGGGTATTTGGTATTGGATGTTTGTGGATGGATGGAGCATGGCACTCCTACAATAAGGTTCAGTGTAGAGCTCCTGGCACTTTTTACATGAACCACAGAGGCAATAACCCACACACAGCAGCCATACACTTCCACACAGTGCACACCAGCACAGCAGCAACGTTGTCTGGCATTTCACCCTTTTGCACACTGACAAACCCTGGTGCCAACCTTTGCTTGCCCTAAGGCACTATGTTCAAATCCAAATATATATATATTATATATAATATATAGTTTAGAGTGTGTCCGTATTTGAAATGACACAGGTAGAAAGTGTGTCATCTAGTATCGAGTATTTCTGAACTCGATCGAATGACGCAAAGATTGCAGGATACAAAATAGGATGATGTCATAGATGACGCATTTTGGGGTATAAATCATGTGTATAGTCAAGTGTGTGTGTGAGTGTACAAGTATCAACCCAGTGTCTGCCAGTCTTCCTTGTTTTAGTAAATGGAGAATAAAGTATTGCTGTGCCATATTCTTTGAGTCTGTCAATTTATTTTGAATCAGATCTTTATTGGTAATACCATCTAGCACAAGAGACACTTCAAGGTGCTGGAGCACATTTTGGTAGCAGTGCTGATGGTTCAGGTCTAATAGACCTAGGCCCATGCCCAGATTCAGACCTCCAGACGTTCGACTGCTTTCGACATTAGCCAGAAGACCGCAGATCTTCTTCTGCTGAACGGGTTGCAAAAGCATGTGTGAGAAGATATGGTTCACAGGTCCCCCTTTCACAAAATTCCTGTCCAGTCCCTGCAGGTGCCCCGTGGATGGAAGGCAAAATTGTCTGTTGACAGAGAGTAGATGCCGAGTGCTGAAAGTGTAAAGTATAGGGGAAATAAGTGTAAAGTATAGGGGAAATAATACATATATATGAAAGTAACAGGATCATTGTGGATTATAAAGCAGACAAATAGATACCTTGATTCCTGGTTCCAAGGGACGGAAGGATATGCACTAAAAAAAGACTCCAAATAGGGCTGCAAAGGATTCCCGAGGCAAGGCCAACAAGAAGAGTGCTTATCAAACTCCAAGATTGAGTAAAAATGACATGAGATATATTTATTAAAGAAAGTAAAACAAGGCATACACAGATTTTTTTAAATATCCACGTGTGGTCTTATGAATATGTCAGTGTAAAGCATTTGTTGTGTTTAAACCAATAAATATAAAACGATAGTAAACAATTAAGTGATTATTAGATTTTTTAATCGAGAGATTGACGTCAATCAGGAGGATAAAAATCAAAGGAACAGACTCTTAAAATATCAATGGTAGAACAATGAGATACTATACATTCATAGAAACTGTAAACGAAAGAACAAAAAGAACTTTGTTGCATAGATTTTAAAAGTGGTTAAAAAACATATCTATATATATATATGTATATATATATATATGTAATTTATTTTTTCAGATAAATCAGCGGCGATTGATGGTGCCTGCTCAAATTGATAAGTGTGGTTTACTTGATAAAATAAACAGAAGAATAAATGGATGTGTAAGTATAGACAGTCAAGATCAACTCATTATCATGGGGGACACTCCTCTTTTACACTTATGCAGAACATTGCCAAAATACACAGCCAAAATAAGGAAGTATCATCCAGAGTGGGTTCGAGGCAATAATGCCATGGCCTCAGGAGGGTTTGTTGTCAAAAACATTATTGCGACATATGGTGACATATTTGCATGCCACATATACGGGAAAGAATTTACATAAAAGGTTGGCTATTTTAGAGTTATTGAAAATGTATCAAAGTGAGAAAAAAGATCCAGCCGATAAGGAGTGGGTGCTTAATCAGCATAAAGGGGAGTATGTAACGTCTTCGGCTCCCCTCTCCCCTCATGAAAATAAGAGCGTAGACAGAGAGGGGAAGGGATTTTATCCCTTAAAGCAATATAATGCATCGGCGGGCCACGTTAATCCTACATATGAGCCCCCAGCTTACAACAGTGAGGAAAATGCAGAAGAGAGCAATAGCAGAGAATGCAAATATATATGGACATGCACTGAAAGCAAACAGTATGATGAGAGAAAGGATTGGCAAGGTAGACAGATGGAGAAAGAGGAAGAAGCAAAGAAGCAGAAAGTAAAACACTACAGAGCTAATGGAATAACAATAGTATTTTGTATTTGTATTTTATTTATTTATAAAGCGCAGAAACCAGGCCCAGGGGCAACCGGGCGCATACTCTTAAACATGTTACAATAAACAGTTACACAGTACATTACAACATATACAGCATATATACATATACCGAGGGGTATCATTAACAGAGTATAATACAGTACATATCAGAGAGAGAAATATATACATGTCCTGAATCACACAGAGGGGCTGGACTGAGTAAGGGTCTCATAGATCATGGGAGAACAGCCATGTTTTGGCATTGTTCTTGAAGGAGTGGAATGATGGTTCAGTTCTAATGGGCGTGGGCAGGGTGTTCCAAAGTTTGGGTCTAGGACAGGGAAGCTCACCCCACCTGCTTTTTGGAATTTGCATCTCGGCACGGTGAGGCTGTGAGTTTGGGCTGCTCTAATGGGTCGAGTGGATGTGTGGAGTGTGAAGCGAGCGGACAGGTAAGGTGGGGCGTTGTTGCTCAGGCATTTGTGAGTCAGGGCTAGGGTTTTCAGGGCAATTCTTTGTTTTACCGGGAGCCAACGTAAGTCCGATCTGATGGAGGAGATGTGTGAATGTCTCGGGATGTTCACACATCGTACAGAATGAATGGGTGTGTGTTGACAAATATTACTCAAGCTAGAAAATAAGGGCATTGATGAGGTTCGAGAAAGAAAATAGAGAGAAGAGTGGAAAAAGAAGGAAAAGGAAGAAGAGAGGGCATATAAAGAAGAGAAGGAAAGAGAAGGAAAGTGAAGGGAAAAATAAAGAAGATACAGGGCAAGGAATGAAAAGGTGGGTTTAGAAGAGAAGAGACGAGAGAAGGTTGAAGCACAAAACATCGAATGAAAGTACATAGGTTGCATAGAAGGAGAGAGGAAGATGAATTGCGGGGCATGAAGAGATGAGGAGAAGGGAAGAAGAGATCAACAGACGTAGTTGACTAAAAGATGATGTGATAGAGTATTTATGTCATAGAAGCATAGTGCTAATCGAAGCCCAAGAACGATTTGAGGAACATAGAGGGTCACAACAGCCCTGCGGGAAGCTGCAAGAGATACCAAACATACTACCGTGGGCTGACTAGCGAGATACAGAAGATGTAGGGAAAAGAATTGGTGATTTATATAGGCAAATGTGGGATGAACAAGGGTTTAAAACCGAATATAATGTAGAAGGATCTTTATCAAGGGAAACTGGAGGAAGGCTAGATGACATTATAACAGACGAGCACAGAACGCTGTCTTTGAGTTGACTAAATCGTGATGATGCAGAAAAGGATAACAGTCATACAAGCTGGGGTATAATAATCTCAGGCGAAGAATGGGAAGAAAATGAGAGAGCCCAAAGGGAGCGCGCATGCAGATTTTCAAAAGAATCCAGTTTAGAAAAGGGGTATAATGGTTACATTTAAAGGACTCCATAGAAAAAACACCAGAATGGACACAATATACTGAGCGACCACAAGCAGGATTGTGCAGTACAGGGGATGTATTCCCACCTGGAAAACAACAAGTGTAGGCAGGTATGATTACGAACCAGGATTTTCACAATTCAAGATGTACATTACTGAGTTTAACCTCTGGTGTGGGAAAATGGATTTATGAATTAGGTAGAATGACATCAGGAATGATGTTAGCCATAGGTGACATAAAAGACTTGCGAGGAACCATTACAGGAGAGAGAGAGCTGATGACATTTGGAAGCATGCAGGATATGCAAGTGTGACTGCACAAAATACAACAGATGATGGAGTGCCATTTAATAATTGCAGAACAGATGTATGGTGGGTGCTCAGTGTACAATAACCCATGCGATTATGACTCGGATAATGGGGGAGGATGAAAACATTCAAGAGAGATGGTGCATTGAGACGCGTAAACCATGGGATAAAACAGTGGCATTATTTTACCACATTTTGGGTCATGGACTGCCCGAGCCAGTGCCACGGCAGATGAAGAAACAGGTGGAAATGGAAGCGAAAACATGGCTAGAAATACACTTGACGATTGTGCATTACTACCGATTGATGCAGGAGAAAAATAAGAAGAAAGCCGTAGGAATCAGGAGAAAGCGAAAGCGACGTTAGTCCAGAAAAATGTGTCAAAAATAGCCATAGAGGGAGTGGTATTGACGAGTAATGAAAGTAGGGTGACACAGGAGATGCAATCAGTACAGCAAAACAACATAGTGTATCCCACAGATCCGAGTGGGTATAATATTTGGCCAAGTGGAAGAGGGAATGGACCTAGAGGAGATGCATACGGTGGATTTCAAAATCCTCAGGGAGGAGAAGGATTTAATGGTGGACAGCATCAACATTGTTGGAATTGCAGAAGAATAGGACGCATAGCCAGAATATGTAGAAGCAGAGGAGGCATGCAGCAAAATTGGCAAGCACTAAGAGGGGGATGGGCTATGTTCTGCAATATAATGCAGACTTGCACGAGTATTATGCTCAAAATCACATGCAGGCTCAGATATATGCGCTGCAACCACAGCAAATATAGCAAGCGCCATTACAAATGCAATCGCCACAAGGACAATCGCAGCAAGTACCCATGCAAACACAACAGGTACAAACTCTGCAAGTGCAGAAACAACAGGCCATGGTACCACAATGGAATATGACTACACAAGTCCAGCAATCACCCGCACCCAAACTGGCAAGTGTGACCATGGTAGGAGGAAATCATTTTGCAGTTACAGGGATGAAATTATATCCACAATAGGACAGCCCACAGAGTGACATGATGTGTTCAGTACTATCTGTGACACCAGACCCCGAAGAGGTACCAAGGGTCAAGGTGACAATAGGATACAAGACATTTTCAATTCTTGTGGACACTGAGCAACTCGTTCCTGCATCCGTAAGGGAAAATATCCAATTTCAGGTTTTGTCATGAATTCACAAGGATTCTCTGGCTGATGAGTTTAGTTCCTTTTAAAGATGAATTAACCATCTCTATAGGAGAACATAATATGCCATTGCCATTATTATATTCTAAGAAGATGCCTTAAACTTAACATGAAAATATAATTTACTGATGAAGGAATAGTGTGTTCAAATCCAGGGACACATTATATAAATATGAGAGAGTTTATATTAGCCTTTTACAGGCCAGAATGCATTACCAGGAATTTCCTTAGATACAGAAGTATTCTTGTATGGATTGACTGTTTTATTATCGTGGTTACCCAGATTGATAGGTAAACTATTATGCATACCTGATGAGCTTTTGTTTAGACTAGAAATCCCTATGGATGAGGAAGAAGGGCAGATTATCCACTTAGAATTAAAAGCAGCAGTGGTCAGAGAGGAAAGGGTGGTTCATCATGGAACAGATGATGATGGAAGAGGATGGAGAACAGTGATAGCCCTCTGAGAAGTATGTAAACTGACAGATCTGACAGACGAGGAGGTATTTAAGGATGAGTACTCACATGATTAATTCATATTTTTCATATGTCTCACTTATTTGATTAAAGAAGAGAATAAAAAAATACTGCAGAGAATGGTGTTGGTAAAAATAAAACATGATGTTTCCAGGGTGATTTGGAGAAAGTCCCACACATTTTATGGACCACAAGTTAAGGTCTATTAAAAGGAGTAGGAGCAGTTAAAATAAAACTTAAACCAGGAGCCTTTTTGCCATGTGCAGGCAATAGCCCATGTCTAGAGAGGGGGATGAAGGTATATTTGAGACTAACTGCTTTAATGAAGCAAGGAATATTAGTACCATCCGATTCTCCATGTAACACGGCTGTGTACCCAGTGATAAAAACAATGTGGGGGTCATGAATATTCATACAGGACTTTCGCCTTCTAAGCAATATAGTCGAAGCTGAGTTTCCATCAGTTCAAAATCCTGCAACAATATTGTGCAAAATCCCATCTAAGGCCAGATATTTTAAAATCATAGAATTAAGGAACACATTCTTTTCAATTCAACAAAGACACACAGGATTTGGCTAACTTTATGTATAGAAATAACCACCTGAAACATACTTGTTTGTCCTAGGGGTACTGTGAGCCCCCTTCCATCTTTAAGATACTCCTTCAGACGGACCTAGGCAATGTTCCGCTCAAAAGTGCAATAGTCCAATATGTGAATGAGATTTTGGTGTGTATCGAGACAGGAGAAAGATGCAGAGAAGATTCAGTTAAGCTTGTGACTATATGAAAGCTACAATACTGTTAGGAAGAGGTCTTGTATATAGGACAGTTGATTTCTCACGAGGGGAGGAAAGTGACTCCTGATAGTGCAATAGCAATTATGAAGACCTCAAAGCCTAAAACAGTGAGGGAAATGAAACCATTTTTAGGCCTTTGTAACTACTGTAGTGACTGGGTTTTTGATTACAGTACATATATTTGACCACTTTTAAAAGGGCTTAAAGAAGCACAGGTGGGCAAGAGAAAAATAATATGGACATATGAGATGACTGAAGGATTTGAAGAATTTCAAAAGACAATCAGTACAACCCACGTGTTGGGAATTCCAGATTATCATGAACAATTGTACTTATTTTCTCATTGAAATGGAGAAGTCATGACAGCAGTCCTTACACAGAAAACAACATTAGGAAATGGATGCACACCGTTGGCCTATTATAGTGGGATTTTAGATCCAGTTATGAAAGGGCAATATCATTCACAATCGAAAAAGCTTAAAGTATAACAATGGGGTGTTCAGTAACACTATTTGTAGAGAATGCATTATTTGTGATTTTAGAGAAACCTAAAAGTAAATTGACCACACAAAGGGCATCAGGATATGAGCTAATTATATTGAATCCTGCGATTAAAATTGTCAGATGTAACACAGTGAACCCAGCAATGTTCATAGCTGAACCAGTCAGGGGGATGATTATGTATATGATTATAAAAACGCATACTGAACACTATGATGATATTCCCCAAGCTAAAGAAAATAAATGGGAGGGGGGAAGTTGTCTTCATTGATGGTTCTTCAGAAATTGACTAAATGACTGGCAAAAGGCTTACTGGATCAGAAGTAGCAAAGTTGAACCCAGAGGGTGTATTTGAGGTAGTGACACATGCAAGATTGCCTTTGCATTATTCAGCATAGGCTGCAGAATAAGTGGCTCTTATTGCTGCTCCTCAGAGATTTGAAGATGAAGAAGTGACAGTTTACTCTGACTCCGCCTATGCGACATCAACCGTACATGCAGGTTTGTCATACTGGAAAAGCAGGGGCTTCCTCCACGGAGACGCCACTCCAGTGCAACATGCCACCCTATTGGATAAACCTATTGAAGCATTAGCTAAAAGAGAAGATGTAATTTCCAGTGGAAATGAGCCCACAGACTTAGAAGCAAAAATGGCAGCCTATTTCGCACCATTTCTAAATTTTAAATAGAAAGTCTACAACAGATGACAGGATGATGCATGTTGGTAAATGAGGGCTTGAACATGCTGTCTATTGTCCATTTAACCGATATACATGGTCAAGCATCACAAGAAGAAAAGGATATATGGAAAGAGCAGGGGTGTTCTTTATCCCCCACTGAGGCAATTTGGAGACAGGATAGCACTGGAAGCCAGTTATGTCTCCAGCATTATTCAGGGTTGTGCTGCAGCAGCTCCACTACCCCATGCATGTGTCTCGAGACAGTCTAGCTGCTACAATTGCAGAAGAGTGGTTCTCTCCAAATCTGCTAGAGCATGTGAACAGTGAGAGGAACAATTCCTAGACCCAATGGCCCATTTCAGCACCTACATATAGATTATGTGGATATGCTGCAGACATACAAGGGCTACTGATATATGCTGGTGGTTCTACTATGCCCTTTTTCTAGATGTATAGGGCAGGTCCATGCAGCCCTCTGATATCAGGTGTGCTGCCAAGTTCCTTGTGCGTGACGTGTTTTCAAGATGCAGTGTATGCAAGGTTTTGTGGTCGGACAATGGACCGCATTTTGTAAATGAACTGTTTGAACAAATCTATTAGGCTTTAAGTACACATTTTCCTCTGCGTATCACCCATAGGTGAATGGCGGCTGTGAATAATTAAATGGATTATTGAAGGAACGGATTGCAAAAATAAAGATGACTCTAAAGAAGGGTTGGTTATATTGCTCACCCCTTGCTTTATATGCCCTAACAAACCAGCCTGGCTCAGATCAACATCTAACACCTGATGAGTTGGTGACTGGACGCAACATGAGAACCCCCCCGTGCTCCTCCAACTAGGTTCAAAACGTATGCCCATAGTGTATCAAAGACACCAGGTGATGGGATGCATGATTACCTGACAACAATGACTGCAAGTGTTTCTTTCATGTCTTAGCAGGTCAAAAACTGAAGGATTGGGTCGAAGAGAAGTGACCAAGATGATCAATCCATTGATGCAGTAGATTTGTTTAAACAACACAGCTATACCCAGGGCACCAGGTGCTGGTATGAAAGTGTGTTCTCACTTGGAGCATGCCTCGTTTTGAAGGACTATATGAGGTGGAAGAAGTTACCCCTACAGCTGCCAAGTTAAAAGGAAGAAGAGCTAGGCTACATTTGCATGACATTAAACCATATAAAGGAGAAACTCAGACCCCTCATGCAACTACCGACGGTGAAGCAAGAGAAGAAGTTCCACACATACAAACTTCTTTAATGGCCAAGAGCAAAGACAAGGAAAATACGAAGCACAACAGCACTTTAAATTAGAGACCAATATCTTTCAACATTGGATAATAATTAAATAGACTTGAAGTTATCCTAGAACTTTTCTAGATAGGCTCAAGCAACAATGTTTTAATCTACCAGAGCTGAAAGAAGAGAAGCACATTTCATTTTATGTTACCCATTACAATAACAAGACACTCAATTTTGTATGCTGTTTTTACGAACATATTACAGCCTTATCTTGCTTTAGTAAGAAGACACATGAATATAGTGATGTTTTTCGGTAATAAAAAGAATAGTCATATATATATATATATATATATATATATATATATATATATTCAGTGAAACAACTTTGTTAAAGGGACGTTATGGTTAAGTTGCGCTACTAAAAATCTAAAAAATTCAGTGAAAAAACTTTGTTAAAGGGACGTTATGGTTCCAAGTAAAACCGAAAAAACCCTTGAAATTCGCAAGTTATGGTAAGCTAAGCAACCATAACTCGCGCCACCACCGTGCACTGCTAAGACTAACACCCAGGAAATCAAAGATGACATCACAAATGTCATTGATTACATGTGTGGCTCCCCCTTTTTTCCTTTACTGACATATCTAGGCCACATGGTTTTCTTCAGTAACAGTCAGGAATTAAAAGTGGAAAAGGTAGTATATTTGTAGACTTATCCTTCAAGTATGTTCTTACAATAATTCCCATAGGGTCCAGTCATATCATATGAAACATATACATAGGGGAAGACACAAGCTTGAAAGATAGCAATCCTTTCTGTGCATTAAAATAATCAGTAGAGTTGTCAGCACTTTCTGATAGTTCTGTTGTTATTACTGTACTATCCCTGTATAAGCTCCTATTTTTAGATCTTGTATTCACACTACTTTCATTAGAGTCCAGGCACATCATGTGATATATATACATAGGGTAAGTAGCAGCTTTGAAACAGAACAATCATTTATCTGCATAAAGGTAATCAGTTAGGTTATGAACACTTTTTGCTATTACTGCTGATATTTTTCTCTTACTTCAATTTCTTTGTATATACTCATATTTGTATGTGGTGTTGTCTCTTTGTGTTTTGTCTATAATAATGCAATTATGTAGTAACTGGTTTTTATTATCTACTTATCACGTTTCCCAGTATTCCAAAGTCTAATAAGAAAACAGTTATCATTTCACTATTCAACATGGCAAGCTTATGAATATTGCATCTCCATCATGTTTGCTGCACACAATGCCTACATTTCTACATGAGCACTTTAGTATACTGGATGGACTAATTAGCCCTTGATATTTATTCCAATGATCCTTCACACTTTTTTTATTAACATTACAATAAGAAACCCTTGTACAGACTTTTCATGAAAGGTAAATGCATATGTGATGTCATTAGTGATGTCATCAATGACATTTGTGATGTGATCTTTGATGTCCTGGGTGTTAGTCTTAGCAGTGCACGGTGGTGGCGCGAGTTATGGTTGCTTAGCTTACCATAACTGGCGAATTTCAAGGGTTTTTCGGTTTTACTTGGAACCATAACATCCCTTTAACAACGTTTTTTCACTGAATTTCATAGGTTTTTATTAGCGCAACTTTACCATAATGTCCCTTTAACAAAGTTTTTTCACTGAATTTCATAGGTTTTTAGTAGCGCAACTTAACCATAACGTCCCTTTAACAAAGTTTTTTCATCTGAATTTCATAGGTTTTTAGTAGCGCAACTTAACCATAACATCCCTTTAACAATGTTTTTTTCACTGAATTTCATAGGTTTTTAGTAGGGCAACTTAACCATAACGTCTCTTTAACAAAGTTTTTTCACTGAATTTCATAGGTTTTTAGTAGCACAACTTAACCATAACGTCCCTTTAACAAAGTTTTTTCACTGAATTTCATAGGTTTTTAGTAGCAAAGCTCAACAATAGTAACTTTGACTTTATGTACATGTAATATGGAACATACTGAACCACTTCTACTGAATGTGATGTCCGCAAACTTTTTTGATGTCCGCAGACATGTTCGGACAACAGTACCACTACCTAAAAAGTCGGGGGGGGGGCGGTATGTTTAATTGTTATATTACAACATGATAACATTTAAAAAATTCACAAAGTAATACACATACATATTAGATGTAGTAACACATACGAAATGTAACCCATATATGTACCACACTAACCATTCATTTAAATACAATATGTTCTAAAATGGAATATACCAAGAGAAGATAAATTGGCTTCCAACATAATTACCTCAAAGACACTTCACAACTAAGACCAAGACCAGACCTACAGAGTACTCAGAACATATCTTACCTGAAATAGTAAGTGTACTTCATTTTACTCATATATTTATAAACTTTCTGTATTAGATAAAAAAATGATTATATTTTTTTTTCTCACAGAAATGTCTAGTACTCTGGAATGGCTAGAGGAGCACTTCCCACATGATGAAATGTCAGAAGATATTGAAGCTAATGGTACACACTTTACAATATAAACCATTTACTTGTTATTATTTTATATATGTTTAACATATATATTTCTTTTTGTACAGAGCATACCAAAATAGAAAATATCTCTGAAGAAACTGTTATGGAAAACACGCTTGACTGCATAAAAGAAAAAAATGATTTATTATTGACCAATTTTAATAGTTTGAAAACTTTTGTTGAGGATCATTTTAAAACAAAAGCCTCATACCATTGTGCCACATGTACTTGTCCCCCCCACCATATCGCAGTCAATTATCCCCAAACCCGCTCCATAACCCAAAACGTTTTGATGAGACTTCCATCACTTCTTCACCTGATACCAATCATGTTGAAACCCCTAATTCTCCTGTTTTTGTTTCTGTTTCTGCCTCACCTTCTCTGTCATAAATTATTAATATATGTTAAATAAAGTTACATTTTTATATTGTGTTGTAATTAGTTCCCATTTTTTATTTTTTTAAAAACAATGTAGGTGTCCGCGGACAGCGCGGGTGTTCTGAAATGTTCGTAAATAAACGAAAATGGAGGTGTCGTGAAGAACACTATACCTGTCCATGGTGTTCGCTAGTAAGTTGAAACTGTTCTAAGAACACACGCGGTGTCCTGAAATGTTCGTAATTAAACGAAAATGGCGGTGTCCTAAAGAACACTATACCTGTCCGTACTGTTCGCTAGCAAGTTGAAACTGTTCTAAGAACACAATTGATGTCCAAAATGTCCGTAATCAAACGAAAATGGAAGTGCCCTAAAGAACACTATATCTGTCCGTAGTGTTCGCTAGCAAGTTTAAACTGTTCTAGAACACACGCAATGTCCAGAAATGTTCGTTTGATGTGTGACGCACTTTTAATTAATTCAGGACCTGAACAGTGTCCATAGAACATCAACGCGCATGCGCAAACCAATGTCCGTGCATTTGGTGCGAACAGGAGCTTCCTTCGCGGAAATGTTCGCAAAGGGATCATGTGACCGCACCAACGCTAATCACTTGTTCTGAATGTGGACACTGTTTGTGTCCCCGAACAAATTAAAAGTACATTTTCGAGTAATCCACAATATTTCTGCATAAAAACTCATCATGGCACAAGTCCCACATAGTAATCCTGAGTTTCTACATATCTTTTGAAACTTTTTGAACCCTTTTTTGTGTTTGATCTGTCCGCAGACAGCGCGCATGTCTGCGAACCGTGTAAAAGCACCCCTATAAAAAACCACGCCCTAGAGCTTATTCTCATTGTGTTTCTGGCTATTCTTCAGAGCACAGCTATTTTTCCTGCAACTTGCAGATTACACCATCGAGATGGCATCCCTGGCTGCAGTACTGCCACCTAGTGCTGCACCAGCTCAGCACCATCCCCACCCCCTCCACCACCACCACCTTCCCAAGGGCCTGAAGAGGGGAACAGGAGTGAGGATGCAGAGGAGGAAGAAGAGGATGATGAGAATGAGGTAGAGGAAATCCCTACTACCCGCACTAGGCGTGAGTCTTGGGTGTGGCGGTTGTTTACCATTCATGGGAATGGTCCTAAGGCTTGTGCGAACCATGTCACCTGCAATGAGTGCAAAATGATACTCAGTCGCGGGAGGCATGGTTCGTACAGCTTTGGGACCATGACCATGAAGCGACACCTGAGGTCATTTCACTCTGGGGCTATTCGCAAGGTTGTACCTTGCGAAGAACGTAGTAGGTTGATTTCCTCTACTTCATCCTCTGTTTCTGATCCTGTCACTAGAAGGACCACCTCTGTGGGACAGCGTCTTCCTCAAGCTGCCTCACAGGCCATACAGAATTCTGATGACCCTTACCTTTCGAGGGTCACAGTTGTATGTATGTACTGTGACACAGTACTCTGCAGGGGGGAGCGACTTTGCAGCGCGTTTGAGACTATCGTCTCAGAGCATGAGAAGACTTGCTCACTACCCAAATAAAACCCACTCTACATCTTCCTCTCTCAGCTCACCCTTTCTTATCCCTGTGGTTGGGGTCCCCCCTTTCCCCGCCTTTCCCCTCCTCTCCTAGTGTGTCGTGTCTAAAAAACCAAAAAAAATACAAAATTACAAAAATCAAAAAAAAATAAGGCTCTTTTCAGAGAGCCGGCTTTCACAGTTAAAAAATAGAAGTGAAAATAAATGAAGCAGGGCCCTTTGTATTTTTGAGAAGTCCGCGGACAGTTCGCAGACATCAAAAAAATTGGGTTGATACCCTATCATAACCATTGCAATTTTCTCTGGTAGGAAGTGGTGGCTCTTAAAAGAGCCTTTGGAAGGTGTTTGTATGTCAAAAATTATAAATACTTAACACCTACTTCAAAATGGATGCTGTAAATCTAAAAAAGGTCGTAATGCATTTTGTATAATTGTCAAAAAAATCTGATTGCCAGTATAAGTAAGATGGACTCCATCTCTGCGAAAAATGTTGGTACTGCGAAACATAATATTTTCATTATGAAAAGAGGACATGCCAAAATCTCTTAGAAAGGCACAAACAGCCTTATTAACATTGCACCTTGCTTTTTCCATTTGTGGACCAAATGAAGAAGAATGAAGCCACATTTGTCTCTGTGCAATCCGTGAAAATATTACTTGAGAATTAGGAAACATGTACATGACCTTCCCAAGTCCTTCCTTCATAGAAAATTGCAAAGAAATTCAAGACACATGTCCTAAACTGTTCCCTCCACAATGAATTACAATTATGCCTTGATGTTGCTCTGTCTCCAAAGTAGCAAGTACAACCACTTCATTCCACGTACTCCATGCCAGTGTTCTTCCACATGTGGAAATCCAAGATCTACAGCTACTCCACAGCTTTCTGCATGCACCTTCAACCAATGTATCCATGAATCTCCCAAAATCCAAACAATCTGTTTTCTGAAACACACAGCCATATCTATCTGTTCTCTCAGCAAAAAGAGTATCTGAGAAACTCTCTCCTGGCACAACACACCCACTAAACTTTCCTGACCAATCCCTTTCCGTGCTCATTCTCAAGTGCATGACTTCTGAACCCAAAAATCCCTGGATGTAACACCCGATGTCCGCGAACTACCGCAATGTCCGCGGACATATCGTAACATGAACAGTCCTTCTATCATTTCCACTTCACTTTCTGTGCCATTCCCTCATTGGATGTAGCTAAGAAGTCACATGACCATCCACCAATCACATTCAAGACCTCTACATCTAACTGCATCATCATAGTTCAGCACTGCAAATGTACTGCAAATCTCTCTGAGTACAAGTGTCATATCATTGGCAAGCACCATCTACAACAAATACTGTACAAGTCTCCAAGATTTCTACTTGCAGCTCCATGCATATCCAAATGCATGAACACAAACTACAGGTATGCATATTTTCTGTACAATACATGAACACATTTTCAAACGGACTTAATATTTTTGTTTTATTTCTTTATTTATTCAATTACTTTAATTTAAGCATGACATTGAGGCACTATCACCTGGAAGAGCTTACTTACAGAAAAAGTGGTATTCAGTGGTACATTATGAATTTCACATTTTCAAACGGACTTAATATTTTTGTTTTATTTCTTTATTTATTCAATTACTTTAATTTAAGCATGACATTGAGGCACTATTACCTGGAAGAGCTTACTTACAGAAATAGTGGTATTCAGTGGTACATTATGAATTTCACAAACATAGTAAAGATATTTTGTTTGCTAAAGTTAGTAATTACAATACAATTTGTTCATTAAGGACATATCATATGTATTGAACTTGTGCAACGTATCTTATGTAAATAAGATAGCTTTAATGGTTTTGAGGAAAGCGCTGAGGATTTCAATAAAAAAAATCAATGTCTAAATTAAAACAGTGCTATATACAAACAAAATTACTAATTTGTTTCTTTTACAATTACAGTGAAGACCATTCTCCTGAAAAGAAGCAACCGAATTTGAAGAACAAAGAAGAACTAAGAATTAACCTGTTCATTTTAGAAAAAAAGTAAGTAGAATATCACAATAATATTTGCATTATTACTTAAAAACACCGTAAAGTTAATTCATGCTATTTCCGTGACTAAAAATAGACTTTGTACACCACTCTGTCCAAAAATCCCCATGTCTTAAACAAAAATTTACAGACAGAATGGCCCACAAATTCCTATTTTTGGACACACAAATTACCCAACTCAACCGCTACCATTTGGATATTATAGAACAAACACAAACAACTGTTTTAATTGTATACATTAGATTTACTATTTTACTTCTCCACACCACCACACCACCAGCTTACTTTTTTCTGGCATCTGAACCCCAGTTTAGTAGCATATAAATTCAAGAATACCCATCCCTACTAGTTGTAGTTCCCAATGCACAATCACACACCATTACATACATCCTTATCATCTTACTCAAACACTCATGCACACAGCACACATACATTGTAGAACAGCCCAACCCATACCTTCTTTATTTTTTCAACAGACCCTAAAGAATGCCTACCAAAAGTCAAGTCCGTAAAAAGCAACGCAGAAGTAGAGCAAATGAAAATAAAAGTGTCCAACATAAGCATCCATATCTAGCACAATGTGTAAAAGAAGTTGAAAACAAACAGCTAATACAGTCATTTAGTGAAACAAAAGATGTGTCAAGTGGAAAAACTTTGCCTCCTCTATCAAAATGTAAAACAAACCAGAAAACAATTAACAAAAAATCAGCTATCACTACAGATAGAACTGCTTCTATAAATCTTGATAAAGTTCAAAGTAAGCATACAAAGAAAAGGATTTTAGCCAAAATGTTCTGTCACAGAGTCCTTCAAAATCTTATAAAAACAGGAGAGAAACCAGGTTCGACCCTTAAAACCTATCGTAGGAAATTAATCTTAGAAGCATTGATAGATAGTGTAATTCTTCTCAAAAGAAAGTTATTTATTTTAGTGTTAAACAAAATGAAACCACTACCAAAACTAATAACTAAATTACAAAAAAGACTTCTCAATAAACAAAATGTCAACAGAAAGAACTTCTTAAGTATCTGCGAAGGTGAATGGAATCACACTACGAGCACAGAACCATACTTGAAGAAGCGTACAAACAAAAGCAAACAAATACAATTGCCATACATAGCAGTGGTCGAGGTTATGAAAAAGTAAATAATACGATAATGGAACAAGAAGTATTCCTTACAAAAATATGCCCTGAAAACTTAGAATTACCACTCCATTCAACTGAATCAGAACATCTAGTGTACAAATGGCCATGCACGTCAATATGTAACATTCCCAAACAATTTTCAAGTCTTTATGCCAATTCCTCAATCAATATGTAAAAAGCAAAGACAAAATCAAAATTAAACTACTGCAAAATATGGATACCTGTCCAATGCGCATGTACACAGGACTACAAGGGCATTCATTGGCCTGCATTACAGGACCTACTTGTAAAACCACCTTCCATGATATCAAAAGGATATCAACGCATCATTCAACTATAAGAAATCTAGTTTATAAACTGTACTATGCTAAAGTCCTGCTTTAGCACTAGCCAATTTAAATAACATTCTTCTACATAGTAAAGCAAAAGACCTACTTGAAGAAATTGACTATATCCAGAAAAAATATTTTGGAAGTGAAAGCCACTTACAGAATGAAATGGCTTTAAACCAAATTAGCAACAATTCTACACATTGCAACCTTTTACTAAACACATACAAAAAAGAAATACTAAAATTTAAAAGTACATCAGCTGAAGTACCAAACCATGTGTGTGTATGTTGCTGCAGAACTTTTAATAAAAGTAACACAAAAACTGTAGACCTATCATACAAAATAGAAGACAATGAAGATTCTAAATGGTTTGAATTAGCTCTCTACCTTGTAGCAGAAAACAAATACGAAATAACTGACCCCTTAATACTTTGCAGTTACTGCACTACAAAACTTGACAACAACCAAACTCCATCACGTGCTATCAGAAATAACTTGGAATTATACCCACTACCAAAACCCCTACAACAACTTAATTTATATGAGAGCATCATAATTCAAACAGTGCACCCATTTCAAGCAACAATACGCCTTCAACCAAAAACAGCAAAATTACCTCCCTCTGAATTGGTAAAAGGCATTTGTGGAAAAGTAGTTTATTTACCATTAGATTTAAAAGGAAATGTGCATACTCTAGGAGTGCAACGTCCAATGCAGCAATCTTTAATTATCTTAGTAAATGGAGTACCTACAAAAGACAAAAAAATATGGCAACAGCTGGTAGATTTACATAAAGTTAGACATGCCTTGCAATATCTCAAAGAGAATGATGAATATTACAAAGAAATTAATATTGAAGAAAACTTGAAGGATACAACTGAAATAATTCAAGAAACACAAGAAGCTGGTCAATTTGAGCTCCTAGATCCTGCTACAAAATCAAATACTTTAGACCATTATATAATTCATCCTTTGCACTCTAATGACAACATAGAAGATGCACTGGAAACGTACCAAATGCGTCAAACAAAAGGATCACCAATCAGCATATGGGATAAAAGTATAGAAGCACATGCTTTTCCTCTACTCTTTCCTACTGTCAAAGGAGGAAGTTACGATGATAGACCTATTCAAATATCAGCTTCAGAATACCACTCATTACGGATGTATTCTGAAGATCCCAGATTTAGACAAAATCTGGAATACATAATCCACCTACTGTTTGAAAGTGAACTAGCAACATTATTTTACGGATTTGCACACATATTAAAATCAGGATCACACTTTCAAAATATGACAGCTACACAATTATTACAAAAAGTGCAACAAAAGGATGAGGTTTTACAATCAAATATTACAAATCTATTAGCAAATATGCGTGGTACTAAAGAGTACTGGTTTCGACGTCATGGAGATGTACGTTGTATGATCAGAAACCTTGGCCCACCCACTTGGTTTGTTACATAAAGTTGTGCAGAATATGCATGGGAAGATTTACATTATTTCCTACGCATATCAAATAAAAACAAAACAAACATAGATATACTAACACCCGGAGAACTTTGTTCTTTGGATCCAGTTAATGTTTCAAGATATGTTTACCATCGCTTCATTGCTATGCTACATTTTATTTGTAATAAAACTGTTCCTCCCCTTGGAGGAGTGCAACACTTCTTTTGGAGAAAAGAATACCAAGCCAGAGGAGCGCCACATATCCACTTGCTTTTATGGATTAAAGATGCTCCTAAATTTGGTCAAGACAGTGATGCCACTGTTTTACAGTTTATTGAAAAATATGTCACTTGTGAAATTCCAGCAGAATCCACAAATAGTGATCTACATGCACACATTTTACAATTTCAAAGACATAAATGTGGCAAATATTGTCGTCGCAAATACAAAAACAAAGGGAAATACTACACCAAATGCCGATTTGGTTTCCCTAGACCAGTTACAAATACAGGTCAAGTGAACAACCTCATGTCTTCAGTTAGACATAGTGTTAAAGGTAAGTCACCTAAAAATACATATTACATAAAAAGAAAAGAAGAAGAGAAATATATCAATGATTACAATGCAATCATTGCCCACTTATGGAATGCAAACATAGATGTGCAGTACATTGCAGACAATTCTACTTCAGTTGCACGATATGTCACAGCATACTTGACCAAAGAAGAAAAAACAGAGCTCCAAGACCTTTGGAATGACCTGTCATCAGATAAAACAGTGTCTCAGAAATTATACAGTTTGGGCATAAAAATGCTCTCCCATAGAGAATGTGGATCATATGAAGCAGCTGATCGTTTAACTGGTACTGCATTGTATGGTAAATCTAAAAATATATTATGGCTAAGTCTTGGTCCAGCTAAATCTAGAAAAAGAGTTCTAAAATCCTACGAAGACAAAGAAACGATAGCTTAACATGATCCCAACAGCCAAGACATTTTAAAAAACAATTTATTGGACACATACTACCCAATAAGAAGTAATACTTTGGAAACCATGTGTCTATACCACATAGCCCAAAACTACACATACAAAAATAATATAAAACCTGATGACAAAAAAAGGTAAATACAGAGTGTCAAACTGTGAAGGCAGCTTTGTTAAACTCACTAAACCAAATTTAATTAATTATATCAAATTGTCATTGAAGACTCCTCAACATAAAGAAGTATATTACATGTCCCTGCTACAACTCTTTAAACCATGGAGAATAGAAGAACAAATACTAGAAAACTATGACTCATATGAAGATGCTTTCAAAGCAAATGAAAGCACTATAACTGATGTAAACTTTACACAATACAAAACAATGTTGCACAATGAACAGCAACACAAAGAAGAACTCCAGGCCCAACTAGATAAAGACACACCTGACAGTAGTCAACCTTCTGTAACAGGAAGCCAAGAACCACTGAGAGAACTACTAATAATAAATGAGGCAGAATTAGCTATGATAGAAGTAGTATGTGTCAGTATGAAGATAAAGAAGACTTAACTATACTACAATCAAAACTAAACAACGAACAATGTAGCATTTTTGAAGAAGTAACAAAACAAATTACACATGGTGTACAACATGAAAATAAAGAATGTTCCTGCCATAATTTTAAACCTATACTACTGTACGTCAGTGGTGAAGCTGGTTCTGGCAAAACATTCCTAATCAAAATCATCAGTAAGTTCCTTCAACAATTGACAAACAACAAACTGTCAGCTGTTGTAACTGCCCCCACAGGTTTAGCTGCCTACAACATAGGTGGTGTAACATTACACCGATTACTACTATTGCCAGTAGAACACCAGAACAAATTAGACTATTACAAACTTTCTGCAGAAGCTGCAATGGAACTATGCAGAGTATTGAAACAAATGAAAATGCTACTAATAGATGAAGTGAGCATGGTCTCCAACCTAATGTTGGCTTTGATTCATCTCAGATTACAAGAAATACTCAAAACAAACTATAAAGAGCTCTTTGCAGGAAAACACATTATTGTTTTCGGAGATCTTCTTCAATTGACACCAGTAAAAGGTGAGCCTATTTTTAAAAAATTAGGACACAAACTCTGCCGTAAAACTGTTGGCAGCATTGGAAATGTCAACCTTTGGCAACATTTCCAATACAGAGAATTAACAGAAAACATGTGGCAATCTGCAGATCTCAATTATACCAACATCTTAAAAAGTATCAGAGTTGGTATACTTTCTAAAGAAGAAGAAGCAATATTGAAAACCCGGCGCATTAATGCACTTTATGCCGATAATGCATGTGCTACAGATGTTATGGAACAATTAGCCTACAAAAATGTCAATTGTATGGCCTTAATGCCAACTCTTGCAAGCTGTTTCAAATTCAATGAAATAATGTTAAGTAAAGAAATGCAACCAATAATGGAAATTAGTGCCACAGACAAACTAGATGTACATGGTATGACACTACCTATGTGTGACCAAGCCACAACAAGACTAAATAGTTTAGAAAAATCAATCTCAAACACAGCAGGCTTAGAAAAGATATTAAAATTATCCTTAAATTGCAGAGTAATGCTTAACCATAACCTTGACGTGGACCAAGGACTAGTTAACGGAGCACTGGGTACAGTTGTTGGCTTTCAAACATACCCAGTTGACAACAAAATTCAGTTTGTCAATATTCTCTTTGACAAACTTTCAGAAGTAAAAAGGATAGGACGCTCAACAGCTCAATTCCTTCTCTTCAAAGACATGTATGTACGCAGAGAACAATTTTCACTAACTCTTGCATACGCAGTCACGATTCATAAATCACAAGGTCTTACCCTAGAAAAAGCAATGATAGATATTGGTAACACAATCTTTAAAGAAGGCATGAGCTATGTAGCACTATCACGTTTACGTACACTTGACGGTCTATTTCTAATCAACTTTGATGCAAGTAAACTAAACGCTGATATTCCTTTCATTTTAGAATACACTAGGCTTCGCTCACTATACACCCCCCATCTAAACACATATTCTGTTCCACAAAAAGTAAAACGTTATAAAAGAAAAATAAATCAAACAGAAATGCAACAGGATGTCACTGCAAATCCTCCAAAGAGAGTAAAAGAAAGTAATACTTCATCAAGTACCACAAGCAAAAAATAATCAATTAGGGAAAGTAAACCAAGTACTTCTTCAAAGAAGGAAGACAAACTCCAAAAAAAGCAGTCAGATACAGAACTACCTGGTCCATTTAAACTCTCAAATATAGTTGGTGTAAGTTGCTATGCAAATGTAGCAATGAATATTCTATTTCAATTACCACCAATTGTTGACAACATTTACTTACACAGTACAGACCCATTGTGTATGCAAATGTTAGTACTTCACAGAAATGCAGCAAACAATCCTGATAACACGTATAGTGTTTATGGAATAAGACAACAATTGGACTACTTTGCTGGAATGGTGAAATTCACTATAAACTCACAGGAAGATCCACAAGAATTTCTAATGTACTTACTACAAGTTCTGGAAAACAAAAACATACCTATAAATGAAATCTTCCAGATTTCATACATGTGGAAACATACATGCACTCTCTGCAACAATGTGACAGAAGAACAAATCCCCAATGAACGCTTTTATATATATCAATACCTAATTGTGAATCCATTCCATTTCAGCAACTTGTAAATAATGCAAACCATGGTAGATTATGTTCTACCTGCAATTCAGATAATCGCTCCACATTACTAATACAAACACATAGTAAATACTGAATGAAAAAATAAATACATTAAGAAATACTAATGCTTCTACATTACAATGCAGATGGTACCAAAAACAACTGCAAGCTGACTGTATTCACACATGGTCAAATATCACTTGGTAAGAAAACCTTCACAACAATAGGTATAATCTACCACGCAGGAGCCACAACCAATTCGGGGCACTACACTGCATATATAAAAAAGATGTGGATGGTTTCAATGTAATGATAGTACCGTTACTCTAAAGCAGAGATTACCAGCAAATCTTACAAACGCTTATTTAATGTTCTTAAAACCAAAATTTGATAACTAAACTGTACTTAAACCCTAAGCAAACTTGTAGTAAAAAATGTAAACTGTTAGAATATTCCAAAAGCTATCTAACTGCCCAAAGATTCTACAACAACTAATCAAATAAATGAATACCCACAAATTATAGCAAAAAAAAGACAGTTAGAATACGCCTACTGGTTGCTAACTGCACCAAAATTTTATAATATCCAAACAAATAAATAATATGTTACTGCTCCAAAAAAATGCAATAAGCCCATGTATAAAACATTAGCCAGAAACAACAAGTGAACACTGAAAAGAAACAAACAAATAAACTGTAGCATAACAGAAAAAGGTTTTTTTTTAATCCAACATGGACTTTTTTTTTCTCCCACAGACCCAATGATTTTAGCAACGAACACAGAAACTGAGCACATTGCACAGTACTCTGGGTTGTAATCTACTAAATATGAGGGTAAAAAAAAAATGTTGATTATACAATGTAATAAGTCATTACAAAATACTAATACTAACATGCTATTTTCTTTTATCACAGAAATGAACAAGAAATACATGTACTCCAGTTACTAAACCAAACAAAATGTATATTATACACTCTATGCCCTGGCCACAACCATTGCAGCATATCACACCCATAGTATCTTATAACTTTGTTCCGTATAAATTTGATTTTGACCCAAAGTTATAAGCAACTATAAGTGTTATATGTTGCAGTGGTTGTGGCCAGGGCATAGAGTGTATAATGGCCATGCACCCAAACTCTATGCCCTGGCCACAACCACCGCAGCATATCACACCCATAGAGTAAAACATTTCAACTATGGCTTATGGAAACTTTTAATGTCCGCGGACATTATGAGTGTTATTAGAACACTTTGAACTTGACAACGAACAATACGGACAGCGTCCTCAGGACACCCCCATTTTGTTGATTTACGAACATTGCAGGACACCGCGAGAGTTCTTAGAACATTTTCAACTTGACAACGAACAATACGGACAGCGTCTTCAGGACACCCCCTACAAACATTTCAGGACACCACGAGTCTTCTCAGAACACATTCAATTTACCATCGAACAATACGGACAGAGTCCTCAGAACACCCCCATTTTGTTTATTTACAAACATTTCAGGACACCACGAGTGTTCTTAGAACACAATCAACTTGACAAAGAACCGCTAGGGACAGCATCCTCAGAACACCCCCATTTTGTTTATTTGCGAACATTTCAGGACACCACGGGAGTTCTTAGAACACATTCAACTTGCCAGAGAACAATACTGACAGCATCCTCAGAACACCCCCCTTTTGTTAATTTACGAACATTTCAGGACACTGCAAGTGTTCTCAGAACATATTCAACTTGCCAGAGAACAATACGGACAGCGTCCACAGGACGGACAGCGTCATCAGAACACCCCTATGAACATTTCAGGACAACGCAAGAGTTCTTCGAACGCTTTCAACTTCACAACGAACAATACGGACAACGTCCTCAGAACACCCCCATTTTCTTTATTTGCGAACATTTCAGGACATAGCGGGAGTTCTTAGAACACATTCAACTTGCCAGAGAACAATACAGACAGCGTCCTCAGAACACCCCCATTTTGTTTATTTGTGAACATTTCAGGACACCGTGGGAGTCCTTAGAACACATTCAACTTGCCAGAGAACAATACGGACAGCGTCCTCAGAACACCCCCATTTTGTTTATTTACGAACATTTGAGGACAACGCGAGTGTTCTCAGAACACATTCAACTTGCCAGAGAATAATATGGACAGCGTCCTCAGGACGGACAGCATCATCAGAACACCCCCTACGAATATTTCAGGACACCACAAGTGTTCTTAGAACACATTCAACTTGCTATCGAACAGTACGAACAGCGTCTTCAGAACACCCCCTACGAACATTTCAGGACACCGCAAGTGTTCTTAGAACACATTCAACTTGCCATCGAACAATACGGACAGTGTCTTCAGCACACCCCCTATGAACATTTCAGAACAACGCGAAAGTTCTTCGAACATTTTCAACTTGACAACGAACAATACGGACAGTGTCCTCAGAACACCCCCATTTTGTTTATTAACGAACATTTAAGGTCACCGCGAGAGTTCTTAGAACATTTTCAACTTGACAGCGAACAATACGGACAGCGTCTTCAGGACACCCCCTACAAACATTTCCAGACACCGCAAGTGTTCTTAGAACAGTTTCAGCTTGCTTCCGAACAAAACGGACACACATTGAGTCCTCAGAACACCCCCCATTCAGTTTATTTAGAACATTTCAGAACACCCGTGATGTCCGCAGACAAATCAAACACAACAAGAACGTATACCACATAAAAAAACACAACTTTCAATCTATCTCATACTCTCCCACCCTCCCCAAACACTCCTACACACCAACATACTCTACTAAATCCACATTTTTAACCAAGTTTCACTGCGCTGTCCGCGAACGTCCGCGAATCCAAGATGGTGGGCGCCACTGAAAATCTGACGCGCTTCACGCTCCACACCATCCAATCAGCGAACACGTCGCATGTCCGCAGACATGACGTAAGCTGATCAGCCAATCAGGACACTGTCCGCGGAGCGAACAGGGAAGTGTGTCCGCAGACCGAACACAGATATCACTAATTTTTATGACCCACTTTTTGATCATTTTTTTAAAAACTACTGGGCGGATTTTCACCAAATCTGCAGAAGCACGCTTCCGGGACCAAGCCGCTGCTCTTGGTCCAAATTTGGTGAAAATCCGTCCAGCGGTTTGGGCTGTAGGCACGAGCAAAGTTTTTTCCCATTCAGTCTATGGGAAAAAAAGAAATTTTGGAACCCCCCCTATAACTTTTCCCCCCCTGAACGAATCCTCACCAAACTTTGCAAAAAAATTCAGATATCATCACATATCACATCAGTGATTACATCACTAATTACATTACAGCAGTAACTGGCATTACGCAAGACCTTCTGGCATTGTCAGTGTACATTGCCAAATATATTCTAACACATTAATGGGTACTAGTTATGGCCTTCAGTTATGGACAGTGGTCACAACCTTCACTGATGCACACTGAACATTTTAAAACACTAACAGGCTACCAACCATTGATTTTGGCCTTTACCAGTGGACACAGCTTTCAACTGTGTCCACTATATAATATATACACTGATCAGGCACTAGCCATGGAATTTAGCACAATACTGGCTGTGCCCACTATATATTCTTACAAATACATGGGCAACTAGCCGTGGCCTTGATCTTGAGAAGTTTTGAGAAGCCATGTCCACTGTATATATCACAATAATAACATGCAATGAGCGATGGCCTTTAGCAGTGCCCACTGTATATACACTAACCAGCCACTAGCCATGGTCTTCAACACAATACTATCAATGGCCACAGCCTTTGGCTGTGCAAACTGTATATTTTAACTTATCAATGGGCCCTAACTATGGCCTTTAGTCACAACCACTGACTACAGCTTTCAACGTTGCCCACTTTATATTTTAAAACAGTTATGGGTACTAGGCATGGCTTTTAACCGTGCACATCAGTATTTTTTAACACTAACCGAACACTAGCTATGGCCTTTGGTACTAGCCCGTGACCTCAGCCTTTGTCATGGCCAAGTCCATGGCCTACATTTTTATTAAGTTAATCAAAGTTTTTATGAGCTAACTTATAAATGATGGTATGTCTAATTCCATTATTCATGTAATCGTTATATACAATGTGATTGGTGTTGTCACCAGGGATGTCATTTCAACAAAATTCCAATGGTAGCAGAAGTGATATCACATGACCCTTGACCTCTGATGACATCAAAGGAAGTGATGTCATTTGACCCCACACCATAGTAGCATCACGGGAAGCAATGGAACACAAACTTTCACCCGGGATAAAACGGAAAAGTGGCATTACAAAGCATTGTTCCTATGATAAATATGGTTACGATATCACTGCAATATGATATACATTTCATACAAGAATGAATCACCCTATGTATCATTAATATCAATGTGTATAGGCCCATATTACCAAATTACTGTGAACGCACGTAGACATCCAAGGCCAAATGATAATGATGTGTTATTTCATAGCACTTACGCTAAAGCGCTTTATACCAAACAAATGTACATACAATATCCCACAACCTGTGTTGGTACTCATTTATAGACCTCAGAAGGATGAAAGACTGAGTTGGCCTTGCCGGAATTCAAACACGCAACCTGCCATTCACACACAGAGCACAGCAGCGAGCGCTCCACCCTCTGAGCTATCTTATCAACTAATGCTATCTTTCCTGCTATAGTAAAATGAGCAATTGCATGGCTGAATGTTCTTAAAGTCAGAAAGCAAATTGCACTCTGTAGTGGATACCAATAAACTGGTAACTGAGATTTAAAAGCGGGGAAGTTCATCTGCAGGTCTGTTGCAAAGTTGGCCTGCATGCATCTACTTTTTAGGCTTCAGAGTTTGGCAAAATACATACCAAATGGGAGGGTTACACACACAGTGTATTCAAGAATGTAGACTAGCACAGGGAAAGCAGCACACTCACACAGCATCCAGTACTCTGGGCACTCGTCACCTCATACATGAAAACAAACATCCTGAACAGCATGCCAGGGAGTTAGGAAAGATAGACAAATCAGAACATGCATTAATTTAATTGTGCCACAATGAAATCAAGGGCCACTTGATGTGCCTTGGTCAAACATTTCTACACTGTACACAAGCATTTAGGCACAAGGATTTTGTCAAGTGACAGTGGACACCGAGATGTAATGTCTTGTGATGATCGTAACAGAGACAATGGGCCTCATTCCGACACTGGCGTTATTTGATGAATCCAAGGTTGGCGGGTCGGTAATTCCCCATTCACCATGGGCCCTTCCCCATTCCCATTTTTGCCCCATAGGGCTCAATGGGAATGGGGAAGGCGCTAATTACGGCACCGTAAATTACGGTGCCGTAATTAGCACCTAGGTACCTTTGCGGATTGGTTTTTTAATGCCGGCAAAAAGCAGGCGTTAAGTACCAACCCGCAAAGGGAACTCGGAATAGGGCGGTAAGAGTTTAACGGCACCGGTCTTGTTACCGGTGACCGTTAACCCTTACCGCCCTACTCGGAATGACCCCCAATGGCAAAAAACACTTTGTGAAAAGCAAAATAAGTGTTTGTCTGCATTGTAAGGGTCACTGCTCAAAGTTTTACACTTATGGAACACCCTATTTTCTTTAGGACGCCTGAGCAAGAAAGCCAGCCACTCGAGAAACAAAGAGCCACATGGCTGTGGCCACAGCCCAGGAGCTTCATTGAAAAAAGGGTGAACTCATAGACCTTAGAGTCCTTTAAGACGAGTTAGCAATACTTAGAGGTGGACAGGGATGCCGAAGTTACTCAAACATCAATAATCAAAACGACTGGGGAAGTTGGCAAAACTGCGTTCTGTTTTATTAACAATTATCTAATACAGGGAGTACAACGGAAATCAACCGACTTTGCACAGCACGATCTGAACACATTTCATAAAAAACAGTACTTTTATAACAAAAACCTGTCATTGCTGACGTCATTCTATGTGGCAAACTATAAAAACGTATGAGTAACAGTGGTTGGCTTTCAGGGAACATCTATATAGCTGGAGGTTATGATTGGGTACCTTAAGTCAGGTGGGCAACTAAGCCCATCGCAAATAAATGGTCATCATCATCGTCACTACATACACAACGATTCATTAGTTACACAAACTATAGGGCTCTTTACTACGTGACCCTCTATGATTGGTTTGGCACTATGAACTTTGCTTTGCAGAAGCTGCTTGCACCTGAGAAATAAAGGGAGTGTGCGATCATTCTGTCTTCTTGGTTTCGGTGTAGCTGGACCCAAGCTATTTTGATCTCACCGATGTGATTAGAGACCAATCTTTTGAGCCTTTTGCTGCATTTAATATTATTAAATGATGAGCTCTAGACACCTTCAGTGTTTTTTCATTCTGCTTCAAACAGAAGTTTGTTCTTTTCTCACGTTCGGTGTAGCCTTTTTGGCAGGCACCCAACTCACTGTGTCTGCGTCTTCTTGGTCCTTGCCTTCAGTAATTTCCAACTACGCCACACACTGAAATCCTTTCCACCCATGGGATTTCGAGCTTTGCTAAAGTGCATTGTGGAATATCCAGGTTCCGTACATTCCCGTATGTATACATGGGCGCATCACCGCAAAATGTATTCACTACGTAGCCAGCCTTATGATTACTTTTCCATACTTGCGTTACTGCGTCTGTACAAGTGTAAACTCATTTACATATTCTTCCGCGTTTCTGTAGCATGAGCATCTTCATCTCGAGCCTGAAATGTTGCTCATCTTTACCATCTCTCTTCAGCTCTTAGAGAATGTTTATGTTCTTTCACCTCGTCCATCTTTTCTGGGTACGTGAGCTCTTACTTCGCATGACATCATCAGTCTCCTTCCGTGTTCAAATGCACATTTCTTCTGGCACTCCAGCCAGAGTGGCACCATTTCTTCGTGCATTCATATAGGGTTTTCTCAATGGGTACCTTATCTCAAAGGTTCTTTGCAGTATTGGCATTCTTACTGGAACTGCACATGTCTCCATTTCTGTTTCCCAACATATAGGCAACAAGGGGGTGGAGCTTTTCATGGGGTACATGGCTCCACCTCTACACTCCCCCCTCTGGGCGAATCATTGACCACTCTATCATCAACCTTCACATGCAAACATCCTCATCTGAAGAAATACTCTTTGGTACCCATATCTTTATGACTCGCTTCAGACCTCCTGCTGATTTCACATGTTCATCTACACTCCAAGTAATAAGCATGCATTGTACATTGGGTCTACAGTAGATCCATTTCCCCACATACCTCTTGTGGTGTCTCGGATACAGGAACTTGGTTCCATCAGGGGCGTGGATGCTGCCCGTCACGTAGTCTCTGATTTCTTCATTTGTCAGCTCTTTAGGCTGAACTCCTGATTTAACATCAATCATAATCTGCATTCCTACTGCTTTCTTTGCAGTCTTCTTGCATTGTGTGATTATTATTCTGATCACACAAAATCCGACCATGACCATCACCAGCAGGGCTCCCAATAACTTGATCATGTCTGCCATCCATTGTGGAATCCACAAGAAGATCGATCCAAGCCAACTGTCATCAGCAATGTCTTTCACTTCGTCTATCATCTGAACGTGAAAGTTTGTCAGTATTGATATGGCCTCTGGTAAGGTGCCATTCTCATCAGTGTGAGAAGAGATGAATGTGCAACATGATTCTCCAATTTTGGCACAAACACCTCCATCCATAGATATGATCATGTCAAGGACATATCTGTTCTAGAGAGTCATTAATCATACGGCTCTCAGCTTTTGTTATGACTTGAGGTCCACGTGGATTATAATGCCTCCGTCCTCAAGTACCAGTCAGAGATGAGTAAAAGTACTCGCTGACCAGTTATTGGGGCCGCAGGAGGTAGGCAGGAGCAGGAAGCACCGGGTCCCCGGGTGGCTGAAAAGGAAAGCAAAGTTAGAATGCAAATCTAAGAATACTGTAATGACTAATGATATAGTGGAAAATAATAAACACCTACCCCAAGGATAACAGGTGCTAGCGTGGAACCTAACAGCTCCTGTCTGAAGGAATGGAGGGCGGGATGTTGGTAATCAAGGTGGTAAACGTGCGGCTGAATACTTGAATCTTGAAAGTTCCAAGAATGTCCAGGGCAAACAAATCCAAAGGATAATCCAGATAGCAGTCCAATTATGCAGTTCAGTGGTCAGCACAGTTCCAGTATACAAGGTTCAGTGGGTAAATCCAAAGCAATCCAGGTAAGCAGAAAAACAAGGTTAAAAATACCAGAAATCCAACAAGAAAAGGTCCAGATAGCGACTCGCCGCGAAAACAGCTGAAAAGCAATGAGAATACGGACCAAGGCTCCTTTTAAGCGTCTCTTCTGGGTCACGTGACTGCCCACCTAGTCACGTGACCGATTTGTACAAATCTTCCGGGTCACATGACCACTAATCGGTTCACGTGACCCTCTGCTGTGGAGCGCTGGATTCCTGGGGTGCCCCTGTCATCGGTGGGCACCCATGTGCACCCGCAAGTGCCAAGGCAAACCCCAGGACAGGCGGGGACAGAGGCTCCAAGGACGCCACAAGGGGCAAAGTGCCGCCGAAGGCCGAGCGGAAGGGATCCGCGGCCCGTGCGAGTGCTGATGCTCCAACCCAGCAGGTAAGGAAAGGGCCAAGGGGGCGGAGGTGGACGATGACAAGGAGGGCATGACAGAGCCCCTCCCCAAGGCCACACATCCTTGTGGGCTTAGAGGATTATCCCTGTGGAATCAGGCAGTCAGCAAAGGGGCATTAACCTCACTAGTGGGCTCTCAGGACCTTTCCTCCGGGCCATGCCCTAACCAATCTATCAAATAATATAGACAACCCCGAATGAAACGGGATCCCAAAGTGGCGTTAACCTCGTATTCGACTGAGGTTCCTTTAAGGACTGGGGAAGGAGGCAGAACTATCCGCACACTGTTTGGACATGGTTTGAGAAGGGAAGTGTGAAATACTGGGTGAATGCGCCAAGAGACGGGCAGTAAGAGTCGATAGGCTACTGGATTGACTACCTGGGTTATTCAGTATAGACCAACAATAGAGGAGAAACCCGCGATAAAACGTCGGTAAAAGTTAGCGAAACCAATAAACGACTGTAATTTGTTCACAGTTTTTGGTAGGGGCCAATACACCACTGCTTGGATCTTGGTGGTGTTCATAGCCAGCCCGCCAGAGGCGATATGGAACCCTAAAAAGTCTACTTCATGGACATGGAACTGACATTATTCAGGTTTGGCATAAAGATGGTGAGTACGGAGTCGGTTTAGGACCTCGCGGACATGTAGAATGTGTTCTTGTTGTGTCTGTGAGAATATAAAGATATCATCCAGGTAAACAACCATGAAGGTATCAATGATATCGTGGAATGTGGCATTCATGAATCTTTGAAATGTTGTTGGTGCATTACAGAGCCCAAAGGACATAACCGCGTATTCGAAAAGACCGTATTTGGTAAAGACTCTGGCGTTTACAAGGCGATCCAGTAAAGGAGTGTTGAGGGGAATAAGATAGCGATATTTGATAGTAACATGGTTAAAGCGATGATAATCGATACATGGGCGGGGATCGCCTTCTTTTTTAGGGACGAAGAATATTGGGTTTGCAGCTGGGGATTGAGACGGCCGTATATGCCCTACTCGGAGAGATTGGTGTATGTATTCCCACAAAATGGCATCCTCTGGAGGGGAGAGGGAATATATCCACCACAAGGTACTGCAGCCCCAGGAACCAAATCTATGGGGCAGTCGTGAGACCGGTGAGGAGGCAAATGTTCCGAGTCTTTTTTGTCAAAAACCTCTAAATACTCGTGGTATTCAGGAGGTACATTGGTGGTAATGAGATCGACTACATGTTCTGAGACATCTCGCTCCATCGGTTGTGGATCATGTATGGACATCTGTATGGACATCTGGGCCATGGCGCCCAATACTTGGGCAGGTGTGGTCACTTGATCCGGTAGGGTAAAACAATGTTCTTGGCAGATTATTTACTCAAAAAACACTAAACCTTGGGACCAATTATTGACAGGATTATGAGTACGTAGCCATGGGATTCCAAGGATGAAAACAACCATATTGCGGGGTGGTAATCAGGTCGAAAGTAAAGACTTCTTCATGTGTGTCTTGCATGAGAGTGGGTCAGAGGTACTGTTTGTTGTCTGATAGGACCCGAAAACAATGGAGACCCATCCACGGCCTGTACGGGTTCAGGTCTTGGTTTGTTCTGTAAAGGCAGGTTAAGTGACACTGCTAGTGAAATGTCAACATAATTACCCGTAGCTCCTGAATCTATGACCAATTGAACCTGATGTTTGATTTTATCAGCAGAAATAAGAACAGGTGCGAGAGACAAAGGTTGCGTGACTTGCGACAAGGTAGGGGGCATATGATGCTGTGTTGGTGGGCTCGTCCGTGCCCCCTGCTCTAGGGACGAGCCTTCAGAAAACCCACGGATCGTTGTTTGGGCCTTCTGGGACATTCTTTAACAAAATTGCCATTCAGGCCACAATAGAAGCAGGCATTGGCCTGTCTGCGCCTTTCCCTTTCGGTAGGGGATATGGGACTCTGGACACCCCCGATTGGCATAGGTTCACTGGGTTATTCGGACGTGATGGAATGCGAGGAAAATGAAGGGCTAGGTCTTTTGGATTCCGTCTTCCTTTCAGAGTGTCTGGCATCTACTTGTAGTGCTAAATCCACTAATTCAGGGTATTGTGTAGGAAGTGAAGGAACTACAGCAAGGGCATCTTTCATGCGATCACTTAGACCTTTATAGAATATAACTGCTTTCTTTTCTTCTGGCCAGGCCGTCTCGAATGATAATTGATTAAACCGTGTTATGTATTCAAGCAGTGGGGTTTTTCCCTGTGTTAAATCAAGGAGGTCCAGACCTGTGTCTGTGCTTTGTGTCGTGCGTCAAACACCTCAGTCATTTCCTCAACTAGCCTATCAAAATTATACAATCCAGGACTATCATTTTCCAGCAACAGGTTGGCCCAAGTGGCGGCAATGCCAAAAAGATGAGACAAAGTAAAAGCAGCCTTGGTTGTAGAATCAGGGAAGGCTTGGGGGCAGCACACAAAGTGTAATTTGCATCGATTTAGGAAGGTGCAAAACTTCCGAAGGTCTCCATGGAATTTCTCAGGGGCGGCTAATGGGAAGGGTGTAGGTACATAGAGCGGGGCTGGAGCGGTTGGTGCTTCAGGGGGTTCTGACTGAGAAGGGGCGTCTCTGGGATTCTTCATCAGGAGGTAGGGCATGTCTCTCACTTAGAATCGTATCTAATCGCTGATGGATGGCGACAGTGGCTGCCATCATATCAACTCTCAGGACAGTGATTGCTTGGACATGGGCAGCCACCGGGTCCCAGACAGAGGCATCCATAATCCTGTGGGTGGCGGCTTCTCAGTCTGTTATGACTTGAGGTCCACGTGGATTATAATGCCTCCGTCCCCAAGTACCAGTCAGGGATGAGTAAAAGTACACGCTGACCAGTTATTGGGGCCGCAGGAGATAGGCAGGAGCAGAAAGCACCAGGTCCCAGGGTGGCTGAAAAGAAAAGAATACTGCAATAACTAATGATATAGTGGAAAATAATAAACACCTACCCCAAGGATAACGGGTGCTAGCGTGGAACCTAACTGCTCCTGTCTGATGGAATGGAGGGCGGGATGTTGGTAATCAAGATGATAAAGGTGGGGCTGAATACTTGAATCTTGAAAGTTCCAAGAATGTCCAGGGCAAACAAATCCAAAGGATAATCCAGGTAGCAGTCCAATTATGCAGTCCAGTGGTCAGCACAGTTCCAGTATACAAGGTTCAGTGGGTAAATCCAAAGCAATCCAGGTAAGCAGAAAAACAAGGTTAAAAATACCAAAAATCCAACAAGAAAAGGTCCAGATAGCGACTCGCCGCTGAAAACAGCTGTGAAGCAATGAGAATACGGACCAACGCTCCTTTTAAGCGTCTCTTCCAGGTCATGTGAGTGCCCACCTGATCACGTCACCGATTTGTACAAATCTTCTGGGTCACATGACTGCTAATCGGTTCACGTGACCCTCTGCTGGGGTGCCCGTGTCATCGGTGGGCACCCCTGTGCACCTGCAAGTGCCAAGGCAAGCCCCAGGACAGGTGGGGACAGAGGCGCCAAGGACGCCACAAGGGGCGAAGTGCCGCCGAAGGCCGAGCGGATGGGATCTGCAGCCAGTGCAAGCGCCGAGGCTCCAACGTGGCTCCAACCTGGCAGGTAAGAAAGGGGCCGAAGGGGCAGAGCCGGACGATGACAAGGAGGGCGTGACAGCTTTTCCTTGATAGCTTTGAATCCCTTTATGGTAGTGTTGATTGTCTGCAAAAGCTCCCATCTGGTTATTTGTAACCATTTAGTATTTGCGTGTGTCTGGATCCTGGGCATGAAGATTATCGTGCAAATCGATTAAGTCTTACTAAACAATCTGTGTTCACAGGGAATGGAATCAAAAGCTTCTATTGACTTTGCTGTAAAATGGTTCTCCCTCTTCAATCGATTCAATAGCTCAGCAGATCTCTTCTTTCTCAGGTGAGCATCTGCCTTTGGGAACTCACTAATGTTCAGCACTTTTTAGAATCACCAATGCTGGAACATGGACAATCACTATAGAACATTGTCCTCAACAAACTCTGGGCATGTAAGCTCTGGATCCACAGGCCCAATATTGATCCATTATCACTGCTGTCTCAATGCTCATTCCTGGCACATCGAAGATTCAACCACAATTTTGATTCTCTCCAAGTTTTCTCATGCCATTATTTCTAAAACATAGCTTTGCTTTATCCAGAGGTACTATCTGTAAAGGACCTGTTTGTCTTGGACCCACGTCAGTAAGTTTGCAAGTTTCGGCAATAAGGGATTTCATCAATTTTCCACAATGTCAATGGTTGGCTTGCGGTACCCAATTACTACCCAAGTACTGTATATAACCGTACCTTCCTCCCAGCTGCCCGTAGAAAGTACTGATCCCCAGATCTGCATCTGGCCTCTTTATTTCCATCTTTATATTTATTCTGCAGTCTTTCCTGGGCTCTCAAGTCTTCTGTTTATTTCCCATCTGATTCCTCCTCCCTTCTTACCCGGCTATTAATATCTTATCACATGATTTTTGGCGTGTACTCTTCCTCTTGTTGCCCATACCAAAGATGCGGTTGGACCCATGATCTGGACTCTTGCCAGGCAGAGTGCTATGTGAGATAGGCAATGTGCTGTTTGGACATCTATTTCAATGTCTTTGAAAACCTTAGACTTTCCCATACTATAAGGCAGGAGTGCACATACATAGCATTCCTCCTCAGAAGTTGGTTTTCCCACCTCTTTCATATGCTGATACCACACACTATTTCCTAAATGTGCTGTACTGTCTAAATAATTATTTAATTCATTATCATCTTCTACTTCATGTCTCTTGGGTCTCTTTCTTGCATAATACTCAGGCAGCCAAAGATCATGAAAAACTTGTAGCGCATACCTCCCTCCAAAGGGAAGCTCTGAACCATTTGTCACAAACCTAAGTGCTTTCTCATGCACCACTATTGGGGGGACAATTACATAGGGCCTAGGGTTTCTTACAATGTCTACCTCTCCGTCAGCTACTGGAGTGGGAAGAATTAGAGGAACCCTTCTCCTATTTGGGCCCACAATATATGCAGCATGAATTATCAGGATCAGAAAAACAATGATAAACATTGAGCAAGCATATATAGTGCACCAGTACATTAATCTCCATCAACGATGTCTCTCCACTCGTCGCTGTGTTTGACACTTTCTGGAATAGCTAGGTGGTTTATGGACCACATTGTTTGCCTGTAATTATCATTAAGTAAAGAAACACTCTTTTGATTCAGGCAATCTCATAACTCTGGCAGCTGTTGAAACTGCTCCACAAGTTCTACAAGCAGCTGGCTGATTGCAGGACGATTGATAGGATTCCAAATTAACACAAACATGTTATCTTTGTGCCAAACAAGATGAGGATGTTCTTCAAGCAAATAGTAAAAGATCAAGGCCAATAAATTGTGAATGTCATCACTCAACAGGACCATTCGTACGTTCAAATAGATATTCAGGTATTTGTCTGATCTGGTCTAGAATTGCTGCCAGAAGACGTCTAATCGCGGGGCCCTTCTTGGGACCTTGGATGAAAGTGCGCACATCAACATGTTGGCCAACAAGAGCAGGGGAAGCTCTGAGTATGAAGATGAAGACAGCAAGAAGTAGTCTGCATATGTCGACATCAGTGAGCACCATATGGCCCACCAAAGACAAACTCTCTTTTTCAATCGTCAAACATGAAAACTAGATCTGGCATTCTTTGCTTTTTCTTTTGCACTCCAAAGTAGGGAAGTCCGTGGAAGGGAGCCCAAGGGCAAGCCTTATCTAGGCTTCTTATCCACCTGGATCCTAAGAACTTCGACTGGAGCTTTTCCGTCTCTTGCTTGGCTTTCGGCCATTATCCTCTTACCTCCCTGTCGCCTCTCTCGCAGTATCACCCTCTTAATTCATTTCATTGCGTTTTGATAAATTCGAACCAGTGGCACTCAGTTTGGAAAGAGTCAGGGAACTGCTCTCTCTTCCACTCATCAAACATGAAATCCAGATCTGGCATTCTTTGCTTTTTCTTTTGTACTCCAAAGTCCAATGTCAACACACTTCTGTGGCTAAAGAACATTAACTTTCTCACTCTTTGCTGTAGCAGATACAAAGACTGTTTTCAGGGAAGCCACAGTCCAATGTCACCAATCCCTGTGGCACAAGAACAATTGCTGGTATGCACTCCTACCAAGTATTTATACGAGTGCCTGAAAAGGAACCACAGTCCAATGTAGTCTTTATCTATCTATTGGATAGTCTCTGCATCCTTCTTCCTCATCATTGATCTAGTCTGCACATGCTGAACTCCTTCTTATTCACTGCTTTCTGAATGGGTTGTGGTGCTGGGGTCTCTCCAATGTAGAGTTTCACGTCACCTTGACGAATCCATGCTCATCTTCCAAGGATCTTGACTGCTGATGGTGTGACGTTTTCCACAATAAAACATACTCCACATCTAGGCTTGTGCCACTTCCTTGTGAAATTTCTGAAAAGTATTTGATCTCATGGAAAAATCTAGTTCTTGAAATCGGGTTGCTGAATGGTCTTCATCTGTGTTCTGAGACTGACATCTGTCCGCTTGACTTGATCTGAACTGACAGAGATCCTAGCCATCATACATGTTAAGTAATCACGTAACTCAGATCCTGACAATTCTGCAGTTGTCTGGGCATCATTCCTAATCCTCGATGGAGGAGTTAGAGGCATTCTCATTCACCTCCCTGGAACTAGTTTGTGGGGTGTGAGGTGGCGGTCTGAGCCAGGTTGATTTCTCAATGCATATAATGCAAGGGGTAAGCAATGCATCCACCCCTTCTTCAGTGTAAGCTTTAATATGGCTATCCTTCCCTTGAGCAGACCATTGAGTCTCTCACATAATCAGTTCGTTTGTGCGTGATAAGCAGAAGACAAATTGTGCTTTATACTGAGCAATAAACTAATTTGCTCGAACACTTCATTCACAAAATGGGGGCCATTATCTGATCGCAGCACCTCACATATTCCCCATCTAGGAAATACTTCTCAGACTAAAAACTTTGCAGCGCAAGTGGCATCAGGGTGTGTGCATGGACCTGCTTCAATCCACCTTGAGAAGGGGCACACCACCACTAACATATAGCCATAACCATTACAGACTTGCAGCATATCAATATAATCAATATGTAAATGCTGAAATGGGCCATTCGGTCGAGGGATAACTCCTCTTACTGCTTGCAGCATGTGCCCAGCAGTAAACTTTTGACATACGAAGCAATATACTACATAAAATGCTGCAAGGCTTTCCGTAGTGACATGCGCAGGGTAGTGTAGCTCTTCTAACGCCACCCTTATTAAGGCTACTGGCATCACTGGTTTACCAGTGCTGTCTTGTCGCCCCAGTACCTTGGTGGGGGATAAAGTACACCCCCTCTGTGTCCACAGTTCTTTCTCATTCTCTGGGGCTCCAACCTGATCTTCCATAAGTTGCATTTTCGATAAGTGGTTAAAGCTTTCATTCACAATCATAATTAGAACAATTTTCTCTTTCACATCAGGCGTATCAAAACTCATTATGTCAGATGAATATGCAACCCTTTTCACCTCTTCGTCCGCGGCTTGGTTTCTGCGTGAAACAAAGTCTGTTCTCTTAGTGTGTGTTGCGCACTTAACTATTGTGATGGCTACTGGGAGTTGTAGTGCCTTAATGAGCCTCTCCATTAAAGCACTATGTTGCATCAGAGTGGCATCTGCTCTGAGGTAGCCCCTCCTTTTCCAACGTGCTAGCCCTGCATGCATGGTTGACGTGACATAGGTGGAGTCACTGTACACTATAACTTCCTGGTTTGCATGTTTCTCGAGCATGACAATCAGCGCGACTAATTCTTCAGACTGTGCTGAAAAGTGAGATGGTAGTCTTGCACTCGCCATTACTTCGAAATCCCCACTAGCCTTGTGCTTTACTACAGCAGCACCTGAATGCCTTTCTCCATCAGTTTGATCAATTCTCGCAGAACTCTCAATAAAAATATTCTCCCCTGCCGCGAGAACATTTTCTTTCACTCTCGGAATATCATCATAGAATTCCTCATAATTCGAACAATCATGCACTTCTTCATCCTCTGCCAGTACCCTAATATGGTTCTCTTTGTGAGCACTGCTGTCATAACTGTTCCATTTGTGTGCAAAAATAAAAAAAAACTCTTCAGAATAACAGGGGATTCCTAAAACTGGCACTGTGCATATTGCCTTTTTTAATTCATCAAACCCTTCCTCCATTTCCTCAGTCCATTCAATTTTTCCCTGATTCTGATGTGCCTTTTTCAGGGCTTGCACAATGGTCTTGTGTAAGAATTATAATCAAATAACCATGCTCTGACATAATTGCACATTCCTAAAAACTGCTGCATTTGCTTTATCGTTTGGGGTTTTGCTGTTATCAAAATTGCCTGAACTCTTTCAGGTGTAACCTTCTTTAATTTGTGTGAGATTAACTGCCCTATGTACCTCTTCCTGGCATTACTGCAGTTTCTCTTTATCTACCTTATACCCTTTCTCTGCTAAAATGATTCACTATTTGAATCAAGTCTCATCTGCACTCTTCTTCTGGTGTGCTGCAGACTAAAATGTCATCTACATATTGCAGCACTACACTTGGCAAATCAATATTGCTTAGGTCCATCTGCAGGACCCTATTGAAAATTGATGGAGTCGGAAAATACCCTTGAGGCAAACGTGTGCTTTCAACTTAGTCTGACGGAACGTAAATGATGTAAGATCTTGAGAGTCCTTATGCAACGGGATCGAGAAAAATGCATTTTTCAAGTCAATCACCGTGAAATAATGTGCCGCAACCGGGATAATACATTGGATTGTCGCTGGATTTGGAACTAGAGGAAACTCTGCCTCCACAATCTGGTTAATCAGCCTGATGTCCTCAATTAAACGCCACAACCCCCCTTTTGATTCTTTGATAGGATACACTGCAGTGTTGCATGGTGACTCTGACATCACTAAAATGCCTTGATCCATCATGGCTGATATAGTCTTAAAAATCCCCTCATCTGCCTCTCGAGACATAGGATACTGTCTCGCTCGAGATAAAATTGCCCTGGCTTCGGATTTATCTTGACTTTTTCATCAAAAAATGTGGGACGCTACCCACGATCACCATTCGCTGAGGGATCTCTCTCCTCTCTGTCCTGATCCAATATGTAATGCTCATCTCAAACAGTACTTCGTCATCTGACGGGTTGTCTCTAAACATATCCCCGTCAGTGATGTCAGTCAATTGGTAGCCTTCCCCAATAACAATCACTGTCCCCCATGGCCTGGCCTCATCATCAAATCCTTTGAGCATGGCCAGCTCCCCTCGTACTACAGCTGCTTGTAACTCCAAATATCTGTCCCCCCTCTTTGTCCATAGGTATCTGTGGTCTGAACAAAAATTCATCAGGTATTGTCATTACCCTTCCCACTAGTCCAGGTAGCATTGTTAACAAAATGTGTACCCCATAGTGATAAACCTCTGGTTCTAGCTGCTTTTTTTTGCAAAGCTATTTGTCCTGTGAATGCCATAATGAGTTCACTTACATTCAAATAACGTATTCCTGGTGTAGAACCCACTATGCCTTCATCAGAGAAAGAAATTGTCATATTTAACTGTGTCATTAAATCTCTGCCTAGTATATTAACTGGTGTCTGTTTAGAATACAATAATGGAACAGACACCACATTCTCCTATAGAGACTGGCCATTTCTCAGTAAAAAAAAAAAACTCTACTTGTGGCTCCTGAGGATCCTTGAGCATTCATGGTATTACCCGATAATACACATTTTCCCACTCGTATACATGAGCGAGTTGCTCCAGTGTCTACTAAAAAAGAAAAGGATTTGACTCCTATTGTGACGTCAACACTTAGTTCCTCTTGAGGATTAGGCATCACAGACCGTACTGACACATCAAGTCACCCAGTGAGCTGTCCTATTGTGGGTATTTACTTATTCCCGTACCTGTCAAAAGATTCCCACTCTCCACGGTTGACACCTCCTACTCTAGGGGTCAATAACTGTCCTGTATTTGCACTTTGCTGTATCTTCATGGGTGTGTGCTGTGACTGTCCTTGTGGCGGACTCAATGGTGCTTGCTGTGCTTGCAAAGCCTGCTGTGTTCATGGTGCTTGTGTCTGATACACTGTCTGATCTTGGTTGTACCCGTCCCTGCTTTGTGGGCTATATGCTGGAGGATAAGCTGTCCCCCCCTCTCGAGAATTGCCCATTCTGTACATACCCTTGGCACCCACATGTTCTCGCTATATGTCCTGTCATTCCACATGTCCAACATACAGGAGGGAATCTTCTAACTTGCCCATCCTGCATGCCGTGATTCCCACCTTGGTTATTCTGAAAATGTCCTTGATTACTCTGAAGGTTTCCCTGATTATTCTGAAAGCCTCCTCTTCCGCGGTAGCCTCCTCTGCCTCTTGGTATAAATCTGTTTCCTCCTTTGTCTGATTGCCATTGATTATTCACCTGTGGCATAGTCAGCATTGCCCCTTCTATAACATATTTGGACCATTTCTTCTGCACTAGTTTAGTTTCTTCAATCTTCCTGGTGTCCTCTATCTTCCAATTTTTCACTTGCAACAATCGGCAATGATGGACTATGGTCAGCTGTACTTCTGGCCATGGCTTTGCCTCCATACCCTCCAGCTTCTTAAGCTGTCCCTGTACCTGTTATGTCAATCACTGACCGGAATATGATAGAATAACGGTATAGATTTTCCCCATGGTTCTCGAGGTTCCAAAGACCACTGCTCTTGAAAATTCTGAATGTAAATAAGCGGATCCTCCCCATCCAGCATTTTACATGCCATTATTGCTCCCATATATGACGTGCCAGGATATTGTACTCTAAGTGCTTTCCCGACTGCCACTCTTCAATTATTTAATGGTGCGCCATCATGTGTTGTGCTCTGTGCAGTGACTCCTGCATATCCTGCTCTTGTCCAAATGTCATCGCATTTTTCCCAAGATGGCTGCAAGTAGACCGTTAATGTCCCCTATTGCTAACGTTTTTCCTCCTGTCATTTTTTCAAATTCATAAATCCATTTTCTGGCACCCGACGTTAAGCTGGGCAATTTACATTTCAAGTTGTCTTGTTCATTTGGGGCAATGGAATATACTGTGCTCTGGCCCCTTCTTTTTCTAACAAGGGTCACTGTGAGATCCCAAAATCACAATCAGCTTCCATCGTTTGCCTATCCATAGTAGGGACAATGGTTCCCGATCGACTTCTTCCTGGCAATTACCTTAGTCTGTTCACATATGATGGCGATCCCCCTTACACTAGGGGATCGCCCTTTAGGTCGACCTGGCCGCACCACAAGTTCTGGCATGCTAGGCTCAGGTAGGTCCAAATCCGACTATCTAACTTCCTTGTTTGTCGGAAAACATCCTTCGGGACCGCAAGCACCAGCTCCCCATAGAAGGTTTCCCTTTCTTCAACTAACATATCTTGTCCCCAACTCATATGGCTATCCTCTTTCTCGTTCCAATTCAGGGTTAGCCTGTCCAAAAGCAAAGCTCAGTGCTTGAAACTGAACAGACTTAACTCCTTGCCTCGTAATCTGGAAATCTCAAATTGATCATCTTTCCCCTTTCCTTTCAATTCACTTTTTGTCCTCATCCTGTGATATGCTTTTGCAATTCTGTCCCCTATGGTTCCTACTTCAAATTCCTCCTCTAGATTTACCCTAGAGCGCCCTGGCATCGGTTCCTGTGGTGGGAAGAATTCCTCTGTCCTCCCATGCTACTACTGGATTCGGTTGGATTAGCTCTCCCTCAATGAGATCAATTACACATGCTCTCTGTCTCCTCTTTTGTTCCATTTCCTCGTCAAATGCCCTTTGGTTTTTTGCTTCTTCTCTAACGCTGTCTTCCTCCGGTCTTTTTGCTTCCCTTCTCTCATTTGCCCTACGCAATTCTTCATCTTTCCGTCTTTGCATTCTTTTCTCTCTTAATTTCTGTTCTTCCTCTTATTCTCTCTTCTTTTCTAGCCTGTCCCGTTCTTCGATCGCTCTCTGCCTGTTGTCATATTTCTTTGTTCTTCTGCCCTTTCTTCCATTCTTTGCTGTTCTTCCTAACACATCTGTTATCGTCTTTGTCTGCTCTTTTGTTTAGACTCATCTTCTCTCAATCGCTTTTCTCTTTCCCTATCTTTTTTTATCTTGTTCATCCTGATCTTCCCTTTGCCTCACTTCCTCAATACTCTTCACAACAAGTTTGAGCAATATCTGACAGGACACATAGACAACCTGGTCAGCCCACATATGTCTCCGCCAAAGCTCCTCGTGGCTACTTTCTACCCCTAAATTACTCCTGAATTGGAGTTTAGATTGCTTTCTTTAACAAAATCTATTTTGTTTGTCGTCTATATATCCGCTTCAGATTTTAAAGCAATCTATTCTGACGATCGTGAATGCAGGCCTCTGGGCTTATCCTATGGATTGCTCCTCGTCCATATACTTTTACTCAATACTCTTTATCACTAACCTATTTTCCAACCAACCCTCTGTTACTTTTTTCCATTATCATTTTCCCCATACAATGTACTTTTTGCCACATTTCTAAATCTACTCACCATTCGTTTTTCAGCTCCTGACACTCAGGATCGTCTCCTCCTTAACCAGCTGCTTCAGCCTTTCGGTCAGCTCAGCTGCCCGTAGAAACTGGGAGGGAAAATCTGTGAAAGAGGGACCCGCCCCAGCTATCTATTTAGTGACTTGAAGTGTTTACTACTGGCCACTCTCTACAGGGAGCTTTGCATTCTTCCACCTAAATGGCAGAGGACATCCGATAATCTGAAACACATAAAAGCCTACCAGGTCGATGGGGACTTTAACCATCACCTTTGCTACCACGTGAACTCATAGACCTTAGAGTCCTTTGAGACGAGGTAGCAATAGTTAGAGGTCGAAGAGGGTGCAGAAGTTACTCAAACATCAATAATCAAAATGACTCAGGAAGTTGGCAAAACTGCGTACTGTTTTATCATCAATTATCTGAAACAGGGAGTGCAACGGACATCATCCGACGCTGCACAACACGATCTCAACACATTTCAGAAAAAACTGTTCTTTTATAACAAAAAACTGTCATTGCTGATGCCATTCTACGTGGCAAACTACAAAAACGTATAAGTAACGGTGGTTGGCTTTCAGGCAACATCTAAGTATCCATTCTATGTAGCCGGAGGTTATGTTTGGGTATCTTAAGTCAGTTGGGCAACTAAACCCATCCCACATAAATGTCCATCATCATGGTTACTGAATGCACAACGATGGATAGATTACACAAACAATACGGTTCTTTACTACGTGACCCTCTATGATTGGTTTGGCACTCTTTCACCCCACTGGAATATTCCACACTCTATCAGCACGCAGGCTACCACTCTAGGTGCATGGAGGTTTGGCGTGGTCTTGCCTCCCCACCAATTAGCCCAACATCTATCATCACTCCTACAGTCTGCCAGTCATCAAGGCTCTGACCTAGGCCTTGCAGAAGCTGCTTGTGCCTGAGAAATAAAGGGAGTGTGGCATCATTCTGTCTTCTTGGTTTCGGTGTAGCTTGACCCAAGCTACTTGAATCTCACCCATGTTACTAGAACCACTATTTTGAGCCTTTTACTGCATTTAATCTTATTAAATGATGAACTCTTGATGCCTTCAGTGTTTTTTCATTCTGCTTCAAACAGAAGTTTGTTCTTTTCTCACGTTCATTGTAGCCTTTTTGACAGGCGTCCAACTCAGTATGGGCCAGCCAAGCCTTTCTCAAAATACGTCCTCACGATCAGTACACTGAAATCCTTTCCACCCATAGGATTTCAAGCCTTGCTAAAGTGCATCATGGAATATCCAGGTTCTGTACATTATTATATGTATACATTGGTGCATCGCTGCCAAATGTATTCACTACGTAGCCATCCTTATGATTACTTTTCCCTACTTCCGTTACTGCGACTGTACAAGTGTAAACTGATTTACATATTCTTCAGTGTTTCTGTAGCAAGAGCATCTTCACCTCATCCATCTGCGTGCGTCAGCTCGTACTTCGCATGGATCATCAGTCTCCTTCCATCTTCAAATGCAAATTTCTTCTGGCACTCCAGCCAGGCAGGCACCATTTCTTCGTGCATTCATATAGGGTTTTCTCAATGGGTACCTTATCTCAAAGGTTCTTTGCGGTATTGGCATTGTTACTGGAACTGCACGTTTCACCATTTCTGGTTCACAACATATGGGCAACATGGGAGCAGAGTTTTTGGTGGGGGTACTTGGCTCTACCTCTACAAGGGGTCGCAAGATAGACCAGAAAGGTAGCAAGGGAGACCACAAGGGAAGCAAGGGAGATCTCAGGGGGTCGCAGTTCTGACCCCTGGTGATCCCCAAATGGCATCCCTGGTTACCACCAGGGATGTGATTTGTAATGTCATCAGTGTTCTCATACAACATGCAATTAGTGATGTCATCAATGATGTGATCTGTGATGTCATCATTGTGGTAATAGCCTAAGCAACAGGGGGCGCAACATTCAGGTGGCTTTAGCTGATTTTCAGGGGTTTTGTCGCATTTAGTACTCAACTTAACATCCCTGCAGCTAACAATTTTTCCTTGAATTTCAAGGGTTTTATTCTTCCATAGACCACTCTATACATTTTAGAACACTTGCAACCCATCGCTCAAAGACTTTCATCAATCACAAACTGATTTTGTGTTGTTTTGACAATGGTATTGTTAGGTATAGAAGATTGCAGCCTTTGAGAACTCACAATGTTTTTAGGCAATGCGCAGTGAGATTACATTATTTGCCATGGACCACACACATTGGTTCAGCAAAGTGCTCCAAGCCCCTTGTTTTATGGCTGGTCTCTTGTGACTGTTGTGATACATCTCCCCACCAGAGCTTAGTACACCAACCAGCTACACATACCACGCATAAAGAGATCCACAGCGGGAGGTCTAGGCTTCTCCTATATTGCACCGAAACTCTGGAACTCACTCCCTGCCACCCTTAGAGCTGAAACCCATCTCTGTCTTCCGCAACAACCTCAAGGCCACTCTCCTCAACTAGCAAGTGGGGGACTGCCTCCTCCACTTCTGCCATGTATATTGTAACATAACACAAATGTAATATAACTATATTGTAACCTGTATATATACTGCTAATGACTATGTAACTATATTGCAACCTGTATATATATTGCTAATGACCATGTAACTAAGTAACTAAGCTGTGTACTGTAACAAGTGCCACAATGTCCTTGGGCTGTTGTGCGCTATATAAATACGAATAAAACAAAAACAAAACAAACATTGCACATCCCCAGCGAATCATATTTAAGTAGCACGGAAACAGGGAAAAAATAACACGCTGCGAGAATAACACATGCCCAGGTACTTTGTGCACCTTTAGCGAAAATTAAAAGCTGGCCCCCATGAATAAACACACAGTAAGCATACGCATATCTTAAAGTGAAATATACAAATGTAGTTCATTTGACCTGCACCTTAGAAGAAAGTGCGCAAGACAAAATAGCATTGGAACACCAGAAAAATAACATGAGAGAGGAAATGCTCCAATAAATATGCTGGTAAAGTATGAAAGGTGCTCACCTTTTAAACCCAGCAATTGGTAGTGAAATATTCCCTGGTTAACAAAATCCTAATATGAAAACAAGTGCTTGTGGTCTTGTGGGTAAACATATGCACTGGGAACATGACAACCTGAGTAAAATCCTGGTCGCCAAATACTTGAGCAAGCTTGCCAATCTCAAAAAACACATGTGTTGCGTTCACCCTCTGAAAAACAGTTACGGTCTTCTCCCAAATGTGTCCTTTACTTGTGCCCTGAAAAGCCATGATCAGGGAGAATAACTGCACCATTGTCTAGGATTACAAACTTTCTTGCCACATTGTGGGTAATACTAATGCTTGCCTTCTCATCATTTCCCCTCCTCTCCCTCATGTCTTGCTTTCAACAATACTCTGCTTTATAAAGAAAACCTGAAAATTACACATTCCATAGTGTCACTCAACTATATAAATCCTTATTATACAATGTTAGGCAAAAAGTTAACAGTTGTGCCATTACCGGCCGGTCTCTTGGTGACTGTTTTGATACATTGACCAACTCCTACTAACAGCATTTAAGCAGCACGGAAAAGAGAACAAGATTTCCAGCGACAACAAATATTTATGCCCAGGTACATTTACCACCATAGCGAAAAGAAAAACCTGGGACCCATGAATATATGCACAGTAAGTGAATATATATATATATATATATATATATATATATATATATATATATATATATATATATATATCTTAAAGTAAAATATACAAATGTAGTTCAATAGACCTCCTTAGACGAAAGTGCACAAGACAAAATAGCATAGGACTTCTAAAAAAAAGTAATGAATACCAGAAAAATAACATGAGCGAGGAAATGTTCCAATAAATATGCTTTTGGTCTTGTGGGTAAGCGTCTGTAATGCAAACATGACAACCTGAGTTAAATCCTGGTATCACAATACTTGAGCAAGCTTTCTAACCTCAAAATAACCCAAGGGGTTGCGTCCCCTCTCTGAAAAATGTGACTCTGTCCAACCGTCCAACCACATGTGTCCTTTACTGGTGCCCTGAAAAGCAGCCACAATCAGGGGAAAATAACCAAACCAGTTTCCAGGATTGCAAACTCTCTTGCCACATCATGGGCAAATACGCATGAATTCCTTGCCCTCTCATCATTTCCCCTCCTCACCCCCATGTCTGGCTCTTAACAATACTCTGCTTTATAAAGCTAACTTGAAAAGTACACATACCATATTGTCACTCAAATATATATATATATTCTTATAGAGCTATGTTAGCTAAAAAGTGTACAGTTATGGAATGTTTCCTCCCATCTTGACTGTGAGCCTACAAATACCAGGATGCAATTCAGCAAAAGGCTAACCATGGTCTCTGAGTACAAAACTTTCAAGTACTGATCATAGTACAGTTTAAAAAAAAGAATGGGGATGCCGTGTGTTATGAGATATTTAAAACTAAGACAACACACAGCATTCAGGACTGTGGACTGTTTGCCATCCATACAGTAACCGGGACCCACCTGGCTTAGTTTCAGAGCCAGGAAGGATTATTAGGCAACATGGCCTTAAGGGGCTGACCCCTTCCTCACTTTGAAGCTAAGCAGTGTTACTCAGTTACTGCAGTGATGGAAACTCACTGTTGCTCTAAAAATATCTTATTTTTTTATATTATTGACTGGGAGACTACAATACCAGAATACAATTCAGCAAAAGGCAAAAAATTGTCTCTTAGTGCAAAACGTTCAAGGACTGACAGGGGCACGGTTTAAAATAAATCATAATTTGGAAGTCCATTCGGTCGCCCATTCATGCAGTAACTGGGTCTGATCCTGCTTAGCTTCAAAGCGGGACTGACATTGCTTAGCTTCAAAGCAAGGAAAGTGTCGTCCTGTTTCTCTAGGTTGTTTTGTAACATTGTATCATTTTTTGGGCAACATGGCTGGAGGAGGCTGACCCCCTTCCTCACTTTGAAGCTAAGCAGAGACTGTCATGGTTACTGCATGGATGGGAGACCTGAATTGCAATTGTTTCTCTGGACATGGCCAGTGATTTTTCACCCCTGATGTCACTTTAGTTGTCAGAAATATATATATTTTTAAAGAAATCTGTAACTGCGGGCAACGAGCTACACATACCCTCAATCATCTGCAGTCCTTTATAGCCTTGAATATAGCTGCGGATATCAGAAAAATTGCTGGAAAAAATGCTTTCCTGTCCTCCAAGGCCCTCACCCATGCCCCATTCCCCAGATGACCTCCTCACTTCCCCTGCCCTCTCCCTTTTCCCCACATCACACACTGTTTCTATGACGCAGTTTGCTATGTTATGTCGGCAATTTGCGGCTATAGCCGAGGCTACTGAAAGCTTTTTGTAGCAAACTGTGTCCATAGACACCTTCCTACTCCCAAATTTCACTTGGTGCCCTCTAGCTTGATGGCATTTGCATGTTTTTTGACATGCAAATAGCTTTTTTCCTGTGTTTATTTTATTTTCCCATATCCTCTGCTATAGCTTCCAATATGTCTCTCATTGAAAGAAAAACAAGATGGTGACTTTTTCATTTTTGAAAACCATTATATTGCAATGCAACATGGGAGATATAACTATCAATTTTTGAGAAGGGTGCACCCCTGTGTCCATCATATATGCAAATAACTACTGCACAGAATAACCCCAAACCATGCATGTATCGCGAGTCATGGCTTTGTGCCCAAGTTGTTTCGGACCTGGTCCAAATCTGTCCAGTGGTTTGAACTGTACACTTTGGCAAAAATGTACATTGTTTGTCAATGGGAAAATGAAAGGGATGTAGGCCACATCTTTGGAGAAAAAAAAATGGGGGTGTGCGCGTCCCTTATCATTTCCGGAATATTTCAGTCAAATCCATTAATCGAATCAAAAGTTATTAACAATAAAGGTTTGAGGGGTCCCTATGGGAGTCTGACTCACCTTAACTATAGGGCAGCTATTGCCACCCTATAATATATATAGTCAGAATTAAACAAGATAAGGAGTCTCCAGGATATATGAGGCTCATTGCAATCAAGAAAATCAATGAGCTTTCATGAAATAATAATTGTTGAGAAAGACCATGAAAATATAAACACATATCTTGATAATTCGGCTAATTTTGGATGTAGAGGGGCCAGGGCCCACACTTCATCCAACTCTCTCTTCCTAAGTACCTTCCTTCTCGAACCCTTTACTCAGCTACCTCCAACTCTCTAATGATCAGACACTTCTCCAGGCAGAGAGTGGGTAATAGATCACTCTCCTCTGCAAGTGCCTCCCTCTGGAATGGCCTTCCTGCCCCACCCAAACTGGAGCTGGACCACCGGGAGTTCTGGAAGCAGCTCAAACTTTTCCTCCTCTTCTCTGCTTTCTCTCTCTCCCTCCCCTGCTGACCTACCTGACCTACTTGTCTGTCGCACTGACTGGTTTCTTGCCTACCCTCAGAGTCTCAGTGGGTCCTAGGCTCTCTCTTGATCAGTCACCCCTGCACTACCTCCGGACCTTTCATGTACCTAGGGGCTGTAACTGTAACCTCTACAGTCCCTTGCCTCCTTGCATTTACCTAGAGCCGCGCTGCCCTTTGCTGCACTTTGTCAGGGCATTGCTGCCCTTTTTTCCCCAATCATGTCCCTTGCACTTCTCCCCATCTCCTTTCCACTTTCCACTTTGCACTTCTCACACTTGCACTATCTGTATGTTACAAGGCCTAGTAATATAATTTGTCTTGTCCTCCCTCTGTCTTCCCTCCCTTGTCATTTCGCACCTAGTAACACATGTACAGGTACATTATAAATGACTTATCATATCATATCATTTAAAAAATAATTTATGGTATCAGCACATGAAGGAGGTGGGATAGAGAACGTCAGATGAAAGCTACTATGTCTGTTCCCTAATACCGTATGGCATGAATGCAGCAAGGACATTTATTGACAAAGAGATGCCTGCACATGATGCAATATGTCTCAGTGTGAACAACAAGAGGGCATTTGAAAGAAAATGGGCAACTTTACAATGTCGATCAAGAAGAACATTTCCATATGAAGATACTTATGTGAAAAAGGATGGGAAGTGGGATGGGGTGGACAAGCAAAAAACATGTGTATCCATCCCAAATTGGAGAACAAATCAAAATTGTTGAAATGAAGAGGATGGATTGCTCAGATTTGACTGAAAGATCAGTAGAGCCAGAATGCTGAGAGAGACCTAAGCTATTGGTATATGGGCGTGTTGCCACCAGTACTGGATAGGAAGAAGTACTATTATCTTGCCCTGCACATTTTTGAAGAAGAACCAGTAGGTATAGTGCAAATAGCGAATGACAGATGCCTAGAATCCTGGACCAAGTATTCTAAGTTACTAATATGGGTTGACAATGTAGCAGGACCAGTATCTATCATACCATTAAAGAATGCAACAACATGCTTCAAGAAATGAGTCTTGGTTCTGGTTGGGAAGAACAAAGGATGTCGACAGACAGTTGAGGTCCCAGGAATGAATGAAGGAACTGCCGTACTGATGGACTGATATTGGGCCTGTGGATCCAGAGCTTACATGCAGTTGCCTAAATATTGGAGAAGAATATGTTCCATTGTATTTATAGATGTTCCAGCATTAGTGATTCCTCAAAGTGATCTCAATAACAATGAATTTCCAAAAATGAATGAACACCAGAGAAGGAAGAGGTTGCTTATTCTTTGCCGGCTGAAGAGGGAGAACTACTTTTCATCGGAATCAATAAAGGTCTATGAAGACATTCCAGATGAACACAACTGTTCACCAAGACAGCAATGATAATGACATTTGTATTTATGCCAGGACCCCAGATTGCAGTGAATGCTGAGTGGCTGCAGATCACCAGATGGGAGCTGTTACAGACAAAGCTACAATAAAAGGATTAAATGCAATCAGAGAAGATTTGAGAGCCAGCAGGCTGACAACTCTCCAGAACAGGTATGTCCTGGACTTAATTACAGCAATAGGAGGAGGTGTGTGTGCCAAGTTTGGGCCTACTTGCTGTACATTCAAACCATCCCATGATGGAGAAAATGGAGCCCTGACAGAAGCAATACCTATGCTGATGACACTGCATACAAAGATGGAACATGAAGCTGATGAGACACCAGGAGATGACTGGATCTCATTTCTATTGTCATGGATTCCAACCTGGCCGGCCAATGCTTTCAAAATACTTGGAGCAATACTCGTGTCGGTGTTGCTAGGATTTTGTCTCATAAGGATCATCAGGGGACAGTGAGAAGATAATGATTGATATAGATGCTGGAGCTGGTGAGCAGATGCAAAATGAGGAAAGCACCCATGAGAATATAAAGGAAAGCACCCTTGCACCTCCAGTAACAAAGTTCTACTATCTCAAGGATCATGAAAAATATGTAGGACTTTGGATGTTCTGTCCACCATCAGGAGAATGCTGCCAAATTACCTGGCATGTGGATGGACATATAAAGAATGCAGGACAACTGAGGGGGTGACAAAGATATAAATCCCAAAGAAATGATGGTATAAAGAGAAGATAAAGGAGAACAAAGATGAGAATGTGGTTGAGGACTCGACCAGAGGAGGGAATGTAAAGGAGCATGTGGATGCATTATCCCTAACTCCTGTCCCCTCACCATCATCATACTGAAACAGTAGGAGAAGAGCCTTATATTGGACTCCATGTGTTATGCCTATATCGCGTGGACTGTACAAGAGACAATATGCACTCAGACAACTGTATCAAATGCATCCTCACACTGAGAGAATGGAAAGATATTGTTTGGAAGGATGTCAGCACACACCAATGGACATCATGTAGTGCTGAGTGCAATCTGACAAGGGCAGAGTTATGTTAGTAAGAAGATATACAACGACATACTAAAACAATATGAACATACATACAATTGACAATGCTACTGACGTGACACGCGCTACATGTACAAAATGATAAAGTAATAATATATTATAATAATTTATCTTTGTTAATTGTTCTTTTATAATGCACTTAATACCAACAAGTGCTTTCTAAGCGTGGGATCAGGATTCAAACCTGTGCTGTGTTGTCTTGTTTACAAGCAAGTGCATTGCCCCTGAGATATACTTTCTCCCAAAAGAATATAAAGTAACTACAAAGAAGATAAAGTAACTTGCTGACCAATAAGTGTAAATAAGCAGCAATGCAAGATAGATGAGACTTAAAAAAGCTTGCTATGGAGAAAAATATAATGTGGCAAGGACAGACATGATAGGAAAATGAACCACGGCTTGTGTAAAGATTCAATCAAGCTACCTCAAAACAGACTAGGGGTGCAGAATCCGGAGACATTGAAGAGTTAGCTTTGTGTGCAAAATGAAGAGCAGTCTATGGGCCTCATTCCGAGTATGGAGGTAGCCATGCTGCTTTTGGCGGCATGGCTACCCCCATACCGGGTACCAGGTCGGGGTTCCTTGAATGGGGAAATACCGGGCCATACCGACCTTGGAGGGCCCGGTATTTCCCCATTCAAGGAACCCAGACCCGGAACATCCCCAATGCCATTTGAGCCCCCATAGGGCCCAATGGGAATGGGGAGGGCTAACAACGGGCCCGATAACGACGGGCCCGTTGTTAGCATCCTGGTCTGCTTGCGGGTCCCGCAAGCAGACCTCATAATGAGGCGGTAGGGGGTTAACAGCGCCAGCATCTCTACCGCGCCGTTAAGCCCCAATCACCTGGGTCATAATGAGGCCCTATGTTTCCCTGGGATCAAGGATGCTATTTCAAGGAATAGCTGCAAAGCACAAAGGGAGACAGATGGATAAACCATGGACGTGAGACACATTTTTCTTAAATTAAAGAAGAAGAAAGCATTTGCAAGAGTCAAGTATTGGACAATTACCAATGGAAAAGGCTCCTACAAGATGGAGTGAGCAAGTCTCTAGAAGCCAAGAGGAGCAATGACATCCAGCATGATTGAATCAAACAGCAGTAAATAAGAGGTCAAAATGGAAACCTTTGCATTCACTTCACACATAATTCAGAAGTCAAAAACACAGGCTATTCATTAAGAAGTAGATGAAGATAGTGATGTGCTTACGCTACCTTGAATGACCGAGAACAGAGGGCAAGCTACAAGGTCAACTATAGATGGGGAATTTTGGCTCATGTTCAGACTGATGAGAGATGATGAACTCATTGGGAAAGTGGGGAGTCATCTGACGTCACTCAAACACATGTGTTTCATTTTGCTTACATGCTGCTAGCCCAGCCAAAAGTCCAAGGTTGGGTGAGAATGCCAATCAATCAGTGGGTCTATGGGGCAACCTGCTATACAATGTTGCATAGACCAATTTTCTGCTATTTTTCTGCTCTAATCAGTATTATACATATTTAGAGGTAGTTTGAGGCGTGCCTTACAGATAAGAGACAGCCAATGAAGTACTAACCCATATGTATTCTATAAGTCGATGTGTCCCCCTAACCAATCCCTCCCATCAATAGGTTTTAAAGTTTGCTACATAGGATGATGTCATAGATGACGCATATTGGGTTATAAAGCCTCTGTGTAATCAAGTTTTGTGTGAGTGTGCAAGCATCAGTCAGATGTCTGCCAGTTTGCCCTGCTTTATTTAATAGAGAATAAAGTAGTACTGTGTCATATCCTTTGGTCTGTCCAGTTACTTGGTTGGAAATCGTTATTGGTAATTCCATCTAGCACAAAAGACACTTCAAGGTGCTAGAGCAGAGATCCTACAGATAACATTGGCATCACATTTAATTTTGTACTCGACAATGGCCTCAGCAGCAATCTTGTTGACCACAGTCTTTGAGCGATACACTTCCTAACCCTGTTTAAAATCTCTTGTTGCACTCCTTTTTCATATTAACTCAAAGGATGAACTCTGAACCCCATCACACCATTGAATAACATCACACTTTGGAGCCCAACATAAGGCAGGACCCAAATGTGAATGCCTTAGATTCCTCTATACATGGATGTTCAATAGGAATCTATGCTAGAATAGGGACACTATGGACATACTTAATACCAACCACAAAGACCAACAAAGGAAAACACACATTTGATCTAGATATTTTTCATCTTAAGGACCGCACCTCGAATTCACAGATAACAGATCTGAAGACCATTAAAGACTAAATAAAATCAGGAAACAACTCAAACAGGTTTTCATGAAACTCACCTTCTCCTTACTGTACACTACTCTGCTGATTAAGAGAATAGAGGACTGTCCATAGCGTATGGTCATATGTTGCCATTACTCCAATTATGCTTTAGTTCACACAGTAAAAACAAGGAACGTATTGTAAGACCAGCCTCTGATTGAAAAGTGTAATGCTCCCTTTTCTCCTGCCCCATCCCATGTTCGTGCTCCCTATTTTTACACCTCTGTGTGCCCTCCATTGGGTTATTTGCATGCTGACACCAAGTTATGAATGAGAAAACACTAACCTGGAAAAACCCAAGAACATACCATTAAGTACTAATCAAATCTATAAAATTCCCCATATTATTTAACAATCAAAATCAGCAAAATAAGCATCATCATCCAGAATGACCAAGCCAGATCCACATTTCCCCCTCACAACACAAGTGACTAACTGTCATGTACCCCAGGAGTCTCATGCAAATGACTTTGGCTTCTACTAATGATTGCATCCTCAGATCTTCCATCCAATTCTCGTCAATCTGTTTACAAATGTCACACGATTCAGTGGAATATTCGTGCCAGACATAACTGAGCTGTTAAATATTTCAGTCTTCAAAAGTATGGTTGCGTAAGCAGTGAAGCAAACTATTATGAACCTGTTGGATAGTCTAGCGAGTTAAGCTTCTAATATAATAATAAAATAAAATAAAAATATTTCAGCAAACTAATTGCTTGCATCTGACATCTGCCTGCAGCCTGCTGACACAGGTTTCACACCTGGCAGGGAGTCCTTCTTCCTGCTGAGAGCAGTACATTGATCATCATTAAATTCAGTCAAAAACCACCAATTTCCACACTGGTGATAAGCAGATAAATCCAACATGAATTGCAATATAAAACATGATATTGTAATATTGTTATTATAATATTTCCTCTTCTAAAAAGCCAGTAGCAGACAGATAAGAACTATTCAATCAATACGTCATCTACAATCTCTTTTATGCTGGAAGGGTATATCACCAGACAATGCCAGGTCTTTGTGAGCTAACACATTCTTCCTCATGATGATCATGGTACAGACTGCCCATGAAAATAGAAAGGGCATAGCTGAACATGTGGGAGGGATTCATCAACTATTTATTTATTTTTATTTATTTCATTTGTAAAGCGCGCAACCGACCCCTGAGGCATTGAGGTGCTGTTGCAGGTACAAGTCAAGGAAACATACTTTGTCATACAGATAGCATATTACGTCAGTCATGTGAACAATGGAGGACTTACATAGAGGATAAGATAGTATCATGCATGTCAGTGAGCAGAGTGCTGATATTAAATACAAGACCAAGGGGTGAGTGGGAGGTTAGGAAAAGAGCTGGGTTTTGAGAGCTTTGTGAAAGATCCAGTATGATTTCTCAGCCCTGAGGGATGGAGGGGGGGTTGTTCCAAAGTTTTGCAGCAAGGTAAGGGAAGCTTGAACCTTCTGCTGTGCATTTCTTGATATTGGGCACGATTAGGGGGTCAATATAGGGGGACCTGGTGGGTCGGGAAGACTTGGTGATTCTGTGTGTGATGTATGGGGTATGTGAGGTATGTGAAACTACCTCAATAAATGTACCTCTATAAAGGTACTGTGCCAGCACTATTTCTACTTGGCCTATGCTGGGGCTGTGGTATGGAAGCTAATCAGATCTACCATGAAGAACTTATAAATTAGGTAGTGGTATCAGTATTAGCCCTTAAACGGTTTTCATGTCAGCCTATTAATCACGCATGTATGTATGGTATTTACTTAGGCTGAACCTAACAAGGAAGCAGCAAACAAGAGCTCAAAAGGTACATAATTGGTTTAAAAGAGTAACAACATGTTGTTGAAGTCCATTGTGGTGTCTGGGAGGCAGGCACATGTTTGGGCATGCCATGGTCACTGGTGCTCTGAGAGGAACTTCTGAAATTAATAGTCGTCAGTTCTTTTCTGACCAATTAAAAACATTGCAGTTGGGTTTTTTGTTATTTTGTTTTTTTGTTCACAGTATCAGGGTATAAGATGGCCTGTTTTTTGGAATTCTGTTTCAGCTAGCTGTTTTCTCCAGGCCCAACATTTTGCAACTTCTGTCATTGTATTGATGCCTGCAATTTTGTAGCTTTTCTGATACATAGGTCAGCCCTTGTGTTGATATAGCCTTGAATAGCTAGGCTCTTTTAAAAATTATCCTGGCTCACATCGACAGCAAATTATTTTTTGAGAATGGGAGGGATAGTGGACTTTACTGATGCTGGTGATTAGTGTGACAACAACCATTTTTACTGCTTATAGTTGCACTAAGGCTGATGTAGTGACACCTGAGAGAAGCAAGGTTCATCAATCTAGGGGTCACAGGACTAATGCTTCAGCAGTGGTCCTGAATTCAGAGGGTGGCAGAAGGTTATTGTGTTCTTTTATGTAGGTGTATTATCTGTCACCAAGCTGTTTGGGTCATGTGAGGTTTAAACAGTTAGGTTGCCAAAACCGAGGGATTGGTCACACAGACTAAATATGACCTCATTTGAGATTCATTTTGGGTTGCAGAGAAACATACACTCTGTTTTAGTGAGTCTGAGATTTAGGTTGGATTTTGACATCCAGGATTGGATGATCTTGAGACAGTGTTTCAGACATGAGCTTTCTTGGGTGTAATCAATCTGACGGACTGAGTTGTGCGAGACATCTAGGAGATCTTAAAGAGGCTCCATGAATAGAACATGTTTCGTGACAGGGTGGTGAACCAGTTGAGCAGTGAGTCTGAGATCCCCATCTGTGAGGCTAGCAATATAATCAGAGGTATGTGGTTGACTGTGTCAAAATCTGCAGGTTGAAGCTACATCTGGGTGTGTTATATAGAGTTTTTCCTAAAATAGACTATGTTGTTCTAATATTTGTGTATAACTTTGTGGTAAGATTTGGGCAGTCTGAACCACCATCCTTTTGTATTATATGTAGCGTACCCAAACGCTTGGTGCTTTCACTATTTCGCTACAATATATACATGCGGGCATAACCATAAGTAAAAGAACAGCAGCTATTTCACTTGAAAATGTATGTAAAGCAAATGCAAATTCATCTTCAGTTGCAATACAAACCCAAAGAGTAGAATGTTATCACTGAAGGCCTAACTGTACCTAAATTGGTGAAAACAGAAATCTCCTTTATTGACAAGGCATAACTCATGTCTTTCCAATGGTCACAAGTCTTAGGTTCTTCTCCGGCACCAAAACAAAAAAAGGGCTTTTTGTTTGACAAAAACCTCCCCTTCACACCTCAGATCAACGCTGCTGTGGTGAGTACTAACATTGTTATGATGCTAAGAAAGGTACAGCCACAAAGAATGAATTACAAAAGCTTCAACTTTGTGCAAGAGAGGCACCTGAATCACAATTCTAACAATAACATTGTGAAATGATAGGTACAAGCAAAGGAATACATACTTAATCTAGCATCAGTAGCATAAGAGTGGCCCATGAAAGAACAAGTAAATATTGCTGTCATCCACTTGAATGGAATGCTTTGAGATATATGACATCACAGATATGATCGCTAAAACGTAAAGTCTGCGAACACGAGAAATAATAATATTAAAGTAACAACATACAAATATATAATCTATATGTTTATGAAAATATATTAAAATCAAACTTCATGGTAGCCTTTACTCGGCCTGTTTTTGTTTTGTAAAATGTAGCTTGTGTCTTAAATTGAAGGTGAAGGAATTTTTTTAAAATTAATATTTGTTTGTGTTTCATACAAAAGGGAAACCATGTTTTATTGATTTATGATCTATGTTTTTGAATGTTTGTATGTTTGTATTCTTGTTTATGTATAGTATGACTATTAGAATTCAAATGTGACTAACTTTATACATTGTGTAAATTGTGCATATGTTGATGTTATTAGTGGATATCATCGTTGATGAATATTGTATTGTATAGTATAATGTAATCATTATTTTTGCTTAGTGTATGCTTTATTTTTATGTGTACTGCATGTTGTATTTTAATTTATGTTTATTTTTACTGAATTAAACAGTACAAAAATATGTTATGGTTTGTTTAATAATGAATTATGTAGCAAACATTAAATTTACTTTTTAATCACATTATTTGTTTGTATGTATATATGTTTATTACATAATATTATTTCGCGTTTGTAGGTTTCTGGGTAAGGTTACCAAAATATTTGATTTTAATATAATATTTTTATGAATGTATTGCTAATATACGTTTATGTTGTTACCTTTACGTTTTATTTCTAATGTTTGTAGACTGTACATTTTGGTTGGTTTAAAAGTAACTCTTTGGTAAAAAAAAAAATCAAACAATTCCTACAGTATTTTTTGCAATTTTGTAATTCTTTATAACATGTTCTAAAGTACTCATACTTTTTGTAATTTATTATGTGTTATAATGTATTTATTTAAACTATATTACATTTTTCTGTAATTGTGTTTTGTTTTTATGTAGTTGTTTAAAATCTAAATCTATTAATACCTTACCTCCAATACTATGAAGAACCTTTGAAAATAAGTCAAATTTTAAAAAAAAATCTCATTTAAAATTTTAAACATTTGCTTAGATGTAATGTTTGTGTAGTAAATAGCTTTTTGAAAAGTACCAATTAAAGGTTCTCAGTTATAATATGAATACGTTTATTTACTTGTTCAATTTTTTCTGAGTATCACCAGGAATTGAAGATATATTAAAAGTACACTTACATTTTAATAATATCAAAATATGATGGGGCTGTTTCATGGAATTTGTGCGCCGAAAAACAGGGATTTGTGCGCCATTCTGCCCGCAAATCGTTGTTTAACAAATGGGGATTTGCGGGCAGAATGGCGCACAAATCCCCGTTTTTCGGCACACAAATTCCATGAAGCTACCCCTTTATATTTTGAACTTTTTTTTTCTTTATTCTTTTTTATAGTATGGATTAAGCTTCAGTAAATGTACATAAAACGTCTAATTTATGGGACATATTTTAATGTACATATTTTAAACATTGCTTTTTAAAATTACTTTAATTAGTACTAACTTTACTTGTGATTGTATGATTTTTTAAATAAAAACAATATATTTGAATTATAGTTTTTATTATCAGCATTATTGATGCTGGTGGTTTCACATTTTTTTAATTAGCCAAAAACTATTTTCTGTGTTAGTATGTTTTGTACAACATATGGAAAACATGTAAATTATATTAGCTGTTATATGCATCTTTAATATTAATAGATTATTTTTTAAATTGGTATGAAGTGTATTTGTGTTTGAGGTATTGTTTTATTAATGTTTAAAGTTATATTATACATTACCTATAACATTTAAAAAGTCACTTTTTAAAGGATAGACCAGTGAGAGGCACACACAACGGGTCTTAAGATGGGATTGAAAGATATATGAAGGCTGGAAGAGGCACAGATGTCAGGAGGTAGTTTGTTCCATAGTTAAGGAACCAGAAGTTAAAATGACCAGAACTGCAAAGGGGCACAGGCAGAATTTAGAGAGGTAAGAGGATGAAGGTGCTGAGAGCGGAGAGAGTGTGTAGCAATGCAAGGCGAAATAATGGAGGAGAGATAGGGAGTAGCAAGACTATTATAGCATTTTAAGAATATACAAAAATTAAACTGACAGGTCCGGACAGTAGACGAGATGTGTTAAGAGAAGGATAGCGCAGAATCAAAAGTAACCCCTAAATTACAGGAAGTAGTAGATCAGGAGATAAGGGAAGGGGAAAAGAAGAGAATGTCCATTTCAGAGGGGTTCAGAGCAAGAAAACACAGTGACATCCAGGATAGGATTGTTTGGAGACAAGAAGTGACACGAGAGTGGAAAGAATCAGGAAAAGAAGAAAAAGAAAAGAAAATCTGGGAGTCACCTATGTAGAAATGACATGAACTATCAAAGGATTCAATTAGAGATGCAAGGGATATTATGTAGACAGAAAAGAGGAAGGGGCCCACAACTGAACATTGGGGAACACCATAGAGGAGGGGGCTGGAAGAAGAAGTACAGCCAGACCATGAGGCAAAGAAAGATTGAGCAGAAAGGTATGAGTTAAGCCATTGTAAAGCAGAACCTGAAAAAACAGAGATGATAGCACAGTAGGGTGATCAACAGTATGAAAGGTGGCAGAAAGATCTAAAATGACTAAAATAGAAGCAAGCCTATTGTGACTATTAGAAAGAATAGAGTTAGATAGAGAAGAGCTATTTTAATGGAGTGAGCAGAACAAAAATCAGTTTGACTAGAGGGCAGAAGAGAGTGTTCAGTAAAGTAGGACGATATTTGATAAGAGGCCGCTCATTTTAGGGGTTAGAAGATAGAACAAAATGTATGCTGGAATGAGGAATCCAGCTAATGTTTTTTAAGTATAGGGATAACAGTAGCATGTTTGAAAGAAGAAGGAAAGTTAGATGTTGTATGCAAAATATTGATAATAGTGGTAGGACAGAGTAGTAGCAATTCATAGATTTGAAGAACAAGAGAAGCAGGAGAGAGATAAAGATGGAAGGCAGTAGGTAGAGCCAGTGATGAAAGTTAAATGTGTCAGTGTCATTTAACAAAGAAAACAAAGAAGTAGTTGTGGAATGCTGGAGAAGAGGAAGGGGAGAAAGACAGAAGCAAATAGTAGACATTTTTGTAGTGAAATAATGAAAGAATTCAGAGGCTGCAAGTATAGATGAGGTCAAGAGATCAGCAGAAGGGAGAAAGTTAGTTTATTAATAGGTTGGAAAATAACATGAGGATGGTGGGAAAGGGAAACTTAGAAATGAGAAGAAGTGTTTTAGCAGCTAACAGAGAAGAACAGTAAGAAGAATGAAGAGCAGACAGGCGATTGAGATCAGCTTGAGAGTTTTTTTTCCAATGCTGCTCAGATTGTGGCGTGAAGCGAATGGTGAGCAGAGGATAGCCAAGGCTGTGAAGGTTTACGAGAGGGAAAAAAATAGAAGGAAGGCAGAGTGTGTCCATAGTGGAGAAAAGATTGTTATTTAGTGTAGAATCAGCAATATCAGGTGATAAAGTAGAGAACAGATTGATAGATGTAAGACAGAGAAAATAGCAGATGAGAAAGAGAATGGTGAGAACTGCCATAGATTAAAACAATAGAAGGGGTTAGGAGAGAAAGTGGGGAATAATCGCAAGTGGGAGTTGAAGGGATAAAGACAGAACAAAATGGTTAGATGAGTAAATCAGGAAGGAAACCACAGGGCATGAGTGGAAATAGATGAGAAAAGAAACATCAAAAGAAGATGCCGGATATGACAGGGGGAACATGGAAGAGCAAATAGAGAGTACATTTGAAGTATGACAATAAGGTGTAATGAGGCATGTGTAGAAGATAGATGGAGTTTAAAGCCACCAAGGAGATAGAATAGAGGGTGGTTAGGAAGAAGAAGAACGAGTAGTAAGTCTTGGTCTTCATAGAAGCTGGAAATCAAACTAGGCGGCTGGCACATAGCCAGTATGGTTTAGAAAAGGCAGAAAGGTATACTCAAAGGGAAAGAAGGAAGGGAGGTTGGTCAAGGGGGGGGTAAACGGACAAAGAGGGGTAGCAGGAAATACAGGTGCCACCTCCATGTCTATATAAGATTGATATAAGATTGGCAGTACATCAGTGTGAGAGCATGTTGGGTGACTTGGTGAGGTGAGGACAAGTAAGGTAAGACTGTGCAGGAGATAGGAGATTAGGGGAGACATGGGAGAGCAAGCAAAACAATAGCAATGGAATTGACCCATGATGTAATATAGGTTACCTGTAATTTTGTAATTGAACCGCATTTTAAATATGTATTTTTCTTAGGCATTATGTAACACACACAGATATGTGTATTACTGGTTTATAAATGGCATTCATTTTTTAGACTGAATTTATATTTATTTCAAATACATATTATTTTATTTTATTTTGGAAATGTACAAATCATTTATTGTAATACATTGCTTAATATTCAAGAGCAACCTCCAACATTTATGAATAAGCAAGAAAGCACAAACCTTAATGTGAAAGTATGTATTTAAATGGGGCTGATTTACAAAGCTAAATAAGTAGCTTACTAGGAGCCTAAGTATACTTACACTATATTTTTAGCTTAGTAAATGTAGCTTTGCTTACAATATTTTTGTGAGCTCAGAAAATCAGTCCAATACAAATATATGTGTGGGGCTAATAAATGAACACACCTTACAAGACCACTTAGAGAAACATGAACTTAGGGGGATAACTCCTTCCTCGCTGTGAAACTAAGCAGCATCGGTCCTGGTTACTGCATGGATGGGAGACAGTCCACAATCCCAAATGCTGTGTGCTTTCTTAGTTTTAACTATCCCGTAACACACGGTATCCACATTTCTTTTCAAACCGTGCTACTGTCAGTACTTGAATGTTTTGCACTCAGAGACCATTTTTTGCCTTCTGCGAAATTGCATTCTGATATTTGAAGTGTCACAGTCAAGATGGGGGTAATAATGCCACAATTGTAAACTTTTTGCCTAACATAGTTCAATAAGGATTTATATATTTCAGTGACACTATGGTATGGGTACGAGGTGGCAAAAGAGTTTACAATCCTGGACACCGGTGCAGTTATTTTCCACTGATTGTGGCTGCTTTTCAAAGCACCAGTAAAGGACACTTGTGGGTGGGCAGTGTAACTTTTTTGAGAATGCAGACCCAACCCCTTGGCATGTTCTGAGTTTGGCAAGCATGCTCAAGTATTTGGGTATCAGGATTTTACTCAGGTTGTCATGTTCCCAGTGCAGATGCTTACCCACAAGACCATAAGCACTTGTGTTATATTGGGATTTTGTTTTCCATGGAATAGTTCACTACAGATTGCTGGGTATGAAAGGTGAGCACATTTTATACTTTGGCAGCATATTTATTGGAAGATTTCCTCTCTAAGGTTATTTTTCTGGTGTTCATTACTTTTTTTAAAGGTGCAGTGATATTTTGTCTTGTGCACTTTCTTCTAAGGAGAAGGTCAATTGAACTACATTTGTATATTTCACTTTAAAATATATGGTCACTTACTTTTTGTATATTCATGGGTGGCAGCTTTTGATTTTTGCTAGGGGGGCAGACGTACCTGGGCATACATTATGCTTTCAGCTGATCATTATTTCCCCTTTTCTGTGATGCTTTAATGCGGTTAGTTGGGGTTGTGCAATGTATCACCACAAGCACCAAGAGACCAGCCATAAAACAAGGGGCTTGTAGCACGCTGCTTAACCAAAGTGTGTGATCCTAAGCAAATAATGTAATCCCACTGCGCATTGACTAAACACATTGGGCCTGATTCATGGAAGTGTTTTATAATGGCTCAATCCCATAGGAACACGTTCTGTGAATCAGGGCCATTGTGAGGTCTCAAAGCCTAACATCTTTTATACATATCAAACAAAAAGATAAAGAGGGTATCCCGTACATGCAGTAACCAGCGACCAACCTTGCTTAATTTCAAAGCAAAAAACAGGCAAGCCCCCTCAGGCCATGTTGCCTAACAAATGAGCCCACATTACCACACCACTTAGAGCAACATGGCCTGAGGCGGCCGGATCCTTCTTCAATTTGAAGTTAATCAGGGTCGGTTCCTGATCCTGCAGGGATGGGATAGGCCTGAATGCTGTGTGTTTTCCCAGTTTTACATATCTCATAACACACAGCATCCACATTATTTGTTTTAAACCATGCTACTGTAAGTCCTTGAAAGATTTGAACTCGGAGACAATTGTTTTGCCTTTTGCTGATTTTCATTCTGCTATTTGTAGTCTCCCAGTCAAGGTGCGGGAAATCATTTTACAACTGTGCACTTGTTGCCAAACATATTTCTATAAGGAATTATATATTTAAGAGACACTATGGCATGTGTCATTTACAAGTTTTCTTTATAAAGCTGAGTATTGTTGAAAGCCAGACATGTGGGTGAGGAGGGGAAATGATGAGAAGACAAGTAAGTCATGAGTATTGCCCACAATGCGGCAAGCGAGTTTGCAATCCTGGACATTGATGCAGTTAATTTACCCTGATTGTGGCTGCATTTCAGGGCACCAGCAAAGGACACATGAGGGTGGAGAGCGTAACTAATTGCATGTTCCATGAGAACACTGATGACATTACAAATTACATCACTAATGACAACACTGATTGCATTGTATATAACTGATTACATCAATAATGGAATTAGACATAACATGATTTATAAGTTAGCTCATGAAAACTTTGGTTACCTTAATAAGAATTTAGGCTGTTTTGTTGCGTTAAGTTCTCACCTTAACGTCCCTGCAACTAAAGTGTGTTCCTTAAATATATATTCAATGAAAAAATATTGTTAAATGGATGTTATGGTTACAAGAAAAACTGAAAAACCTCAGAAATTCGCCAGTTATGGTAAGCTAAGCAACCATAACTCATGCCACCACTGTGCACTGCTAAGACTAACACCCAGGCCATCAAAGATAACATCACAAATGTCATTGATGACATGACTGATGACATCACATGTGACATTAATTTTGATTAAAAGTTCCTACAAGGGGTTGTGTTTATAATGTTGGTTGCATGATGTCAGGGGTGATTGTGTAATGTTTAACATGTAATAACTAGCTAACAATTCAAGACTTAATACACACTTGTGCTAGTACAAACAATACATATGAAGGCACACAATGCATACAAGTCAGAGGCACATACAGGGAAACTAAAGTAAGGAAGAAAGACACAGCATCATCAGAAAATGTTAATAACATTAACGTTTATCTTCATGCATACAAATTAATTGTGTGTTTGAGGCCAGCCTATTGCCCCATGTACGTACACCATGAGCTGAGACCAAACCCTAAGGAAAGTACTTTAAGAACATATGACAAGGTTAAAGTCTAGATATGCAGCACCTTTTGAGTTTTAATGTTCTGACTGTCAGTGAACAAAACCACCTGACCTAAAGATTTCAGTGATGTCATCAATGACATTTGTGATGTCCTGGGTGTTAGTGTTAGCAGTGCACGATGGTGGTGCAAGTTCTGGTTGCTTGGCTTACCATTACTGGTGAATTTCTGAGGTTTTTTAGTTTTACTTTTAACCATAATTTCCCTTTAACAACTTGTTTTCATTGAATTTCATAGGTTTTTATTAGTGCAATTTAGTATAACATCCCTTAAAAGAAGTTGTTTCATTGAATTTCATAGGTTTTTATTAGTGCTGCTTAACCATGAAGTCCCATTAACAAAGTTTTTTTCAATTAATTGTTTAGGTTTTTATTGGTGCAACTTAACCATAACGTCTCTTTAACAAAGTTTTTTTCAGAGAATTCCATGGGTTTTTACCATTGCATGCTATTTTCCTCCAACTTACTAATATCATACTTACGCCAATATAGCAAAGTTTTTTTATCCAATTTACAACGTTTGACCTTAGAACTCTGCCATTTCCCACCTTCTAGCATCATTTTTAACACTTCTACATTTGTTCCACTGATTGCGCATGTGCGCGGTAGGTTGACATGTCCATGAACGCGTTTGCACTTCGCATTCGGGTACTTGCTTCGAGGACAGTTCGATACCGATTTTTCTACTGATCTAGCAACTTTGAAGCTTAAAATGTACCCTTACACAGCTCCTACACCTATTCTTACTCATTATCCATTAACAATCTAGTACAAAGCACATACTTGAAGAATATTAGCAACACTGCTATTTATCTTAAAAATGGCAAGAGTTATTGCCATCCCTCCTCCCCAAGAGCCACCACCACCAGCTGGAGGATCCACACAACAGAAAAAGCACAGTATTTCCAAAGACAATGAAGAGGACCAAAAAGATGAGGTAGAGGAAGTGCCTACCTGTAGCACCCAGAGAGAATCGTGGGTGTGGCAGTTCGTTTGTTCAACTTTGTACTCAGTTGCAGACTATCTGGACATTACTCATACAGGACTGCCTCCATGCGCCGCCACACCAAATCCAACTACCGCAATGCTCTCAGAAAGATTGTTCCTTTCTTAGCAAAGAGCAGGATATGTCTTCCTCCACCTCATCTTCCTCAACCAATAGTGTAACCACACATCCTACTTCTGTGGGACACAATATCCTACCAGCTACCTTGCAAGCGCTAAAAGAGGCTGTTGTCTATTTCAAAGACAACAGTCCTCTGTGTAGACTGCAATGCACCACTCTGCAGGAGGAGGCAATTGCAAACTGTTTTTGAAGCTGTAATCAAGGAGCATGAGAAACACTGCCCCCTACCTTAGATGTAAAACACACACAACATCTTCACCTGTCCACCTGCCCCTTCTTATTAGTGATTGGTGCCTCTTCCCTCATCACCTTGCTTTTTATTACCTCTCCATTTAAACATGTTTTAAAAAGAAAACAACAAAAGAAAGGTTCCTTTAGGAACCACCTTTCACAGTTAAAAAATAGAACTAAAAATAAATCTTATAGACTCATCTACTTTACATTTCTCAGTAAAGTGCATAGACTCAATACATTTTTCCAACATTTCTATTAGCATTTTGTGTTATGCTAATGGGAATGATTTGACGTTCCCTGGAACGGGGAATAACAGCCTGACAACCCAAGTTATGGGCCCAAGTGAAGTGTGTCTGTGTGCGCCCTGATGACTATGGGCTTCAGAACATTATAAATAAATAGATAATGAGGACTCTGTACCATTATCCTCCATTGCAGCCCCTTGGTTCCCAAAGCATAAACCCGGGGTGCTAAAAAATTGATTTTTCTTCCTACAGCGGGGTGCCTGTAGCGTCCCACTGTAGGAAGGAAAATCCTGTTCCAAGATGGCCACCATGGAAAGAGAAGGCGGGGCTCTGTACAGTGCCCCTACCATGTCAGCCCGAAGAAGGCGAAGTCAGAACCCTATGACCATATTACCACGAGAACATTTTCTTTCAATTTCAAACCTATCCTATTTCGAATACCTTTACAACATAGCCGGTCCCAGGTGGACATTGCCACTTTAACACAATGTAACACAATTTTTCATCCCTCCCGGTCATGGCCAGTACCCAGATTGTCCGGGTCATTACCTTATTTTTTATTTTTTTATTTATTTGAATCCCAACTGTTTACATAGCAAGATATATAGAAACTGAAGAGATTCTTTCACAATTGTTCAAAAAACAAGATGTATAAAAAGATATAAATGGTTAAAAAAATATAACTGTTCTTTTACATTTATCGCACACTTAAAAAAAAAATAGGTTCTGAAGGGAGAATAAATAAGCAGAGAAAAATATACAGCAAACACTATAGAGAGAACATAGGAACATACAACCCAAGTTACACCATTGCAAACTAAGCCAGTTTGGGGGGTTCTTCTTCCACTACTACCTTTCTTAGCTTCTCCAGGATCTTGTATAGGAAATCACATAGTGCTAATATGAGACTCTGTGCTTGTCCACCCATCAGTCTAACCCACAGGGCCTCGCTCCCGTGGAATATATCTAAATATCTTAACCTTTCTTCCCTTAAGGCGTCACAACCCATGACCAGATGTTTTGTGGTTTCTTTGAGCTCAGCACATAACCTACAGCTTCTATTGTCTGTGCCCCCTTTCCAATTTCCCATTCTCTCAAGGGTGGGCATTTGATTTAATTGAAAGCAGAGATATAATCGTCTGCTTCTTGGGCATGGGAAGATAATGTGATATTTTGAAACCTGTTCCCTTTTGTACACCAATTTTGAATAGTCCCTATATAAGCTATACTTTACTAATTCTTCAGATGTTTTCCACCAGTCATGTTGAAATAGCTTTCTCTTTACTTTGGCTTGATTAATTATCAACTCCTCACTTGATGAGCGATTTTCTCTTAATAGTTTACTCATCTCAAATTTCAGTGTGTTAATAGAAGTTTGCAAAGTTCGTGTTTGTACTTCGCCTCATTTTTCATACAGAGAATCCAAAGGTGGATTTAGCAAATTTGCATAGCTCGTTAATTTCCTCCATGTTGCCCTGGTGGCAAGTGAGATTAACCCAAACTCATGCCATATCACGGCATTTGGTAGTGATATTGCGAATCTCAAGGTCTCTTTCCAGAGTTTAACCTGGATTGTGTTAAGCTGTTTACCTAGATCATTTAGGTTGATGTCCAGCCTGTACAAAATTGTTGGCTCCACTTGCATTAGGTAAAATCTAATCAAGGATGTCAGTGAAAATGTGCATAACTGCGCATATACAAGCCTAATTTTTGCAAGTAACAGACCAAATTTACTGGTTAGATATTTTGTCCCGCCCTCTAGGGAGGTGGAGCTTACAACTTCATATCCCAGGTAGGTCAGGGCGGATACCCGCTCCAATGGCTCATCCCCCACTTGCCATTTCATTGTTTTTGAATGACTGATTATTGAAAACACACACACTCTATATTTGGATCCATTTACCTTGAGGTTGTTCTCAGCTGCATATGTGTGGAACAGTGACAGTTTCTGTTGTAATCCCAGGGGTGTTATATCAAACAGCACTACATCGTCGGCAAAGGCTATCCAGTCAAGTGTTCCCAATACTAGTCTTACTGGATTAGTACCTCCCCCCTTCCAGATCTTTGCTACATCTGCCACGTACAAGTTATACAAGGTGGGAGCAATGACACATCCCTGTCTCAGCCCCACTAGTGTCCAAACAAGGTTTGTCATGGCCCCACCCTGTTTTATACCATGACCCGGACAATCGGGCCACTGCCCATGACCACAGATCATCCCTCAGTCACCAAAGGTATATCACAATTTTTTGTACCTACATTATGACACGTGTCAAAAAATAAAACACTGGCACATTTGCACAACCATGCTTTAAGTTCCTTGCTAATGCTCCTTACACAAGTTTGCTTGAAATCCGCCCATGTTTTATTTTTTCAAAAGTGTCAAAATGTATCTACATACAATAGTCATATAACTTAGCCCCTACTTGACAAAATCCATTCAGTATTTACAGACACATTGAAGGTTGGGTCTATAATCGTTCTGAAAACTTTTGTCCACATTCGTCAAACGGCAGCAAAGTTATATGTAAAAATGTTATGACCCCCCCTCTAATTTAGCCCCCTCTTGAGAAAATCCTACCAAACTTTACAAAAACATTTATATCTAGATTTAAAATAGTTTTGCATACTTTTGTAAAGATTTGTCAAATGGCACCACATTTATCAACTTTAACAATATTTTGGGACCCACCTCTAAATGTGTTCCCTCTTGACAAAACAGCTCCACACTTTCCAACACCATTCAGAATCAAGTCTAGAATAAAATTCCAAAATTTCATGCAGTTTAATTGAGTCCTAAGCCATCCAAGAACTGCTTTTCACCAACGTTGTAATCCAGTAATAAGCATAGATGTCCTCGAACATCTGAAGTGTTGGTGGACTTCGGGGAAGGAAAACCCCAGATTTTTGGCTTCTTACCACCATATCCAATCCCATCCTCATCAGCCCTCATCTCCCCATAGATTGTTTGATAAGTTTGACAAGTGCAATGTTGTGTTTTTTTATGTTTCTACTGCAGTGTCCGCGGACACTGGCAGATGTTCGTAAATCCAACATGGTAGGCTTTTCCAAAAATCTGATGCATTTCGCGCTTTTCACCAAACAATCAGTGATGCGTCTGATGTCCGCGGACATTACAGCACCCTTTAGGCCAATCGGCTGCCTATCCGGGAACCAAACAGGTTAATGGGTCCGCGGACCGAACCCAGATAGCACTAATTTTTTTGGACCTACTTTTTGGTCATTTTAAAATAAACTACTGGACGGTTTTACATCAAATTTACAAAAGCATGCTTTTAGGACCGAGCCGCCTCTCCTGGAGAAAATTTGTTGAAAATCTGTCTAGCGGTTTGGGCTGTAGGCGTGAGCACATTTCTTTTCCATTATGTCTATGGAATAAAATCCATTTTTGGGACCACCTATAACTTTGTCCCCCCTTGACGAAACCTCACCAAACTTGCCGAAACATCCCGGGCCATATACTTATTTTACAAAGTTTGGTAAGGATTCGTGCAGGGGGAGCGAAGTTATAAGCCGCCCATAAAGTGCTCTTGCTATGAGTTGAGCAACTTAACCATAACTACACGGCAGCTGCCGCAGGCCGTCTAATTCACTGAAAACACTTTCTTAAAGGGACATTATAGTTAAGTTGCACTAACATATGTCAGTGAACAAAAAGAAGTGACCCAGATGTATGATGTCAACAATGACATTAGTGATATCATCTTTAATGTCCTGGGTCTTAGTCTTAGCAGTGTACAGAGGTGGCGTGAGTTATGGTTGCTTAGAGTACAATAACTGGTGATTTTATGAGGTTTTTCAGTTTTACTTGTAACCATAACATCCCTTTAACAATGTTTTTTAGTGAACTTCGTGAA